>NC_138772.1:166320996-166920996 GCF_965119305.1 Pelophylax lessonae | reverse complement strand
TCATGATATGCTAATTTTTTGAGATAGGAGTTTTGTTTTTTCATGAGCTGTATGCCAAAATCATCAATATTAAAACAATAAAAGGCTTGCACTACTTCAGTTGTGTGTAATGAATCTAAAATATATGAAAGTCTGTTTATCAGTACATTACAGAAAATAATTAACTTTATCACAATATGCTAATTTTTTGAGAGGGACCTGTATGTCCTTAGGGCAGCTCCTTATCAGATAGAAGGGGTTATCTGTAATATATGAAACCCAAGAGGGCACCACTATGTACAGCACTGAAAGATCTGATTAAAAGAATAACTATGCACTGACATTTTGTAGCAAATATACAACATATCATATAACCAAACCAACATCAAGCCTCAAAAAGAGGCGGTATCTACCCCCTCGAAACACATACTCCCCTGGCATCTGATGTCACACAGTGGTTTCCCACGCTGTCAGATTCTGACCGCTTTGCTTTACTGTAGCTTCAATGCCTGTGAACCCGTGCCGCCTATGCTGTTACACCTACTAGTGGCTCTGGATTTTCCATCCGTATTCAACCCTCTGCTGCCTGGGACCTGGATGTCAGTTTGGTGTATATAATATGCTCATATATTTTCTACATTTACCAAACATCTTGTGAGTGTTCTCTGATTGAGCAGTGGCAAATGGCATCATGATCACCACTTCATCCATTCGTATTGATGTGGCACATGGATAATTACATGTAATCAAGCTGGCCCAATGTTAGTTTTAAAAATAGGTGATTCCTGGAGTTCAGAATTTTAAAAAATTTTCCTTTTTTATTTTGGACATTTTAAATGTGTTCTTTTTGAAACTGAAATGTGTTTGACAGTTGGTACTTGTTTGCTTGTTCACTGCTTGCCCCTCTGTAAAGCGATCTGTGGTGGATGCTGCTTTAATTTAAAAAAAATAAAATAAAATTGTTTTCGGTTTATATTATAGGCTGACAAATACAGGTGCATCTCATAAAATTAAAATATCAAAAAGCTAATTTTATTTCAGTAATTCAATTCAAAAAGTGAAACCTATATATTTTATATAGATGCGTTATATACAGTGATATATTTCAAGCATTTCTTTTATTTTGATGATTATGGTATACAGCTAGTGAAAACCCAAAGACCAGTATCTCAGAAAATTTGAATATTACACATACAAATAAAAAAGGATTTTTAATACAGAAATGTTGGCTTATTGAAAAGTATGTCCATGTGTAGTATAGTATGCACTCAATACTTGGTCGGGGCTCCTTTTCCATGAATTACTGCATCAATGCGGCATGACATGGAGGCGATCAGCCTGTGGCACTGCTGAGGTGTTATGGAAGCCAAGTTTTCTTTGATAGTGGCTTTCAGCTCATCTGCATTGTTGGGTCTGTTGTCTCTCATCTTCCTCTTGACAATACCCCATAGATTCCCTATGGGGTTTCGGTCAGGCAAGTTTGCTGGCCAATCAAGCACAGTGATGCATGGACATACTTTTCAGTAAGCCAACATTTGTAAAAATCTGTTTTTCTCTATTGTCCATTGACAGATGCAGCCCTTTCTCTTACGTCCTCCGACAGTCGCCGCCTCCTCTAAGTCATCACTATTGGGTATTGTCCACCTATCCGTAGGAATAGCTAGGCATATAGACTTAGTCAAAAGACAAAAGGCATTAGCATATACACACCCACGGGGGCTGTCCCATCTGGTCAATACCCCCCCTGCATCACCACTCCCAACTCAGTTTTAGTTTGCCTAGCGTCAGGAATAGTCAGGCTACCTTGTGCTGGGGCTTCAGTCTCCGCCTTCCTAAATCTTTCATTTGATTTTTCTTTTAAATGTCAGTTTTTTTTCTCTCACTTTACTAGCTGTTTATTTTGTCAGCTTTAGTGTTTATTCTTCGGATGAAGATGGATCATGCGGTGCTGGGATTCGGACTGGCCGCCCCGGTTCTCCAGGGCACAGAGGGCCAGATGGACCCCCAGCCCGCCATCGAGCGTTCAGCTATGGTTCGCCCTGGCATTAAGAACGACCCATCCCTGTTCGCTGCAGGGATGCAGCCGTGAGGTGGCTACCTCACAGGACTTGTCTGTGATACTGCAGCGTCATGTCCCTGGCTCACGGCACTCCCTGTCAGGTGAGGACAGAGGTTTATCCATGCATAGAGGCTCCCCCACGCCATCGGGTACAGGTAAGTACTTTCTGTGTGGGGCCTCTGTCTGGGGTGGCAGTCTGTGTTGCTGTGTGTCCCCATGTCTGTGCCTGTGTGACTCCCTGTGCGATCCCTGCGGGGTTCGCTGTGTGCACTGTATGCTTTGCCGGGGGTCCCTGTCCCAGTGTCACCTTAGGTGCATGTTTGGGGGTACAGACTTGTGTGTTGTGCGGCGACCGCTGCGGGGGAAAAATCGCGCAGCCCCTCTGGGGCGAGTTTACAGCTCATTTTGGCGCCATCCGCCGCCATTTTGTGGGCGGTGGAACGATCGGTTCGGCCGCATGTCGGCGGCCATCTTGGTGTAGCCTCTTATGCATCCCTTTGGGGCAGCCATTTTCCCTGGGGTCTGGCTTATAGCCAGCCCCCTCCAGCAGCATTTCCTCTTCCTCTCAGACAGCACAGGTAGCAACGATCTGCGGTCTCTGCAGTGTCTCTCTCTGTCTTCTTCTGCCTACTGCTTCTGGCTCAGTTTTCTTCTCCTTTTTGGGGGTCTTCATAGCTGTGACAGTAGCGGTGGGCTGCGCAATCCGCAGCACTATTTAAGGGGACAGTACATTACTTTTTTGCACTGTAGTTTTTTATTATCTTGAGCCATGAATTCTCAGGAAAGCAAGTTTCCTCCAGCTTTGGTGGGGGGCCCCAGTTCTCCTATGGCCCCGCTGCGACCTGATCTGGCTGCTGTGGTTGCGACTTTAGTGGCAAATATGGAAATGCTGATGTCTGAACGGGCTGCGAGAAAACGGCCAAGGCTGTCTCTCTCTTCTGATTCAGATGGGGATATGGCTGCTGCTGCAAGCGTGCCCTTTTCAGGGTCCCGCTCATCCTTGGACCCCCCGGGGTCTGAGGGGGAGGCTGAGGTGGAGGGTGTTGATACATCTTCCCCAGGGTCACCCGAAGAACGGGCGACCATGGATGAGTTGATTGTTTCTGTTAAGGAAACCTTACATTTAGAGGATGAGCCCTGTCCTCCGGGCGTTGTGTCCTCATTTGGGATGCACAGGACCCGCAAAGACTGTTAATGAAATGTGGCGCACGTTGAAACGTCCATTCCTGGTACCTAGTCGGTTCAAATTGCTTTATCCTTTTGCGCCGGCTACGGAATCACGATGGTGTGTGCCTCCACAGGTAGATCACACTGTGGCCGTGCTGAACAAGGCTACCTTGGTTCCTACTGAGGATACCCCAGTTTTTCGGGATCCCACGGACCGGCGGTTGGAGTCTCTAGCCCGCCATTCCTATGCGGTGGCGGGTTCGTTGCTCAAACCGGTTTTCGTGTCCGTTATGGTGGCTCAGGCGGTGGCTGGTTGGATTAAGGTGCTTTGAAGCAACCTAGTGTCCGATGACGTGCCGCCTGCACGACTGGAAATGGTGGACCAGATCCATCAAGGAGTCATGTATCTGTGTGATGCAGCCCTTAATGAGGCCCCCTTGGTGGCTCGCCTCTCGAGTGTTGCGGCACTTAACCGGCGGCTGATATGGCTGAAGAGCTGGTCGGCCGACCAGTCCTCGTGGAAAACTGTTGCTGATTTTCCCTATGCTGGCTCTCGCCTTTTTGGCGAGGCGTTGGATACCTTGGTGAAAGGCGTCACGGGGGGTAAGAGCACTATGCTACCCCAGAACCCGAAGAACAAGTCTTTCCGTGGCAAGCGGGGTTCTGCGCCTAGATCTACTCACGGGTCCTTTCGTGCCTTTCGGAACCAATCCCCAAGGGCAAGCCCTTCAAGGCCCAGGGCAACCAGAAGAAACCCTGGGCGGGTAAGCAGAAGACCGGCAATGCCGGTTCGGCGGGACAATCCGCCTCTGCCTGAAGGGGCGCCCTCACCCATTTCTGGGGTGGGGGGACGTTTGCGCGGTTTCCTCCAACCTTGGCTGCTCCGTATTTCGGACAGGTGGGTTCAGGAAATCGTTCGATCAGGTTACAAGATCGAATTCCTTTCCAGGCCGGCGGACAGATTCTTTCCCTCCAATCTCCAGCTGCTTCCGGGGCGTCTGCAGGACTTGCGTCAAGCGGTGCAGGACATGCTTGCTCAGGGGGTGATTGTCCCGGTGCCTCATCGGGACAGGTTTCGGGGGTTTTATTCGAATCTGTTCACTGTGCCCAGGAAGGAGGGCAAAGTGCGTCCTATTCTGGACCTAAAAGCGCTGAACCGCTTTGTGCGTGTTCTGAAGTTTCGAATGGAGTCTCTCCGTTTGGTTGTGGCCTCCTTGAGTCCAGGAGAATTCCTGGCTTCGATAGATCTGAAGGATGCGTACCTGCACATCCCCATTTTCCAGGGTCATCAGCGGTACCTTCGGTTCACTATCGCGGAGGACCACTACCAGTTTGTGGCGTTACCGTTCGGTCTCGCTTCGGCACCCAGGGTATTTACCAAGGTGTTGGCACCGGTTCTGGGCCTGCTGCACGCCCAGGGCATTGCGGTCCTGGGTTACCTGGACGATCTGCTTCTGAGATCGCGTGCCAGTCAGGACCTTGTGCGCGATCTGTCCATTACGGTACAGACGCTCCAGGAGTTCGGGTGGACCATCAACGTTCAAAAATCAGCGTTGTCTCCATCGCTTCGCCTTCCCTATCTGGGAATGGTTCTGGACTCTGCTCAGGCAAAGGTATTCTTGCCGGAGGACAAGCTCCGGACTTTGCGGGACGAAATCCGATCCCTCAGGGACAATCCGTCCTCGTCACTCAGGGCCTGCATGCGGGGCCTGGGTTTGATGGTGTCGGCCTTCGAGGCAATTCCCTTTGCCCAGTTCCACTCACGGGCTCTCCAGACGGAGATCCTGGCCAGGTGGGACAGACTTCCTCAGTCCTTGGATCTGGAGGTCTCCTTGAGTCGCCGGACCAGATTGGCTCTTCTGTGGTGGATCCAGTCCCCATCGGTGGCGGAAGGCAAGTCCTTCTGCCCGTTGGTGTGGACAGTGGTTACCACGGACGCCAGCCTGTCGGGCTGGGGTGGAGTCCTGGGCGCCCTATCTGCCCAGGGCACTTGGTCGGAGGAGGAATCCTCCCTCCCGATAAATATGCTGGAACTACGAGCGATAAAACTGTCTCTTCCAGTGGTCGGACCGTCTCCATGGCCTGCCTGTTTGCGTACAGACAGACAATGCTACCGCAGTGGCTTACATCAACCACCAGGGGGGCACCAGGAGTGCTCGAGCAGCCCGGGAGGTGACCGATATCCTGTCTTGGGCCGAGACTCATGTCCCGGCGATCTCAGCAGTTCACATTCCGGGTGTGGAAAATTGGCAGGCCGACTATCTGAGCCGCCAGACCCTGGACCAGGGGGAATGGTCCCTACACCCGGAGGTCTTTCGGATGCTGTGTGCGAAGTGGGGATCCCCAGATGTGGATCTGTTCGCATCCCGGCTAAATCGAAAGTTGGAAAGGTTCGTGGCAAGAACGTGCGATCCGTTGGCGGACTCCTCGGATGCGTTGGTGGCCCCTTGGCATCAGTATCGTCTGATGTACGCCTTTCCTCCGATTCAGTTACTATCCCGGTTCCTTCGCAGATTGGTCTCGGAACCACACATGGTGATTTCGGTGGCGCTGGACTGGCCTCGCCGGTCTTGGTACGCCGACGTTGTTCACCTGGCAGTGGCGCCTCCGTGGCGTCTGCCTCTGCGGGAAGATCTCCTGTCTCAAGGTCCGATCTTCCATCCTGCTTTACAGTCGCTGGCTTTAACGGCCTGGCTGTTGAGACCCAGGTCTTGAAGGACAAGGGTCTATCTTCTGAGGTTATCCCTACCCTGATCAAGGCTAGGAAATCTTCCTCTGGTAAGATCTATTACCGTACCTGGAAAGCCTATTTCACCTGGTGTGAGTCCAGGGGGTTCTCCCCTCGTTCTTACTCGGTGTCGAGAATCTTGGCTTTCCTCCAGTTTGGAGTGGATCAGCGCTTGGCGCTGGCCACTATAAAGGGCCAGGTGTCAGCACTGGCGGTCCTTTTCCAACGCCCTGTGGCGTCTCATTCCTTGGTGCGCACATTCATTCAAGGTGTGCGACATTTGGCTCCTCCTAGGAAGGAGCCTTTACCTCCATGGGACTTGAACTTGGTCCTGTCCGCATTGCAGCGTGCTCCTTTTGAAAATATCAGGGAGATTTTGTTGCCTCTGCTGTCGAAAAAGGTTGCCTTTCTTGTGGCGATCACTTCGGCTCGCAGTGTGTCGGAGCTGGCGGTGTTGTCTTGCCGCTCCCCTTACTTGATAATTCACAAGGATAAGGTGGTGTTGAGAACACCCCCTTCCTTTCTTCCCAAGGTGATCACTGATTTCCACCTTAATGAGGAAATTGTCTTGCCTTCGCTTTGTACAAAGCCTAAGCATCCTAAGGAGATTGCTTTGCACTCCTTGGATGTTGTCAGGGCGATCAAGGTCTACCTGAAGTCTACGGAATCCTTTCGGAAGGCGGACTCTCTCTTTGTCCTTTCTGAGGGACCTCTGAAGGGCATGGCTTCATCGGCAGCGACTATTGCCAAGTGGATCAGTTGGACCATTGAGCAGGCCTATGCCTTGAAGGAACGGGTTCCGCCCTTCCCTGTTAACGCGCATTCTACCAGGTCTTTGAGTACTTCCTGGGCCTGTTGGCATCGGTCCTCGGTGACCCAGGTGTGCAAGGCGGCGACTTGGTCGTCGGTGCACACCTTTTCCAAGTTCTACAAAGTAAACGTTCTGGCATCAGCTGATGCTTCTTTTGGCCGCAAAGTTCTCAGTGCAGCAGTGCCATGATGGACCCTTGATTTTTTCTCTGGGTCCCTGGCTGTTGGCATTTGCTTTCCTGGGCTGTTGCTCCTGTTGAGCATTTTTTTCTGTTGCCCAGTTGGTTCTCTTACGGTGCATGTAAGATTCCTTTCTCTGATGTGGGTACTGCGTTGCCTTTTCTACGGTTGCGTCTCCCACCCCTCATGTCTATACTGCTTTGGGACATCCCAATAGTGATGACTTAGAGGAGGCGGCGACTGTCGGAGGGCGTAAGAGAAAACTGAATTTTTGTAAAATCTTACCTGTAAAATTCCTTTCTCTGAGTCCTCCGACAGTCGCCGCCCCCGCCCCTCTTTTGGGGTTCTTATTACCTACTGCTATGCTACCAAACTGAGTTGGGAGTGGTGATGCAGGGGGGGTATTGACCAGATGGGACAGCCCCCGTGGGTGTGTATATGCTAATGCCTTTTGTCTTTTGACTAAGTCTATATGCCTAGCTATTCCTACGGATAGGTGGACAATACCCAATAGTGATGACTTAGAGGAGGCGGCGACTGTCGGAGGACTCAGAGAAAGGAATTTTACAGGTAAGATTTTACAAAAATTCAGTTTTTGCTGCTTAGACCATTGGGTTATGCTGCCCCCTACAGGAGTAGCACTAGGCAGGAAAAACAGTTTACCACGCCTATGGGGGCTTTCCCTATAGGCATAACCCCACACACCTTGCTCTAGCATACCAGTTTCTTTCTGCCTAATGAAGGAGTAGGACCTAGGGTTTCTGCTGGGACTTTGGTCTGTTTTTTATTCATTTAAGAATATTTTGTTTTTATTTTCTTCTGCTAGTTAGTGTTCAGGAGGATTCCTCCTGGTGAACTACAATTAATAGCCGACTGAGTTTTCACACTGGATAATCTAGATCCTTAAGGTCTTCCAGCCTGGCCTACGAGCGTGGCCACACTAGGCTTCGCCACGACAGAGCCCCGCTTTTGGATGGGGACGAGCCTGGGAGTGGATGGCTTGCTGGGACGCAACGACCTGGAACGCTCTCGGCTGGCAGCACCCCCACTCCAGGTGGTCTATCCAGGGCGGAGCCCACCCGGTCCATGGTAGGGTGAGTAAATGCAGACCCCCCCATATCCCTTAGTGGTCTTGGGGGGGATATGGGCCCACTCCTGGGGAGGCTAGGACCTTGTACTTCCTAAAAGATCCCCCTGGCCTGTCAAAATACCTTTCCCTGTGCCCTGCCCCTCTCCCCCACCCCCTGGCCTTATTGCGGTTTTCACCGGGGGGACGCTATTGCTGTGGCGTCCTGGGGGGGGTAAAATGGTACCTGTTTCTGCTGGGTCTTGTAGATCCTCTGTGGCCTCCAATTTGGGGTCCCCTGACCGCATGGCGAGCCGTAGGGGTTGCCATCTTTAGTGTAGGCATATGGAAAGTTTCTCCCCTTTGAACTGCATGGTGCAGCCATTTTCCATGTGCTTCCCATTGATTTGCATTGGCAGCCATTTTTGTGTAGCCCTATGGAGCTACACAGGCAACGTGACCTTTCACATTCTACCCAGGCTCATGTCATGTCCTGTGACTTTCACTTTCCTGCTGCACAGATTGGCTATGGAGGTTTCTCAGAGAGGTGGTAAAGTATTGGGGTCTCTGTGGGCATATCACTGCGCACTTTGCTATCTGCATATATTTAATGTGGAAAAGTTAAATTATTACTAAATACAAGATTGCGCTCAACTAAAACACTAGTGCAAACATCAAAATACTATGCAAAGTTAAATATATACCAAAAATAAATATTTTATGCAAATAAGTATGTGCAATGAATAAATGTGATTATGGTGGGATAAAATTAATCCAAAAAGTCCATTGTCCAAAATATCATAAATAACAAATGGTGAAGTACATTTAAATAACCACATGACCCTGATGACGTCGGATTACGAGCTGACGAAACGTGCCGGGACGTAGGACCGTAACTGCGCTACCACGTAATTTCCGGCTCCCGGTGGAACGCAGATGGAACACGGAAGGCGTTCTTAACCCGGAGACCGTGACTGATATCCTGAAATGCCCCGATATTATTTACCATGTAAGTGCATCCGTCTTCAAGAAATGTAATTTTCAATAAAATTCTCAATAAAAAAAAAAATTCTCAATAAATTTAAATTTAATTTAATAGCCTAATGCTACTAGCTTACTCCAGATGACGTCAGTGTGTGTAGCTACTCCAGATGACGTCAGTGTGACGAAACGCGTCGAGCGTGATCACTTCACTTCCGTCTATCGATCTAGAGGCTTGGGGCGCACATCCGGCGGTTGGCACGCACGCTGTTTCTAGGCGTGCACCGCTAGAGAGGAAGTTGCGGCTCCTATACCATACCGATACACTGTTCGGCAATTGCTAATGTGAGTACTTGTCTTTTTTACATACGAAATAAAGGATTTAAAGCAATCCTTCACTATTGGAAGCATTTTTCTTTTATACATGCCCCGGGATCACTCTGGTTATTTCCAATTGAATGGGATATCGATGTCTTAAGCCACTTTTTACTGAATTGGAGTGTGATTGAGGAGACCGAGCGGAACCAGGGACCAGATAAGCGTTGTGAGGGAGCGATCCCCAATATCGACCCGCGGTCTACCCCTGTAGGGGTACTTGAGTCTGGTAAGCGTGGGACCTAAGGAGAGGGGGAGCACCTTTTCTTTTTCCCGCCCATTCACTGCACTCTGGGCCATTGCAATAAGAGCACGTTATCACTTTCTGTGGACTTTGCACTACTAAAAAAATATTGGACACTTTTTTACCAAATTGTATTTATACTCGGTTGTGGATTTATATATATATTTATTGCAGGTTGTATTGTTATTATGAATTGTATTAGGGAAGCTTATCCCCTTTTTTAAACCCCTAATAGAATACGTATTTATCTGTATATGGTTGTATATAGGATATCAATAGTCACATTACTGGCTCTGCACTTTGGTAACTACACTTGCCAGACATAGCACCTTTTTGTTTTTATACATTGAGGGAGCACACCCCCCCCCCTCCCCCATTTTTTGGACATATTGCACTTTCAGGAATATTTATATATTTAGTCATTTTGCACATCTTTGTTTTTTGCACTTTTTCAATTATACCTGCCAGATATAATACACCTTTTGGTTTTACATTTTGAGGGAGCACATCCTCTATTTTTATTGCACATATTTTTTGATATATTGCACATATTTTTCGATATATTGCACATAGTTTTTCAATAATATATATATTTATTTGCACTATATATTTTCTTACTCCAAATAGTTCCCCACTTATATCTTCAGCTACATATTTTTATATTTAATTTTTTATTTGGCACTACACTATCACTCTATTTCATAATAACTCGCCCCATGTATTACAATAGTTATTGATCCACCACCACTAGTGCATTTACCTTATTTATTAAAGGCCTTACGTTTGGCAGCGCCAATCACTTACTTTTCTTTGTACATAAAATCTATTACCGCACCTGGAAAGCTTACTTCGCCTGGTGTGAGTCCAGGGGGTTCTCCCCTCGCTCATACTCGGTGTCGAGAGTGTTGGCTTTCCTCCAGGCTGGGGTGGACCAGCGCCTGGCGCTGGCCACAATAAAGGGCCAGGTGTCTGCACTGGCTGTTCTTTTCCAACGCCCTGTGGCGTCTCATTCCTTATTTCGCACCTTCATTCAAGGTGTGCGACATTTGGCTCCAGGAGGGAGCCTTTACCTCCATGGGTCTTGAACTTGGTTCTGTCCGTGTTACAGCGTGCTTCCTTTGAAAACAGATAGTGAAAAGTGCAGCGCTAAAACAATAAGACAATAAAAACATCAATGGATAAATGAAAAGTCTATGAATGGCACGCAGTAGTCTTGTAAAAAAGAGGAGAAAACAGTCCAATAAGAAATCCCAATTAAAGTGCTCAGTGCTGATCAGTAAACAGGACACAAGTGCTTGTTCAGTGCAATCCTTCACCAGAGGTGCTAGCCTTTCACCTGTAGGCTGTGAAAAGACAGCCTTAAAAGTACACTCCCAGCAATGTGAAAATCCTGACCAGGACAGCAATCACAGAGGGCATCTCTCCTTTTTGTAAAGGTGTTCACAACGATCCCCATGTAATAGAAAGGGGGCAGACCATAGTGCAATATGTTTCAAACACCACAATTTATTAATAAAACAAATGGACAGCCTCTTACTTCAAGGTAATGCAAAAACGAGCAGTACAGCAATCCAGCTGATCTCCAGACAGAGCGGAACGCTCTGCTAACAGGGGCTACGAGTGACGTCACGATCTCCTCCCCCTTGCGCACGCGTATCGTCCGTGGGTGGGACTAGCTGATCTCCAGACAGAGCGGAACGCTCTGCTAACAGGGGCTACGAGTGACGTCACGATCTCCTCCCCCTTGCGCACGCGTATCGTCCGTGGGTGGGACTTCCTCACGCTGAGGAAGTCCCACCCACGGACGATACGCGTGCGCAAGGGGGAGGAGATCGTGACGTCACTCGTAGCCCCTGTTAGCAGAGCGTTCCGCTCTGTCTGGAGATCAGCTGGATTGCTGTACTGCTCGTTTTTGCATTACCTTGAAGTAAGAGGCTGTCCATTTTTTTATTAATAAATTGTGGTGTTTGAAACATATTGCACTATGGTCTGCCCCCTTTCTATTACATGGGGATCGTTGTGAACACCTTTACAAAAAGGAGATATGCCCTCTGTGATTGCTGTCCTGGTCAGGATTTTCACATTGCTGGGAGTGTACTTTTAAGGCTGTCTTTTCACAGCCTACAGGTGAGAGGCTAGCACCTCTGGTGAAGGATTGCACTGAACAAGCACTTGTGTCCTGTTTACTGATCAGCACTGAGCACTTTAATTGGGATTTCTTATTGGACTGTTTTCTCCTCTTTTTTACAAGACTACTGCGTGCCATTCATAGACTTTTCATTTATCCATTGATGTTTTTATTGTCTTATTGTTTTAGCGCTGCACTTTTCACTATCAGTTTTACATTGGGTTTTACATATTTTTTACCTTGGTGTCAGCTGCTTTTATTTATTTCCATCCATTTATTTATTCATGCTTGCGCCGATATTCCTGTTTTTTCATTTCCTTTGAAAACATCCAGGAGATATCGTTGCCTCTGCTGTCTAAGAAGGTTGCCTTTTTGGTGGCGATCACTTCGGCTCGCAGAGTGTCGGAACTATCGGCGTTGTCTTGCCGCTCTCCTTACTTGGTAATTCACAAGGATAAGGTGGTCTTGCGACCTCATTTGTCTTTTCTTCCTAAGGTGGTCTCTGAGTTCCACCTTAATGAGGACATTGTCCTGCCTTTGCTTTGTACGAAGCCTAAGCATCCTAAGGAGGTTGCTTTGCATTGCTTGGATGTTGTCAGGGCGATCAGGGTTTACCTGTCGTCTACAGAGTTCTTTTTAAAGACGGATTCCCTCTTTGTCCTTCCTGAGGACCTCGGTAGGGCATGGCTGCGTCTGCAGCGACCATTGCCAAACGGATCAGACAGACCATTGAACAGGCTTATGCCTTGAAGGAACGGGTTCCACCCTTCCCTGTTAAGGCGCACTCTACCAGATCTTTGAGTGCGTCCTGGGCCTATTGGCATCGTGCCTCGTGGCCCAGGTGTACAAGGCTGCGACTTGGTCGTCGGTGCACACCTTTTCCAAATTCTATAATGGCCGCAAAGTTCTCAGTGTGGCAGTGCCATAAGGGACCCTTGTTTTTTTGTGTGTCCCTGGCTATTGGCATTGTTTATACCCTGGGCTATTTGCTCTCCTGGGCTGTTGCTCCTGTTGAGCCTTGTTTTCTGTTGCCCAGAACGTTCTCTTACTGTGTGTGTAAGGTTCCTTTCTCTGATGTGGGTACTGTGTTGCATTTTCTACGGTTGCGTCTCCCACCCCTCATGTCTACACTGCTTTGGGACATCCCAATAGTGATGACTTAGAGGAGGCGACTGTCGGAGGACGTAAGAGAAAACTGAATTTTTGTAAAATCTTACCTGTAAAATTCCTTTCTCTGAGTCCTCCGACAGTCGCCGCCCCTGCACCTCTTTTGGGGTTGTTTTCCTGTTTACCTACTGCTATTCTACCAAACTGAGTTGGGAGTGTCACTGCAAGGGGGTATTGACCAGTGGGACAGCCCCCATGGGTGTGTCTATGCAAATGCTTTTGTTCTTTTGACTAAGTCTTATGCCTAGCTACTCCTGCGGAGCGGAAGTCAATACCCAATAGTGATGACTTAGAGGAGGCGGTGACTGTTGGAGGACTCAGAGAAAGGAATTTTACAGGTAAGATTTTACAAAAATTCAGTTTTTTGTGCCTTAGGGGCGCAAGACAAAGGTAAGCCGTTCAGGGCTTCTGGAGGGGCTAAAAAGGCATGGTCATGCAAGACCAAGACAAGCCAGTCCGGTTCTGCGGGCAAGTCCTCTTCAGCATGAAGGGGCACCCTCACCTGTTTTTGGGGTGGGGGGACATCTGCACTTCTTTCAGGAACCCTGGACTTCTTTACATAGTTACATAGTAGGTGAGGTTGAATAAAGACAACAGTCCATCTAGTTCAACCTGTGTAGGTGTATGTGGCCGTAATCATCTCTCATACCCCTGAATGTTCTGATTCTTGAGATGTACGTCTAAGAGTCTTTTGAAAGCCACCATACTTTCCGCAGACACCACCTCTTGTGGTAGAGAATTCCACAATCTTGTAGCCCTAACAGTAAAGAAACCCCCACGTTGCCTGAGGTTAAAACGTTTCTCCTCTAATCGCATTGTATGCCCTCTAGTCCTCATGCAATCCTTCCGACTGAATAGCTTTTTTTTTTTTATGCTGAGATCACCATTGAGATATTTATAAATTGCTATCATGTCCCCTCTCAGGCGTCTCTTCTCCAGGGAGAATAAATCAAGTGATTGCAGACGCTGTTCATAATTAAGGTCCTCCAATCCCCTAATTAGTTTAGTTGCCCTTCTTTGGACTTTCTCCAGCTCCAACACATCCCTCCTGAGGACCGACGCCCAGAACTGGACAGAATAATCCAGATGTGGTCGCCAGAGTTTTATAAAGTGGAAGGATTATAGTTTTATCTCTGGAATACATCCCTTTCTTTATGCATGCTAATATTCTGCCGGCTTTGGCAGCTGCCGCTTGACATTGCATGCTATTGCTTAGTCTATTATCTACCAGGACTCCCAGATCTTTCTCCATTTTTGATTCCCCCAAAGGTTCCCCCCTAAAGTGTATTGTGCTTTTATGTTTTTAGTCCCCAAGTGCAAAACCTTACACTTCTCCACATTAAACCTCATTTGCCATGTCGTTGCCCACTCCGTTATTTTGTCCAGGTCATTCTGTAGGATATCTGCTTCATGCTGTACAGTTATTGACCTGCCCAATTTTGTGTCATCTGCAAAAACTGATATAGAGCTACTGATCCTGTCCTCAATGCTGTTTATGAATAAATTGAACAAGGTTGGTCCCAGTACTGAGCCTTGAGGGACCCCACTTACCACCTCAGACCAGTCTGAGTATGCACTATTTGGACTTGGCCTTTGGACATGCCCTTTTAGCCAGTTCCGTATCCAAGAGCAGACCTTGCGGTCGATGCCTGCAGACCTTATTTTATAAATTAAGTGCTTGTGGGGGAACTGTATCAAATGCCTTAGTGAAATCCAGGTACACCACATCCTCTGGTCTCCCCCCTATCTAGCTCACCTCCTCGTGGAATGTTAAGAGGTTGGTTTGACAAGAACGCCCATTTGTAAACCCGTGCTGGTTACTGCTGATGATGATGTTGTCTTTAGCAAACTCTACGATATAGTCCCTTATCATCCCCTCCAGAAGTTTACATACTAATCGATGTCAGACTGACAGGCCTATAATTTCCCAGGACATGCCTCTGCCCTTTTTTGAATATCGGTATCACGTTGGCTTTCCTCCAATCCCCTGGTACATTTCCTGTAATAATACTGTCAGCAAAGATCGGGAACAATGGTCTAGATATAATCTTACTAAGTTCTTTGAGTACTCTCGGATGTACGCCATCCGGGCCTGGTGATTTTATTTATGTTAATTTTATCCAGGATTTCCCTAATTTCACCATCTGTTAGCCATAGTGGCAAATCCTGTGTATTACTACTAACCATATAGTCGTGGTCAGTGTACCCCTCCTTTTCCTGAGTAAAGAATGACGAGAAAAAGGCGTTCAGCGCGGTTGCCTTTTCAGTGTCCTCTGTAACCATCCTCCCATCATCATTAATTATGTATGCAATATGCTCTGCCCTAGTTTTTTTGCTGTTGGTATATTTAATCATTAGTGCCCACATGCACCATGACCGCTGGGTCATCCCCAGCCCCACCCAATAATCTGTCTACCCGATCGCCGATGTGCCGAACTTGAGCGCCCGGTAAACATACTGTCCGGCTACCGCGATCTTTTTGACAGATTGCCCTCTCTGTCCTCTTGATGATTGAGTCCCCCACTACCACAACCTGTCTAACCTTTCCTGAATCTCGGCCCCCCCTTCTTCCTGGAGCCGCCACTCCCCTGGCAGCTGGGGGGAGGGCGCCTGCTCCAGCACTGCCACCCCTGAGCTGATATCCCCATCAACCTGCAACTTGGCAAATTTGTTAGGGTGTACCAACTCAGGACTGGCCTCCCTAGCGCTCTTCCCTCTACCCTTCCTAACGGTCACCCAACTGCCTTCCTCTGATGCCTGTGTCTCCTCTTCTCCTCCCTCCTCTATGCCGGCCCCTGCCAGCGCCTGATGGGTAATGTCCAAGCTCCTTTCCAGGTTGTTGATGCTACGCAGTGTTGCCACTATGTTTTCTAGATCCAAGATCTGGGCTTCCAGACAAACAAGTCGCACACATCCTGCACAGCAGTATTCACCCTCGATTGGTTCATCAAGGAACGCATACATGGAGCAAGAAGTGCACTGAGTGGCAACCCCAATACTGTTGGACATTATTACCCTCTACTCTATGGGAATAATTAGTAACAACCTACTATTCCTTATCTACTCTACCTCCCCTGCTACTAAACCTGGGGTACTCACCAGTCGCTAAAATACTCCCCAGTCGCTAAGATACTCACCAGTCCTCCCGGGTACTCATTCACAGAGCACGGTCAGTCAGTCGCAGAGGTCGGTCGCAGAGCACGTAGGTCACAGTCAGTCGCAGTCAGTCAGTCGCAGAGCACTATCAGTCGAGGGGCACAGACAGTCAGTCGCAGAGTCTTTCATTTAAGACAAATGGGTTCCCGGCCGGCGGACAGGTTCTTTTAGTCAAATCTTTCGCCTGTCTCCAGATCATTTGAAGGATCTCCGAGACGCAGTGCAGGATCTCCTTGCTCAAGGAGTGATTGTGCCGGTTCCTTCGCAGGAATGGTTTCACAGTTCTATTCAAACCTTTTCACAGTGCCCAGAAAAGAGGGCAAGGTGCGTCCAATCCTGGACCTCAAGGCTCTGAACCGCTTTGTGCAAGTGCAGAAGTTTCTAATGGAATCCATTCGGTTGATGGTAGCGTCTTTAAATGAGGGGGATTTTCTGGCTTCCATCTATATCAAAGATGCATATCTACACATCCCCTTCTACAGGGGACACCAGCGATTTCTCCACTTTGCGGTGGCAGAGTAGCATTTTCAATTTGGGGCGTTAACCCTTTGGTCTCACCCCTGCTCTTAGAGTCTTTACCAAGGTACTGGCTCCGGTATTGGCTTTGTTGCGCCAAAAAGGATTGCAATCCTGGGATATCTGGACGATCTCCTTTTGAGAGCGGACTCTTACTCGGCTCTGTTTGGCGACCTGTTGATTACAGTTCAGACCCTTCAGGAATTTGGGTGGACTATCAATTTAAAAAAATCTGCTCTGACGCCTTCAGTGAGGTTGGATTATCTGGGGCTGACTCTAGATTCCGCCTTGGCGAGGGTCTTTTTTCCTCAGGAAAAACGTAGAAGTTGCAGGAGGCAATCTGGTTGTTGTTGGAATCTGATCTGTCCTCACTACGGACTTGCACGAGAGCCCTGGGTCTGATGGAATCAACTTTCGAGGCGGTTCCGTTTGCTCAGTCTCACTCGAGACCTCTGCAAAAGGAGATTCTTGCCAAATGGAACAGGGAACCACACTCTTTAGACTTATACACTTGAGCCGACTCGATATTCTGGAGCTCAGAGCAATCAAGCTTTGCCGGATCCACAGGACACGGTTCTCCGGCTCCGATCCAATCGGACAATGCCACGGCTGTGGCTTACATCAATCATCAAGGGGGCACCAAGAGTGTCCTAATCCAAAAGAGCGGTACAGCTCTGTTTTGGATTATTGAATTGCTTTGTAGTGGTAAACTCAGTTGGTATAGCAGCTTATTTTAGCACCTTTTAGTTGATTGCATACAGCCAATTGTTTGCGCCGATATATTCACTTTTGCACCAAGAGTGTCCTCACCGCCAAGGAGGTGGCCGAGATTCTGGTATGGGTGGAAGACAATGTTCTGGCTCTTTACGCAGTCCACATTCCGGGTGTCGAGAATTGGCAAGTGGATTACCTGCATCGTCAGGTGCTGGATCAAGGGGAATGGTCCCTTCATCCGGAGGGGTTTCATCTCTGTGTCCAGTGGGGAACTCCGGAGGTAGACCTGTTTGAGTCTCGCCTCAACAAATAGTTCAGAGGTTTGTGGCCAGGTCACGGGTTCCTCTGGCCGATGCCACAGACGCCTTGGTGCCTCCTTGCAGTCAGTATCTGCTGATCTATGCCTTCCCTACAATAAAACACTTGCCAAGGCTTCTCCGCAGGGTGGCGGTGGAAGGAATTCCAGTTGATCTGGTGGCTCCAGACTGGCCTCGTCGGTCTTGGTATGCAGACCTGGTAAAAATGGTCGCCAATCCTCCGTGGAGACTTCTTCTGAGGGAGGATCTGATGTCCCAGGGATCGATCTTCAATCCTGCTTTACGTTCGCTGGCTTTAATGGCATGGCTGTTGAAGGAGGCAGGTGTTGAGAGAAAGGGGTCTCTCTGAATCTGATTCCAACCCTGTTGAAGGCTAGGAAGGCGACTTCTAGGAAGATTGATCATCGTACGTGGAAATAGTACATTTCATTGTGTGAATCGCTGCAGCTGCACCGTCACTTGTTTTCTATAGCTAGGGTTTTAGCCTTTTTACAAAAAGGGTTTGAGCAGCGGTTTGCCTTGGGCACTATCAAGGGCCAAGTGTTGGCCTTGGCTATTTACTTTCAACGTCCGTTGGCTGCTAATGCCTTGATTCGCACTTTTATTTAGGGGGGCGTGTCATCTGCCTCCCCTGCGGAGATCCCCGTTGCCTCCGTCGGATCTCAATCTGGTTTTGTCTGCTCTTCAAAAGCCTCCCTTTGAGAACATTAGGGACTGCCTTATTTGGTGGTCCACAGAGATACAGTGGTGCTCTGACCTAATCCGTCGTTTCTCCCAAAGGTGGTGTCTGATTTCCATCTAAATGAAGACATTGTGTTTCCTTCACTATGTCCTAAGCCTAAGCATCCCAAGGAAATTGCTTTGCACTCTCTAGATGTGGTTCGGGGTTTACCTGACGGTCACTGAGTCTTTTAGGAAATCAGATACTCTTTTTGTCCTTACTGAGGGATCTCGTAAAGGTTTGGCTGCATCTGCTGTGACTATATCCAGATGGATAAGACAGATGGTTGTTCAGGCTCATTCATTAAAGGGTCAGGTTCCTCTGTTCCCTGTGAAGGCGCATTCTACTAGAGCGCTGAGTGCCTCTTGGGCTTTTCGACATCAGGCCTCAGAAGTGCAAGTTTGTAAGGCGGCGACTTGGTCGTCTGTGAACGCATTTTCAAAATTCTACAAGGTAGATTTGTTGGCATCTTCGGATGCATCCTTTGGCTGCAGTGTTTTGCAGGCTGCTGTTTAAAGAGACCCTTTTGTTTCTCTTTAGGGTTTTTTTTTCTTTCATGGGTGAGCTCCTGTTGTTCCTGGTTGAGCTTCATGTTACCCAGTTGGCTATGTTTAGCCTTTGGAGTTTACGTTAACTATTTGTTTTGCGTTCTTCCCACCCCTCATGCCTACACTGCTTTGGGACGTCCCAATGGTCTATGAAGCATAAGGGCTGCATCTGTCAATGGGCGATAGAGAAAACTGGATTTTTGTTAGAACTTACCGTAAAATCCTTTTCTCTAAAGTCCATTGACAGACGCAGTACCTGCCCCCTCTGTTATGGGGATGGTTTGTGTTTTCTTCTCACTGCTTGAAACGAAACTTGTATGCTGGAGCAGGGTGTGTGGGGTTATGCCTATAGGGACAGCCCCCGAAGGCGTGGTGAACTGTTTTTTTTCCTGCCTAGTACTACTCCTGTAGGGGGGCAGAATAACCCAATGGTCTATGAAGCATTAGGGCTGCGTCTATCAATGAACTTAAGAGAAAAGTATTTTACGGTAAGTTCTTACAAAATCCAGTGTTTTTTTTTTTTTTTTTTGGTCTTCTGTATTATTCTTATTTCTGAGATACTGAATTTTGGGTTTTCACTAGCTGCAGAACTATCAAAATTTAAAAGAAAAAAAAAAAAAAAGAAATTCTTGAAATCTATCACTCTTTGTGTACTGTATCTATATCAAATATGCGTTTTTATGTTTTGAATTGAATTAGTGAAATAAATTAACTTTTTTATATTCTAATTTTAGGAGTATGCACAAATGTGCAGCAGATTCTGACAAATACACTATTAATAGTTGGCTCTGCAGATGTACACTGCAGCCTGAAGGCTTTCTTTTTGTTTTTAATCCTACAGCCTGCATGTGATCAGTGTCAGTGCTGACATAGTGGTCACATGATCCAAAACCAATTTGATTTGTTCCCAATCATCAGTGCAACCCTGATGTGTTGCCTGCTTGTTCTCAAAGAGGAGGGTGTTTATTCACGTAGCTTCTCAGTGCTGCAGCTGCCCTCCCTTGGCAGCAGTACGGGGAGAAGTTCCCCCGTACTAGCTGTCACTGTTGGAAAACAATGTGGCCATGCGGGGCTCTGTGTATCTGAATGAACTACAAGCCCCGACACCCTTAGTGGCTGTCAGCTTTTACTTCTCAATTAACTACCATGACGCTGTTGAGCCCTGGGGTAGTTCATTGAGTCTTCCTGTCAGGGAGTATCAGCTTACTCGTACGGGATGTATGGGCAAGCATATACACTGACAGTGTGCAGGAGACCTGCATGGCATCAGTGATCTGCTGATCGCTGGTGCAATGCTTTCCACAAAAAATAATGAATGCACATATTTTTTTACCTGCAAAAAAAAATAATTATTTTTTAAAGTTCAAAAAAGTATGGGCTATGGGACTTTTAAGGTGCTCAGACACATGACACAACATTTTTTTTTTTTTAAATAAAAATATAAACCTTTATTTATCAAAAAGGTATATAAAACATTCTATGCAACCAAATGTTCAATATGTAAAAGTAACATTATTCACTGAGCTTTTGTTTACAACCAGTTTCGGCTTCTTCAGGGAATTGCGCAAAGAATTTTACTATTGGTTGAACAGAAATAGAAATTGTATTTCTGTTCATCCTATAGTAAAATTCTTTACGCGTTTCCCTGAAGAAGCTGAAACAGCGAAACTGGTTGGAAACACAAGCACAGTGAATGATGCTACTTTTACATATTGAATACTTGCTTGTATAGATATATACCTTTTTAATAATTACGCATTTTAAATTTTTATAAAAAAGAAAAACTATAATTTCTCTGTCGCTCATTGACAGACGTAGTCTTCTTGATTCACAAGAACTGGGTTATGTTGTCTCCGCAGGAGCAGGACTAGGCAGAAAGAAAAAACGTTCTGGCTCCACCTTAGGGGCAGTCCCTGAGGGTATATCCTCCCTCTCTCTGCTACAAGGCATCAGTTTTTTTCTGTCTAGTCAGGAGTAAGGACCTAAGTTCCTTGCTGGGATCTTTTGGGTCCTGGCAAGATTTTTTCTTAGAAAAAATATTTTTTTTTAGGCAGTTTTCTCCAGTGTTTTTTTCCTGTGAGATCTTCAAGCAAATACGCCGGACTGGGCGACACTAGTGGTCACCCCAGCCGGCCTACGAGCGCGCGCAGACCATTGCATTGCGCTTGGTCGGCCACGACACATTCAAGTATGCGGGGCCGGGCGACGGGCTGGATGTTGAGATCCAGTGGTCACCCCGGTTTCTGCCTACGAGCGCGTGCAGACCAGAGCTCCGCGCTGGGTCGGCCGCGACGGAGTCCCATTGGAGGGACTGACCTTGCGAGTTAAAAGTCTCGCTTGGACGCCAGGAACCAGAGAGTCGAGGCGTCCGGAGTGGTCCACAACCCCCCACCCCGGTGGAGAGGGTATTGTGAAAAGAGGGTGCCTGTCGGTTGGGTATGGTGAGTAAACGTTCCCTTTTTTCCTTGTTATGAGGCAGTATGAATTATGGGCCCCTCCATACATGGTCAGTATATATCTGACACTAAAAGTCCCCCTTGTAAATACAGTATGTGTTTGGTGGGAAGTGGACTTGGTTTGAGAGCTAACACTCTACCCAGCAGACTGTAGTATTACAGCAGACATAGGAGGTATAATCCTACCTTAATTGTAGTGTACCTCCTGCAGATCGATAAACCGCCACTTAGCAGAGATGCAGGTGGATGTGCTGGGAAAAACGATTTTGGCGGTCCGCCGCCATTTTGCCGTAGACCAGGTGCATGTATGTCCTCAGGTCACGCCGGCCGCCATGTTTTTGGAGTCTATTGTCTCCTGTATGGGGGCGGCCATGTTTGATGAGCCCAGCTACCTCGTGGAGAGCTGGGAACGCCGGAAGGCGTACACAGGGGGCGGAGCCACGTCCTTCTACCCGGGAAAACGAACACAGCTCTTTCCAGTCTGTAAAAGACAGACGCTGACTGCAGTTGGTTGGAAACTTCGGGTGGTGAGCCTTGGGGGTCCCTCTCTCTCTTGGGGATCGAGGAGCAGGTACTCTGAGGGGCGCTATTGCGCTAGGGGGAGACACATAAAAAAAAAAAAAAAGAGGTATTTTTTTGATTTAAAAAAAAAAAAAAAAAAAGTTTTTTTGTTTTTTCTGGCAGAGGTGTCCTGAATTAACATGGACCCTGCCACTCATGTATCTCCACCGGATCCCCTCGAGGTGTCTGCAGGATCCTCCAGCACCCCGCTTACGATTGAATCATTGTCAGCTATTATGGAAACTTTTGTGTCCGGGGTGGAAGTGGCTTGTCAGGGACAGGGCGCAAGAAAGCGACCCCCGCCTAACCCTTTATTATCTGAAACTTCGGATTCAGACTCTGAGCCTATTTCTGCAGTTGCAGGTACTTCAGCTGGGATTGGTGTCTCGGGTACTGTCTCTTCAGACAGTGAGGAGGATGTTTCGGCATCAGCCATAGCCCGAGAGGAAGCGTTGGTAAACGCACTCATTATATCTGTTCAAGAAACCTTAAGATTACAGGGTATTCCGTCGGAAATAGCTGAAACTGAAATCCCTTTTGGGACTAAAAAACGCATGAAAGTGGCGAAGGTTTTTCCATTGCCCAAATGTTTTGGCAATCCAATCAAAGAAGAATGGAGTCTGCCAAAACGCACCTCTGCTATTTCTAAACGCATTAACAGGCGTTATCCGTTTGAGGAAACCCTCATTAAGAAATGGACAGAACCACCTGTGGTGGATTCACCAATTGCTAGATTGAATAAAGCCACGGTTATTCCTTTAGAAGACGCTCCGTCTTTTAAAGATCCAGTGGATCGCAAGATAGAAGCTATGTCTCGCACCATGTTTTCCTTGATTGTATAGCTTTCAGACCAATAATTGCTATTGGTCTGGTTTCGCAGACTGTAACTGAATGGACCAAGTGGTTACGCCGGGACTTAGAAGAGGTTCCTCAGGCGGTATCAGATTTGTTGGAACAAATGATACAGGGGTTACAGTTTATGTGTGATGCGGCGTTAGACGCCACTCCATTATTGGCGCGAGCATCAGTTTCAGCAGTGGTTCTCAGGCGTACACTGTGGCTAAAAGGTTGGTTAGCCGACCAAGGTTCCAAAAAAGCATTGGCTAATATCCCCTTTTCAGGAGAGCGTCTATTTGGAGCCAACTTAGATGAGATCATTAAGGATCTCACGGGTGGAAAGAGCACCTTTTTACCGCAAAATGTTAAGGGTAAAGGAACTCGTCAAAGACGAGGGCCTTCTTTCTCTGCTCACAAAAAGTTTTTTCGTCCCGCGGGAAAAAAAAATGAAGTCCTCCAAAGCTCCTTCAGGAGGCTTCAGGGGACGTTGGTCGGGCAAGCAAAAGCCCGCCCCCTCCAGACCTGAAGATAAATCGTCCAAGGCCTGAAGGTGCGCCCCCACCCATAATTGGGGTGGGGGGACGTCTTCGCCGGTTCCCGGATCCATGGCTTTCCAGAATCCCGGACAAGTGGGTTTGCGAAGTCATAAGGTCAGGGTACAAGATCGAGTTTCGATCTCTCCCACCGGCGCGATTCTTCCCTTCCAATATCCGACTATCCCCGGATCGTTTAGAAGATCTGCGGAGAGCAGTCACGGATTTACTACAACAAGGAGTGGTAGTCCACGTTCCTTGGACAGAACGTTTTCAAGGGTTTTATTCAAACCTATTTACAATACCCAGGAAAGAGGGCAAAGTGCGTCCAATTCTGGACTTAAGGGCACTCAATTCCTTTCTCAACATAAGGAAATTCAAGATGGAATCCATTCGCACAGTAGCAGCCTTCCTGCATCCAGGGGATGTCCTAGCGTCCATAGACATCAAGGACGCCTATCTTCACATTCCCATTTTCGCAGGACATCAGCGGTTTCTACGCTTTTCCGTAGAAGAGAACCACTATCAGTTTGTGGCGTTACCTTTCGGTCTCGCCACGGCTCCTCGGGTCTTCACGAAGGTGTTGGCCCCAATGTTGGCACTACTGCGCCAAAGAGGCATGTCGTTTCTAGGTTACCAAGACGATCTCCTGCTTCATGCAGAGTCTCCTCAGACTCTGCTACAAAACATAGAAATTACTATAATTTCTTTACAGGAATTCGGGTGGCTGGTGAACCAGCAAAAGTCATTTCTGGTTCCCACCCAGAGGCTCGAATATCTGGGTCTAATTCTAGACACAGTCAGGTCAAGAGTTTTCCTTCCGGTAGGGAAACTCCGGAAGATTCAATCAGCAGTCCAGTTGTTACTATCCAACAGCTGGTCTTCTCTTCGAACTTGCATGAGGGTTCTGGGATTGATGGTGGCTTCCTTCGAAGCAGTCCCATTTGCCCAGTCCCATACCCGAATTCTTCAACAAGAGATTCTTCTCAGATGGAATCGGAATCCGGAATCCCTGGACAATCGGATCCGATTGAGCAAACAGACCAGAGAGTCTCTGGTCTGGTGGCTTCGGTCTCCGATGCTCAGCCAGGGAAAGTCATTTCTGCCAATATATTGGACGATAGTGACCACGGATGCCAGTCTATCAGG
This sequence comes from Pelophylax lessonae, assembly GCF_965119305.1. Lineage (NCBI taxonomy): Eukaryota > Metazoa > Chordata > Amphibia > Anura > Ranidae > Pelophylax > Pelophylax lessonae. The sequence continues at coordinate 166,896,604 of NC_138772.1, read as the reverse complement.
ATGGGGAGGAATTCTCGGTCAGTTATCTGTCCAGGGACTTTGGTCCCCGGAAGAATCCAGGTTGCCGATAAATGTATTGGAACTGAGAGCGATCAAACTTTGTCTGATTCACTGGACCGAGCAGCTCCAGGGCAGCCCGGTTCGGATCCAGTCGGATCAACGCCACGGCCGTGGCTTATGTCAATCACCAGGGGGGCACCAAGAGTGTCCGAGCGGCCAAAGAAGTGGCTTGCATTCTTCACTGGGCGGAACGATTTGTTCCAGCTATCTCTGCAGTGTTCATTCCGGGGGTGGAGAATTGGCAGGCAGATTATCTCAGCCGTCAGACTCTGGATCAGGGGGAATGGTCCCTCCATCCAGAAGTTTTCCACCAGTTGTGCCTACGGTGGGGCACCCCGGATGTGGATCTGTTGGCATCACGATTCAACAGGAAAGTACAGAGATTCGTGGCTCGCTCCCGCGATCCTCTAGCAGAGACCGCAGACGCACTGATCGCCCCGTGGGGGCAATACCAGCTAATGTATGCCTTCCCTCCTCTCGGGTTACTGCCAAGACTTCTTCGCAGGATAGAGGAGGAAGGAATTCCAGTAATCCTGGTAGCTCCGGACTGGCCTCGCCGAGCTTGGTACGCCGACGTGGTCAGACTGGTGGCGGACGTCCCGTGGAGACTTCCTCTCAGGGAGGACCTACTGTCTCAGGGACCGATCTTCCATCCTGCTTTACGATCGCTGGCTTTAACGGCCTGGCTATTGAGACCCAGGTGCTGAAGGACAAGGGATTGTCAGCTTCAGTTATTCCTACTCTAGTTAAAGCAAGGAAAGCGACTTCCAGAAAGATTTATCATCGTACATGGAAGTCCTACATTGCATGGTGTGAACCTCTGGGGTTCCGTCCACGGTCTTATTCGGTTAGTCGAATATTAGCTTTTCTGCAACAAGGGGTTGAGCAGAAACTGGCCTTGAGCACTATCAAGGGCCAGGTCTCAGCATTAGCTATCTTCTTTCAGAAGCCTTTGGCTACTCATTCCTTGGTGCGGAATTTCATCCAGGGGGTGCGACATCTGGCTCCGCCAGTGCGCGTGCCGTTACCACCCTGGGATCTTAATTTAGTATTGTCGGTTCTTCAGAAACCTCCCTTTGAAGATATTAGGGAGATTCCTCTACCTACGTTGTCCCAGAAGGTGGCCTTCTTGGTGGCTATTACTTCTGCACGCAGGGTGTCAGAACTGGCCGCTTTATCTTGTCGTTCCCCATATCTGGTGGTTCATAGAGATAAGGTGGTTCTTCGTCCGAACCCATCCTTCCTACCAAAAGTGGTTTCAGAATTTCATCTGAATGAAGAAATTGTATTACCTTCCCTGTGTCCTAAGCCCAGTCATCCTCGGGAGTTTGCTTTACACTCCTTGGATGTGGTCCGGGCGATCAGGGTATACTTGAAAACGACAGACTCGTTTCGCAAGACGGATTCACTTTTTGTGATCCCGGATGGACCCAAAAAGGGGTTGCCTGCATCTGCCGCGACTATTTCCAAATGGATCAGACAGACGGTGGTACAGGCTTATTCTATTAAGGGTCGGGAGCCCCCGTTCCCTGTTAAGGCGCACTCCACTCGGGCACTTAGTGCGTCATGGGCCTTTCGCCATCAGGCGTCAGTGGTCTAGGTGTGCAAGGCCTGGTCGTCGGTGCATACCTTTACAAAACATTATAAAATTGATGTAATGGCATCGTCTGATGCCTCGTTTGGCCGCAAGGTTTTGCAGGCCGCCATTTGAGGAGACCAGTGGTCTGCCTCGAGGGTTTTTTTCCGTTGGAAATTTTAATTTGAGTCTCATTCTTTGTTTATAATGAGCCTTTAAAACTTCTAGTTTGGCACCGGTTGGGCCTTCTAGATTGGATTTTGATTTCGGTCAATCCCACCCCTCTTTGTGGCACTGCTTCTGGATGTCCCAGTTCTTGTGAATCAAGAAGACTACGTCTGTCAATGAGCGACAGAGAAAATCTGATTTTTGTAAGATCTTACCGTAAAATCCTTTTCTCTTATGTTCATTGACAGACGTAGTACCGCCCCTCTATTATTGAGTTGGGTTGGGTTAAATTCTCTGTTGCTGCTTTGTGACAGAACTGATGCCTTGTAGCAGAGAGAGGGAGGATATACCCTCAGGGACTGCCCCTAAGGTGGAGCCAGAACGTTTTTTCTTTCTGCCTAGTCCTGCTCCTGCGGAGACAACATAACCCAGTTCTTGTGAATCAAGAAGACTACGTCTGTCAATGAGCTTAAGAGAAAAGGATTTTACGATAAGATCTTACAAAAATCCGATTTTTTTAAAGTGAACTTGTGGGCCAGGAAGAGTTAGGCATGTATTTTCTTTAAGTGTATATTATCAAATATGTGTTTGAATCTGAGGTTTGAATTTGTTTTACAGAGTTGATTCACCAATGACTATTTGTTCTCCAGAGCATATGCCAGTAGTAAACTTCTGCTTGTTTGGGCAGGACCAGAAGGTTTCAGGTATGGGACAAATGCATGCTTTATGGTGATTACTGTTGCTAAGCAATATTTACATTCAAACTGGTAGGATAAAACAATACCAATTCAAGTTTCAACAACCATTGTTAAAAACCCGCTTATAGACATAAACCACACAATTATATATTTTTTTTCTGCTTGTTGCAAATTGCTTTTTTAATCTGTATATTAACCACTTCAGCTCCGGAAGGTTTTACCCCCTTAATGAAAGGCCATTTTTTGCAATTTGGCACTGTTACTTAAAAGCGGAGTTCCGGCCTCAAATACCTTTTTTAACTAAAAATACCCCTATAATACAAATCCATCACCCTTTACAGAACCGCTATTCTCATACTTACAAGGTGTATAGTATTGGATTTTAGTCAAAATCTTACTTTTAAAAACACTGTCTGAGCGCGGCCATCTTGGATGTGGGCATCTGAAGCCGCAGTGTAATCTGCTGTGTACTTCTTCCTGATTCCAGGGAGTGTTCTGGGAGTTCTTCCAGATTCCAGCCTCCTGGGAGTGATGACAAACAGCTCCCAGGATGCAATGCAAAGGCGGAAGTGATGTCGGTGGCTGCGGCCACAGAGGGGGGAGAAGGGGGAAGTACAATCAAAAATGCCCTGAAAATAAGGTAAGGGACCCCTGAAAAAAATTGAAAATGCCCAATTGTTGATCAGCATAGCGAGCACTCCAGGAATCACTAAAGTTGCAAAATGGGCCGGAACTCCGCTTTAACGAAAAATTGCGTGGTCGTACAACGCTGTACCCAAATACAATTGATGTCCCTTTTTCCCCCCAATAAAGCTTTCTTTTGGTGGTATTTGATCTGCGGTTTTTAGATTTTGCGCTATAAACAAAAAAAAAAAAGTGACGATTTTGAAAAAAACACAATATTTTTTACTTTCTGCTTTAAAACATTCCCAATAAAAAAAATTTAAAATCCCTTTTTTTTTTTATCAGTTTAGGCCAATTTGTATTCTGCTACATATTTTTGGAAAAAAAAATCCCAAAAAGCATATTTTAATTGGTTATCGCAAAAGTTATAGCGTTTACAAACTACGTGATAGATTTTTGGACTTTTTATTTTTTGTTTTTTATTAGTAATGGCAGCGATCTGTGATTTTTAGCTTGACTGCGACTTTGTGGCGGACAGATCGGACCCTTAACTGACATTTTTGACACTTTTTGGGGACCAGTGACATTACTACAGTAATCAGTGCTAAATAATATGCACTGTTACTGTATAAATGACACTGGCAGGGAAGGGGTTAATACTGGGGGTGATCAAAGGGGTTAATGTATGCCTAAATGTGATTACTGACTGTGGGGGGGTTCTGTGACAGGCACAAAGAGATCGGGGTTTCAGCTTAGCTTATCTCTCTCTGCCTCTGTAACAGAAGACTCTCCTGCTTTGTTTACATAAGCAGGCGGGTCTTCTGTCAGTTTCTCTGACGATCGCGTTAGGTCGACGGCGACCGCTGCCTGACTCCTGCTGTGTCTAATCACAGCAGGAGCGTGGTCTCGCCACCGAGACCGCGTGCACATAATCACGTAGTACTATGTGAATATGTGCAGCCGAGCCACCCTGCCACAGGAAATCTGTGTGGGGCGGTCGACAACTGGTTAACCCCTTGCCGACCGCCCACAGTATATTTACTGCGGCAGCCAGCCCCTCCTGGGCAAAGCGATGTAGTACTACGTCGCTCGCCCAGGAGCCTTCAGGGGGCGAGCGCTCCCACCCCCGCTCGTTCACGGGCATCCCCACGCGAGTGACCCGCGACTCCGATGTCCGCCGGCCACTCGCTATCTCCGCTGGAGAGGGAGAAAGGCAGGCGGCTGATGTAAACAAAGCCGCCTGTCATTCTCCCTGATGTAAGAACAGAAATCATACGATCCTGCTATGTAGGATCGTATGTCTCTGTGGTTACATCACAAGCCACGTCCCTTTACAGTTAGAAACACGCCCCTATGGACACACTTAACCCCTTGAGCACTAATAAAGTTAACCCCTTCCCTGCCAGTGTCATTTTTACAGTAACAGTGCATATTTATAGCACTGATTACTGTAGTAATGTCACTGGTACCCCCAAAAGTGTAAAAAATGTTTAGTCAGGGGTCCAAACTGTCCGCCGCAATGTCGCAGTCCCGCAAAAAAAATCGCAATTCGCCGCCATTACTAGTTAAAAAAAAAAACAATAAAAATGACTTAAATCTTTCCCTTAGTAAACGCAATAACTTTTGCGCAAACCAATCAAAATACGCTTATTGCGATTTTTTTTTTTTTTTTTTTTTTATAACCAAAAAAATGTAGCAGAAAACAAATTGGCCTAAAAATGTTAAAAAATTCAAAATTTTTACATTTTTTTTTTTGGGAATCTCATAAAAAAAATGTGAAAAATATTGTTATTTTTTTCAAAATTGATGCTCTTTTTTTGTTTATAGCGCAAAAAATAAAAATCGCACAGGTGATTAAATACCACCAAAAGAAAGCTGTTTGTGGGGAAAAAAAGGACGTCAATTTCATTTGGGTACAGCATCGCACAACTGCGCAATTGTCCGTTAAAGTCACGCAGTGCCGAATCGCAAAATAGTCCCTGGTCTTTAAGCAGGAAAATCCTCCGGGGCTTAAGTGGTTAAAGGACCTTCCTCTTAGACTACTGGGTTCTTTAGCTACCTTCAGGTGCTTGAATGTGGAGATGGGCTCAGGCGTGTTTGGGATCTTAGTCCCAACCCACTCGCCCGATCCCACCAGGATGCCGACACTGCACACCACTAATCACAGGCAGTGAGACGTTTCCTGGTCCGCAGCTGCACAGACCAAGAAATATCTCACTGCCTGTGATTAGCGGTGTGCAGTGCCAGCTTCCTGGTAGGATCGGGCAGGTGGGTTGGCACTAGGATCCCGAACACACCTTAGCCCATCTCTACTTGGGCATTGGCAAAGTTATAAGGGTAGCTGTCGCATAAACCTTTCTCTGAGCTGCTGGGATTTCAAAACGCTCTATTGTTAGCCAGGGTCTATGACCATCCTGGGAGCCAGGGTGCTGCCGCCTTAGGGGTTAACTATATCAGGTGCTGTGGTGGGAGACTATCCAGCCACTGTCCCTAATTTAAAACGGTTGTATACCCAGTGAAGTGACTGGCCTCAGGTGATACACAGAAAGTTGTACTTGTCTATCTGCTGCCCTTTTCTATATATACGATTTAAATTTCTGAATTATAAAGCTTGTCTGAGAATTGAGAAAAAAAGGGGGTGGAGCGCTGAAGGTATTCTACCAGAGCTCAGTTAGGAGAGCTCTGGCAGCTGATTGGAAGAAAGGGCCACACCCTGTTCACACAGGAAGAGAGCTGAAATTGTCAGTCAGCTGGAGCTCCCTCCCCTGTCACCATTTTTTTCTTGGTGTCAAGAAAACTTTTCAGAAATGGTTCATGCTGATAGCAGAGGAATGAAGCAGCAGACAAAAGTGACTCTTAAGCCCCGTACACACACACACACACACACCGATTGTTAGCCGTAAATTTTCGGCCAACATCCAATCAGCCGATTGTCGGCTTGTTAGTATGATGCTTCCGACAACCGACTGCGACTTTTCGGCCGAACAAAATCTGGTGTGCATGCTATAAAATTTTTATTGGCCTTCACCAGAACGGCCGATTGTTCGTCAGTCAGTACAGATTTCGGCTGACAAAAGTCAGATGAGCAAGACTGGGCATGCTCAGAGAAGAAAAAACACACGAAAAGTAGACCAGAACATGACATCACTTCTGCAGTTGGTTGTTGTTGGCCGACAAAATTTGTGTGCAGTCTAGAGCACATTTCAACCAACACAACAACACTGGACAAAAGACGGCCGATCAGTCGGCCAACAATCGGTGCGTGTGTACAGGGCTTTAATGCTCCTAATTGAGACAAGTACACACTATAGAGGGATAGGATTTATTCATATTTCATGTCTGAGATTTACAATCACATTAAAATTGATGCCATTTTCCCTCTTCTATGTGATTCTAGGCCGCCCCTGCACCTATGCGGCTTTCTTGGGGAGTTACTTTGAAGGCAGGTGCCATTTTAGTTTTTGGGCACACAGTTGTCCCATGTATTCACTCCCTGCCTCCTCCTGGCCACTCAGCACAACCGTCCTTGGACGCTGTGTGACCAGATCTCTGTAGGCAGTGGGAGCACAGAAGGCATAAGCTTTTCTGCTCTCAAACACCAGTTGTGAGAACCCTGCAGGGCGAAATTCCCGTACACACGATCCGAAAATCAGACAACAGATCGTCGTTTTTTTTTTTTTCGTGTGCCTTAATACTCAATGCATGTTGCAAATTGTAGATGTAGAGGGAATGGATCCGTGGGCCATTCCAACTCACACTTGGAGAAGGGAGGTCTGCAGCAGCTTTCTGAACCATCCTGATTCTGATAGTTCTGACTACTGTCCCCAGTTTGAGTTACTTCCCTCTACAGAGGCCCCCCTAGCTCCTGGCGCACCCACTCCTTAATTTTAGATAGACATTTTCAACTGTCTAATTTTCTTGTATGGTGACTGGCCTCATCCCAAAAATAAAAAAAATTGCTCCTCCCAAGCAATTGGCTCAGCAATACCCTGTTAAGGCGTTCCTAAAGTAATGGACCATCTTTGTCGTGGATCTATCTGTTTCCTGCCTTCAACTAGAATTCCAGGATTACCCTAAATAAACTAGCAATACTCTGTCCAAACTCCTAACACTTGTGCTTACTAACCTGTGTAAGAAAGATGTATATAATTGCCATTTTTATGCTGCTTTGGTCTGATCATGTGATAGGCTTTCCTGTTCTCAACCAGTGGCGGATTCAGGGAAGGGGAGGAAGCACCTACAATGCATGGGCCATTGAAGCCTATGGGTGATATCACCGCTTCAGGCTTCACCACTCATTGTTGAGCTCTCTCTCCTATCCTCTGCAACCAGATGCTGGCTAACACAGGAAATAATGTGATCAGACCAGAGCAGCATGAAAAAAGTAAGTATACAGTTTTTTCTTACATAGGTTGGCAAGCATAGGTGTTAGGAAAGGCGAGGGAGTATTTATAAGAATAATTAGGGTTATTTTGGAATTCTATTTTACCAAAACATTTACAATCCCTGTTAATTATGTCCCTGTTTTCAAGAACCCAGTTGGGTTAAAAGCCTTCTTCAAGGCACTATTTTTTGTGGATGGTCCTGCAGCTTGCCACCAGACCATTGTGTTAATAGTCCACCCTTGAATTATTTTGCAATATTATCTAGTTTTCTCTGTGATACAGATATCTCAAAATATACTAGTCCATCCAATTATTTCACTCAAAACATTCATACAGTATCTCACAAAAGTGAGTACACCACTCGCATTTTTGTAAATATTTTATTATATCTTTTCATGTGACAACACTGAATAAATTACACTTTGCAACAATGTAAAGTAGTCAGTGTACAGCTTGTATAACAGCGTAAATTTGCTGTCCCCTCAAAATAACTCAACACACAGCCATTAATGTCTAAACTGCTGGCAAAAAAAGTGAGTACACCCCTAAGTGGAAATGTCCAAATTGGCCCAAAGTGTCAATGTTTTGTGTGGCCACCATTATTTTCCAGCACTGCCTTAACCCTCTTGGGCATGGAGTTCACCAGAGCTTTGCAGGTGGCCACTGTAGTCCTCTTCCACTCCTCCATGATGACATCACAGAGCTGGTGTATGTTAGAGACCTTGCACTCCTCCACCTTCCATTTGAGGATGCCCCACAGATGCTCAATAGGGTTTAGGTCTGGAGACATGCATGACCAGTCCATCACTTTACCCTCCGCTTTTTCAGCAAGGCAGTGGTCCTCTCGGAGGTGTGTTTGAGGTCATTATCATGTTGGAATACTGCCCTGCAGCCTAGTCTCTGAAGGGAGGTGATCATGCTCTGCTTCAGTATGTCACAGTACATGATGGCATTCATGGTTTACTCAATAAACTATAGCTCCCCAGTGCCGGCAGCACTCATGCAGCCCCAGACCATGACACTCCCACCACCAAGCTTGACTGTTGGCAAGACACACTTGTCTTTGTACTCCTCACCTGGCTGCTGCCACACACGTTTGACACTATTTGAACCAAAAAGGTTTATTTTGTCTCATCAGACCACAGGACATGGTTCCAGTAATCCATGTCCTTGGTCTGCTTGTCTAATGCAAACTGTTTATGGGCTTTCTTGTCCATCATCTTTAGAAGAGGCTTCCTTCTGAGACGACAGTCATGCAGACCAATTTGATGCAGTGGGCGGCATATGGTCAGAGCACTGACAGGCTGACGCCCCACCCCTTCATCCTCTGCAGCAGTGCTGGCAGCACTCATGTCTATTTCCCAAAGACAACCTCTGGATATGATGCTCAGCACGTGCACTCAACTTCTTTGGTCGACCATGATGAGGCCTGTTCTGAGTGGAACCTGTCCTGTTAAACCACTGTACGATCTTGACCACCGTGCTGCAGCTCAGTTTCACGTTCTTGGCAATCTTATGATAGCCTAGGCCATCTTTCAAATAAAAAAAAAAAAGGCCATCTTTATGTAGAGCAACAATTCTTTTTCTCTTACGTCCTCCGACAGTCGCCGCCTCTTCATATTCGTCACATATGGGGTATTAGACTTTGCTCCGAAGGAGTAGCTAGGCAACAGAATATGTTAACAATAAAGCTTTAACATATCCCACCCTCAAGGGTTGGTCCCCTCAGTCAATACCCTCCTACTTCCTGCAACCATATCTCAGTTTTAATGTCTAGCTTGTCAGGAGTGGCTGGCTCTCTCTGTGCTGGGACTTTCTGTCCCAGACTCTTTCTTCTTTTTAATATTTTGTTTGAGTTTTTCTCTCTACCTTTATTTAGCTGTTATTTTGTCAGCGTTAGTTAGTTCTTCGGACGAAGAGGATCATGCGGACTGGGTCTCGGGCTGATCCCCCTGGTCGCAGGTCGTGGGTCAGTGGCTTCCCAGTCTGCCATCGAGCGTTCAGCCAGGTAACGCTCCTGGCACAGTGAACGACCCATCCCTGTTCGGTGCAGGGATGATTGGTGAGGTGGCTACCTCACTGGACGCCGTGCGGTTTCTTAACCCCCATTTTTTGCGTCTTGAATTGCGACTCTCCCTGCCTCATGTGCAGCGGCTTGTTCGCCTGTGCGGGTCCCCCACGCCATGTGAGGTAAGTGTATCTATGTGGGGACCTGTCTGTCTGGGGGGGTGTCAGTCTGGGACTGTGTAACCTGCCTCTATTCACACTGCTTGTCTCCCTATCTCTCGGCTGCATGCTGTGGGCTGCAAGGGGGGGGGGAGCTGTATGACACTGTGTGTGTCAGACTGGTCAGTGTGAGAAGCTGTGTGCTGTGGGGCATGTTTTTTTGGCATGTTTGGGCACTATACGGCGATCGCTGCGGCGATCTGACATGTATTCTGATATTGGAATGTAATGTGTGTTTTAATCCACTGTGGAGCGGCGGTTTCGGCGCCAAACGACGCCATTTTGCCTACACCCGCTCCGGCCGCATGGTTTACATGCATGGCGGCCATTTTCTTGTAGCCTCCATAGGCTTACATAGAAGCGCCCTGGCAGCATCACTTCCTCTTTCCTGGAACACCGATCGAGGCAGCAGCAGCGGCGAGGGTCTCCTCAGGTTTTATCCTTCTGTTCTTGCTATCCATTGCCTGTGTTCAGTTTGCATATTCCCTGTGGGGGTCTCATTGTGCTTGAGTGTGGTGCGGTGGGCTGCGCTTGCCGCGCTTGCTTAAAAGGGGCAGTTAACCCTTGGTTGTCTGGCATTACAGGGGCAATGGATTCTCAGGAGGGCAAATTTCCTACAGTATTGGTGGAAAGCCAGGGGACCGCTGTTTCCCCCCCAGGGGGGGATTTAGCCACTATTGTGGCTGGCCTTGCTGCTCAGGTGCAAATGCTGGTGGCTGCTCAATCTACTAAAAGGCCCAGAGTTGCTCTTTCCTCTGATTCTGAGGGTGAAGGTGATGGGGCTGTTCTGGCAGGGGCCTCCTTATCGGGGTCCCGCTCCTCTCTTGATCTAGTGGGGTCTGAGGTGGAGGCTGAAGTTGAGGGGGTTGATAATTCTCCCCCTGGCTCGCCTGAAGAGCTTGCAATCATGGATGAGTTGATTGCTTCCGTTAAGCAAACGCTGCGTTTGCAGGACGAAGTGTGTCCCCCCGCTGCCTTGGCGGCTTATGGGACGCAGAGGAAACGCAGGACGCCGCAGGTTTTTCCCTGCAATGCTGATTTTCAGCGCGCTGTTAAGGATCAATGGCGCGATCTGCGCAAGCCTTTTGCGGTACCGAGTAAATTCAAGCTGCGTTATCCTTTTTCGCCTGCCACTGATGAAAGGTGGTGTGTGCCTCCACCAGTGGATCATGCAATTGCGGTTTTGAACAAAGCCACTGCGATTCCTGCAGAGGGTTCCCCTGTTTTCCGTGATGCCACGGATAGGAGATTGGAGTCTCTTGCCCGTCATACTTATTCTGTTACGGGTTCTATGCTCAAGGCTCTGTTTGCTTCTCTCATGGCGGCCCAGGCGATCGCAAGTTGGACGCAGATGCTTAGGCGCGTCCTAGTGGCCGACTCGGCCTCGCCGGCGACCCTGGATATGGTGGATCAGATCCACCAGGGTGTCATGTATCTGTGTGATGCGGACCTGGACCTGATTCCGTTGGCTGCACGTGTGCACAGCGTGGCGGTGTTGTCTCGCCGCCTGGTTTGGTTGAAATGTTGGTCGGTGGACCAATCTTCACGTAAGACCTTAGCCAATCTGCCTTATGATGGGTCTCGCCTTTTTGGGGAGTCCTTGGATGTGTTGATTAAGGGGATCACCGGGGGTAAGAGCACTCTCTTGCCCCATTTCCCCAAGGCTAAGGGGGCTTCTGGGAAGAAGCATGCTAATTTTCGGCCCCCTCAGGGGTCCTTTCGTGCCTTTCGGCCGCACTACAAGGGCAAACCGTTCAAAGGTCAAGGCTCTCAGAAGAAGCCCTGGTCTGGTAAACAGAAGTCCGGCTAATCCGGACCTGCAGCCCATAACAGTTCGGCCTGAAGGGGCGCCCTCACCCAGTTTTGGGGTGGGGGGACGCTTGCTCGGTTTTCTTCAGCCCTGGTTGGCCCGTGTGCGGGACAGATGGGTTCTGGAAATCGTTCGATCTGGTTACAAGATCGAGTTTCTCTCTCGGCCGGAGAGCAGATTTTTTCCCTCAAATCTTCAACTGTCTCCAGAGCGCTTACGGGACCTGCACCTGGCGGTGCGGGACCTGAGGGCTCAGGGAGTGGTGGTTCCGGTGCCTCATCGGGACAGGTTTCGGGGGTTTTATTCCAATCTGTTCACCGTGCCCAGAAAGGAGGGCAAGGTTCGTCCGATTCTGGACTTGAAGGCTCTGAACCGCTCTGTGCGGGTTCGCAAGTTCCGCATGGAATCCCTGCGGTCGGTGGTGGCTGCCCTGGCTCCGGGGGAATTCATGGCCTCCATCGATTTGAAGGATGCGTACCTTCACATCCCCATATTCGAGGGTCATCAGAGGTACCTTCGATTTGCCATTGCGGAGGATCACTACCAGTTCGTGGCGTTGCCCTTTGGTCTCGCCTCGGCTCCGCGGGTCTTCACCAAGGTGCTTGCACCGGTTCTGGCATTATTGAGGGCCCAGGGCGTTTCTGTCCTGGGGTATCTGGACGACATTCTGGTTCGGTCTGCGACCAGCCAGGGTCTGGAGGAGGACCTGTCTGTCACGATGCAAACTCTACAGGAGTTTGGTTGGACGATAAATTTTCCAAAGTCGACACTGAGTCCGTCGGTTCGTCTCCCCTATCTGGGAATGATACTGGACTCGGTGCAGGCGAAGGTCTTCCTGCCGGAAGACAAACTCAGGACTCTCCGGGAGGAAGTCAGGTCCCTCAGGGACGTTCCGAACTCGTCTCTGCGGACGTGTATGAGATGTCTGGGTTTGATGGTCTCGGCCTTCGAGGCGATTCCTTTCGCACAGTTTCACACGCGGGGTCTCCAAGCGGAGATCCTGTCCAGGTGGGACGGGCGACCTCAATCTCTGGATCTTCAGATCTCGTTGAGTCTTCGCACCAGTGAAAACCTTCTGTGGTGGCTCCAGTCCCCGTTGGTGTCCGGGGGCAAGTCGTTTCGTCCGATCTCGTGGACGGTAATCACCACGGATGCCAGCCTGTCGGGCTGGGGTGGAGTTCTGGGCGTTCTGTCCGCTCAGGGGACTTGGTCGGAGGGGGAGTCTTCCCTTCCGATCAACATTCTGGAATTGCGTGCGATAAGTCTCTGTCTTCATCGCTGGACGGACCGGCTGCAGGGTTGCCCGGTTCGGGTGCAGACGGACAATGCCACGGCGGTGGCCTACATCAACCACCAAGGGGGCACCAAGAGTGCCCGAGCGGCTCGAGAAGTGGCCGACATTCTGTCTTGGGCCGAGACTCATGTCCCGGCGATAACGGCGGTTCACATTCCGGGAGTGGAGAACTGGCAGGCGGACTATCTGAGTCGCCAGACCCTGGATCAGGGGGAATGGTCTCTCCATCCGGCTGTCTTCCAGACGTTGTGCGCGAAGTGGGGTCTTCCAGATGTGGACCTGTTCGCGTCTCGCCTCAACAACAAGGTGAAGAGGTTCGTGGCAAGGACGCGCGACCCTCGGGCAGACGCGTCGGACGCGTTATTGGCCCCGTGGCATCAGTACAGGCTGATGTACGCGTTTCCACCGATTCAGTTGCTGTCCAGGTTCCTTCGCAGGTTACACTCGGAACGCAGCACGGTGATTCTTGTGGCACCGGACTGGCCTCGCCGGTCCTGGTACGCAGACCTCGTGAATCTGGCGGTCGACGCCCCGTGGCGTCTGCCTCTTCGAGACGATCTACTGTCTCAAGGACCGATATACCATCCTGCTTTACAGTCGCTGGCTTTGACGGCCTGGCTGTTGAGACCGAGGTCCTGAAGGAGAGGGGTCTCTCTCCGGAGGTCGTCCATACTTTAATCAATGCGAGGAAATCTTCCTCGGGGAAGGTTTATTACCGTACTTGGAAGGCCTATTTTGCCTGGTGTGAGTCCAGGGGGTTTTCACCCCGCACGTACTCGGTGTCCCGTGTGCTGTCTTTCCTTCAAACGGGTGTTGATCAGCGTTTGGCGCTGGCTACGATAAAGGGTCAGGTGTCTGCTCTGGCCGTTCTGTTTCAACGTCCCGTGGCTTCCAACCCGTTGGTTGGCACCTTTTATTCAGGGTGTGCGGCATCTGGTTCCCCCGAGGCGGGATCCTCTGCCCCCTTGGGACTTGAATCTCGTTCTATCTGTGTTACAACGTGCTCCTTTTGAACAGATCAGGGAGATCTCGTTGTCTATGTTGTCCAAAAAGGTCGCCTTTTTGGTGGCGATCACTTCGGCTCGCAGAGTGTCGGAGCTGGCGGCTTTGTCCTGCAAGTCTCCGTACCTGGTTATTCATTTGGATAAGGTGGTCTTGCGACCTAATCCTTCTTTTCTTCCGAAACGTGTTTCGGACTTCCATCTTAATGAGGATATTGTCTTGCCTTCGTTGTGCACGAAGCCTAAACATCCGAAGGAGGTGAGATTGCACTCTCTGGATGTTGTTCGGGCGATAAGGGTTTACCTTAAGTCGACTGAGTCTTTTCGAAAGACGGACTCCTTGTTTGTTCTTCCAGAGGGTCCTCGGGAGGGCATGGCGGCTTCGGCCTCTACCATCGCCAAATGGATCAGGCAGACCATTGAACAGGCCTATGCCTTGCAGGGGAAGGTTCCCCCTGTGCCTGTGAAGGCGCACTCGACTAGATCTCTGAGTACGTCTTGGGCCTGTCGTCATGGGGCTTCTGTAGCCCAGGTGTGTAAGGCGGCGACTTGGTCGACCGTGCACACTTTCACAAAATTCTACAAAGTAGATGTTCAGGCATCGGCGGATGCTTCCTTTGGCCGCAAGGTTCTTAGTGCGGCTGTTCCCTAGGGTCCCTTGTTGGGGACTCCTGGCTGTTGGGATAAGTTTTGTATCCCCTGGTTTTTTGTCTTTTCCTGGGTTGTTGCTCCTGTTGAGCACTTGTTTTTTGCTGTTGCCCAGCTGGTTCCTTCCTTTGGTAAGGTTCCTTCTTTGATGCGGAGACTGCGTTGCCTTTCGGCGCGAATGGGTTTCCCACCCCTCATGTTTGCACTGCTTTGGGACGTCCCCATATGTGACGAATATGAAGAGGCGGCGACTGTCGGAGGACGTAAGAGAAAACGGAATTTTTGTAAAATCTTACCTGTAAAATTCCTTTCTCTGAGTCCTCCGACAGTCGCCGCCCCCGCCCCTCTTTTGGGGTTTGATTGTGTACTCTACTGCTATTCCACTAAAACTGAGATATGGTTGCAGGAAGTAGGAGGGTATTGACTGAGGGGACCACCCCTTGAGGGTGGGATATGTTAAAGCTTTATTGTTAACATATTCTGTTGCCTAGCTACTCCTTCGGAGCAAAGTCTAATACCCCATATGTGACGAATATGAAGAGGCGGCGACTGTCGGAGGACTCAGAGAAAGGAATTTTACAGGTAAGATTTTACAAAAATTCCGTTTTTTCAGATCCTCTGAGAGTTTTTTGGCATGAGATGCCATGTTGAACTTCCAGTGACCAGTATGAGAGAATGAGAACGATAACGCCAAATTTAACACACCTGTTCCCCATTTACAACTGAGACCTTGTAACACTAATGAGTCACATGACATCTGGGAGGGAAAATGGCTAATTGGGCCCAATTTGGACATTTTGACTTAGGGGTGTACTTACTTTTGTTGCCAGCAGTTTAGACATTAATGGCTGTGTGTTATTTTGAGGGTACAGCAAATTTACACTGTTATACACGCTGTACGCTCACTACTTTACATTGTAGCCTAGTGTCATCAGTGTTGTCACATGAAAAGATATAAAAAAATATTTACAAGAATGTGAGGGTTGTACTCACTTTTGTGAGATACTGAAAAGAAGTTTCTCCCAAAATGTAATAAACTCAGCCCTGACTTAGAGTCTACCTTCATTGAAGATGTACTCTTTCTTAAAGTGGAGTTCCAGTCAATTTTGAGTTTATTTAAACTCGGCAACTACAAAAAGTGTAGCTGCTGACTTTGATTAACCACTTAGGTGGTTAATGACCAGGCCATTTTTTGCAATTTGGCATGGCGTGAATTTAACTGGTAATTGCGCAGTCATGCAATGCTGTACCCAAACAAAATTGATGTGCTTTTTTCCCCACAAATGGAGCTTTCTTTTGGGGGTATTTGATCACCTCTGCGGTTTTTATTGTTTGCGAGTATAAACAAAAAAGACCACACATTTTGAGAAAAAAATTGCATTTTCTACTTTTTCTTATAAAAAATATCCAATAAACTCAATTTCTCTTTTGTTCACTGTCAGACACGGCTCCGTATCTTCTTAGACCCTTGGGCTATGCTGCTCTCTCCACAGGAGTGGGACTAGGCAGAAATAAATTTGGCTACGCCCCTGGGGCAATCCCAAGGGGTAAACTCCCTCTTCCTTAAATTAGATTAAATTAAATTAGAGGGGCAAAGGTTTAAAAGTAATATGAGGAAGTATTACTTTACTGAGAGAGTAGTGGATGCATGGAATAACCTTCCTGCAGAAGTGGTAGCTGCAAATACAGTGAAGGAGTTTAAGCATGCATGGGATAGGCATAAGTCTATCCTTCATACAAGATAGGGCCAGGGACTATTCATAGGATTCAGATATATTGGGCAGACTAGATGGGCCAAATGGTTCTTATCTGCCGACACATTCTATGTTTCTATGTTTCCTGCTATAGGACTTTTTTTCTGCTGTTGTGATGTATGGGGTGTCATATAGTGATGGGCTGGAGGGGGGGTCGGAGGGGGCCGCGGCGGACTCGCATTCAGATGATCCTGCGGCTAATGGCTGGGTGGGGGTCCCTGTGGAGGCCCCCCTGGTGGATTACAGGTACCTGAAGGGCAGGTCTAGGATCCTGGGTGCCACGTGGCACCCCCATTTTGTTGTGGATAGCTGTTATGCAACCTCGGCGGCCATGTTTTTGCAGTTTCCCATTGAAGTCAATGTGGCGGCCATTTTGTTGTAGCCTGTGGAACAGGGATGCAGCGGTGGGCCTCTAGTGGCAGTGACAGCACTTCCTCTTCCTTTTTGAGCACAGCATGGCAAGCAGCTGTATTCTGCTCTGAGTAGGTCCTGGTGAGTCCCTTCGGGTATACAACTCCCTCTTCTGCTATAGCAGTGCCGCTGGTGCGCTGGGACTTGCAGTACCACAGCGGTAGCAGTGTGAGGGGGGTTTTTTGTAACAACTTTTTGCATATTAGGGGCGACCTCCGGATTAACCATGGAGTCCCTGGAGCAGGTATTGCCACCTGACCCACTCTCAGAAGCTGCGAGACCCTTTGGGTCTCAGTCTACCCTGGTGGCCATGACGGCGGACCTACAGTCTCTTGTGTCAAAGGTTGATATGGCCCTTCAAAAGTGGCCTAGCAAGAAGCGCCTCCCGCCTTAATCTGTATCCTCTGCTTCCTCGGAGTCTGAGGTGGATATGGCTGCCGTGGACGCGAGTCAACCTACTGGGTCTGCATCCACGCACCCTGAGTGCTCTGACAGGATGATTCCTCTTCCACTATGGCCGCGCATGTAATAGCGCTTGTGAAGGCACTGATTGTATCAGTGCGGGAAGCTTTAAGATTGGAGGACACAGCTGGGGCTGTGTCGGTTGCGCTGGTGCAATTTGGCACCCATAGACCATCCAGGTGACTAAGGTGTTCCCCTTTCCTGCCTATTTCGACGAGACTGTCGCTAGTCAGTGGGTATCCCTGAAACGCATGGTTCGAGTACCTAAGGGTTTCACTAGGTGGTATTCCATTTGAGGAGTCTCTTTTGAAGAAGCTGATGGTTCTACCGGCGGTGGACTCTCAGGTTTCCAGATTAAATAAGGCCACGCTTCCGGTGGAGGATTCCCCGTCTTTTAGGGATCCTTTGGACAAGAGGGCTGAGGCTCTGGTCCGATACCTTTTCACCGTGGAGGGTTAAATTTTGAGGCCGGGGTTTGCTATCACCTTGGTCTCCCAGACCTTAACGGAATGGGTGAAACTTTTACGCCAGGATCTTGAAGGGGGTCATCATCCTCCTGAGCTGGTGGAGCTGGCAGATCAGTTGATAAAGAGGCTACAGTACACCAGTGAGGCATCCTTGGATGCAGCCCCTTTGGCCTGCAGAGTGTCTGTGACTGCGGTGATCTTTCGCAGCATAATTTGTTTGAAGTACTGGTCGGCTGACCAGGTTTCCAAAAAGGTGCTGACTGATCTACCCTTTGCAGGAGACTGTTTGTTCAGTGCTTCTAGGCAAGAGATCATAAAAGGTCTTATGGGAGGTAAGAGTACTCTGCTTCCACAGGTGGCTAAGAGCAAGGATCCGCATCGTAAACGTGGTAGTTTTTCCTCAGCTCACAAGCGGGCCTTTAGTCTGGCTGTATCGCAGGTAAAGATCCACCTGTAACTTTGCGGAAGGCTCCAAGAGACCCTGGGTTGGTAAATCAAAAGCGGGTTACCGGAGGGGCGTGGCCTGGAGCGGCATGGAGTAGGACGCTAGAGACTAGAGCTCCGCCGGCCGATCATCCTTTAACCCCGTTTATCCTGCATCCCGGGCCCTACTTTTGGCTTCACGATATCCTCCTTGTGCCCTAGTACCTCAGGCACCATGTCGCCGCCGAAGAAACCCACAGACACCGTGGCTAAACTCGACGAATTTCGCCGACAGGAGAAGGACGGCTCTTCCCAAGATGGCGCCGAGGCGGGAGGTAGCGTGGCGACTGCGGACACTGTCCGTGTCCTAGATGCGATCTCACTCTGCCAGACCTCCCTCACGGCCAAAATCGAAGAGATCAAAGTCGACATCTCCCTGATCCGCCAGGACCAGCAGAAGCTGCGAGACCGGGTCGGCGAGGCTGAACATAGGATCAGCGGAGTGGAGGATTCCCTGCCCCTTCTGCAGCATGTCTCTGATCGTCTTCAGCTCCAGGTGAGCCAGCTGTTACTTAAACAAGACAACATGGAGAATAGACTGAGGCGGTGTAATGTCAGGCTGATTGGTCTCCCTGAGGGGGCAGAAGGCAGAGACCCGGTGGATTTCCTGGAGTGGCTCCTGACCGATACTTATGGGCGCGAGGCCTTCTCCCCCACATTTACCGTGGAACGAGCCCACCGTTTATCGGGGGAGCCCCCTCCTCGGGGGGCGCCCCCCCGCACCTTTATTGCAAAGATGTTGAACTATAGAGACATAGACACCATCCTGTGATTGAACAGGGAAAAGGGCAATATTCCTTTTGGAAATGGAAGGATTGCGATATTCCCCGACTTTTCGGCCGAAGTGCAGAAAAAGCGCAAGACCTTTCTTGAAGCCAAACGTAGACTACGTGTCAAGAACATAAAATATGCTATGTTGTTCCCGGCTCGTCTGCGAGTGGAGGTGGGAGACAGAGTTCTTCTTTTTGACGACCCTGAGGCTGCCATATCGTGGCTGGAACGCCTGGACACTCGGAACTGAACTCCCCTCCTGCCTCTTTTCTGCTGCCCGCTGGTGACCGGATCGTTGGCAATTTATCTCACCTGGCAGCCCCCTTTCCGGGCTGTGCATCCTATACCCCTGTCCAGAAGGTGACTATGACTGCTCTTGTGCTGCCTTGAACTCCCTCACTTTTATCCTGCCCGGTCTACAAACCATCCCCTGGTCTGGAGGAGGACCAGGCTATTCTCCTATGTGCCTTGATATCCTCGAATGTCTGAATTTTACTTCTCTGTGTCTTTCTCCCCTCCTTCTTGCCTCAGTGATCATATTCTCTATCTGCCTTCTCCTCTTTCTCCTCCTATGGCTCCATGTGGGTTCTCGATTACTGCTGCCCGTGGTTTTTTGGCCGGTGGGCCCTAGTCCTCCTTTCTTCTTTTTCTCTCTTACCAAACCCCTCTTTTCTCTTACGTCCTCCGACAGTCGCCGCCTCTTCATATTCGTCACATATGGGGTATTAGACTTTGCTCCGAAGGAGTAGCTAGGCAACAGAATATGTTAACAATAAAGCTTTAACATATCCCACCCTCAAGGGGTGGTCCCCTCAGTCAATACCCTCCTACTTCCTGCAACCATATCTCAGTTTTAATGTCTAGCTTGTCAGGAGTGGCTGGCTCTCTCTGTGCTGGGACTTTTTGTCCCAGACTCTTTCTTCTTTTTAATATTTTGTTTGAGTTTTCTCTCTACCTTTACTTAGCTGTTATTTTTGTCAGCATTAGTTAGTTCTTCGGACGAAGAGGATCATGCGGACTGGGTCTCGGGCTGATCCCCCTGGTCGCAGGTCGTGGGTCAGTGGCTTCCCAGTCTGCCATCGAGCGTTCAGCCAGGTAACGCTCCTGGCACAGTGAACGACCCATCCCTGTTCGGTGCAGGGATGATTGGTGAGGTGGCTACCTCACCGGACGCTGTGCGGTTTCTTAACCTCCATTGTGTGCGTCTTGAATTGCGACTCTCCCTGCCTCATGTGCAGCGGCTTGTTCGCCTGTGCGGGTTCCCCACGCCATGTGATTGCAGGGGAAGGTTCCCCCTGTGCCTGTGAAGGAGCACTCTACTAGATCTCTGAGTACGTCTTGGGCCTGCCGTCATGGGGCTTCTGTAGCCCAGGTGTGTAAGGCGGCGACTTGGTCCACCGTGCACACTTTCACAAAATTCTACAAAGTAGATGTTCAGGCATCGGCGGATGCTTCCTTTGGCCGCAAGGTTCTTAGTGCGGCTGTTCCATAGGGTCCCTTGTTGGGGACTCCTGACTGTTGGGATAGTTTTTTGTATCCCCTGGTTTTTTTGTCTTTTCCTGGGTTGTTGCTCCTGTTGAGCACTTATTTTTGCTGTTGCCCAGCTGGTTTCCTTCCTTTGGTAAGGTTCCTTTCTTTGATGTGGAGACTGCGTTGCCTTTCGGCGCGGATGCGTTTCCCACCCCTCATGTTTGCACTGCTTTGGGACGTCCCCATATGTGACGAATATGAAGAGGCGGCGACTGTCGGAGGACGTAAGAGAAAACGGAATTTTTGTAAAATCTTACCTGTAAAATTCCTTTCTCTGAGTCCTCCGACAGTCGCCGCCCCCGCCCCTCTTTTGGGGTTTGAATGTATACTCTACTGCTATTCCACTAAAACTGAGATATGGTTGCAGGAAGTAGGAGGGTATTGACTGAGGGGACCACCCCTTGAGGGTGGGATATGTTAAAGCTTTATTGTTAACATATTCTGTTGCCTAGCTACTCCTTCGGAGCAAAGTCTAATACCCCATATGTGACGAATATGAAGAGGCGGCGACTGTCGGAGGACTCAGAGAAAGGAATTTTACAGGTAAGATTTTACAAAAATTCCGTTTTCTCCCCTTTTCTCTGCCCTTGTCCTTTCTTTTTTCCTTTTCACTGCTTCTGGCTTTCTTCTCCCCTCTTCTTTTTTTCTTCCTCTTCCCTTACTTTTGGTGTTCCTTACCTGGTTTTCTAGCTTTCCTACGATTGTGCCTTTGCTACCCAGCGAAGTTTCGCCCGAGGGCTCTGTGTTAGGCAGAGCTGCGCACCAACCACTCCTCCCATTGTCTGTGTGGACGGTGGGGGCATATGCTCAGATGCTGGACCTGTTTTTCCCCTCATTTTTGTGCGGGTTTTTTTTCTTATTGTCCTTATTTTCTTAAGTTTTACAGGTCCGGATTCTGTTGTGGTTGGATATGGGATTTGAATGCCCGCACATGTTTGGGTTGGTGCAGGGCAGGGCGGGGTGGGGGGAACTGTTTTCTTTATTGTTCACAATTGATCAGTATCTGTGGAAATTTGTATCATTTACCCTGTTAAGTTTTCTACGACTATTTGCAGTACTAATGGAACAACTGTCTCTGTGCCTGACCGAGGCTACTCCCTTAACACGCATTGTGATTCTTCTTATTGTGGGTCAAACGGGACTCCCGGGGCTCCTGCGCAGCTTGCTGCTACCGAAAATCGATGGCCCAACTTAAATTTCTAACATGGAACGTCCGGGGCCTAGGCGACAGGATTAAACGCTCGGCGGTGTTTACCTTTCTTAAAAGCCAGCGTGCAGATGTGGTGGTGCTGGTAGAGACCCACCTAGAGGGCAGACTTCAGATGGCACTTCGTCGCCCGTGGATCGGCTGGACGTTCCATTCCATGTTCACTTCCCATTCGCGGGGTGTGGCTGTACTCGTGGCCAACACTGTACATTTTGAGCTCCGGGGATCCCTAGTAGACCCTCAGGGTAGATTTGTGTTTCTTTCTGTGATGCTGTATGGGGAACCCTTCCTACTTATGGCGTATTATGTGCCCCCCCCCCCCCATTTTCATCCACTATTTTTATGGAGGGCCTGGATTTCATGATGTCAAACCCCCACATACCAGTACTCTGGTTGGGGGATTTTAATAATACCCTGAACCCCAGTTTGGACAGACTCCATACGGTGCCCCCCTAGATTTGCTAGACTGTTGACGGAATTTAACCTATTTGACACCTGGAGCGCTAGATACCCTGATAGGCTGGCCTACTCCTGTTACTCCTCTGCTCGTCAGTCCATGTCTCGCATAGATTTTATTTTGGTCTCCCCTTCCCTTCTCCCACGCCTGTTGGACGCTGGATTCTCGGCTCGGGGTTTGTCGGATTACTGTCCCTACTGGGTGAGGATTCGTTTTGGCCGTGACCGTCCCCCCCCCCCCCCCCCCCCGGCGTGGAGGCTTAACCCACATTGGCTTGGGCTTCTTCCTGAGGAGGCGGATGTGTCGTCGGTCTGGAGACAGTTTTTTGCGGAGAATGATCATTCTGCCTCCCCGTCAGTGGTCTGGGAAACGTTTAAGCTACATGTCAGATCCCATTTAACACATGCAATCAAAATTAAGACTGAATCTTTGGAGAGCTATAATGGTGCTCTGCGCAATTTGGCCGCGGCGGAGCAGGCCTTCCAGGCGGCTCCAACGCCGGAGGGAGCCGCACAGCTTAAGCTGGTAACTAGAGTGGTGGCGCAGATGGAATACGAAAGGGCTCGTAGGAAGTTATTTTTCCAGAAGCAGAAACTGTTTGAGCACGGGGAGCGAGCAGGTAAGCTTTTGGCTTATCTGGTGCATTGCGAAGATAGGCCCCCGGTGGTGATTAAGTTGCGCTCGCCACAGGGTTCTTCGATCGCTGACCCTAAGCAGGTAGCTGATTCGTTTAGGGTGTTTTTTCAGGATCTTTACACTTCCGTGGCCCCGGCGGATGACTCTCTGATGAATGCTTTTTTGGCCTCTATAGAACTCCCCCAATTGTCAGCCGAGCAGGTAGAGTCTTTGGAGGCCCCGCTTACGGTGGAGGAGATTGTGGAGGCCATATCGCAATTCTCGAGAGCCAAATCACCTGGCCTAGACGGCCTCCCGATAGAATTCTACTCAGCATATGCTGAAGACTTGGCCCCACGCTTGTTGGCGTTATTTACAGATATTTTTGAGACCTCTACTCTACCCCCATCCATGAGAGAGGCTCTGGTGGTTCTAATACCTAAGCCTAGTAAGGATCCGCAACGTCCAGAGTCCTACAGACCCATATCCCTTCTCCAGGTGGACGTGAAAATTTTGGCAAAACTCTTATCCATTCGGGTTAACAAGGTCATCCTCTCTCTGATTCACACTGACCAGTCGGGCTTTATGCCCGGCAGGAATACTTCCTTCAATTTGAGACGGCTATTTATGAATCTACAGGCCACGCACGATAATGTGGGCGCCAGAGTGGTGGTGTCCTTGGACACCGCCAAAGCTTTCGATTCCGTTGAGTGGAGGTTTCTTTGAAGATGCCTGGAGGGGTATGGCTTTGGCCCGCATTTTGTCCGCTGGGTGCAGGTTCTGTACCAGGCCCCGGTGGCCAGGGTGTTAGCCAACGGCTGGACATCTGATGCCTTCCCTCTTAGCAGAGGGACGTGGCAGGGTTGTCCGTTGTCCCCACTGTTATACGCTTTAGTGGTGGAACCTCTGGCCATTGCTATTAGGGCTCACCCGGATATAGGTGGCCTTCGCGTAGGGCCCTTGGAGGAGAAGATTAGCATGTACGCGGACGACACACTGCTGTTTCTTGTGGACCCAGAGGCCTCTCTCCATACAGCGCTGTCCCTGATTGGCCACTATGGCCAATTCTCGGGCTTAAAAATTAACTGGGATAAGTCCCAAATCCTGCCCATTGACGATATCTCGTCGGTCCCCCACGGCCCTGAGTTCCCCTTGTGTAGGGTGGACCGCATTAAATATTTGGGAGTTCAAGTCACGAAGAGAGCATCCGACTACGTCCCGGACAACTTACTACCTCTCTTTACCATGGTCAAAACACGGACTCAGACATGGGCTAGACTGCCATTGGGGGTCATGGGACGCATTAATTTGATAAAGATGGTGTTACTCCCAAAACTGCTCTATGTCTTGTGGCATTTCCCGATATATCTCCCACTCCGGTATTTTCTTCAATTGGAATCTCTCCTTAAACCGTTTGTCTGATGATCCTCTAGGCACAAATTGTCCTGGCGGAAGCTGAAGAACGCTACCAATCTAGGGGGGATGGCTCTCCCGGATTTTAACTTATACTATATTGCAGCGCAGTTGTCTCATTTTTTCGATTTTAATTCCTCTGATAGGGATAGATTCCTAGCGCTCCTTGCACCGTCTCGGACCCATGGACTCACAGATCCACTATCTCTCATTGTCTCGGGTATACGGGGGGCGGATAACAGGGACAGCAGAACAATGTTGCATCACTATCGGAGTCTGTGGGATGTGGTCTCGAGCAAGCTGGCCCTCCCGGACCTTCACGAATACACCCCCCTGTGGTGTAATGCCTCCCTTCCTGAGTTCGACTATACCAGATGTGCGTGTATGGGTCCGACACAGAATCATATTCTTGTCTCATCTCCTCACAAATGGTAATATTAGGAACTTTGAGTCCCTTTCCAACAGGTTCCATCTTCCCCCCCCCCATATGCATTATCGATACCTTCAACTGCGACACGCTTTCCAGGCACAATTCCCTCAACCACTGCCTGCTCTTCCCCCAGTTCCTGTGCTGGAAGTAGTTAGCTGCTCGGACCCTAGTCACCTCATCTCGATTTTATATACTATGTTGCACGAGCTGGCGTCCACGGTCCTTGCTTATGCCCCTAAGGCTAGATGGGAGGAGGATGTGGGAGACTTGTAGGATGACGAGTGGAGCGACGCCCTGGATACTTGTAAACTGGCTTCCCCTAAATTGTCAGACCGCCTTACGCAAATATATATCCTTCATCGTGCGTATCTTACCCCCATCCTGACAGCCAAATACAGACGTGACACCTCAGACACCTGCCCTATGTGTAAACGGGAACGGGGAACTTTTTATCACTTGTTGTGGAGCTGCCCAGAGGTTCAGGGCTACTGGGCACAGATAGTTAAATTCCTTCATGACACCATGGGTTCTCCTCTCTCACTGTTCCCCAAACCGTGTCTTTTGGGAATTTTTCCTGACACCAGCATGAATAAGTTTACCACTATCTTTCTACATGAGGCCCTGTTCTCTGCCCGGAAACTGATTGCGAGGAGTTGGATGCGAGATAGACCTCCTACTTTTCATGACTGGCTAAGGGAAGTTAATGCCACTATTCCGTACAAGAAACTTCTGTATACTCATCGTGGATGCCCCACGAAATTTACTAAGATATGGGACAGGTGGACCCAGGCCCCGGAAACGTGTGTTGGACCCGGTGCCCCGTCCCCCTCCCCTCCCCTACATAGTTACCTGGTCCGCAGGCCATTCACAGTGTTCCTCGGTCCTCACGCTGTCATGTAGTTGATCCATGCCCTTGATACTTGCCCGGGTTACATTTCATGTGTATGTATTGTACTCATGCCCCGTTGTTCTGGTCACTGTTTAATTAATTATTTGTGGATTACTGCATTACCCTGTTACTGTTGTTTGCACTTTTTTGTTCAATAAAGAACCGTTTGATTAAAAAAAAAAAAAGCGGGTTACCCTGGTCCCACAGACAAGCCTTTTTCTGCCTGAAGGGGCGCTCCCCAGTAGTATATGGGGTTGGGGGGGGGACGTCTTTGTTTCTTTCCAGACACGTGGACCGGGCTCATTCAAGACAAATGGGTCCATGAGTTAATCCGTTCCAGGTTCAAGATCGAGTTTCGGTCCTTGTCCCCGGCAGTGGCGTAGCGTGGGGGGTGCAGGGGGGGCCGGCCGCACCGGGCGCAACATCTGGGGGGGGCGCATGATCCGCTCGGCGCTCCGCAGTGTCATGTCAGTTCAGTTGTCACTCACACTGTCTTAGGCTGGCTGCCGCCGCCCGCTCGCACTCGCAGCTCTCTGCCCTGGCTCACTCACTCTCTCACTGCAGTCACAGTGCTGGCTGTGGCTGTGCAGCTCGGCTCCTGAATCCGATCCGAGCCGCTGGGTCGCCCACTGTGGGGGAGGGGGGGGGGTGTTTGGAGAGACAGGCCAGGCGTGCAGGAACTATCTGGGGGAGGGACTAACCCCTGCAGCGGCCACCCAGCGCAGCGCTGAGCGCGGGAGAGAACCACCAGGCCAGGCAGCAGCAGAAGAACCTGGCAGCGGTGGCAGATGAGAGGCCAGAGAGGAGAGAGCCAGTGGAGACGACGGTCAGACAGTACTGCAGGAGGAAATCCTAGGGGGACTCGAGGAGAAAACCTAGCCTGCTGTGATCAGGTCTTGGACAGGTGAAAAAAAAAGGTAGGAGTGTGTGAGAAGAACACTGAAAACTGAAAAGATCTATCCCCCCTTACAGCAGGCCAGGGTGAGGTTAGGTCACTCTGGGGTCCCCCATATAGATCCCCCCCCTACAGCAGGCCAGGGTCCGGACCTCACCTCACCCTGGCCTGCTGTAAGGGGGGGGATCTATATGGGGAACCTGCCCTGGCCTGCTCTAAAGGGGGATCTATAGGGACCCTGCTCTAAAGGGGATCTATGCCATAGATCCCCCCTTTAGAGCAGGATCCCCATAGATCCCCTTTAGAGGAGGCCAGGGTCCCCATAGATCCCCTTTAGAGCAGGCCAGGGTCCCCATAGATCCCCCTTTAGAGCAGGGTCCCCATAGATCCCCTTTAGAGGAGGCCAGGGTCCCCATAGATCCCCTTTAGAGCAGGCCAGGGTCCCCATAGATCCCCCTTTAGAGCAAGGTCCCCATAGATTCCCCACTTTAGAGAAATGTCCCCATAGATTATATGGAGACCATTCTCTAAAGGGGGATCTATGGGGTCCCTGCTCTAAAAGGTGATCTATGGGGACCCTGCTCTAAAGGGGCATCTATGGGGACCCTGGCCTGCTCTATAGGGGATCTATGGGGGACCCTGCTGTAAAGGGGGATCTATAAGGACCCTGCTCTAAAGGGGATCTATGGGGACCCTGCTCTAAATGGGATCTATGGTATACATTGATAATTGTTTAATTAAAAATGTTTTAATACCGCTTAAATGTTTGTTTACATTTATTTATAAAAGTGTGTGTGTATATATTCATATATATACAGTGGGTACGGAAAGTATTCAGACCCCCTTAAATTTTTCACTCTTTGTTATATTGCAGCCATTTGCTAAAATCATTTAAGTTCATTCTTCTTCTTCATGAATGTACACATAGCACCTCACACTGACAGAAAAACACAGAATTGTGGACATTGTTGCAGATTTATTAAAAAAGAAAAACTGAAATATCACATGGTCCTAAGTATTCAGACCCTTTGCTCAGTATTTAGTAGAAGCCCCCTTTTGATCTAATACAGCCAGGAGTCTTTTTGGGAAAGATGCAACAAGTCTTTCACACCTGGATTTGGGGATCCTCTGCCATTCCTCCTTGCAGATCCTCTCCAGTTCTGTCAGGTTGGATGGTAAACGTTGGTGGACAGCCATTTTTAGGTCTCTCCAGAGATGCTCAATTGGGTTTAAGTCAGGGCTCTGGCTGGGCCATTCAAGAACAGTCACGGAGTTGTTGTGAAGCCACTCCTTCGTTATTTTAGCTGTGTGCTTAGGGTCATTGTCTTGTTGGAAGGTAAACCTTCGGCCCAGTCTGAGGTCCAGAGCACTCTGGAGAAGGTTTTTGTCCAGGATATCCCTGTACTTGGCCGCATTCATCTTTCCCTCGATTGCAACCAGTCGTCCTGTCCCTGCAGCTGAAAAACACCCCCACAGCATGATGCTGCCACCACCATGCTTCACTGTTGGGACTGTATTGGACAGGTGATGAGCAGTGCCTGGTTTTCTCCACACATACCGCTTAGAATTAATGCCAAAAAGTTCTATTTTGGTCTCATCAGACCAGAGAATCTTATTTCTTACCATCTTGGAGTCCTTCAGGTGTTTTTTAGCAAACTCCATGCGGGCTTTCATGTGTCTTACACTGAGGAGAGGCTTCCGTCGGGCCACTCTGCCATAAAGCCCCGACTGGTGGAGGGCTGCAGTGATGGTTGACTTTCTACAACTTTCTCCCATCTCCTGACTGCATCTCTGGAGCTCAGCCACAGTGATCTTTGGGTTCTTCTTTACCTCTCTCACCAAGGCTCTTCTCCCCCGTTAGCTCAGTTTGGCCGGACGGCCAGCTCTAGGAAGGGTTCTGGTCGTCCCAAACGTCTTCCATTTGAGGATTATGGAGGCCACTGTGCTCTTAGGAACCTTAAGTGCAGCAGAAATCTTTTTGTAACCTTGGCCAGATCTGTGCCTTGCCACAATTCTGTCTCTGAGCTCTTCAGGCAGTTCCTTTGACCTCATGATTCTCATTTGCTCTGACATGCATTGTGATCTGGAAGGTCTTATATAGACAGGTGTGTGGCTTTCCTAATCAAGTCCAATCAGTATAATCAAACACAGCTGGACTCAAATGAAGGTGTAGAACCATCTCAAGGATGATCAGAAGAAATGGAAAGCACCTGAGTTAAATATATGAGTGTCACAGCAAAGGGTCTGAATACTTAGGACCATGTGATATTTCAGTTTTTCTTTTTTAATAAATCTGCAACAATGTCAACAATTCTGTGTTTTTCTGTCAGTATGGGGTGCTATGTGTACAATAACGAGGAAGAAGAATGAACTTAAATGATTTTAGCAAATGGCTGCAATATAACAAAGAGTGAAAAATTTAAGGGGGTCTGAATACTTTCCGTACCCACTGTATATATATATATATATATATATATATATATATATATATATATATCTATATATACACATGCACATGTGGTTGAGGTGTACACCCTAATGCCATAGGCTGCGCAAGCCTATGCACTCTGTCTGACTCTGACATAACAGTTCGCTCAGTCAGTTTAGCAGTGAGTGAGCAGAGTCAGCAGTCTGGCGCTGTCACAGATTTCGCTCCTCCTAGCCAATCAGGAAGCAGGATCCGCTTCCTCATTGGCCGAGCTGCCGAGCAGGAGGCGGGAGGACTCGAGGAGACGCGGGGAACTGAGGAGAAGCCGCCGCTGCAGGTAAGTCTCTCTGAATTGAAAGGGGGCATGCTGGTCTCTCTGCATTGAAAGGGGGCACACTGGTCATTCTGCAATGAAAGGGGGCACACTGGTCTCTCTGCATTGAAGGGAGCTCGCTGGTCATTCTGCATTGAAAGGGGGCACGCTGGTCATTCTGCATTGAAAGGGGGCACGCTGGTCATTCTGCATTGAAAGGGGGCACGCTGGTCATTCCGTATTGAAAGGGGGCACGCTGGTCATTCCGCATTGAAAGGGGGCACGCTGGTCATTCCACATTGAAAGGGGGCACGCTGGTCATTCCGTATTGAAAGGGGGCACGCTGGTCATTCCACATTGAAAGGGGGCACGCTGGTCATTCCGCATTGAAAGGGGGCACGCTGGTCATTCCGTATTGAAAGGGGGCATGCTGGTCATTCCGCATTAAAAGGGGGCACGCTGGTCATTCCTCATTGAAAGGGGGCACGCTGGTCATTCCGCATTGAAAAGGGGCACGCTGGTCATTCCGCATTGAAATGGGTCACGCTGGTCATTCCGCATTGAAAGGGGGCACGCTGGTCATTCCGTATTGAAAGGGGGCACGCTGGTCATTCCGCATTGAAAGGGGGCACGCTGGTCATTCCGCATTGAAAGGGGGCACGCTGGTCATTCCGTATTGAAAGGGGGCACGCTGGTCATTCCGCATTGAAAGGGGGCACGCTGGTCATTCCGCATTGAAAGGGGGCACGCTGGTCATTCCGCATTGAAAGGGGGCACGCTGGTCACTCTGCATTGAAAGGGGGCACGCTGGTCATTCCGCATTGAAAGGGGGCACGCTGGTCATTCTGCATTGAAAGGGGGCACGCTGGACACTTAGCAGGGCAACTAATCTAGTGGAAGAGACTCGAGTGCTAAAATCCACAGGTTAGGGGGCGCAAATTACTTGCCTTGCCCCGGGTGCTCACAACCCACGCTACGCCACTGGTCCCCGGCAAGGTTCTTTCCTTCCAACTTGCGCCTGTCCCAGGAGCGGCTGCAGGGCCTTAACGGGGTGGTGCAGGATCTGTTATCACAGGGAGTAATTGTGCTGGTTCTAGAGTCGAACATTTTCAGGAATTTTATTCAAATCTGTTTACTGTTCCCAGGAAGGAAGGCAAGGTCCCCCCGATCTTGGACCTCAAGGCTCTGAAGTTATATGTTTAGGTTCAGAAATTTGGGATGGAGTCCATTAGCATGGTAGTGGCATCCCTTCGTCAAGGGGATTTTCTAGCCTCTCTCGATATCAAGGACGCTTACCTTCATATCCCAATATATGTCGGGCATCAGCATTTCACTTGATTCGCTGTGGGAGAGGAGCATTTTCAATTCTTGGCATTACATTTTGGTCTCGCTTCAGCTCTGCAGGTGTTCACAAAAGTGTTGGCTCCAGTGTTGGCCTTGCTCAGGCAGAAGGGGATCGCGGTACCGGGGTACCTCGTCGACCTCCTTCTGCGTGCAGAGTCTTCATCGGCTCTAGAGGTCGATTTGGACATCACTGTGTCTACTCTGCAAGAGTTCGGCTGGACACCTGAATTTTCAGAAATCAGCTCTGTTTCCATCCACCAAACTGAACTACCTGGGCCTGACTCTGGATTCAACCTCAGCCCAAGTGTTTCTTCTGGAGGCGAAACTGCTGAAGTTGCAGAATGTGACTCGGCTTCTGTTGTCCAACCGTCGGTTATCTCTCCAGACTTGCATGCAAGTGCTGGGTTTGATGGTCTCCACTTTCGAGGCAGTTTAGTTTGCTCAGTTCCATGCCAGGCCTCTGCAGAAAGATTCTTGCCAAATGGGACAAGAATTCTCAATCATCGGACAATCTGATTCAGTTGAGCCTGGGTGCGAGGGGATCTCTGATTTGGTGGCACCGTTTCCTGGTGCTTCGGCAAGGGAAGTCCTTTCTCCCCCAGTACACCCTATTCCAAATGATTGTGTCTCAGGGCTCTTTTGATGAAAACAATCTCGGACACCTGTGATAATTAGATTGCCAGGTGAGCCCCATTTAAGGAAAAACTACTAAAGGAGGGTGTTCCACATTATTAAGCAGAGCACCATTTTCATGCAATATGGGGAAGAAAAAGGATCTCTCTGCGTGATCATCGCACTATTAAGAGATTTGTGGCTGATTCAGAGAACAGACGGGTTCATTCAGATAAAGGCACATTGAGGAAGATTTCGACCAGATCCATGCATCGGATCAAGAGAGCAGCTGCTAAAATACCATTACATAGCAGCAAACAGATATTTGAAGCTTCTGGTGCCTCTGGAATCCCACGGACATCAAGGTGTAGAGTCCTCCAGAGTCTTGCAACTGTGCATAAACCTTCTATTCGGCCACCACTAACCAATGCTCACAAGCAGAAATGGCTGCATTGGGCAGAAAAATACATGAAGACTAATTTTCAAACAGTCCTGTTCACTGATGAGTGCCGTGCAACTCTGGATGGTCCAGATGGATGGAGTAGTCGATGGTTGGTGGATGGAGACCCTGTTCCAACAAGGCTGCGACATCAGCAAGGAGGTGGTGGAGTCATGTTTTGGGCCGGAATCATGGGAAGAGAGCTGGTCGGCCCCTTTAGGGTCCCCAAAGGTATAAAGATGACCTCTGCAAAGTATATGGAGTTTCTGACTGACCACTTTCTTCCCTGGTACAGAAGGAAGAACTATGCTTTCCGTAATAAAATCATCTTCATGCATGACAATGCACCATCTCATGCTGCAAAGAATACCTCTGCATCAATGACTACTATGGGGATAAAAGGAGAGAATGTCATGGTGTGGCCTCCATCCTTCCCTGACCTCAATCCTATTGAGAACCTTTGGCTATTCTGACATCTTGCTAACAAATTCAAGCAGAAACTGTCCAAAATATCACAAGTTCAATGGATGCAAGACTTGTGAAGCTGCTATCAAATAAGGGGTCCTATGTTTAAAATGTAACGTGACCTGTTAAAATGTTTAAAAAGTTAATATGTCGCTTGATTAAAATAGCTTTTGATTTCAGTAAATATGCTGCAAACACAACAAATGACAATTTTAAGTTCTTTACAACCTATAAAGTGTTTTGAAACTTACTGTGCGTAATAATTTGGAACAGTGCATTGTAAGTCTTTTTTTTTTTTTTTTTTTTTTAGGTTTTAAAAAAAATACTGTTATCATTAGGAGGTTTGTTCAATACAATTTGAATTGTACTCTTAATAGTTGATACTGTGAATTATGCTGATTTTACATCAATTATTTAGGTAAATGAGAAAAATATAATTTGCATAATAATTTGGAACAGGGTGTATTGGACAGTGGTTTTCACGGATGCCAGTCTGTCCGGGTGGTTAGGTGTCCTGGGCTCAAGGAGTTTAGACTTGGGAGTAGTCCAATCTGCCGATCAAGATCAACATCCTGGAGATTCGGGCGTTTAGGCTTTGCCTGTCCCAGTGGATGGATCGTCTGCACGGGTGCCTGGTAAGGGTGCAATCGGACAATGCCACAGCTGTGGCATATGTCAATCATCAAAGAGGCACAAGAAGTGCCTTAGAGACCCGGGAAGTAGCCGGCATCCTAAGGTTGGTAGAACGATATGTTCAGGCCCTTACTGCTGTGCACATTCCGGGGGTGGAGAATTGGCAGACAGACTACCTAAGTCGCCAGGTGTTGGAGCCAGGTGAATGTTCCCTTCACTTGGACATGTTTTAACAACTGTGTCTTCGGTGGGGGGACCCCCGATGTAGACCTGTTGGCCTCTCATTTAAACCGGAAAGGTTCAGAGGTTTGTGACAACGTCTCGGAATCCTCTGGCCGACGCTCTGGTGGTCCCTTGGGGTCAGTATCGTCTGATTTTACGCTTTTCCTCCACTACAACTTCTGCTGAGACTGCTACACAAAATCGAGGTGGAAGGGATTCCAGTCATTCTGGTGGCACCAGACTGGCCTCGCCGTTCTTGGTACGCAGGCCTAGTAAGCCTAGTAGCCGATGTTCCTTGGAGACTTCTCTCAGAGAAGATCTTTTGTCTCAAGGACCAATCTTCCATCTTGCTTTATGGTCGCTGGCTTTAACGGCATGGCTATTGAAAGCCAGTTGCTGAAGGACAGAGTGCTGTCGGATTCGGTGATTCCTACGCTGTTGAAACCTAGAAAATCTACTTCCAGGAAGATTTATCATAGAGTTTGGAGGGTGTACATTACTTGGTGTGAGTCTCAAGGGGGGTTTCTCCCCGTTCCTTTTCAGTGTCTCGTCTGCTGAAGTTTTTTCAACAAGGTGTAGATCAGCGTTTGGCTCTGGGCACCATCAAGGGCCAGTTATCTGCCTTGGCAATATTTTTCCAATGGCCGTTGGCTGTGAATTCTTTGGATCACACTTTCGTGCAGGGGGTTTGCCATCTGGCTGCTCCGGTGAGATCCCTGGTACCTCCGTGGGACCTCAATTTGGTACTGTCGGTTCTTCAAAAACCTCCTTTTGAAAGTATTTGTGAACTTCCTCTGATCACTCTGTCACAGAAGGTGGCCTTTTTGGTGGCTATTACTTCTGCGCCTAGGGTGTCAGAATTGGCTGCGTTGTCTTGTCGGTCACTTTACCTGGTGGTTCACAGGGACAAAGTGGTGTTGCAACCCTGTCAGGCGCTCTCTCCTAAGGTCGTCTTGGGGTTTCATTTAAATGAGGATATTGTGTCATCTTTGTGTCCTAAGCCAAAATATTCTTCAAAAATTGCCCTACATTCCCTCGATTTTGTTTGGGCAATCAGGGTGTACCTGGTGACGACTGAGTTGATTCGAAAATGTGATTCATTGTTTGTCCTTATGGGTGGTTCTTGTAAGGGGCAGGCTGCATCTGCTGCGACCATTTCCAGAAGGATCAGACAGATTGTGGTGCAGGCCTATTCTATTAAGCATCAGGTTCCTCCTTTCCCTATTCTAACATCTTTCGAGACCCTTTGTGAAAGTGTGCCCTAAACTGTGCCATGCTGTACCCTATACTACTCTACTAGTGTGTGGTAGCGATGGAAACAGTCCCCGGTGCAGAGACCAGGTTGGCCAGGACAGGGGGGGACACAAAAAAAGCGGGTGTCACACCTATATCTGTGTTTTCTACAGAATCAACATGTTATTTGGGGTGCTCTTTGGGTAGGGGTACTAGGGAGGACACCCGGAAAATGCCTCTCATGCAGCTGGCTCACTGCATCTGGATTGTGAATTTGGGCCAAAGCACCTTCTGGATACAGAATGGCTGGCTGTGATGATCTCCTCCTGGAATTTTAGGAGGGATCCACTTCTTCCTGATGCTTTGTATAGCACATAAGCGTTCAGCAGAGCCAATTGGAATAAGTATACAGACACTTTCTTGTACCAGCATCTGGCCTTATGGGCAATTAAGTACGGCGCCATCATCTGGTTGTTGGAGTCCACCCGTCCCATGTTAAGGTTGTATTTTTGGATACAGAGGGGCTTCTCAACAACGCCAGTCGCAGTTGCAATTTGGACTTTCGTATCTGCGTGAAATGACGACAGAGCGAAAACATTCCGTGTGTCCCTCCACTTCACTGAAATCAGTTTTTCTCTTTCATCCACCGACGGATGTAGCTGCTGCTCTAAATCATAGACTGATGGGTAATAAGCCCCTCCCACTAGGAGTGACCAGGTAGAGCCAAAGGCTTTGATACGCCCAGGGGGGCGGGGTCCCTGGGTTATTACCCATGGCCTCACCATTGCATCTTCAGTTTTAGCTGCCTGGTCTTAGGAGTGGCCAAACAGCTCCCTGCTGGGACCTTTTTGTCCTAGCTCTGTTTTTAAACGTCTTAAAGGGAACCTTTTTTCATTTTATGTTTTGTTGCTGTTGACTCCAGTTCCTGTGGAATGCCGGCTGGATTTCGGACTGGCTATACGAGAACCTTACGATCTCCCAGTTTGTGCCAGCGAGCGCTTGCAGACCGTAGCTCTGCGCTGGGTCTCCATAGCAACTATAGTCCCACAGACATGGACTGGCCTGTGGGTGAAACACCCCACTGGGACGCACACACCTGGCATGCCAGCGTCGCAGCGTGCCCCTTGGCTGACAGCGCACTCACTGCGGTGCAAAGGCAGTTTGTCAGTATGAACGCCCTCCCTCAGCAGCGAGGTCCAGTAAGTACAGTCCCCCCGTCTGGTTAGCGGGCCTGGGGCGGACGTGGGCTCCTCCATAGGTGAGTAGGACCCTCGGGTACCCATACCTCCTAGCACCCTCCTCCACTATGAGGGGTCACCTAGGACCTTCCCCTCCTGCCCTGACCTCTCCCTACCCTAGGCACTGGACCCCCGGGACACTTTTAGTGGGGGGTTCCCTATGTAAGTCGCCTAATGTGCTATACCTGGTAGTGGACGGTGGGGGGGGGCCTCGGAGAGGGGTACATGGTTGCGCCTCATACCGCTACCTTGGGGAGGGGTTTCATCCACTGGGATGACCCCCACCAGGGCCCCAGGCCTGTTACTAGGGTAGGCCTCACGTGCTTATCGGCGCAAAGCCGGCATTTTGCGTGGTATCCCTATCACTGTAATGCCGGTGGCCATTTTGCTGGAAGTGGAAACAACAGCACAGGAGCTTCTGGCTCTTGTGGGTGGGGGCGTTTTTCTACCTTCTCCATGCTGCTGATGGACCTTGCTGTGTTCTCCATGTGGTAACTACTCTAGAGGAGTTTAATTACCCTGGCCTCCACCTTTTCATCTTCAGAGGGTTTTCAGGCCTTTAGGAGGCTTAGGATTATCCCCCTAAGGTAGCGCTGCGTACATCGCGATCGCCTCTTAAAGGCGCAGTGCACCCTGGTAGCGGAGGACTTGCTGGGACCTGTGGTGCCTTTTGTAACCTCACTTAACCTCAGGGGCGTTAATATTTGAAGATTGGGCTAGGATTTCTTCCTCTCAGGCCATTGCTCCTGTTTACAGGAAAAGCTTCTGTTTAACCCCTTGTGGTGCAGGTTCCGGTGTTTCCCCATTTCCCTGTCTGCTCTTTACATTCTTACTGTGCAATCCTACTGTTTGGCCAGATGTCTAACATGGATTCCCCAAGTTTGTCTGCGACCCCCGATGTATCGTTGGGGCCCGCTTCTGATGCTCATGATGTGACTTTATTGTCTGTGATGCAAGAAAAGTCCAGAGAAATGGACAAAGTTATTGCAGCAGCATTTACTAAGAAACACCCTCGGCCTTCGCCTGTCTTATCTCAGACCTCAGATTCTGAGGTTGATATGGTCGCAGGGGAGGCAGACCCCCTTTTAGAGGATGCGTCCCCGCATTCAGACTTTTCTGACGCGGAAGAGGATATTTCCACACCCGCCTTAGCACTGGAAAAGGCACTGGTAGATGCTTTGATATTCTCAGTGAGGGACACCCTAAAAATCACGGATGCAATTTCTAAACCGCAAGAAGCCTTGGTATCCTTTTGGATCCCTCAAGGCACAGAAATTGGCCAAGGTTTTCCCTTGTCCGGAAGTCTTGTCCGCCTTGGTGGAGGAACAATGGCGGCGACCTAATCGCACGCTTGCAATTCCCAAACGTTTGGCTAGACGCTACCCGTTTGAGGAAGAGGTCTTATGCAAATGGACGGTCCCCTCCTCAGGTGGACCCCCAGATATGCGTTATTCACAAGGCCACGGTTTTACCGGTGGCAGAATCAGTATCTCTCCCTGATCCGGTTGACAGATGTATTGAGGTCTTATCCCGACACCTGTATATGGTAGTGGGATCTATTCTCAGGCCTGCCCTGACTACCATTCTAGTCTGTCAGACTGTTTGAATGGGTAAAGGCTCAGAGAGGCACTGACGGTAACCCCGTTACAGTCATCTGCCCTGGAACTCGCTGACCAATTATCGCAGACTCTGCAATTTGTATGCGATGCTAACCTGGACGTTGTTCTGCTCGCAGCCAGAGCGTCAGTGGTAAGTGTGCTCATCAGACGTGTGATCTGGCTAAAGTCCTGGTCAGCAGACCAGGATTCTAAGAAGCTTTTGGCAGATCTTCCCTCTCAGGGTGAGAGCCTTTTTGGTTCCTCCTTGGATGACTTGATCAAGACGATCACTGGGGGAAAGAGCACACTCATTCCTCACTCGACTAAGGGAGGTCCTTTCTTTACAGCCCAGAAGTGTCTTTTTCGTGCGACCGTGTCTCAGAAATCCAAACAGACTTTGGGTGGAAAAGGGTCTGGGAAACTATGGGCTGGTAAGCCAAAATCTTCTGCCCCCAGCACCTTCAAGCAGACCCCTTCTGCCTAAAGGGGCACCCCCACCCACTTCAGGGGTGGGGGGACATCTCAGTTTCTTCCCGGATCCTTGGACCTCACTGTTGAACGACAGGTGGGTCCACGAGGTAATTCAGTCCGGGTACAAGAAGTGTTTTGGTCCGTCCGCCAGACAGATTTTTTCCCTTCAATCTTCAGCTGCCCCCAGACTGCCTTGCAGGGCTGCAGGAAGCGATTCAGGATATGCTGTCACAAGGCGTGATTGTACCAGTTCCTCATCAGTAATGCTTTTGAGGGTTCTATTCTAACCTGTTTACCGTTCCAAGGAAGGAGGAAAAATGACATCCAATCTCGGACCTCAAAACTCTGAACCGCTTTGTGCGCGTCCTGAAATTTTGCATAGAGTCCCTGCGGTCAGTGGTGGCGTTCTTGCATCAGGGGGACCTGCTGGCCTCGATCGATATCAAGGATGCCTATCTCCATGTCCCTATTTGCCAGGGTCATCAACGATTCCTCCGCTTTGCGGTGGGAAAGGGCCACTTTCAATTTGTAGTGTTAGCATTTGGTCTTGCCTCTGCTCCCAGGGTCTTCACCAAAGTGTTAGCCCCTATCATGCTACGACAGAGAGGAATAGCGATTCTTGGGTACCTGGACGATCTTCTTCTCCGAGCGGACTCGTCTGTGACATTTGGATCGGGATTTGGAGGTGACTATTCACACTCTGAAGCAGTTTGGTTGGAATCTCAACCTTCAGAAATCTGCCCTGGTTCCAACAACTAGACTGGAGTATCTAGGGATGATCCTAGATTCAGCTTTGGCAAAGGTACTTCTACCTCCTGTGAAGTTACAGAAGTTAAGGGAAGCGATTCTGTCGCTGCTGGCTTGTGACCTGGTGTCTCTCAGGTCATCTATGGAGGCGCTGGGCCTGATGGTGTCCTCCTTCGAGGCTGTACCATATGCTCAGGCCCACACGAGACTTTTGGAACAGAAGATCCTTGTCAAATGGGACAAGGATCTTCTATCCCTGGACAGTGTGATTCGTTTGAGTCGGAGATCCAAGGACTCCCTGAATTGGTGGCTCAGCTGTCCAAATTTTCTCCACGGGAAATCCTTCCTTCCAGCATTCTGGGCGGTAGTGATGACGGATGCCCGTCTGACCGGTTGGGGGGAGAGTGCTGGGCACCCTGATTGTTCAAGGGACCTGGACGTTGGAAGAGTCTAAGCTCCCGATCTACGTTCTGGAACTGAGAGCAATCAAGTTGAGCCTGTTCCACTGGACGGACAATCTCAAGGGGTGTTCTGTCCAAGTCTAGTCCGACAATGTCACGGCCGTGGCATATGTCCATCATCAAGGGGGCACCAGGAGTGCCCTGGCGGCTGTGGAGGTAGCCAAGATCCTGCGCTGGGCAGATGACTATGTTCCAGCCCTATCCGCCGTGTACATTCCCGGTGTAGGCAATTGGCAGGTGGACTACCTCAGTCGAAAAACCCTGGATCAGGGAGAGTGGTCCCTGCATCCACAGGTTTTCCACCAGCTGTGTCTCCTGTGGGGGACCCCGGATGTGGACCTGTCCGCCTCCAGACAAAACAGGAAAGTTTCAAAGTTTGTGGCTCGGTCCAGAGATCCTCTGGCCGACGCAGTAGATGCCCTGGTGGCTCCCTGGAGCCAGTACGGGCTGATTTATGCGTTTCCTCCGCTGAAACTTTTATCTCGCCTGCTACGTAGGGTCAAGTTGGAGGGGATTCCGGTAATTCTGGTGGCTCCCGATTGGGCCAGAGATCCTGGTACGCCAACGTGATTCGGCTAAAGGTCGCAGGTCCGTGGACACTTCCTTTGCGGGAAGATCTTCTATCTCAGGGTCCGATCTACCATGCTGCTTTACAGTCGCTGGCTTTAACGGCTTGGCTGTTGAGAGCAAGATGTTAAATGACAGGGGTCTGTCCGATTCTGTGACCCCCCCCCCTACCTTACTCAAGGCTAGAAAGTCCACTTCTCGGAAGATTAATCATCGTAGGTGGAAAGCGTACATTGCTTGGTGCGAATCTCTGAAGCTGCATTCTAGATCCTTTGCTATCAGCAGGATCCTGATCTTTCTACAGAAAGGGGTTGAACAACGTTTGGCGCTGGGCACTCTCAAGTGTCAGATCTTGGCCTTGGCTGTGTACTTTCAACGCCTTTTGGCTACGCACTCTTTGATTCGTATGTTTCTTCAGGAGGTTCGCCATTTGGCTCCCCCCAGGAGGTCTCCGTTACCTCCTTGGGACCTTAATTTGGTTCTATCGGTTCTTCAGAAATCTCCTTTCGATAACATAAGACACATTTCCTTGCTCGCCTTGTCACAGAAAGTTGCCTTTTTTGGTGGCTATCACCTCTGCGCAGAGTTTCTGAACTAGCGGCGCTATCTTGCCACTCTCCTTATCTGGTAATACACAGGGATAAGGTAGTGTTATGGCCTAATCCGTCGTTTCTTCCTAAGGTGGTTTCAGACTTCCATCTGAACAAAGACTGCTTCCGTCCCTCTGTCCAAAACCTTCACTTCCTAAGGAAATTGCCTTGCATTGCTTGGATGTGGTTCGGGCGATATGAGTGTATCTGGAGACTACTGAGTCCTTTCGTAAGTCTGACTCTCTGTTTGTGAATACGGATGGACCCCGCAAGGGTCGGGCTGCGTCTGCGGCGACCATCTCTCGATGGATCAGACAGACGGTGGTGAAGGCGTATTCTCTTAAGGGCAAGGTTCCTCCTTTCCCTGTCACAGCTCACTCTACGCTGGCGTTGAGTGCCTCTTGGGCTTTCCGCCATCAGGCATCGATGTAGGTTTGCAAGGCGGCCACTTGGTCGTCTGTTCATACGTTCACCAAGTTTTACAGAGTGTATGTGTTAGCATCTTCGGATGCGTCCTCTGCCTGCAAGGTTTTGCAGGCTGCCATTTAAGGAGCAGTCTACTTTTCCTTCTCCTTTATGGTTTTGCTACAACTGAGCCCCAGTTGTTGCTTGTTGGGCTCCATGTTATATAGTTGGCTATGTTAGCCGTGAGAATTGCATTATTTTAAGTTTGTCCTTTCCCACCCCTCAGTGGTTACTGCTTTTGGACGTCCCATCTGTCTGATTTAAAGCAGCAGCTACGTCCGTCGGTGGGCGAAAGAGAAAATGGGACTTTTTACTTACCGTAAAATCCATTTCTCCTGAGTCCACCGCATGCAAGAGTGAGGCCAGGGGTAATAACCCAGGGACCCCGCCCCCCTTGGCGTGTCAAAGCCTTTGGCTCTACCTGGTCACTCCTAGTGGAAGGGGCTTATTACCCATCTGTCTATGATTTAAAGCAGCAGCTACGTCCGTCGGCGGATGAAAGAGAAAATGGGACTTTTTACTTACCGTAAAATCCATTTCTCTCAGTCCACCGACGGACATAGCTCCCACCCCTCTTTTCTCTGAAGAGTTGGGTTTTGGTTATTATTCACTGCTTACAACTAAACCGAAGATGCAAGGGTGAGGCCAGGGGTAATAACCTAGGGACCCCGCCTCCCTGGGCATGTCAAAGCCTTTGGCTCTACCTGGTCACTCCTAGTGGAAGGCGCTTATTACCCATCCGTATATGATTTAAAGCAGCAGCTACGTACGTAAGAGAAAATGGGACTTTTTTTTGGTGGACTCAGAGAAATGAATTTTACGGTAAGTAAAAAATCCCATTATTATACTTAAAGCAGGCTCTCTCCCCCATCTAAGTCGGGAATCTACAGGCTTTTGGGGGATGCCCCGGCAATTAGGTCACTCAGTGCCACATGTGGCAATTCCAGAATCAAAAAGATGAGTAAAAAGTGGCACGCTTGTGTAATAATTGTCCACGTAGAAATGGTACCCCTTTCTAAATAAGGGTGACACCAAGTCCCAAACAATCTTACCACTACTCCCCATGTAGTCTGGGCAGTTGGGGGGCTCCACATTGCTATATTTTCCCTTGTAAATCTGGAAACTACATGTAAAGCCTTTTGCCCTGTCACAGAGCTTATACATCTTGACTTCGTCTGGCACGTTTGTTGGGAAGAAACTGTTTGAAAACAAGGCGGCCAGAAAATTTAACCAGGGACTAATCAACGCAGAAAGCTTGTTGGGGCATATACAAGGCTGCAAACTTATTGGTTAAAGTGATTTACAGGGGGCCGAATTTTGTGGAGCCGGTCGAATCCAGGGTCACCCCGAGGACGACCGAGTTCATTGTCCTTGAAATGCATGAATCACAAGGTTTGCTCGTATCTAGTCCTGGCCATGGCAGAAGAGAACAACGGGCATATGATGAATTTGGTCAGTGGACCGATATGACTGCAACTCCCTCTCTTTTGGTAATGCCCATGATGAGGGATAGGCCTAGAAAGGTTTTAAATTCTTAAAACGTGATACTTTTCCATGCAAATTCTCTGGCAAGGGACAATTTTGGATTTGTGGCGATAAATTGATCGGCATATAAATTGCTTTGGTCCACAATAGATCTGTACAGATCATTCTTGAAAAACAGCTCATAGAAATCAAGGTGAGTAAAATCCGCTGTTTCCACCTAAATTCCCGTTTGGCCAGTGAATGAGGGAAGTACTGGCGCTGCAGATGTGGTGGGCTCCCAATCAGGATTTGCAAACACATCAGGAAGGACACTATTGGCTCTATGGGCCTGTCTTTGAATTCTTGGTGGCTGCAGGACACTACTTATGCTAGCCCCGGCACTTATGGGACACCGCCATGTCACCAAGTGTTACTGCAGTGCTGGTTTGACTTTGACCAGGATGTACTAGGCCGCTGGTGCTTGCCAGAAGGTTGAACAGCACTAGTGCTGACACTCTGGTGCATACGAGAACCCTGCGATTGTTGCACCTCTGCAACAGAAAGGGGTTGGGTATGTCTGACCTTAGCAGGGACCACAACTCCGTTTGTCAGAGCTATCTTTTAGGGTGCCGCTGCTCTCTACAGGTTTGAATACTGAGCCGGAGTCTGACAGTGAGGCTTCCCCATCGCTCTCATCTGTCATTCTCTGCATCGTGTAGGCCTCTTCACTAGTGTACCTCTGTTGGACATTTTGGCCAATAAATTTATAGGTACCTAGTGTGACTCTCAGGTAAAAAAAAAAAGCACCTGGTTGTCAAGGACTGTTTGAACCGCTACCAAAAAATGTAACTGCTAGTGCTAGCAGAGATCAGGCCTTACTCTAACGCTGCTGTTTAGTGTGCTGTGTATTGGAAGTGACCGTAATCTGGTGATACTGCACTTCTTGGGGGCTGGGCAGTGGGGCTAAACGCAGGTGTCGGTAGAAGTCAGAGCTGATCCTGCTAACGCGTTTTGGGAACCCTATACTATACTATTTGGGACACTAGTATAATTCTGATCTGATCAAAAATATTGTTCCGTTTTAGACACTATACTAGTAATGGAGTGTGTGTCAGTGGCAATCAAAGGGTTAAAATGTATTTCTAAATATATGGTGGGCAATCTGACGCTGTCCTTAATTGATGCTAAGTAGTGTTAACGCTAACTGAAATCACCTGTTCAAATACAGTGATCAGAAAAAAAGATCTGTACACTGAGACATGAATGAAGGGGTTCACTGGGGGTGATCAGGGGGTTAAATCTTTATTAGGGGATATGTAGCAGGTACCCTAAACCTATGTGGGACTGCCGCTAAACTACTTTGAACTGCCGCTCATGCTAACTTGTGTCACAAGTGACACTAATGCAGTGATTAGTAAATTATCTGTATACTGTATATAGTGACACTGTGACCGAATGAAAAGGTTAACTGGTGGGGGATCAGGGGGTTAAATATGTGCCTATGTGTACTAGTGTTAGTGTAGTGCTTGTGTACTCACTGAGATTGCATAATTTCCTGTGCCTGTGTTTACATTACACAGGTCTGCGAACCAGACTTCTAAAAAGGCCTTGACTGATCTTCCCTTTCAAAGAGATCGCCTGTTTGTTGCTACCCTGGATGACAACATTAATGGTCTCCCAGGGGGAGAAGAGTACCTTTCTTCCACAGGCTACTAAGGGTAAGGACCCTCGTCATAGATGTGGGCCCTCCTCGGCTCACAAGAAGTTTTTTCGTCCCTCAAGGTCGACTGACGAGGGATCGGAGCCCTTCGGGGCCTCCTCTAGAGCAGTAATTCTCAACTCCTATCCTCAGGACCCACTAACAGGCCATATTTTATGTATTACCTTTGGGAGATGCAGACTAGAAAACTGCAAATTATATCACCTGTGATGTGCTTCAGTTATCTTACAATCTTGGCCTGTTAGTGGGTCCTGAGGATAGGAGTTGAGAACCACTGCTCTTGAGCATCCAAGCTAACTTGGTCTGGCAATTCAAGAGCGGGCTTCCCCAGACCTGCGGACAAGACCCTTCAGCATTAAGGTGCACCCTCACCTGTGTCTGGGGTGGGGGGATGGCTTTGCTGGTTCCCGGACCCGTGGACTCCCCTGGTACAAGTCAGGTGGGTTCACGAGGTCATTCGGTCCGGCTACAAGATCGAGTTTTGTTCTTACCCTCCGGTAAGGTTCTTCCTTCCAACGTGCGACTGTTCCCGATCCGCGTCCAATTCTGGACTTCCATGCGCTGAACTGCTTTGTGCGGGTGCAGAAGTTCGGATTGGAGTCCATTCGCATGT
Organism: Pelophylax lessonae; assembly: GCF_965119305.1. Classification (NCBI taxonomy): domain Eukaryota; kingdom Metazoa; phylum Chordata; class Amphibia; order Anura; family Ranidae; genus Pelophylax; species Pelophylax lessonae. Next base: position 166,852,707 of record NC_138772.1, on the reverse strand, counting down.
TGGTGGCTTCTCTGCATCAGAGGGATTTTTCTTGCCTCCATCGACATCAAGGATGCTTATCTTCACATTCCAATATGTGCCGGTCTCCAGCGTTTTTTTCTGCTTTGCTGTGGCAGAGGAGTATTATCAGTTTGTGGCGTTACCCTTTTGGTCTCGCTTCTGCTCCTCGGGTCTTCATGAAAGAGTTGGCCCCCTGTGCTAGCATTGTTACGCCAACGTGGGATCGCGGTACTGGGCTACTTGGACGACCTCCTTCTGCGAGCGGAGTCTCCTGCTCTGGGGGAAAATCTGGAAATCACCTTACGAGCTTAAGGGTGTTTGGCTGAATTCTGAATTTTCAGAAGTCTGCTCTGGTTCCGTCCACAAAGCTGGACTATCTGGGTCTGACTCTGGACTTCGCCTTAACCAGAGGGCTCCTTCCTCTGGACAAACTCTAGAAGCTGCAGGCTGTCATTCGTCTCCTGCTGTCCAGCAGATGGTAATCCTTTTGGACTTGCATGCAGGTGCTGGGCCTGATGGTGTCTACCTTTAAAGCCAAATGGGACAAGAATCCCCCTGTCTCTGGACAATCCGATCCAGCTGAGCCGGGGAACAAGAGAGTCCCTGGTGGCTTCGTTCTTTGGGGCTTCGGCTAGGCAAATCCTTCCTCCCCTTGTGTTGGACAGTGGTCACCACGGATGCCAGCCCATCCGTCTGGGGAGGCATTCCTCAGCAAAATTTCTGCTCAGGGCATCTGGACACTGAAAGTGTTCAGACTACCGATCAATGTCTTGGTACTCTGGGCGATCAGACTGTGCCTGAAACACTGGACGGTTCGTCTTCAGGGTTGTCCAGTGCGCATTAAATCGGACAATGCCACAGCCGTGGCTTATGTCAGTCACCAAGGGGGCACAAGAAGTGTCCTGGTGGCTCTGGAGGTAGCCGGCATTCTAAGGTGGGCAGAACGGTTCGTCCCAGCCTTCTCCACCGCACACATTCCCAGGGTGGAAAACTGGCACGTGGATTACTTCGGTCGCAGTGGGACCACGAGGAGTGGTCCCTTCATCCGGAGGTGCTTAATCTGTTGTGTCTCCGGTGGGGCATCACCGAGGTAGATCTGTTGGCGTCTTGGCTCAATAGAAAGGTGCAGAGGTTTGTGGCTCGGCCACGGGGTCCTCTGACAGACGCCACGGATGCGCTGGTGGCCCCCTGGGGTCAGTATCATCTGATTTACGCCTTCCCTCCTCTCAAGTTTCTGCCAAGATTTCTACACAGGATCGAGGCAGAAGGGATTCTGGTCATCTTAGTGGCGCCGGGCTTGGTAGGCCGATCTTGGTGCGGCTGGTCGCCAATGTTCCTTGGAAGCTTTCTCTTAGGGAGGATCGGCTGTCCCAACGCCCAATCTTCCATCCTGCTTTACAGTTGCTGGCTTTGAGTCAGAGATTCTAACGGCGTTAAAAGTTAGGAAATCTACTAGGGGCGTGGCTTGCTTGAGACGCGGATGGTGGCTTCTATACCCTGCTCCGCTTCCTACTCCGCTCTCCAGCGGCTTTCCACTGATTCACGAAGGGCAATACACTCCCCTCTGGCCCGATCAGACTCCCCTCCACCTCCGGCACCATGTCCAAGCGGCGGAAGAATATGCGGCCTCCCCAGAAGCTCACACAATTCTTCCCCCTCGGCCGGGCCGTGCAGCAGCCAAGATGGCTCCGGGAGACTCCTCATACAGGCAGTACAAGGCATTCCCTTGCTGGCTCCAATATCATCCACTCTGGTGAGGACTCGGGTGAATGTTACCCACCACCCTCACCCTCCACTTCTAGTCCAGTTAAATCTAAACCTTGGAGAGATGACAAGGCTTGTCCACTAATCCACCCAACCATTCTTACACTTCCTCCTCCCTAATCCGCCGCAGCCTTCACCCATTGATGCCTTCCATGCCTCATACCAACCAGTATCTGAGCACACCATGAAGAATATGTGAATCTCCCTGAGACAGACCCTATTCTCTGACCTAGCTGCCACCGTGTCATCCCTGACAAATGTGATTCAACAACAGGAATTAAAGATACAGCACATAAAGTCTAAAATGCCTGACCTCCTCTTCAACACGCATAATGATCTAGTAGATGCATTTACTGACCATGAGCAAGAACTGCACCAGGTCAAACTTAAAATGGCCGATTTAGAAGACCGGACACGCAGGAAGAACATAAAATTCCGCAACATCCTGGAATCAGTCCAGAACTCAGACCTAGTCTCATTTCTACAATCCTTAATGTTAGCCCTGGTGCCAGCTCTGTCTGCCAGAGATCTAGAAATAGACAGAGCCCATAGGCTCCCGAAACCGACCTACCTCCCCCGAATCCAAGCCGAGAGATGTTTTGGCTCTTATACACTTTTACAACACCAGAGAAAAGGTGATGCAGGCAGCTAAACGCAACCCTGCTATGCCATCTTCTTACTCCTTTGTCACCCTCTTTGTAGATCATTACAAAAGCACTTCAGAACCACCACATCACCTACAAATGGGGAACCCATGCCAAACTATTGGTTACCCATCAGGGTAAAACCCATGCAATCCGAGTACTCTCCAAAGGCTTATACCTCCTCAGGTCCTGGCATATCATCCCAGAGGATCACCTGACACCACCTGCCCGATCCCTACCCAAATGGAAATGGAGGGGTCCTCCCAAGATGCCTGACCAATACCGCTGGCCTTTCTCTTATTCACCTAAGCCTATGCGGAGTAGAAGCGCCATCTCCACCGAAAGCCTTAACTTGCTCCACCGGGCTCGGTCTCCAAACACCATTGGAGAACTCCCCCCACCCTTAAGCAGTAGTTACTGGACATTGTGTCTGCTTTTCGCACGGACCTCCTTTTTTAATCTATCGCACCTATATCAACAGTTCATCACCTGTTTTATTTGCTAATACCTACCTCACGTTCAACACCTCTGGTGACTTATCCCAAGCGCTTACGCCTCCTGACATCTGATCTCAGTACAGCCTCAATCACCTTCTTTCATCTGAGGAAATATGCCAATCAAGATTGTCTCTTTAAATGTTAAAGGCCTGAACAGTCCCCATAAAACGGCAACTCTCCAGAGAGAAGCCACTAAGCTGCGCGCTGATATCCTACTAGCACATGAAACCCACTTCACCCTTCCAAAAATCCCTACAAAGCTTAAAGGATTTGACCAAATTGATCTTGCCTCTGGACCCAAGAAGAAAAATGGAGTTCTTATTGCAATCAGTGACTCTCTCCAATTCCGTCATCTGCAGTCATACGCTGATCCTCAGGGTAGCTTCCTGATACTTATCTGCTCTATTGCCCAACACACCTACACCTTGGTCAGTATTTATGACCCCCAACTCCAAACAGCTTCAATTTTACCTATTAGAGAAAATTAACACCCTCAAAAAAGGCAACGTCACCCTGGGCGGGGACTTGACCATAACTGGAGACCCTTTGGAAGATTCTTCCTCGAAATCCTAACATAACCGCCAAGCCCTGAAACCTCTCCTTCAGCTGTCGGATCTATATGACGTGTGGAGATGCCTACAATGGGTTCAAACGTGATTATACATATTTCTCTCCAGTACAATTATCGTACTCTCGAATAGACTTTTTTGTTTGACAGTAGGACTCTCCAGACTATTACTCAATTGACTATAGCGACCATCACTTGGTCTGACCATGCTCCGGTCTCCATTACCCTGGGAGACCAAAGGTTTGGCCTCCCAAGAATATGGCGCCTTGACACATACATCCCTTTTATAAGACCCTGAAGTACAACATCAGATTGAACTGGAACACCAAGCCGCCTTTGCCACAAACGAGACCCACAAATCAAACAAGTTTACTGTGTGGTCGGCTTACAAATCCTACATCCGGGGACTCTTTATCAAACTTAGTATAAGAGCTAAACGCCAGAGGACCAGACAAATTGACATGGTCATTTCTAAAGTCTCTCAACTCGAATACCTCAGCAAAGCCTCCCCTTCCCACAACCTTGCTAATGAGCTCCTAGAGCTTAGACAATGCCTTCGCTCCCTCCTACTTCAAAATCTAACATAACTTTAAACGTATAAAAAGCAAATTTTTATAGCATGGGCAATAAGGCAGGTGCACTTTTGGCTCGGCAAGTTAAAGCGCAAAGAACAAAAAACAAAATTTTCACCCTTCGTCACCCCTCCTCTGGGAAAACTCTCACTAACCCCCAAGAAATAGCCAATGCTTTCAGTGAGTACTATGCATCCTTTTACGACCTAAAAGACGACCCCCCCACCCACTGAGGCGGCTATACGTGACTTTCTTCCGTAAAGCTACCCACTGTCAATCCCACACGATTGGACTCGATATTCCAACCTTTCACTATAGATGAAATTCTATCTGCAATAAAAAAATCTGCCTTTACAAAAAACCTAGGGAGAAGACGACTTTTCTAACGCCTACTATAGAAAATTTGCAAGTCCATTGGCAGACAGACAATTGACAGACCTCTTCAATTTCGCCAGGTCCTCTGGCTACTTTCCTAATGACATGCTAAGGTCTATGATAACCACTATACGCAAATCTGAAAAGAAGACGAGTCCTCAATCTCGTCCACTCGGGCCTCCAGAAGCCAAACTCCTTCTTCTCTGCTACTATCTTTGGATGCCGAGAAGGCGTTTGACAGGTTACACTGGGGATTTCTATTAGCGGTCCTCCCTAAACTTGGCATCACAGGTTGGTTCCAAAATGCAATCCTATTTCTATACACTACACTAACCCCTCAGTGTGCGTCTTTACTGGTGGAGCACTATCAACCCCTTTCCAGATCTGTAATGGTACTAAACAGGACTGCCCCCTCTCCCCAATAATCTTTGCTATGCTGTTGAAACCTTTGGCTGCTAAAATTAGATTAGACCCGAGCATATTTGGCATCTCTTGGATGGATTGTCTTGAAGACACTAACTCCTGAGGGCAAAATACGTAGCACCTTAAACAGCCCTTAGATAGCTACCATGTATTAACTGCTACATATTCTACAATCCTGCCAATACAATCCAGTTCTGCCAATAGTGCCTATTGCTTAAAAAAAAAAAAAAAAAACTTAGCACTGCTGTTGTGGACTTGGCATTGGGAAAATGTACAGCTTTGCAGTTACGTTTCCTGGTCACCTTCAAAGCACCACTTCCTTTCTTCAACATAAAAATGCTGTTTGCATTCTGTTTCAGTTCTATAATTTTTAGGTGTGGGAGAAATATATGTGAAATCTAACAAGATGAATTTACCAATTATTGCCATGTTTGCCTGCATATTCTTAATAGCCTTTTCTGTGAACGTACATACATACACTCCTGCATGTCATTTCTTGTTGGTGACAACAATGGAACATGCCTTTGCAGTGTACATTGACACCATTGTTTGTATTTTAGAATATTGGAAACTACTTTTACATAACATTACATCGACCCGTTAAAGTGGTAGTAAATTATTTTGTATATCTTTTTACCTACAGGTACTGTAAATATCTCCTAAACACTCACAGATCTCTGCATCAACACAAATGATGTGTATGCAGAGACCACCCCCCGCTGCACTATTGTATTCTGACAATGGCAAACTCCATCCTCATCAGAATAAACAGATCAGCGTCGTTTTCTTGAACCGGCGGCCTTTCAGTACGTGTGTTCCCAGCTTTACACAGAAGGCCTATGCATTGTATACAGTGATAAAGATCTAAATATTAAAATGGAATGTCAGAGCTGATAGATGTGAATTTTGATTCATGAAATGTGTATATGTTGCATTGTTACACATCATGTGATGCATTATTGCTTTAGGAAACCGATGGAATTGGACACGTGTGTTAAACTCATTCTCCGAAGAGTTTGGGAAACCTGAGCATCTCAATGAGCTGGAGGATCAAGACCCCTTAGAACTACCAGACCAGGTGCTTTTACTGAAATATCTGTTAAAAAAGCAAACATGATGACCATACTGTACATAAGTAGCTTAACCGTTCTGAATAATTATTATACATATTCAAATAAATTAATTTTGTACTGGACAATTGCCAGACTAGTATGGGGCATGAGGAGAGAGGTGCCCATTAACCCCTCCTTTTTCAGCTGGTCTGGGAATAAACATTGTTGCGATAGTCTCACTTTACATACTCTCTTTAGGGCAGATAATAAGTGCAAGTGAAGTGGTCCTGTGGGCTTTTCCAATTCACAAACCAAGAACAGCCCCTAGATAGTTTGCCGTGTTTTTCCTAAAGGTCCTTACACCAATAGCCTGGATCACTGTTTCCTGCTCTCCACACTCTTTTTGGAGTCTTCATCAGCTGTCCCTCAGGCATAGCTCTCTAACCTGTTATCTAGGGAAGAATTTTCTGTGACCATGTTGGAATTTGAGTGGGATCTGTGCCATTTTAGCTGACTCATAACACAGGGTTCGCAAGTGTACGTCCACATTCTCTCCTCTAGAGTCCATCTCTGACTAGCTGCTTCTGTACACTCAGCTGAGAATGATGAGGAGTGTAACATAAACTTTTTGAATGAGTTGTGCCCGAGGAGCCTCAGTCTGGCATATCTCCTAGGCTTACGGTTACCATTTTAGTCCTTGTTGAACTTGACACAATCTGCACATACATTGCAGTACATTCGATGCTGAAACCAGTGTTGTATGGTGATTGGTCAAAGCCAAACAAACTTTTTACTCCTCTGAAGCATTTTGCTCAGTTCTCACCCAGGCTGGTTTTGTGCCAATGTTCAGTTCCCTGGTGTTGGCATGTTTAGTGTGGGAAGCCGGATGTGACACCTTGTGGCTTCAAAGCCAGCTTCCCACTGTGTATGTGAAAGCAGAGGCATGCTGCGCTGTGAATGGTCCCACAGCCTCCTGGGACCTGTGACGTGTTCCAAGAGGTTGCAGACAGGGAGGAGGGAGGGCGTTGGGGTATGAACTTTCAGTGGAATCACCTAGGCCATCCTACCAGACGTAGGAACGGTTACCCACCAAAACTAGGTACCCATTCCCTCCACCAAAAAATGTCCAAAAGTGTGGGGTGGGATGTATGGGAGGACCTAAAGCAAATGTAAAAAGAAAGCCATGTAAAATCCCTTCTCAAACCTCCTTAATTCTGCATGGGCCTGCATTCCACCCCTATGGAAGCAACAGTTTGCAGTGACGGTGACTCAATGGCTCCCAAGAGTGAGGGACATTGAGCAAATAGAAGATCTGACCTCTGCTCTCAGGATAAGTCAAAGGAGCATAAGTACAGATGGTTTTATTGCGACTTCTTCCGCTTCTCTGACAAATTCCTCCAATACACATGATTAAGATCCATTGCCTGACATTTCCACTGCTGATTAGTGGTGTTGACCTTGGCTCCCTGGGGTTGACACCCCCACCCCCCTCCCTAATCTTTACCCCAGCTATTCACTCACACCCCACTTTTTTTTCTCTTCTCGCCTTTTCTCCTCCCCCTTCTCATTCTTCATCTGATTGTTCTCCAATTCTTCTTTTACAAAAATAAAAGTGGTACGCACAGACCTGTTATTTACCCCACTTTAGACTTCAGTTTGTAACATAGTAGATCTTTTTGGAAATTGGAGGATGCCCTCCCTCAAACAAGTCTGCCTTCAACGTGACCTAATTAAAGGGTTTATTACATTTATATACTATTCTGTTTTTCTTATTGCATTTTGTATTTGCCTTAGCATATTGCAATCCATAACAAACAAACAACTGGGGGGGGCACACCCTGAACATGCATTTCTAAAGCTGGTGCAGCTATGAACCAAGCAACATGCATATTTGCAGAGAAGAGCGCACACATGCAAAATAAATGACTATAAAATATAAAGGCAATCAATAAATAAAAATGGGGATTTAGTCCCACCATATGGCCATATCGTGCTCAAGCCCACCACTACGTCAAAATACCCCATTGTCAGTGGGTCCTACACTATCCATAAAAAGGATAAATCCAGCCTCTCTAAACCATTGGAGATACTAACTCCTTACTGGGAGAGATGTGCAATCCAGCACGGAGTATTGGTTGTACTTATTGCTCTGAATACCGTTTTTAGGCTATGTGAAGTTGTCTTTTTATTGTATCTGTGTAAATAATAATAATTAAAAAAAAAAAGCCTTCTCCTTAAGCAGGCCCTGCCCTGCAACCTGTTATTGCTGTCATACCCATCTGCCAGTCCTTGTGTTTCTCATCCAAGGATATGTTTAGAGCTCCTGAATCAATCTGAATTGATCATTTAGTTTTCAACAAGTGGGACTCATGCCTGTTGTCCTGAACTAATATGTTGATGAGCTTGTGTATATTATACGAAAATGGCTTAAAACCTGGGATAAGAGTGGAATCGTCAGACCTTACTAAATCAGTGGGTCTGACAAATGTCAGCTATACCTTGACGGTTAATTTTAACCGGGAACCTCAGGCAACCCAAAAAGTACTAATCAACAAAGTAGATGTGAGATGGAAGTGACCATCTCAGAAAGGTTGCACAAATACTGGGCTCAACCCAGTGTTTGTGCAACCTTTCTAAGATGGTCACTACCATCTCATATCTACTTTGTGTATTTTATACATCTAATGTCGAGAATGAGCCTCCTGTTTGTGCATGGACGGAGTACCCTTTGGCTCACATGCTGGTATGTGGAACATCAGCATAAAGAAATGTTTATTGCCTATGCTCTTTGATGATGAATCCCTCTGGCACCTCCCTGCACACCTTTCATTATGGATATCTCTGAAGGAAAGGCTACCTTTTTACCCTAGCAATAGAAATCCAAGCCCCAGGCTAGAAAACCTCCTAAAGCTAAATCAAAATCAAATCAAAAGTATTTCACTATTTTCACAATTTACTCGGCACAACCTTAATATTTTATATTTTAGCCTAAAAAATTGCTAATAAATTGCATTTATGTGCCCAAAAACTAACTAGTGTATTTTTCCTGAAATTTAGCATTTTATAAACCATTGCGCTAGTATTGTGTAACGTAAAAAAAAGTAGCTACCAACATTTTATTAGGGTGTCTGCTTTTAGAAAATATCTGTCTGGGGGTTTTTACGTAATCCTACCGGTTGCAGCATGGATGTTTTAGTTTGCCTCACGTGCCAGCTGTCCGTAGCCAGTGAGGGGAAGCAGGGAATGCATCCCCCCCTTACACACTGCTGATGTGGAGGAAAGGGGGGGGGGCATAGTGGTTTTGTACTTGGATATTATTTGTGACCTCACATTTCTGAGGTTGGACTTTGCAGTCCAGGAGCTGCCCACCACTGCTCTTTTTCATAAGGGCTTGCTTGACCTAGTAGCCTACTTGAAAGCACTTTCCCAGTGGATGAAGGGTTGGTAAATGGAAGAAACACCCCAGGGTGTCAATAAAGTAGGTAGATTTCCAACTCACCAGATGTAGTTGATCTTAGTTGCTATATAGCAATAATATCAAAGTGGGCTTATGTGGTCACCGTGACCAGGGAGACGTATTCCCCAAGAACAAAGCGATCTGCTACTTCCTTCTACGATGGATCCAACTGGCATATTTTACTATCTTAACAACAACAAAGGACTTTGGATTCATAGTGAATTTCATTAGATTTATTGCCCAATCTTTAGGCTGTAAGATTACTGGGTTACAGGTACAGATATGTGTACATAGACACCTTAACCCCGTATGATTGCCCGCTCCGTTACGGAAACCAGAAGCTGGGGATGGAACGCAGTGAGTTGCGGCGTGCGTTCCAAACTACGTCAAATGACGTCGCCACGTGCGTTCCCAATTTACACGTTTCGTCATTGATGACGTCTTCAGAGATTGATCATTATCAATGACGAAACGCGTACGATTGGAACGCACGTGGTGACATTTGACGTAGTTTGGAAACATGCAGATATTGATCATTATTTATATAGCTTTGCAAGCGCTGTGGGTAGTGTGCACTAGGCATGATAATTTTATTCCATATTTAAACCTTTATCCATAGCAGCTGCTCTTCATAATTTAATATTTAATTTACACTAAGAACAATTGTGCACACAATTGGTGTGAGTAATATTTTATTTCCTTTTGCACTAGCACTTTACATGAAACAATATTGATTATTTCTCTTACGTTCTCTGACAGTCGCTGCCCACTCATACAATCTGCACATCTGGGTATTGGTCTTATCCACAGGAGTAAGCTAGGCAGAATATTTTGTTAGAAAACATTCACAAAACCTTTGTATAGACACACCTACAGGGGGCTGTCCCTCTGGTCCAATACCCCCATCTAGCTGCATTCCCAATTCAGTTTGTCTCTGCCTAGCATAGGAGTAGGCTGGCTTTTCCCTGGCTGGGGCTGCAGTCTCAGCCTTTTTTCCTATTATTTTTTCTCTCTGAGAGAGTTTTTTCTTTACTATGATAGCTTTTTATTTGTTCCTGCGCTTAGTCGGCTTTGGAAGACTACAGCGTTTGCAGAGCTGGGAATCGCACTGGCTATCCTAGGGCCTTATGGAATCCCAGCCTGCCATCGAGCGTTAGCAGGATATGTGTACGCCCAGGCCTCGCAAACTACCATGTCCCTGTCCTCAGGGACAAGCCTGTCTCAACTGCGGTACGCCGCGTGTTGCTAGCGTCCTTTTCGGCTGACGGCACCACCACCCAGAGTGGGAGGCTTCCTGTCACAGAGCGGTACCCACGCTTTCGCTGGACCGGTGAGTACCATACTACCCCTCTGTCTATGGCATGGTCTGTCGGGGGGAGGGGGGGGGTGTGTATGTGGGCCCTCTGTGGGGATTGCAGTTCGGTATGGATCTGTAATGCCCCTCTCATGTCTGTCAGTGCGGTCCCTATGTGTCCTTTCCTGGTCCCTGCGGGGGAGCTGTGGCGGTTCTACCGCTGTATGGGGGGTTGCGGGGGTCCCTGATGTCCCTGGGTGCTTCGGCAACTATTTGGGTGTACGGACATGGTGTGTGGAGGCTGCAATCGCCGAAAAAACGCGTGGCTGCCATTTTAGGTGTGGGCGGGCTGTTTGGCCTCGTTGTGAGGGCAGCAGCCATTTTATGTAATACTGTTGGAGCCGAATCGGGCACCATCTTTGTTGTGGGCACTATGTCTTTATGTGGTCAGCGGCCATTTTCCCAGAGCTTTCTCCATAGACTTTTACAGTGCCCTGCGAAAGTATTCGGCCCCCTTGAACTTTGCGATCTTTTGCCACATTTCAGGCTTCAAACATAAAGATATAAAACTGTAATTTTTTGTGAAGAATCAACAAGTGGGACACAATCATGAAGCGGAATGAAATTTATTGGATATTTCAAACTTTAACAAATAAAAAACTGAAAAATTGGGCGTGCAAAATTATTCAGCCCCTTTACTTTCAGTGCAGCAAACTCTCTCCAGAAGTTCAGTGAGGATCTCTGAATGATCCAATGTTGACCTAAATGACTAATGTTGATAAATAGAATTCACCTGTGTGTAATCAAGTCTCTGTATAAATGCACCTGCACTGTGATAGTCTCAGAGGTCCGTTTAAAGCACAGAGAGCATCATGAAGAACAAGGAACACACCAGACAGGTCCGAGATACTGTTGTGGAGAAGTTTAAAGCCGGATTTGGATACAAAAAGATTTCCCAAGCTTTAAACATCCCAAGGAGCACTGTGCAAGCGATAATATTGAAATGGAAGGAGTATCAGACCACTGCAAATCTACGAAGACCTGGCCGTCCCTCTAAACTTTCAGCTCATACACACCTCATTGAATTCATTCTTACACACAACTACTTCACTTTCAATAATGACATCTATCTCCAGTGTATGGGTACTGCTATGGGAAGTAAAATGGCTCCGCAGTATGCAAACTTATTTATGGCTGATCTGGAGGACAAATTCCTCAACAGCATACAACATAAGCCATACAGATATTATTGCTATATTGATGATATTTTCATCATATGGACAGAAGGTGAGGAAAATCTCAAACAATTTTTTTCATTGATCAACACCTTTCACCTATCTATCAAACTTAAAATGGATTATTCTAACAGGCATGTCAACTTCCTAGACACCACAGTATACATCAGGGATGACAAGCTTCATACTTCGATATACAGGAAACCGACTGACCGATGCAGCTATCTCCACAGTTCCAGTTTTCACCCCCAACACACTAAACGGGCCATCATACACAGCCAGGCCATCAGATACCACCGAATATGTTAAGACCCAGAAGACAGAGATAAACATCTCAGAACACTAGCAAACTCTTTCCATAAGAAAGGTTACAAAACCATCAACACCAGCATAAACACAGCCTTGAAAACCCAAAGAGAAAATCTTCTCCAATACAAAGAGAAAAAAAACAAATAACCGTGTACCTCTAGTCACCACATACAATCCAGGACTAGAAGGGATAAGAAAGATAATCAAAGATTTACAACCCATCATAACAGAAGATGAAACTCTGAAAGGAATATTCCAACAACCTCCAATACTGGCTTTCAGACAACCACCCAACCTCAGACACGAACTAATCAGCAGGAAACTTCATTTTGATTATGATGTCCCAAATAATGGGAGCAAACCCTGCCATAAAAAACGCTGCAAACTGTGCAACCAGATCAATCTGTCTAAAAGTGTCACACACAAATGGGACCTTTAATATAACAGGATCATACAACGGCACCTCCAGTAATGTTGTGTACCTCATCCAATGCAAAAGATGTAGCAAAGGATCTTATGTAAGCGAAACAGGACAGAAGTTGCAAGCGAGGATGAATTTGCACAGACATACCATCAAAGAACATAAAGAAGATAGTTTCTGCACACCTGTGGGACATAATTTTTTCACAACCGGACCACACTATAGAAGACCTCAATGTTTTAGTTCTTAAAGGGAATTTCAGAACTATCCAGGAAAGGAAAACATTTAAATGAAGAATGATACTTCTTTTTGACACTAAACATAAAGGCTTAAACTTAGACATGGGTTTCCTTACTCATTATCCTACAGTTTTACGACCCCCTCTGTGACTATCCCCCCCACCTTCCCCCGTCTTCAGCTCTCCCTCTGTCTTATCTCACTAACTATGCTAGTTTTACATAGTTACATAGTTACATAGTAGGTGAGGTTGAATAAAGACAATAGTCCATCCAGTTCAACCTGTGTAGGTGTGTGTGACTGTAATCATCTAACATAGCCCTTTATCTCCTGATCCTTGAGATGTAAGTCTAAGAGTCTTTTGAAAGTCACCATACTACCCGCAGAAACCACCTCTTGTGGTAGACAATTCCACAATCTTGTAGCCCTAACAGTAAAGAACCCCCCACGTTGCCTGAGGTTAAAACGCTTCTCCTCTAATCGCATTGTATGTCCTCGAGTCCTCATGCAATTCCTTCGAATGAACAGCTTTTTTTCTAAGCTGAGATCCCCATTAAGATATTTATAAATTGCTATCATGTCCCCTCTCAGACGTCTCTTCTCCAGGGAAAATAAATCGAGCGATTGCAGCCGCTCTTCATAGGTAAGGTCCTCCAATCCCCTAATTAGTTTAGTTGCCCTTCTCTGGACTCTCTCCAGCTCCAACACATCCCTCCTGAGGACTGGCGACCAGAACTGGACAGAATACTCCAGATGCGGTCGGACCAGAGTTTTATAAAGTGGAAGGATTATAGTCTTATCTCTGGAATACATCCCTTTCTTTATGCATGCTAATATTCTGTTGGCTTTGGAAGCTGCCACTTGGCATTGCATGCTGTTGCCTAATCTATCATCAACCAAGACTCCCAGATCTTTCTCCATTTTTGAGTCCCCCAAGGGTTCCCCTCCTAACATGTATTGTGTTTTTATGTTTTTGGTCCCCAAGTGCAAAACCTTACACTTCTCCACATTAAACCTCATTTGCCATGTCGTTGCCCACTCCGTAATTTTGTCCAGGTCATTCTGTAGGATATCTGCTTCATGCTGTGCAGTTATTGCCCTGGCCAATTTTGTGTCATCTGCAAAAATTGATAACGAACTACTGATCCCGTCCTCAATGCTGTTTATGAATAAATTGAACAAGGTTGGTCCCAGGACTGAGCCCTGGGGCACCCCGCTTACTACCTCAGCCCAGTCTGAGTATGCGCTGTTTATTACCACCCTTTGGACACGGCCTTTTAGCCAGTTCCGTATCCAAGAGCAAACCCTGCTGTCGATACCTGCAGACCTTATTTTATAAATTAAGCGCTTGTGGGAAACTGTATCAAATGCCTTAGCGAAATCCAAGTACACCACATCCACTGGTCTGCCCCTATCTAGCTCACAGCTCACTTCCTCGTAGAATGCTAAGAGATTGGTTTGACAAGAACGCCCATTTGTAAACCCGTGTTGGTTACTACTGATGATGTTGTTGTCTTTAGCATACTCTACGATATAGTCCCTTATCATCCCCTCCAGAAGTTTACATACTATTGATGTCAAACTGACAGGCCTATAATTTCCCGGGATATGTCTCTGGCCCTTTTTGAATATCGGAATCACGTTAGCCTTCCTCCAATCCCCTGGTACATCTCCTGTCCTAATACTGTCAGCAAAGATTAGGAACAGTGGTCTAGATATAACCTTACTGAGTTCCTTGAGCACTCTCGGATGTACGCCATCCGGGCCTGGTGATTTGTTTGTGTTAAGTTTATCCAGTCTTTCCCTGATTTCCCCCTCTGTTAGCCATAGTGGCAAGTCCTGTGTATTACTACTAACCATACAGTCATGGTCAGTGTACCCCTCCTTTTCCTGCGTAAAGGCTGACGAGAAAAAAGCATTCAGCACGGTTGCTTTTTCAGTGTCCTCTGTAACCATCCTCCCATCATCGTTAATTATGTGTGCAATATGCTCTGCCCTAGTTTTTTTGCTGTTGATATATTTAAAGAATTTCTTTGGGTTTTTTTTACTATCCTCCGCTATTTGTCTCTCAAAGTTGATTTTAGCCATCTTGATTTCGTGTTTACACTTCTTATTTTCCTCCTTGTATTGCTGGAAGGCCGATACTGTGCCCTCTGATTTATATTTCTTGAAGGCCAATTTTTTTCCCCTAATAAGTTTTTTAACTCTACGGTTTAGCCAGCCAGGTTTGGCTTTGTCTCTTCTAAATTTATTCCCCATAGGAATGCACTGCAAGATGCCTTTGCTTAATATGTTCCTAAAGCATTCCCATTTTTCCTCAGTGGTCAGGGATCCCAGGGTTTGGTCCCAGTTTACCCTTTCCATCATTGAGTACAATTTTGGAAAGTCTGCCCTTCTGAAGTTTAGGGTTCTTATGTTCCCCACTTGCCTTTTTATATTGTTATTTATACTAAATGTGATCATCCTGTGATCGCTAGAGCCCAGATTGTCCTGGACTCCTACCTCCGAGATTATGTCTGGGTCATTAGTGATCAATAGATCCAGGATTGCATTCTCTCTAGTAGGGGAATCCACCAACTGTGACATGTAGTTATCCTGTAAGGTTTCCGTGAATAGACGGGCCTTATGCGACTGTGCAGTCCCCTCTTCCCAGTCAATGTCGGGATAATTGAAGTCCCCCAATATGATGACTGATCCCAGTTTTGCCGCTTTACCTATTAGTGCTAAAAATTCCAGCTCTACCTCCTCCCCTTGGTTAGGTGGCCTATAGCAAACCCCCACAACTACTTTTCCCTTATCTTCTTCCCTATCGAGTTCAACCCACACAGATTCTAAATCCATGCTCATCCCATCCGTAATGTCACTCCTTTCTAGCACCTTTATATTGTTCTTGACATAGAGACATACCCCTCCCCCTCTTTTTCCTACCCTGTCCTTCCGGTACACAGAATACCCTTGGATATTTGCCAGCCAGTCATGTGAGGGGTCGAACCAAGTTTCTGTTATTCCCACAAGGTCTATGTCCTCCTCATGTACTAACATGTCCAACTCATCCATCTCATAGTTTTATTACTATGCCAGTTACATTTATGTTTGTTTGGATTTCCCCTTTTTTTTTTTTTTTCCTTTGGTTTAGAGATTGTGTTTTTTTACCATGCTGCTAACATTCAGTACTGCTTGGATCTTGATGAAGGGGACATACCCCGAAAGCTTGTCCTGAAAAATTGTACGTTAGTGCAAATAAAAAAAGTATCGCGGACAGTACTCAATTGTCTCTAGCTCATACAAAGAGAAGACTGATCAGAGATGCAGCCAAGAGGCCCATGATCACTCTGGATGAACTGCAGAGATCTACAGCTGAGGTGGGAGACTCTGTCCATAGGACAACAATTTGTCGTATACTGCACAAATCTGGCCTTTATGGAAGAGTGGCAAGAAGAAAGCCATTTCTTAAAGATATCCATAAAAAAGTGTTGTTTAAAGTTTGCCACAAGCCACCTGGGAGTCACACCAAACGTGGAAGAAGGTGCTCTGGTCAGATGAAACCAAAATCAAACTTTTTGGCAACAATGCAAAACGTTTGGCGTAAAAGCAACACAGCTCATCACCCTGAACACACCATCCCCACTGTCAAACATGGTGGTGGCAGCATCATGGTTTGGGCCTTCTTTTCTTCAGCAGGGACAGGGAAGATGGTTAAAATTGATGGGAAGATGGATGGAGCCAAATACAGGACCATTCTGGAAGAAAACCTGATGGAGTCTGCAAAAGACCTGAGACTGGGACAGAGGTTTGTCTTCCAACAAGACAATGATCCAAAACATAAAGCAAAATCTACAATGGAATGGTTCACAAATAAACATATCCAGGTGTTAGAATGGCCAAGTCAAAGTCCAGACCTGAATCCAATCGAGAATCTGTGGAAAGAACTGAAAACTGCTGTTCACAAACGCTCTCCATTCAACCTCACTGAGCTCGAGCTGTTTTGCAAGGAGGAATGGGCAAAAAATTCAGTCTCTCGATGTGCAAAACTGATAGAGACATACCCCAAGCGACTTACAGCTGTAATCACAGCAAAAGGTGGCGCTACAAAGTATTAACTTAAGGGCCTGAATAATTTTGCACGCCAAATTTTTCAGTTTTTTTTATTTGTTAAAAAAGTTTGAAATAAATTTTGTTCCACTTCATGATTGTGTCCCACTTGTTGATTCTTCACAAAACATTACAGTTTTATATCTTTGTTTGAAGCCTGAAATGTGGCAAAAGGTCGGAAAGTTCAAGGGGGCCGAATACTTTCACAAGGCACTGTATTGGCAACCATTTTTTTGTGGCTCAGGGCTGTGTTCTGCCTCTAGAGGCGTGAGGTCACTTCCTTTCTTCTCACATGCAGATCGAGCTGGCAGCGTGTGGTGAGTATAGCACACTTTGGGAGGATTTTATGGTGTTTCCTGGCCTGCGTTCCTGCTAGCATTCATTTCCCTGCAGTTTCCTGTAGCACAGGACTTGTTCCTCATTGCGGTGGGAACCGCGGGAATCGCCGATATAAAGGGCCAGTGTCATTTAAATTTGAGATTGCTATTATGGAGTCCCAGGATAGCAAATTCCCCCCAGATCTCGTGCAGGGTTCAGGTGCTCCTTAATCCTCTGCTATAGTCTCACTTACTGCTGCTCTTGCGACTTTAGCGTCAAAAGTGGATTTGTTGATGTCTGACCGGGCTTCTAAGGAAAGGTCTATGCCCTCTGTCTTCTGATTCAGAGCCAGATTTGGTTGCCACACACAGCGTACACCCTGAGGGGTCTCAGTCCTCTCAGTCGGATGTGGAGGAGGAGGATTCCCCCTCCGGGTCAGCAAGAGAACTCGCTGCAATGTCTGCGCTTATTAGCTCTGTGAAAGACACTTTAAACTTAGACACTTTAAACTTAGATGATGAGCCCCACCTGTCGGGTAAGAGGTCTTCCTTTGGGACCTTTGAAGCCCATAAGTCGTGTCAGGTTTTTCTCTGTCCCACGGAGTTTCACGATACCGCGAATGACCAATGGTGCAATTTAAAACGTAATTTCTCCTACGTCCTCCGACAGTCGCCACCACCTCAAAGTCATCACTATTGGGTATTGACTTCCGCTCCGCAGGAGTACCTAGGCATAAGACTTAGTCAAAAGAACAAAAGCATTTGCATATACACACCCATGGGGGCTGTCCCACTTAGTCAATACCCCCCTGCAGTGACCACTCCCAACTCAGTTTCTTTCTGCCTAGCGTCAGGAGTAGTTAGGCTTTCCCTGTGCTGGGGCTACAGTCTCAGCCCTCTAATCTTTTTATTTGATTTCTTTTGGAAAATGTCAGTTTTTTTCTTTCTTATACTAGCTGTTTATTTTGTCAGCTTTAGTTTTAGTCGTTTCTTCGGATGAAGATGGATTCATGTGGAGCTGGGATTCGGACGGACCGCCCTGGTTCTCCAGGGCAGAGGGTAAGATGGACCCCCAGCACGCCATCGAGCGTTCAGCCATTGTTCGCATTATGAACGACCCATCCCTGCTCGTTGCAGGGATGCAGCTGTGTGGTGGCGACCTCACTGGACAAATCTGCGAAATGCAGTGTAATGTCCTTGGCAAACAGCATTCCCTGTCAGTTGAGGACAGCGGCCTTCCGTTCTGAGAGGCACCCCACGCCATCTGGTACAGGTAAGTACTTCTGTGTGGGGCCTCTGTCTGGGGTGGCAGTCCTGTGTTGCTGTCTGTCCCCCATGTCTGTGCCGGTGTGGTGCTCCCTATTGTGATCTCTGTGGTGGTCTTCTCTATACATGCGCTGTGTATCTGTGTGGAGGCCCCTTCCCCTGTGTCACTTCGGTGTGTGTTAGGGGGTGCAGACTTTGTGTGTGTGGCGGCCTCAACGGGGAAAAAAATGCGCAGTCCGCCATCTTTAATTTGGGCAAGCATGTTGGCTTCACTGTGGGCTGATTTACATGCTGTTTTGGCGCCATTCCGGCGCCATCTTGCGTGTGGCAGAACGTTCGTTCCATGCACATGTCGGCGGCCATTTTCCCGAAGTCTCACATTCAGTTCTATGGGCAGCCATTTTCCCTGGGTCATTTGCAGCTTATAGTTCAGCCTCTCATGACCTCACTTCCTTTTCCTCTGAAGCAGCGATCTAGGTGGTAACACTCTGTGGGGCTCTGCAGACTGTCTCTTACATAACCTTCTGTTGTGTCATTTCTGGCTCAGTTTTCTTCTCCTATTGGGGGTCTTTTGTCACTGTACATATAGCGGTGGGCTGCGCACTCCGCAGCGGTTTTAAAGGGACGGTACCCTTTTCTTGCACTGTTATTTTCACCTCGAGGAATGGATTCTCAGGATAGCAAATTTCCTCCGGCCCTGGTGGGGGACCCCAGTCCTACTGGGGCCCCTGTTATACCTGATTTGGCTGCTGTAGTGGCATCCTTAGTGTCCAAAATGGAGGTGCTGATGGCTGAACGTGCTGCTAGGAAGAGGCCCAGATTATCTCTCTCCTCTGATTCAGATGGTGATATGGCTGCTGTGGCGGGCGTGCCCTTTTCAGGGTTTCGCTCATCCTTGGACCCGCTGGGGTCTGAGGCGGAGGTGGAGGGGGTTGATGTTTCTCCCCCGGGGTCGCCTGAAGAACGTGTGACCATGGATGAGTTGATTGTTTCTGTTAAGGAAACTCTACATTTGGAGGATGAGCCCAGTCCTCCGGGCATTGTGTCATCATTTGGGATGCACAGGACCCGCAAGTCGGCGCAGGTATTTCCCTGCCCCGCTGAGTTTCATTACACTTTCATTACACAGTTTTCATGAACTGTGGCGCACTTTAAAATGTCCATTCCTGGTGCCTAGTCTGTTTAAGTTACTTTATCCCTTTGCACCGGCTATGGAACACACTGTGGCAGTTTTGAACAAGGCTACCTTGATTCCTACTGAGGAGACCCCGGTTTTTCGGGATCCCACGGACAGGAGGTTGGAGTCTCTGGCCCGCCATTCCTACACGGTGGCGGGTTCCTTGCTCAAACCTGTTTTCGCATCCGTTTTAGTGGCTCAGGCGGTGGCTGATTGGACTAAGGTGCTTAGGAGCAACCTCGTGTCTGATTCTGTCCCACCTGCCAGGCTGGAGATGGTGGATCAAATTCACCAAGGTGTCATGTATTTGTGCGATGCGGCCTTAAATGAGGCCCCTTTGGTTGCACGCCTATCTAGTGTCGCGGTGCTTAACCGTCGACTGATCTGGCTGAAGAGCTGGTCGGCTGACCAGACATCACGGAAAACAGTTGCTGATTTTCCCTATGCTGGTTTTCGCCTTTTTGGCAAGGCGTTGGATACCGTGGTAAAAGGTGTCACGTGGGGCAAGAGCACCATGCTATAGTGTAACAAAAGGGTGTTTGTGATCCCTGCGCTGTCTGAGGCGATTAGAGACTCCCTGCTGCAGCTCCACTGGTACTGATACTGAACAGTTTAAGTATATTGATATGGGGGTAGTGGTGCGCTTCAGGGGTTAGTTCTTATTAAATCTCTAATAAAGTGGGTATTGTGCAAAATTCTCAAAAAGGTGCTTAATGTGATCCGTGTGTGCATAAATATTTGTAAAAAGATAGGTGATCCAAGTACAAGTGCGTAAGGTTGATCTAAAGCAACATATATATAAAAAGATGAGTACCGAATATTTTCCAATTTTCACATAAAATAAAATGTATCAATGTGCCATGTAAAACTTCAATCTGGTTTATTAATAAATACACAAATAAATTATATAAGTGCTCAAATAAAGTGCTGCATGCTTCTTCCAATCAAAAAAATGTTGCAAAATATTTCTAATGAGTATAACAATAAGTGAACGTCTCTGTTGCAATATATAAAATATACAATTTCTGTTGTGAAAGTTCAAAAAATAAATAAATAAATAGATGAATTCCAAATAAATCTTGTGTATATTTTCTCCTTTGTGACCGTGCTCCAATAATAAAATAAAGTGACTATATTCTCCTCCACCTGGTGTGTCACCTCTATGTGCGCTAGACTCTCACCTTGAAGGCAAGATAATCATGCCTCTGGTATATATTCAGACTTTTCAACGGATACTTTTCCTTTTGGGGCTTTGTATACTTCAATCCAGATCCTAGATCCCTTTTTTTTGAGAGAGGTTTCCTGGATTCCTATAGGTGTCTGCTCGGTCCGCTGTTCTTATCCTATCCTCCTTATTGAGCCTTATAGTGCCTCAGAAACAAAGAGTTTTCATGGTGCAGTATATAATGCCTTTTATTTATATCTATATAAAGTTGCACTTACAGTGTAGCGAAGATAAACAGGCATATATCAAAACAACCGCCGCTGTGGAGATCGGGCTCCGTCGTAACGTCACTTCCGGGTATAGAGCTCCTCCTACGCGTTACGTCACAAGGTCACGTGACTTCCTCAGGGAGTGGCTATAGCTGGAGTGACGTGTGTTATATAGCGGGGAAACCGGATGTTTACCAGCCGCCATTTTTATGGAGTACTCGTTCATTACTTGCTGGCGGAAGTTCTCCTTCGGCCATTTTAGTTTCTCTGCCCGCCCGCTTGTTAAGCCAATGGGGTAAGCTAAATATAGGCCCTCTCCTTTGATCGGGATAGTTTGTACCGACCCGGAAGTGGGTTAAAACTTCGCTCCATTCCGACAGTACATCAAATACATTTAAACAAGCAATTTAATAAAAACATTGATCTTTAAAATCTTTAAAGATTATTATAATATGTTTAATCAATTATGTGTCGAAGAGAGAAGAGATATATTATTTAAGCTGATTCTCAAAACTGGAGTGTCTGCAGAGGAGGGAGTATGTTCTATATAGGTGTATACTTAAATATTCCTGGGATATTCTTACTAAATCTACAGATGAACGAGTACTCCATAAAAATGGCGGCTGGTAAACATCCGGTTTCCCCGCTATATAACACACGTCACTCCAACTATAGCCACTCCCTGAGGAAGTCACGTGACCTCGTGACGTAACGCGTAGGAGGAGCTCTATACCCGGAAGTGACGTTACGATGGAGCCCGATCTCCACAGCGGCGGTTGTTTTGATATATGCCTGTTTATCTTCGCTACACTGTAAGTGCAACTTTATATAGATATAAATAAAAGGCATTATATACTGCACCATGAAAGCTCTTTGTTTCTGAGGCACTATAAGGCTCAATAAGGAGGATAGGATAAGAACAGCAGACCGAGCAGACACCTATAGGAATCCAGGAAACCTCTCTCAAAAAAAAGGGATCTAGGATCTGGATTGAAGTATACAAAGCGCCAAAAGGTAAAGTATCCGTTGAAAAGTCTGAATATATACCAGAGGCATGATTATCTTGCCTTCAAGGTGAGAGTCTAGCGCACATAGAGGTGACACACCAGGTGGAGGAGAATATAGTCACTTTATTTTATTATTGGAGCACGGTCACAAAGGAGAAAATATACACAAGATTTATTTGGAATTCATCTATTTATTTATTTATTTTTTGGACTTTCACAACAGAAATTGTATATTTTATATATTGCAACAGAGACGTTCACTTATTGTTATACTCATTAGAAATATTTTGGAACATTTTTTTGATTGGAAGAAGCATGCAGCACTTTATTTGAGCACTTATATAATTTATTTGTATATTTATTAATAACCAGATTGAAGTTTTACATGGCACATTGATACATTTTATTTTATGTGAAAATTGGAAAATATTCGGTACTCATCTTTTTATATATATATGTTGCTTTAGATCAACCTTACGCACTTGTACTTGGATCACCTATCTTTTTACAAATATTTATGCACACACGGATCACATTAAGCACCTTTTTGAGAATTTTGCACAATACCCACTTTATTAGAGATTTAATAAGAACTAACCCCTGAAGCGCACCACTACCCCCATATCAATATACTTAAACTGTTCAGTATCAGTACCAGTGGAGCTGCAGCAGGGAGTCTCTAATCACCTCAGACAGCGCAGGGATCACAAACACCCTTTTGTTACACTATACCCTGGTAAAATACTAGACACCGATTCCAGCAGCAGTCATGGAGGTGTTCGATTTCGTTGAAGATAGGGATATTAACTTAGAGGAGATTTTTAACATAAAAACCAAAGAAAAGAAAACGATATGGAAAGCCTAATTAGGAAACTAAGACATAATTTAGAGAAAAAAATAAGTTTATGGTGGGACATTAACACATTCGACAAATACATCAAAGAGAAAATAGTCCCAAGAAGACTAAGATGGGAGGTACCAATCAATGACGGATTGGCCGATCAAGAATCCATAGACGAATGGTACAATTTCTTCAACGACAAATGTCTTGAACTAATACAATTCTTACTCAAAAGAAAGCAGAGAAAATTAAAATATATAGAAACATTAATAACGGAATTAAAAACTTTATTAGAACCGTTTAAAGAAACACAAGAATTTAAACGATTAACAGCACAAGTGAATAAAGATCTAAAAAGAAAGATAAAGATACACAGCAAAGAAAAACGAAGAAATATGTTAGAGACATGAACGACTATAAAATAGACCAGGTATTCAAGTGGCAAAGTCAAATTGGTATGAATGACCCCATCTCCACATTTTCAACACCTGAAAAGATTGTCAGAATGGAACAAATAATAAACGAGGAACTTGAAGAAAGTGGAATGGAAAGATTAGAAAACAACGAACCAATTACACCTGAAACAAGAAAAGAAGAAGACACGCATAGATCCACACCAGGAACTTATAGGAATGAAAGAAGGGAACAAAGAAATTCCGGATACAATTACGATCAACAAGAACGACCACAATATAATACCCCGAGACAATATAGAAATGAAGAAGGAAGGAGGGATTATAGGGAAGTGGAACCATATCGACAATCTTATCAAAATATGTACCCCTACCCTCCAAGAAACCATGAAAGAGAATCCAACTATACCTATTACCCACCAAGACACCAAGAAACCAGATCTCCGAGAAGACACAGATCTCCACATAATTCATGGAATCTAAACTATCCTCCTAGAAGACCAGAACAAAGATCACCCTATCATTCATGGAATCAAAACTACTCAACAAGAACACCTAATGATAGGACCCCTAACGAACATAGAACACCACAAAACAACTGGAGAAAGCCGCAACAGTGGAGACAAAACTATAATAACAGACCTTATCAACATAATGGACAAAGAGAAAGAAGGGATCATCCACAAGAATATTATAGAAGAGACAGAAGCCCGATCCCAACATATAATCACTACGCCCCCTTAAGGGATCTGAGAGAAGAAGAGACCACAGAGAAGAAGATAGAAGAGAAAATAGACAACAAGAAAAAGGAAAGAAAGAAAAAGACCAAAAGAAGCCTTTTTTAGAGAGAGGCAAAGAGAACCACTCTCCGAGAAAGAAAGAAGAACCAAAACCCCAAAGAACAACAGAAAGAAGAGAGGATGCAGAGGAGGGCAGAGAAAACAAAAGGAAAAGAGAAAGATAGGTGAGGGGATCTTCAACCTCAGCGGTAAGACCCTTACACAATTGGAAATTAAAGTCCTAGACAAGGGTCTAAAATATGCACCAAAGAAAAGTCTAGATAAGTTTGAAACATATGTAGGAATTCAAAAGTATATAAGGAAATTAAATATAAAGAAATACATTCTTGGAAATCCGACCAAAATAACAAACAGATCGAACAACAACAACAATATTCAACATAGTGTTTTAAAGAACAAATCAATTTTTAATCCGCAGATCAATGACAACAGATATGTAACAACCTTTAAGGAACTGGTTTTAGAAGATATAAAGAATATACAAGTAAAGAAAGTGGAAGAACCAAAAGCGATCCAAATAGGAATAAAGAAATTGGCAACTAGACAAGATGTAGTCATCAGACCGGCCGATAAAGGGGGGGGAATTGTCATCTTAGCCAAAGAGAAATACCAAGAAACGGTAACAAATATGCTGAGTGACGAAGACACATATACAAAACTATTGAGTAATCCAGTTTTTAAACACAAGAAGGAACTAGAACAACTAATACACCTTGGACTAAAGAAGGAAATATTGAATAAAAAGGAGGCAAAATATTTAATTCCAGAAGCTTGTAGAACACCAATCATATATGTATTACCTAAAATACATAAAGATAGCCAAAATCCACCTCCAAGACCGATAGTAAATTGTATAGACTCACTAACAACAAGACTAGGAGAATACATCGATTCCTTCCTCCAACCAATTATTCCTAAAACAAAATCTTATACAAAAGACACTAAACATATTCTACAAATTTTGGAAGAAATCCCACAACATGAAACACTACAAATGGCGACAATCGATGTGGCATCCCTTTATACTATAATTAAACATCATGAGGCATGCGAAGCGACAAAATGGGCATTAAGAGAACACACTGACCTAATCTGCAAACAAAGAAAATTCTTAATAAAATGCTTGGATTTGTGTTTGAAAAAGAACTACTTTTGGTACCAGAACACCTATTATCATCAGAAAACAGGCGTCGCGATGGGCGCGAAATTTGCGCCAAGTATCGCAAACATATTCATGGCCCAATGGGAAGAAGAAACAATATATAAGGATAAACCAACCGAATTAGTTCTCTACAATAGATTTATAGATGATGGCTTGCTGTTTTGGAATGGACCAAAAGAAACATTAGAAGAGTTTCTAAATAAATTGAATAACAACGAAAAAAACATCAAATTAACCTGGCACATCAGTGAGAAAGAAGTAACATACCTGGATTTACTTATCAAACAGGAAAAAGGAAAAATGTACACCAAAACACATTTCAAAGATGTTGATCGCAACAGCTATTTACCTGTCACGAGTTGCCACCACAAAAACTGGATTTGGAACATACCGAAAGGACAACTACTTAGATTAAAAAGAAATTGTATGAAAGATGAAGACTACGAAGAACAAGCAAAAATTCTAGGCCAGAGATTCATCAATAAAGGATATGAACACCAATTTATTGAAAAAAAGATTGAAGAAGTTAAAAAGACACAAAGAGGAGAACTACTAAAGAACAAAGAAAAAAAGAACACCTTTGCAGACAATTTGCCCATTATACTAGATTACAACACGCAACATAAAGCAGTAGAAAAAATAATAAAGAAATACTGGTATATTTTAAAAGCAGATAAACATCTAAAAGGAAATATACCTGAAATACCGAAATTTGTGCACAGAAGAGCACCCACAGTGAGAAATAAAATAGTAAAAAATATTGTTGACCCTCCAAAAAAGGCTTTCTCGTTCTTCACAGGAAAGGGGTTCTTCCCGTGCAAAAGATGCTTCGCATGCCAAAAAACTAAATACCCAAAAAGGAAGATTCAGGAATTTGTGGCCACAAACAACGGAAATAATTTTAAAATTAATGATTTTATATGTTGCAACACAGAAGGAGCAGTATATGCTTTAGAATGCAGTTGTGGGCTTCAATATGTGGGTCGCACAAAAAGATTACTGAGAATTCAAATTAAAGAACATGTGAAAAATATTATTAAGGGTAGTGACAAACACCATGTTTACAGGCATTTCACAAAATACCATCAAAAAGATCCAACCCAATTGAAATTTTGGGGTATAGAACCCTACAAAAAACACTGGCGAGGGAGCCATAAAGTTCGTACCCTGAGCAAAAAATGGAATCCAAATGGATTTTTAAGATGGATTCTTTTACCCCCAAAGGCCTGAATGTAGAATTCGATCTCAATTGTTTTATTAGTGATTTTTAAACTGATGTCTTTTACATTCATTTTTATCTATCTTCATTTTTATTCTGCATTTTATTGCTTTTAGACATTGTTTTTAAGTACAACATTTTTCCTGTTTTTTTAGAATATATACAAACTTAAATTGTGAGCATCTTAAAATATATTTATACATCTATGCACATATACTCGCATCCATTGGAAGATTTACAAAAGATTAACACTGTAGATTTAGTAAGAATATCCCAGGAATATTTAAGTATACACCTATATAGAACATACTCCCTCCTCTGCAGATGCTCCAGTTTTGAGAATCAGCTTAAATAATATATCTCTTCTCTCTTCGACACATAATTGATTAAACATATTATTATAATAATCTTTAAAGATTTTAAAGATCAATGTTTTTATTAAATTGCTTGTTTAAATGTATTTGATGTACTGTCGGAATGGAGCGAAGTTTTAACCCACTTCCGGGTCGGTACAAACTATCCCGATCAAAGGAGAGGGCCTATATTTAGCTTACCCCATTCCCCATTGGCTTAACAAGCGGGCGGGCAGAGAAACTAAAATGGCCGAAGGAGAACTTCCGCCAGCAAGTAATGAACGAGTACTCCATAAAAATGGCGGCAGGTAAACATCCGGTTTCCCCGCTATATAACACACGTCACTCCAGCTATAGCCACTCCCTGAGGAAGTCACGTGACCTCGTGACGTAACGCGTAGGAGGAGCTCTATACCCGGAAGTGACGTTACGACGGAGCCCGATCTCCACAGCGGCGGTTGTTTTGATATATGCCTGTTTATCTTCGCTACACTGTAAGTGCAACTTTATATAGATATAAATAAAAGGCATTATATACTGCACCATGAAAGCTCTTTGTTTCTGAGGCACTATAAGGCTTAATAAGGAGGATAGGATAAGAACAGCGGACCGAGCAGACACCTATAGGAATCCAGGAAACCTCTCTCAAAAAAAAGGGATCTAGGATCTGGATTGAAGTATACAAAGCCCCAAAAGGAAAAGTATCCGTTGAAAAGTCTGAATATATACCAGAGGCATGATTATCTTGCCTTCAAGGTGAGAGTCTAGCGCACATAGAGGTGACACACCAGGTGGAGGAGAATATAGTCACTTTATTTTATTATTGGAGCACGGTCACAAAGGAGAAAATATACACAAGATTTATTTGGAATTCATCTATTTATTTATTTATCTTTTGGACTTTCACAACAGAAATTGTATATTTTATATATTGCAACAGAGACGTTCACTTATTGTTATACTCATTAGAAATATTTTGGAACATTTTTTTGATTGGAAGAAGCATGCAGCACTTTATTTGAGCACTTATATAATTTATTTGTGTATTTATTAATAACCAGATTGAAGTTTTACATGGCACATTGATACATTTTATTTTATGTGAAAATTGGAAAATATTCGGTACTCATCTTTTTATATATATGTTGCTTTAGATCAACCTTAGGCACTTGTACTTGGATAACCTATCTTTTTACAAATATTTATGCACACACGGATCACATTAAGCACCTTTTTGAGAATTTTGCACAATACCCACTTTATTAGAGATTTAATAAGAACTAACCCCTGAAGCGCACCACTACCCCCACATCAAGAGCACCATGCTGCCCCAGAACCCGAAGAACAAATCCTTTCGTAGCAAGCATGGTTCTGCTTCTAGACCCAACCAGGGTTCCTTTTGTGCCTTTCGGAATCAGACCAAGGGCAAGCCCTTCAAGGGCCAAGGTGGCCAGAAGAAGCCCTGGGTGGGCAAGCAGAAGTCCGGCAATGCCGGTACGGCGGGTCAATCAGCCTCTGCCTGAAGGGGCGCCCACTTCCGTTTCGGGGGTGGGGGACGTTTGCGCGGTTTCCTCCAACCTTGGCTGCTCTGAATTCCGGACAGGTGGGTTCAGGAAATCATTCGATCAGGGTACAAGATCGAATTCCTTTCCCGGCCGGCGGACAGATTTTTTCCCTCAAATCTTCATTTGAGCCCAGGGCGCCTGCAGGACCTGCATCAAACGGTGCAGGACCTCCTTGCCCATGGGGTGATTGTCCCAGGTGCCTCATCGGGACAGGTTTCGGGGATTTTATTCCAATCTGTTCACTGTGCCCAGAAAGGAGGGCAAGGTGCGTCCTATTCTGGACCTGAAAGCTCTGAACCGCTTTGTGCGCGTTCGAAAGTTCCGTATAGAATCTCTCCGTTCGGCGGTGGCCTCTCTGAGTCCAGGGGAATTCCTGGCCTCTATAGACCTGAAGGATGCGTACCTACACATCCCCATTTTCGAGGGTCACCAGAGGTACCTTCGGTTCGCTATAGCAGAGGACCACTATCAGTTTGTGGCGTTACCTTTCGGTCTCGCTTCGGCTCCAAGGGTCTTTACAAAGGTGTTGGCACCTGTTCTAGGCCTGCTGAGGGCTCAGGGCATTGCGGTCTTGGGATATCTGGACGATCTCCTCTTAAGATCGAGTGTCCGCCAGGACCTACTGCGCGATCTGTCCACCACGGTACAGACGCTCCAGGAGTTCGGATGGACCATCAACGTGCAGAAGTCAACCTGGTCTCCTTCGGTTCGTCTTCCCTATCTGGGAATGGTTCTGGACTCTGCTCAAGCAAAGTTGTTCTTGCTGGAGGACAAGCTCCGGACCTTACAGGACGAGATCAGGTCCCTCCGGGACAAGCCATCCTCATCACTCAGGACCTGCATGCGGTCCCTAGGGTTGATGGTATCAGCCTTCGAGGCGATACCCTTTGCCCAGTTTCACACGCGGTCTTTTCAAGCGGAGATCCTGGCCAGGTGGGAGAGACTGCCTCAGTCTTTGGATCTGAGTGTCTCATTGAGCTGCCAAACCAGAATGGATCTTCTGTGGTGGCTTCAGTCCCCGGCTGTGTCGGAAGGCAAGTCCTTCCGTCCGTTGCTGTGGACGGTGATTACCACGGATGCCAGCCTGTCGGGCTGGGGTGGAGTCCTGGGCAACCTGTCTGCCCAGGGCACTTGGTCGGGGGAGGAATCCTCCCTTCCGATCAACATATTTGAATTGAGAGCGATCAAACTCTCTCTTCCAGTGGTCGGATCGACTTCAGGGCCGTCCAGTTCGGGTACAGACGGACAATGCTACCGCGGTGGCTTACATCAACCACCAAGGGGGCACCAGGAGTGCCCGGGCGGCCCGGGAGGTGACCGATATTCTGTCTTGGGCCGAGACTCATGTCCCGGCTATCTCAGTAGTTCACATTCCGGGTGTGGAGAATTGGCAGGCCGACTATCTGAGCCGCCAGACCCTGGACCAGGGGGAATGGTCCCTACACCCGGAGGTCTTCCAAATGCTTTATGCGAAGTGGGGACGTGGATCTGTTCGCATCTTGGCTAACCCACAAGGTGGAAAGGTTTGTGGCAAGAACACGCGATCCTCTGGCAGACGCCTCAAATGCGTTGGTGGCCCCTTGGCATCAGTATCATCTGATGTATGCCTTTCCTCCGATTCAGTTGTTGTCCAGGTTCCTTCGCAGGTTAGCCTCGGAACCGCATCTGGTGATTCTGGTAGCGCCGGACTGGCCACGCCGGTCCTGGTACTCCGACGTTGTTCACCTGGCAGTGGCGCCTCCTTGGCGGCTGCCAATGCGGGACGATCTACTGTCTCAGGGACCGATCTTCAATCCTGCTTTACAGTCGCTGGCTTTAACGGCCTGGCTGTTGAGACCCAGGTCCTGAGAGACAGGGGGTCTCTCCCCTGAGGTCATTCCTACCCTGATCAAGGCTAGGAAAACCTCCTCTGGGAAAAATTTTTACCGTACCTGGAAAGCCTATTTCGCCTGGTGTGAGTCCAGGGGGTTCTCCCCTCGCTCGTACTCGGTGTCGAGAATGTTGGCTTTCCTCCAGTCGAGGGTTGGACTGGCGCTGGCCACGATAAAGGGCCAGGTGTCTGCACTGGTTATTCTTTTTCCAATGCCCTGTGGCGTCAAATTCTTTAATTCGCACCTTCATTCAGGGTGTGTGACATTTGGCTCCTCCCAGAAGGGAGCCTTTACCTCCGTGGGACTTGAACTTGGTTCTGTCCGTTTTACAGCGTTCTCCCTTTGAGAACATCTGGGAGATTTCGTTGCCTCTGCTGTCTAAGAAGGTTGCCTTTTTAGTGGCGATCACTTCGGCTCGAAGAGTATCGGAGCTGGCGGCTTTATCTTGTCGCTCTCCTTACTTGATTATTCACAAGGATAAGGTGGTCTTGCGACCACACCCGTCTTTTCTTCCTAAGGTGGTCTCTGAGTTCCACCCTAATGAGGCCATTGTACTGCCTTCGCTTTGTACGAAGCCTAAGCATCCTAAGGAGGTTGCATTGCATTCCTTGGATGTTGTCAGGGCGATCAGGGTTTACCTGTCGTCTACGGAGTCCTTTCGGAAGACGGATTCCCTCTTTGTCCTTCCTGAGGGACCTCGGAAGGGCATGGCTGCGTCTGCAGCGACCATTGCCAAATGGATCAGACAGACCATTGAACAGGCCTATGCTTCGAACGAACGTGTTCCACCCTCCCCTGTTACGGCGCACTCTACCAGGTCTTTGAGTGCGTCCTGGGCTTACTGGCATCGTGCCTCGGTGGCCCAGGTGTGCAAGGCTGCGACTTGGTCGTCAGTGCACACCTTTTCGAAATTCTATAAGATGGCTGTTCTAGCATCAGCTGATGCCTCCTTTGGCCGGAAAGTTCTCAGTGCGGCAGTGTCATGAAGGACCCGTGCTTTGTTATGGGCCCCTGACGTTTGGGGTTGTTTATCCCCTGGGTTGTTTGCTTACCTGGGCTGTTGCTCCTGTTGAGTCTTTTCTGTTGCCCAGAAGGTTCTCTTACTGTGCGTGTAAGGTTCCTTTCTCTGATGTGGGTACTGCGTTGCCTTTTCTACGGTTGCGTATCCCACCCCTCATGTTTACACTGCTTTGGGACATCCCAATAGTGATGCCTTAGAGGTGGCGGCGACTGTCGGAGGACGTAAGAGAAAACTGAATTTTTGTAAAATCTTACCTGTAAAATTCCTTTCTCTGAGTCCTCCGACAGTCGCCGCCCCGCCCCTCTTTTGGGGTTTTTTTCTTGTACACTTACTGCTATGCTACCAAACTGAGTTGGGAGTGGTCACTGCAGGGGGGTATTGACTAAGTGGGTTTGTCCGTTTTGCAGCGTCCTGCATTTGAGAACATCCAGGAGATTCCTCTGCCTGCCCTGTCACGGTAAGTCGGTTTCTGGTGGCGATCACATCTGCTCGCAGAGTGTCGGAGTTGGCGGCCCTATATTGCCGCTCTACCTACCTGGTTGTTCATAGGGATAAGGTGGTCTTGCGACCTCATCAATCTTTCCTTCCAAAGGTGGAGTCTGATTTCCACATTGTCTTGCCTTCGCTGTGTGCGAATCCTAAGCATCCTAAGGAGTTTGCCTTGCATTCCTTGGATGTGGTCCGGGCAATCAGGGTTTACCTGTCGTCTACTGAATCCTTCAGAAAGTCGGATTCTCTTTTTGTCCTTCCTGAGGGACCTCGGAAGGGTATGGCTGCGTCTGCAGCAACCATTTCTAAATGGATCAGACAGATGATTGTACAGGCTTATTCACTTAGGGAACGGGTTACGCCCTTCCCTGTCACGGCGCACTCTACCAGAGCGGTGAGTGTGTCTTGGGCCTTCTGCCATCAGGCGTCGGTGTCCCAGGTGTGCAAAGCGGCGACCTGGTCATCCGTGCACACCTTTACAAAATTTTACAAACTTGATGTTTTGGCATTGGCCGCAAAGTTCTGAGTGCGGCAGTGCCTTAATGGAGACATGGCGTTTTTTAGCCTGTCCCCTCCTGTTGGGGTTTTTTCCCCTGGTTATTTTGCTTTCTTGGGTTTGTTCTCTCCTGTTGAGCTTTCCTGTTGCCCAGTGTGTTACCTTTCTGGTTCAGATGAGGTTCTTTTCTCTGATTTGGGTGCTGCATTACGTTACGTTTCCCACCCCTCACATCTACACTGCTTTGGGACATACCAGTAGTGAAGACTGTATGAGTGGGCGGCGACTGTCAGAGGACGTAAGAGAAAGATCTGGGAGTCTTGGTAGATATTAGACTAGGCAATAGCATGCAATGTCAAGCGGCAGCTGCCAAAACCAGCAGAATATTAGCATGCATAAAGAAAGGGATGTATTCCAGAGATAAGACTATAATCCTTCCACTTTATAAAACTCTGGTCTGACCACATCTGGAGTATTCTGTCCAGTTCTGGTCGCCAGTCCTCAGGAGGGATGTGTTGGAGCTGGAGAGAATCCAGAGAAGGGCAACTAAACGAATTAGGGGATTGAAGGACCTTAATTATGAAGAGCGTCTGCAATCGCTTGATTTATTCTCCCTGGAGAAGAGATGCCTGAGAGGGGACATGATAGCAATATCTCAATGGTGATCTCGGCTATTCGAAAAGCTATTCAGTCGAAGGGATTGCATGAGGACTCAAGGGCATACAATGCGATTAGAAGCGTTTTAACTTCAGGCAACGTGGGGGGTTCTTTAGTGTTAGAGCTAAAAGATTGTGGAATTCTCTACCACAAGAGGTGGTTTCTGCGGGAAGTATGGTGGTTTTCAAAAGACTCTTAGACGTACATCTCAAGGATCAGAACATTCAGGGGTATGTGAGATGATTACGGCCACACACACCTACACAGGTTGAACTGGATGGACTATTGTCTTTATTCAACCTCACCTACTATGCAACTATGTAAAAATAGAATTTTTGTAAGAACTTACCATAAAATTCTTTTCTTTGAGTCCTCTGACAGTCGCCGCCCCACACCCCTCTTTTGGAGTTCATGGACTATCTACTGCTTGCTACCAAACTGAATTGGGAATGCTGCTAGCAGGGGGGTATTGGACCAGAGGGACAGCCCCCTATACCAATCGGGTACGCCGGTCACACGCGCGGGGGGTCCGTGACCGCGGGAGGGCGCCCCCGGCGGACGCGCGTGCGCTCGCTCCCCAGAGCCTCACAGGCTAGCGACGTAGACCTACGTCGCTCTGCCTGTGAGGGGCTGACTGCCGCAGTAAATATACTGTGCGCAGTCGGCAAGTGGTTAATTTTATTTGGGTACAGTGTCGCATGATCAGGCGATTGTCAGTTAAAGCAGTACAGTGCCAAATCGCAAAAATGCCCTGGTCATTAAGGGGTTAAAAACCACATGGAGTTAAAGTGGTTAAAAGAAGCAATGGGCCCTGAAGCTATTTATCCCAGAGTTCTAAGAGAACTTTGAGATATAGTTGCACCATTTCCGGATCTTTTTAATCAATCTCTTCTAACAGGAGAAGTTCCCCATTACTGTCGGACAGCTAATATTGTACTTAGTCACAAGAAGGCCTGCAAGGTAGAAGCTTGCAGTTAACCACTTAAGCCCCGGAAGATTTTACCCCCTTCCTGGCCAGGGCCTATTTTGCGATTCGGCACTGCGTGAATTTAACGGACAATTGCGCGGTTGTGCGATGCTGTACCTAAATGAATTTGGCGTCCTTTTTTCCCCCACAAACAGAGCTTTCTTTTGGTGGTATTTGATCACCTGTGCGATTTTTTGATCATGCGCTATAAACAAAAAAAGAGCGTCAATTTTGCAAAAATAACAATATTTTTCACTTTTTTTTATATGAAATTCCCCCCAAAAAATGTAAAAATCAAAATTTTTTAACATTTTCGGCCAATTTGTTTTATGCTACATATGTTTGGTAAAAAAAATCGCAAAAAGCGTATTTTGATTGGTTTGCGCAAAAGTTATCGCGTTTACTAACAAAGGGAAAGATTTTTGTCATTTTTGTTTTTTTTTTTAACGCGTAATGGCGGCGATCTGCGATTTTTGTTTTTTTGCGGTACTGTGACATTGCGGCGGACAGATCGGAGCCTTGACTGACTTTTTTGACACTTTTTGGGTTACCAGTGACATTTCTACAGTAATCAGTGCTATAAATATGCACTGTTACTGTAAAATTACACTGGCAGTGAAGGGGTTAACTTTTTTGAGAGGGAGGGGGCTATGTGTTTCCCTAGGGGCGTGATTCTAACTGTGATTGGCTGTGGCTTGAGATGTATGAACAGTGATCAATGGTTCTACATAGTAGAACCGTATGATCATCATTCATACACCGGGGAGAATGACAGGTGGCTTGTTTACATTAGCCGCCTGCCCTTCTCCCTCTCCACCGACGATCGCAAGTGACCGACGGACAATCGGGTCCGCCGGTTACGCGCGGGGGGGGTTAAGTGACCGCGCGGGAGCGTGCCTCCGGCGGCGCGCGCTAGCTCCTGAGACCCTCACAGGCTAGCGACGTAGACCTACGTCGCTCTGCCTGTGAGGGGCTGACTGCCATAGTAAATATACTGTGAGCAGTCGGCAAGTGGTTAAAGGCCAGTGAGTTTAACATCAGTTGTAGTCAAGCTAATAAAATCACTCCAGAAAAGAAGAATCATTGATCACTTCAAATACACAACTTGCTGGACCCAAAGCAGCATTGCTTTATTTACTGAGAGCAGATCATGTCAGACTAATCTGATTTAATTTTTTGAGTATATTACCAATGTTTTGGACCAGGGTGATGCTGTGGACATAGCATATCTTGATTTCAGCAAGGCATTCGATACAGTTCCACATAATGCTCAAATACAAAAGTTTTTACAAGCTAGGACTTAACCCCTGGGTGGTTCAGTGGATATGCAGTTGGCAAAAGGTTAGATACCAGATTGTGGTTGTAAATGGGTTTCACTCAGAACAGAGACCTGTCACTAGTGGTGTACCACAAGTCTCTGTACTGGGTCCTGTTCTATTTAATCTATATGTATGTGATATAACTCAAGGGTTGTTGGGCAAGTTATGTCTTTTTGCTGATGATACAAAGGTGTGTAATAGGGTTTATATCCCTGGAGGTGTCTGTAACATGGAACATGATTTGGCATTGCTGGAAGATCCGTCAAAACAGTGGAGACTGTAATCTAATGTTTCTAAATGTAAAATGATGCACCTAGGAGAAATAAAATCCCCTACAGAAAGATATTAATAAAATAGATAGAGATGGGTAACAAAAATGGTGACAGGTCTATCGGATAAAACATATCGAGGGCGACTTCAGAATTGTAATATGTACAGTCTGGAGGAAAGAAGGGAAATGGGAGACATTATTGAAACATTTAAAGACATCAAGGGGTGAATAAGGTGCAAGAAGGCCATTCTTTCAATATGAAACCAAGAACACGGGGACATGACCTCAAACTAACTGGAGGAAAGTTCAAAACTAATCTTATAAAGTATTATTTTACTGAAAGGGTAGTTGATGCTTGGAATAAACCACCAGCAGAGGTAGTGAAACGGTCAAAAGTAAATGGCTTCAAAGGTGCTTGGGACAAACCTAAATCTATACTCAGACAATAAAGGTAATGAAACAACCCCGCCCCCCCCCCCAAAAAAATAAATAAATGTGCAGACTCAATGGACCACCACTTTTATATGTTTCTATTTTAGATCCTACTCTTCATGAAATATATCAGGAAAGGACTCACTTCATACCTTGGACTATCTAAATGCCAAAAAAGCTAGTTTCCTGATGCAGATATCCTCTAACACTAAAAGGAAATGCTTTAATGACTCAATGGAATCTGTTTACCCAGATTTAGGAGCTTTTTCCTTATCTGTTTTGCAGGCTCATGAAAGATTCTCTTCTGCCACATTTGGTTTTTTGGTTTTATTCAGACATCCTGCAAGACTCATGACTGTTGCTCCATGGATTCTGAAGCTTTGTAGGATCTGGGAGGCAGGAACGCCTATGGCCCTGTCACTCTGTGGGGCTTTATGACAGAGAGATTATTTTAAGCAGGTTCTCCCTTAGGGTTGCCCCAGGGGCATCTTCTGTTCTGTAGTTAAATGGGAGTTGCATTTAGTTCTCAGCTGTAAAGTACCTTCCTTTTTGGTCATATTGACTCTGAAGTATACATTTTTTTTCTTTAAGGCTGTCCTTGGAGTTACTGCTAAACCAGTTATTGCCTTGTCTCCCCTTATCAGAAAGTCATTCAGTTCAGCTGTCCATTTCCAATCCTTGGAGAGGGGTTTCTTTTTTTTTTTTTAAAAGGGGGAAACAAAACATAGTGCAAAGTTGCCCATGTAGGGCCTCACAAAAAGGGCCCAAAATGAAAGAACAAAAAACACGTTAACAAAAATAAAATTGAACCCCAGCGAGGGATATGAGGACAATACAGGGATATTAACGCTCAAGCAGCATGTAGAGAAGTAAAGCATGAGTAACAAATCATTTTAATCTATAGTAATGCACTGCGTCAGCGCCTGAGACTCCAATGTACATCATCTGTATCCTCTAACCAACAAGACCAAATTTTCTGGAATATACAGGGTCACCCCCTGTTAGTATCAGTAGTAGGATAAAAAGGGACTTTTAGGGATAATTAACCTCATCCAAAAGGACAATGTGGGAGGGGAGGTTTTCTTCCAGCACATTTATTGCCTAACGAGTGTAAAACAGGACACTAACGAGTCCTCTTGGCCACTCACAGCCAGATAGAAAATCCCAAATCTCCTTCGTCATCATCCTCATCATTGTCCAGTAGAAGGAGCTGAAACTCCAAATGCGTAGCCTGCCTATTCAGCACTGTGTCCCAGCCATCCCCCCGCTTCCGGTGACGTCGCTTCCGTGCATTCCATGCTGGTCCCCTCGGACTTCCTGATGGCCACAGGACATGCAGCGGACCCCTAGCCACTCCAGCAGCCTGTGGATGCAGTTGTCAGACGTCATGAGAGATCAGAATGACAGATTTTAACTTTTATCCTGTGAGTGTTTTTATTTTTTAATTGTTCTCAGTAATACTGGCGCTTCCTGTATTTCCCTGTCTTGCCTTACTTCACAGAGCTGTCTTCCTCTGAGGATGGCTGCCTCCATTAATAACCATCTATTTGTCTTTATGGACCAATGGACTCTACAATGTAATAGTGTTTATGGACTATACTATCCTTTGTGCCGAGTTCCACTGATACACAGCCCTTTCACTTAGTTATTGATCTTTTGTTATTATTTATAATCTCTTTAATCGCTAGTCTAACATCCTTTGGCACCTGTGGCTTTAAGCAACTGCTTTCGGTTGCTCAGGATCTGACCTGCACAACATTTAGGAGGAAATATTGACCATTCCTCCTTACAAAACTGCTTATGCCTGGTGTAAACGGCTCTCAAAGGTCATTTCGCAGCATTTTTACTGGGATAAGGCCTAGGCCAGACATCCCTAAATGGCAAACTGCTGTCCGGAATCCGGCCCGAGTCACTGTTTCATCCGGACCTGCCGCAGTCCCACCATTTAGGAGCCTGATCAGCTGCCCTCACTGCTGTCATCCTTATCGAGTTATCAGTGGTAGGAAAGCTCTGCATGGACAGCAGGAGGGGGACATCTGAGGCAGTACAGCTCCTGATGGAGGGCGGTACCTGGGAAGTTAATTAGCTGTTGATTGGTTGCTAGCAATCAATCACAAGCTGGTTACCAGAAAAAGTTGTGCAGCTCCTGTCCTCCTTTCTGGAGCTGTCCTACCACCGATGTCCCCCACCTGTCTCCCGGGGTCCATGCGGAGTTGTCCTGCCGCTGATGTCCCCGAGCTGCTTCCCGGGTCCATGCGGAGCTGTCCTGCTGCCGATGTCCCCCTCCCGCCGTCCAGGTGGAGCTGTCCTGCCTCCTATGTCCACTCTAGATGTGCCTTCAGCCCTGTGTAGGTAGGACACCAAATAGAGCTGTCCTGCTGTAAAAGATATGTGGTAAGCTGAGGATGATATAAAGGGGGCTGAGGACAGGAATCTGAAGGAGGAGGGGTCATCTTAACTGGAAATTAGGTTGCAATGTAAAGGGGGTTGAGGACAGGAATGTGAAGGGGAAGGGAGTGTGACAACAGCAATGTGAGGGGGTAACCTGAAGGGGGCTGAGGATAGCCTGAGGACTCCTAATGTGAAGGGGGGGATATATAAAGGGGGAAGAGAACAGTAGTGTGATGGGGAGGTGAGATTAATTGGGGTGAGTGATGTAAAGGGAGCTGGGATGTTAGAGGGGGATTGTGATGTGCATGGGGACCGAGAACATTGTTGTGATGTGAAGGATCTGAGGCTAAGTTTATATCACTGCAACCTGTGTTCTGCATGAAGGCTGTTTAGATGCAGAAAAAGTAGCCCGTTAAACCCCCCCCCCCTTTTTTTTTTTCAAATTGCGCTGCTCCAAGCTGGTTTGGCGGTCACAAAAATGTGCAGCATTTGTCCGATGCTTCAAGGTTGTCATTAGGAATCAAACATGCGATTCGGACCTCTGCTGGAAGAAAATTATAGTGACATTTAATAATTTTAATTCAATACCCCTATCCTAGGCTATGAAATAAAACAAAGGAACCGCGCTCCCACATCATAATATACACATAACACTAGTGAATAGACAAATCTTCATTTATATTATAGAAAATACATAAAAATTGTGAAGACCATATATAATCCCACACGTGAATAACGTCCTCAGTGACTATAGGAAAGGTTCCTCTCCACCAGCATGCAAATGCACTATACATTCACCAGACTTGATTGACCCCTATTACAGAGAGTCAAATTGCGCATATGGGAAAATCCGACATGTCATACATGAGGTCACAGGAATGGAGTCAAACCGCTGCTGTCGTCCATTCAGTCTGTATATAAATAGCATATTCAAAGCTCCAGTGTTGCCATATAGAGAGGTTCTATACTATACACTCATGGTGCAGTATTTCAAATCCTTTATTTCAGGGGTCTTCAAACTATGGCCCTCCAGTTGTTCAGGAACAACAATTCCCATCATGCCTAGTCATGTCTGTGAATGTCAGTATTCCAATGCCTCATGGGATATGTAATTCTGCAACAGCTGGAGGGCCAAAGTTTGAGGATCCCTGCTTTATTTAATAAAGGTTTTTTTCGCACTTGCATCAAAGAAGACAGGGATCAGCGTGTATTGTATAGGAATCGCCGGTTTGCGCTCAACCTGCATTCCAGCTGACCGGAAATGACGTATCTTAAACACCACCCAACTCCGTTTCGTCAGTCTATATCTGATGTCCTCAGGGGTCGTCCCTGAGGATGTCAGACATAGACTGACAAAATGGCGTTGGGTGGTGTTTGAGATATGTCATTTCCGGTCAGCTGGAACGCAGGTGAAACGCAAACTGACATCTTGGATTTTCCCATTTGTGCAATTTGAATCCCTGTAATAGTGGTCAGTCAAGTCTGGTGAGTGTATAGTGCGTCTGCATGCTGGTGGAGTGGAACATTTCCTATACTCACTGAGAACGTTATTCACGTATGGGATTATATATAGACTTCACAATTTTTATGTATTTTCTATAGTTTAAATGAAGATGTATTTATTTGTATATTCACTATTGTTCACTATAGTGATATGTATATTATGATGAAAGAGCGCGGTTCCTTTGTTTCTTTTCACAGTATAGGTGTTTTTTACACTTTACAACACACAGCTCTTTATTGTAGTTTATTTGTTTGTTTTTTTTGGTAATTGATTTGCACGGGTTTAGAACTAATTGGTTTCCTATATTTATTTTAAGGCCTAAGCTATGACTGGGCCACTCCAAAAGGCACGTTTTTTCTTTTTCTGCAGCCTGTGGTAGATTTTCTTCAAAGCTTATGGTCATTATCCTGCTGCATCACCCAACGTTCCTCTAAGCTTCAGCTGATGGACAGCCACCCTGATATTATCCTGTAGGATTTTTTTGGGGAATTAATTTTCCCCCTTCATGATTTCAATTAGTGTAGGCCCCAAGGCAGGGAAGCAAACCCAAATTAGTAAGCTCCCTTCAGCATACTTTACTGTTGGGATGGTTTCTCTTACGTCCTCCGACAGTCGCCGCCTCTCCATATTCGTCACTATGGGGGTTATTGACCTTTGCTCCGTAGGAGTAGCTAGGCAACAGAATATGTCAATATTAAAGCTTTTAGCATATCCCACCCCCAGGGGGTGGTCCCCTCAGTCAATACCCTCCTGCTTCCTGT
Organism: Pelophylax lessonae; assembly: GCF_965119305.1. Lineage (NCBI taxonomy): Eukaryota > Metazoa > Chordata > Amphibia > Anura > Ranidae > Pelophylax > Pelophylax lessonae. The sequence goes on along the minus strand of NC_138772.1, from coordinate 166,812,034 downwards.
ATTCATACCTCAGTTTCATTGTCTAGCTATCAGGAGTAGCAGGCTGTTTCTGTGCTGGGGCTTTTTGTCTCAGCCTTTATCTTCTTTTTGATTTTATTTGAGTGTTTTTCTCTCTTTTTACTTAGCTGTTAATTTTTTCAGCATTAGTTAGTTCTTCTGATGAAGAGGATCGTGCGGGCTGGGTCTCAGGCTGGCCCCCCTGGTCGCAGGTTGTGGGCCAGTGGCTTCCCAGCCTGCCATCGAGCGTTCAGTCAGGTTTTTTCCTGGCATGTGTGAACGACCCATCCCTGTTCGCTGCAGGGATGCTGCGGTGAGGTGGCTACCTCACTGGACGCCATGCGGTTTCGCACCGCAGTTCTACTGCGTCCTGGCTGCGACTCTCCCTGTCCTCTGTGCAGCGGCTTGATCGCTTGTGCGGGCTCCCCACGCCATTCAGAAGGTAAGTGTGCTCTGTGTGGGGACCTGTCTGTTTAGTGGGTGTCAGTCTGGGACTGTGTAACCCTGCTTTTCTGTACACACTATTGGGCTCCCTGTCTGGTTTGCTGCCTTCTGTGGGCTGCAAGGAGGGGGGCTATCCTGCACTGTTCTGTGTTACAGGCTGTGTGTTTTTCTGTGTGACATGCTGTATGCTGTGGGGCATGATGTGAGACATATTTGTGCATACATGCGGTGGCCACTGCTGCGGTCCGCCATTTTTTTTATTATTACTGCAGGCGTATGATGGCCATTACTGTATGAGGAGAGCGGCGTTTTTGGCGCCAAGCGCTGCCATTTTGGCGGCGATCGCTCAGGCCACATGTCAGCGCTGCATGCTCTGCCTTTGCAGTCCCCCACCGGCGGCCATGTTTGTGGAGCCTTCCATAGGCTTTATAGGAGCGGTCTGTATTGCATCACTTCCTTTGCTCTGAGAACAGCGATCGATGCAGCAGCCTGAGTGATCTCTCCAGGTTTACCTTCCTTATTCCTGTATTCCTTGCCTAAGTTTTGTACTTCTCCCTGTGGGGGTCGGTGTGTGCTGTGTGTGTGCGGTGGGCTATGCTCGCCGAGATCTTAAAGGGGCAGTACCCCTTTTTTTCCTGCAAAATTTTGGGGCATGGATTCTCAGGAAAGCAAATTTCCTCCCACTTTAGTGGGGGGCCAAGGGTCTGCTGCTTCCCCCGAGGGGGGCGATTTGGCTACCATTGTGGCTAACCTAGCTGCTCAGGTGCAGATGCTTGTGGCTGCTCAATCCACAAAACGGCCCAGAGTTTCAATTTCCTCTGATTCAGAGGGCGATGGTGATGGGGCTGCTATGGCTGGGGTCCCCTTATCGGGGTCCCGTTCGTCCCTGGACCTTGTAGGGTCGGAAGGGGAGGCAGAGGTTGAAGGGGTTGATGATTCCCCCCCTGGCTCGTCTGAAGAGCTTGCAATCATGGATGAATTGGTTGCTTCTATCAAACAAACACTGCATTTGCAGGATGAACCATGTCCTCCTGCCGTCCTGGCCTCTTATGGGACGCAGCGGAGACGCAAATCATCGCAGGTTTTTCCTTGCACTGAGGATTTTCAGCGCGCTGTTAGTGAACAATGGCGCAATATAAAGAAGCCTTTTGCTGTGCCAAGTAGGTTCAAGCTGCGTTATCCCTTCACACCCGCCACTGATGAACGTTGGTGTGTGCCGCCTCCGGTGGATCACGCGGTGGCGGTTTTGAATAGATCTACTGCGATTCCGGCGGAGGATACCCCGGTGTTCCGGGATCCCACGGACAGGAGACTGGAGTCTCTTGCCCGCCATACTTACTCGGTTACCGGTTCCATGCTAAAAGCTATTTTTGCTTTCCTTATGGCAGCTCAGGCTGTCACGGATTGGACGCAGGTGCTCAGGCGCGTCCTGGTGGCTGATTCTGCCCCGCCGACAACGTTGGCTATGGTGGATCAAATTCATCAGGGTGTCATGTATTTGTGTGATGCGGACTTAGATATAGTCCCTTTGGCTGCACGTGTGCACAGCGTGGCGGTGTTGACACTCCGCTTGATTTGGCTGAAATGTTGGTCTGTGGACCAATCTTCTCGCAAAACTTTAGCTAATCTACCCTATACGGGATCTCGCCTTTTTGGCGACTCCTTGGATACGCTGATAAAGGGGATCACTGGGGGTAAGGGCGTGCTCTTGCCCCAGTCTCACAAGGCTAAGGTTGCTCAAGGTAAGAAGCCTGCTTCGTTTAGACCCTCTCGGGTCCTTTCGTGCATTTCGGTCACACTATAAGGGCAAACCTTTCAAAGGTCAAGGCTCCCAAAAGAAGCCGTGGACAGGTAAGCAGAAGTCCGGCCAGTCCGGGTCCGCTGCCCATAACAATGCGGCCTGAAGGGGCGCCCTCACCCAGTTCTGGGGTGGGGGGACGTTTGCTCGGTTTTCTTCAACCCTGGCTGGCCCGCGTTTGGGACAGGTGGGTTCAGGGGATCGTTCGGTCCGGTTACAAGATCGAGTTTCTCGGCCGGCGAGCAGATTTTTTCCCTCAAATCTTCAACTGTCTCCGGAGCGTTTGGGAGATCTGCACCTGGCGGTGCGGGACCTGCGGGCTCAGGGAGTGGTGGTTCCGGTGCCTCATCGGGACAGATTTCGTGGGTTTTATTCAAATCTGTTCACTGTGCCCAGAAAGGAGGGCAAGGTACGTCCAATTCTGGACTTAAAAGCTCTGAACCGCTTTGTGCGGGTTCGCAAGTTCCGCATGGAATCCCTGCGCTCGGTGGTGGCTGCTCTAGTTCCGGGAGAATTCATGGCATCCATCGATTTGAAGGATGCGTACCTTCACATCCCCATTTTCGAGGGTCACCAGAGGTACCTTCGATTCGCCATTGCGGAGGATCATTACCAATTCGTGGCGCTGCCTTTTGGTCTCGCTTCGGCTCCGCGGGTGTTCACCAAGGTGCTTGCACCGGTCCTATCTTTGAGAGCCCGGGGCATCTCGGTCCTGGGGTATCTGGACGACATTCTGGTTCGGTCTGCGACCAGTCAGGGTCTGGTGAAAGACCTGTCCGTCACGATGCAAATTCTACAGGAGTTTGGTTGGACGATAAACTTTCCAAAATCGACGCTGTGCCCGTCGGTTCGTCTTCCCTACCTGGGAATGATCCTGGACTCTGTTCAGGTGAAGGTCTTCCTGCCGGAAGACAAGCTCAGGACACTTCAGGAAGAAGTCAGGTCCCTCCGGGACGTTCCGTGCTCGTCCCTCCGGACGGGCATGAGGTGTCTGGGATTGATGGTCTCGGCTTTCGAGGCGATTCCCTTTGCCCAGTTTCACACGAGGGGTCTCCAGGCGGAGATCCTGTCCAGGTGGGACGGGCGACCACAATCTCTGGATCTTCAGATCTCGTTGAGTCCTCGCACCAGAAGGGATCTTCTGTGGTGGCTACAGTCCCCGGCGGTGTCGGGGGGCAAGTCTTTTCGCCCTCTTTCGTGGACGGTGATCACCACGGATGCCAGCCTGTCGGGCTGGGGTGGTGTTCTGGGCGTTCTGTCCACCCAGGGTACTTGGTCGGAGGGGGAATCCTCCCTTCCGATCAACATTCTGGAATTGCGGGCGATAAATCTCTGCCTTCGACGTTGGATGGACAGGCTTCAGGGCCGTCCGGTTCGGGTGCAGACGGACAATGCCACAGCGGTGGCCTACATCAACCACCAAGGGGGCACCAGGAGTGCCCGAGCGGCTCGGGAGGTGGCCGACATTCTTTCTTGGGCCGAGACGCACGTCCCGGCGATCACGGCAGTTCACATTCCGGGGGTGGAGAACTGGCAGGCGGATTATCTGAGTCGCCAGACCCTGGACCAGGGGGAATGGTCACTCCACCCGGATGTCTTCCAGATGTTGTGCGCGAAGTGGGGTCTTCCAGATGTGGACCTGTTCGCGCCTCGTCTGAACAACAAGGTGGGAAGGTTCGTGGCAAGGACGCGCGATCCTCGGGCAGATGCGTCGGACGCGTTAGTGGCCCCGTGGCATCAGTATCGACTGATGTATGCATTCCCACCGATTCAGCTACTATCCAGGTTCCTTCGCAGGTTGTCCTCGGAACCGCACACGGTGATTCTGGTGGCGTCAGACTGGCCTCGCCGGTCTTGGTACGCAGACCTTGTGAATCTGGCGGTGACGCTCCATGGCGTCTGCCTCTTTGAGAAGATCTTCTGTCTCAAGGACCGATATTCCATCCTGCTTTACAGTCGCTGGCTTTGACGGCCTGGCTGTTGAAACCGAGGTCCTGAGGGATAGGGGTCTCTCCCCGGAGGTCATTCACACTTTGATCAACGCTAGAAAGACTTCTTCGGGGAAGGTTTACTACAGTACTTGGAAGGCCTATTTTGCCTGGTGTGAGTCCAGGGGGTATTCCCCTCGCTCTTACTCGGTGTCTAGGGTGTTGTCTTTCCTTCAAACAGGTGTGGACCAGCGTTTGGCGTTGGCCACGATTAAGGGTCAGATTTCTGCGCTGGCCGTTCTCTTTCAACGCCCTGTGGCGTCTAATTCTTTGGTTAGCACCTTTGTTCAAGGGGTGCGACACCTGGTCCCTCCTAGGAGGGAGCCTTTGCCTCCATGGGACTTGAACCTCATTCTGTCCGTGTTGCAACATGCTCCCTTTTGAAAAGATCAGGGAGATCTCGTTGCCTCTGTTGTCCAAGAAGGTCGCTTTTTTGGTGGCGATCACTTCGGCTCGCAGAGTGTCGGAGCTGGCAGCTTTGTCCTGCAGGTCTCCGTATTTGGTGATTCACTTGGATAAGGTGGTTTTGCGACCTAACCCTTCTTTTCTCCCGAAGAGGATCTCGGAATTTCATCTCAATGAGGACATTGTCTTGCCTTCACTTTGCACGAAGCCTAGACATCCGAAGGAGGTGGATTTACACTCCTTGGATGTTGTTCGGGCGATCAGGGTTTACCTGTCATCGACTAAATCCTTTCGCAAGACGGATTCTCTATTTGTCCTTCCAGAGGGACCTCGGAAGGGCTTGGCGGCGTCGGTTTCTACCATCGCCAAATGGATCAGACAGACTATTGAACGGGCATATGTTTTGAAGGGAAAAGTTCCCCCTATGCCTGTGAAGGCGCACTCTACCAGATCTCTGAGTACGTCTTGGGCCTGTCATCATCGGGCTTCTGTGGCCCAGGTGTGTAAGGCGGCGACTTGGTCGTCCGTTCACACCTTCTCAAAGTTCTACAAAGTGGATGTTCAGGCATCGGCAGATGCTTCTTTTGGCCGCAAGGTTCTTAGTGCGGCAGTGCCTTAGGGTCCCTTATTTTTGGGCCCTTGGCTGTTTGGGATGTTTTTATCCCTGGGTTATTTGTTTTTCCTGGGTTGTTGCTCCTTTTGAGCAAAGTTTTTTTCATGCTGCCCAGATGGTTTCCTTCCTTTGGTAAGGTTCCTTTTTTTTTCTGCTGTGGGTACTGCGTTGCCTTAGGCGCGGCTGCGTTTCCCACCCCTCATGTATGCACTGCTTTGGGACGTCCCCATAGTGACGAATATGGAGAGGCGGCGACTGTCGGAGGACGTAAGAGAAAACGGAATTTTTGTAAAATCTTACCTGTAAAATTCCTTTCTCTGAGTCCTCCGACAGTCGCCGCCCCCGCCCCTCTTTTGGGGTTTGTTTATGTACTCTACTGCTATTCTACTGAAACTGAGGTATGGATACAGGAAGCAGGAGGGTATTGACTGAGGGGACCACCCCCTGGGGGTGGGATATGCTAAAAGCTTTAATATTGACATATTCTGTTGCCTAGCTACTCCTACGGAGCAAAGGTCAATAACCCCCATAGTGACGAATATGGAGAGGCGGCGACTGTCGGAGGACTCAGAGAAAGGAATTTTACAGGTAAGATTTTACAAAAATTCAGTTTTTTTGATGTTGGTAAACTGCACCCTTTTTGCACCATACATAGTGCTGAGTATTCTTCCTGAACGATCCAACTTTTGTTTAATCAGTCATGAAACCTTTTTCTCAGTAACATTGCGGTTTGCCAAGGCGCCCTTTGGCAAACTTCAGGCACGCACAGCAATGTTTATTTTTGGAGAGCAGTGGCTTCTTCCATGGTGTTCTGCCATGGATACCCTGCCTGTTCAAAGACCTATGATCGACCCATGAACTGGGATGTTTGTTTTTTCCAGTGATGTATTCAAGCCATTAGTTGCTACGTGAGGTTTCTTCTTTACCTCATTGAGGATTCTGTGTTGTGTCAAGGATGAGTAGCCACTATACTAAACTGTCTCCATTTATATTTAAAAAATATATCACTGTTCCTGCTCGAATAGCAACTGTATATTAGCAGCGCAAATAAATGGTAATATATATATATATATATATATATATATATATATATATATATATATATACCTGCATCCAAATGTACAAAAAGTTGGGTACTAATCAATAATACTCAATCACCAATAATATTGCACATAATAATAAACATATATAACTTCATAGTGTGTTGAGTTCCTAATCAATTGTGAATTAATAAATAATTCTAATAAAGCCTCATGGTGTAATACAATAAAACTAAAATTAACCTATAACATAAATGAAAAAATATATAAAATTGTATAAAAAAGATGGCTACATAATAATCATAAAGAGTATAAAGAGTATTAATTAGACACACTATAAATATTAAACTCCTCTATTAAAGCATTGCTAATGAAGCAATTGAGGTCCAATTCAATATTTAACCCCAGAGGATCCAAAGATTGGGTCAGGAATATCCACTTGGTCTCCCATTTGGACAATTCCCTGACCCAATTGGAGGCCCCGAGGGTCCCTCTGGTTTAATTGCCTAAAATGGGTAGACACATTATGCTCCTTTTTTGCATTTTAGTATATTAGAAATGTGTTCCCCAAATCTTTTCTTGACTGTTTGTTTAGTCCGACCGATATATACCTTGTTACAGGGGCACATCAGTCCATAAACTACGTGGGTGGTATCACACGTAATTAGATTTTTAATAGTAAAGGCTTTATCTATGGCTGACACAAGAAATTATTTTCTCTTCTTAACATCAGTAGGGGTGAAAAAACAAGCCCGGCAACGGCCACAGGCATGAAAGCTTTTTCTCCCAGGAAAAAGAAGTATCCATTTATAGAGAAATAGTCTATCGAAGGATGGATGCCTGAACACTTTGAGATTGCTTTGTATCCCTTTCCAGCCTTCTGTAGATCAACTACTTTTGATCGTATGTCTTTAATGAGGCATAGTTCTTATCAGCTGATGTGGCTTATGACTAGAAATCCTAAAATGTTTGAGTGTCTTCTCAATCAAAGTAGCTCTAAGGCTCCATTCACACCAGGGCGTTTTTGAGTGTATTTCAGCTCCAAAAACGCTAAAAAAAACCGTTCCAAAACGCCCAACAAGTAAAACCCCATTCATTTAAATGGCCCCTGTTCACATCTGAGCGTTTTGCAAAACGCCTGTAGCTGAAAAAAGTACATGAGCTTCTTTTTGGGCTGATTACCAGCGTTTTTGATGTCAATGCCTGCCTCCAAAAACGCCTGAAAAAAACGTCTGAAAATCGCGGTAAAAAACGCAGTAAAAGTGTGAGCCTAGTCTAAAACACACCTCCAAACTAATTTCATTAATTGGACTCCAGGTGTGCCAACTACTGACTCCAAGTAGCTTTTGTTAAAAGTAATTAGTCTGTGGGTTCACCTAATTTTTCCTTCAGCAAAATGAATATTTTATGGGTCTTTTCAAGAAAGACATGGGACATTAGAATTGTTTGTTATTAGTTATTAGTTTAAGCACATTGAGTTTGTCTATTGCTGTGTCTTAGATGAGGATCAGATCAGTTTTTATGGCTACTTATTGCAGAAAACCAAGGAGTTGACAAACTTTTTCTTGCGACTGTAGATCCCTTCCCTCAATTCTGTGTGATCTTTTATGCTTCTTAACAAAACTGGGCCCTCGAAGAATGGGTAGGGTTATATGGGGACACTAAGGGGCGGACACATTGAAGCTTTTGCCAGTGTCCACATAGCAACATAATAATACCCATTCATGGTCTATGAATCAGTTTTGGTGTCCTGTACTTTACTCCAATACAGAATTAACAGGTATGTCACAATCCTTTTTGTTGCTTCAGCTCTAAAAATAATTTTTATGTTTTTCAGGGAAGTTCTGAATTGATCAGCCAAACAGAAAAACAATCTGGGGGAGGTGAGCACAGGTTGGTGACACCTTTAAAATGCTTTGCCAGTTCTGATTAATGCTGCATATAAAAGTACAACTAAAGGCAAAATGTTTTTTAGATTACAGTTTTAGAAACAGTGGAGAGGGCTTAGAACATCTGTCAGTTCTTGCTGTCTGGGCCCCTGTTGAGGGAATTCTCTCTCTCTCTCTCTCTCTCTCTCTCTCTCTCTCTCGATTTGTCCTAATAGAGGGGAAATCTTCTAATGTGTTCATTAGATTTGGTGACACCACAGAATTCCCTCACTTTGGAGGGTTTTCCTTTCACTTCCTGTTTTGGCTTTGGACAGGAATTCCCACACCTGACAGGGGTTAAAACCCTCTTACTCATCCAAAATGTGAAACCTACTTTAGCTTTTAGTTACCCTTTAAATGCAACATAGTAAGTAAGAATTTTCTTTTTTTTTTTCCTCGTAATGTTTCTTTACCTGATATATGCATATGAAACCGCCCCTTTGATCTACATATAAATGACACATGAAATATTATGCAATTGTATTTAGGGTCAGTTCGCACTATGTGCGGTGACAAGACATATTTACTGCATAGTGAAACATCCTTCACTGCTAGGACACACAGGAAACAATTGTTTCCTATGTGTCCCATTTACACTGCAACACAGCCTAGCTCTACGCTAAAATGCATACATGCTGCATTTTATCACAGTGCACTAGCCTGAATCACACTGTAATGTCAGGCAGCGAATTGCTGTGTGCTGTTGGACATTGCAGTGAATGAAGTTTATGGTATCTACACTTCAAATTAAGCTCATAAAAAAACAAAAGAATTGTGCACCACACTGCTCCCTAGCCAGCCGGCAACGCAGAGGGGCCAGAGCTTTGAATCGCTCCTGCTGCTCTGCGATCATGTGTGAATTTGTTCTTAATCAATGACCCTTGCAGAATATTTGTATGTGTTATACCCAGGAGCGGCTACATTTTCACAACTGCTCCTGCTATTGTCGGTATTAGTTGTAGGGGAGAAGAGCAGGGCAGGGGAGATATGCCCTAAAAAACTGTTGCTATTTTTTGGGGTATATCTCCTGCACCTCAAGTTTTTAAAGTGGTTCTAAGTGTATGTATTTCTGATGAGAAAATAATTTTATTGTGCCAAATAAAACAATGATTTAAACCTGTTTGTGTCTTTCAGCCCCCCATTGCACGACTCCTTTCTCAACGACCCCATTTCTGATCTCCCTCACCATCAATTTTGCTTGCAGACAGAACCTGTGCTGAATGAAACTCATCCCTATTGGATACACAGCAAGACTGGTGCCTGGGCTATATTATTCTAAATTTTTAGTGTTTGTCAAATACCAAATATAGCTTTCAAGTAAATTCTCTCAAATCTTGTAAAACAACTTTACTAGCTCATAGCTATTCAGAGTTTTAGTTTATTCTACTCGTGATTGAATTACAGTACTACAAATTGCTTTATGATGACATTTTCTAAAAATGCCTGAACTTTAGCAACCTGTCTAAAAAAGTTTTGCAGCTTTATCTACAGTATATCATGAGTACAAAATAGAGTAACCCACTTGGCGGTGGATTTACTAAAGGCAAATAGACTGTGCACTTTGTCTATTTGCCAAGTGCAGTTGCACTCTATTTCTCCAGGGTTTAGACAATTGAGGTAAAGCTCTTCTGATTTCCACCATCCAATCATGTGCAAGAAAAATTGATGTTTTTTTTTTTCCCATTTACTTTGCACGTGATTGGATATTCTTTACAAAGTGAAGCTTTACTGCATTTACTAAGCTCTGATGAAGATGAGTGCAACTACACTTGCACAGTCTGTTTGATTTTAGTACCCCTTAGTGTCTGCAAATTAGTGATGCAAATTACATATACAATAACAAACAATCACAAAATGCAATAGATTAAGTAAAATGTGCAAATATGAAAAAGTGCATCAAGTGCTAAACTGTGCCACAAGGGCTGCAATAAGTCCATCAAGTGATGTGTCCCACGTATCGTTGGAATGATCACACCGTGCTCCTCCCACCCTTCCTCACCAGGGTTCTCACTCACCAGCAGGAGTGGACAGCTTATTAATAAGTAGGTCACCAATGCACTCAAAATATCTACTTCCTCTCCACTATCAGCCTCCTGATTTCTCTATTTAAATTGCCTCCAAGAACATCATGGGGATGGCGTTTCCATATCCACATATGTTAATATAGAAAAACAGACCAGGGAAAAAATCGTAGCACAACATATTTTCTCTTACGTCCTCCGACAGTCGCCGCCTCTTCATATTCGTCACATATGGGGTATTAGACTTTGCTCCGAAGGAGTAGCTAGGCAACAGAATATGTTAACATTAAAGCTTTTAACATATCCCACCCTCAGGGGGTGGTCCCCTCAGTCAATACCCTCCTACTTCCTGCAACCATATCTCAGTTTCAATGTCTAGCTTGTCAGGAGTGGCTGGCTCTCTCTGTGCTGGGGCTTTGTGCCCCAGACTCTTTCTTCTTTTTTGATTTTTTGTTTGAGTTTTCTCTCTACCTTTACTTAGCTGTTCTTTTTGTCAGCGTTAGTTAGTTCTTCGGATGAAGAGGATCATGCGGGCTGGGTCTCGGGCTGATCCCCCTGGTCGCAGGTCGTGGGTCAGTGGCTTCCCAGCCTGCCATCGAGCGTTCAGCCAGGTAACGCTCCTGGCACAGTGGCGACCCATCCCTGTTCGGTGCAGGGATGATTGGTGAGGTGGCTACCTCACTGGACGCTGTGCGGTTTCTTAACCCTCATTCTGTGCGTCTTGTATGCGACTCTCCCTGCCTCATGTGCAGCGGCTTGTTCGCCTGTGCGGGTCCCCCACGCCATTGTGAGGTAAGTGTATCTATGTGGGGACCTGTCTGTCTGGGGGGTGTCAGTCTGGGACTGTGTAACCTGCCTCTGTTCACACTGTTTGTCTCCCTATCACTCGGCTGCATGCTGTGGGCTGCAAGGGGGGGGGGGGGGAGCTGTGTGACACTGTATGTGTCAGCCTTGTCAGTGTGAGAGAAGCTGTGTGCTGTGGGGCATGTTTTGGGCATGTTTGGGCACTATACAGCGATCGCTGCGGCGATCTGACATGTTTTTTTATACATGGATGGCATGTGCGCATTACTGTGCTGTGGAGCGGCGGTTTCGGCGCCAAACGGCGCCATTTTGCCTACACTCGCTCCGGCCGCATGTTCTACATGCATGGCGGCCATTTTCTTGTAGCCTCCCATAGGCTTTCATAGAGCGCCTTGGCAGCATCACTTCCTCTTCTCCAGGAACACCGATCGAGGCAGCAGCAGCGGCGAGGGTCTCCTCAGGTTATATCCTTCTTATCCATTGCCTGTGTCAGTTTTATTGTCCCTGTGGGGGTCTCATTGTGCTTGTGTGTGGTGCGGTGGGCTGCGCTCGCCGCGCTTGTTAAAGGGGCAGTTAACCCTTTATTATCTGGCATTTGTAATAGGGGCAATGGATTCTCAGGAGGGCAAATTTCCTACCGCCTTGGTGGAAAGCCAGGGGACCGCTGTTTCCCCCCCAGGGGGGGATTTAGCCACTATTGTGGCTGGCCTTGCTGCTCAGGTGCAGATGCTGGTGGCTGCTCAATCTACTAAAAGACCCAGAGTTTCTCTTTCCTCTGATTCTGAGGGTGAAGGTGATGGGGCTGTTATGGCGGGGGCCTCCTTATCGGGGTCCCGCTCCTCCCTGGATCTAGTGGGGTCCGAGGTGGAGGCTGAAGTTGAAGGGGTTGATAATTCTCCCCCTGGCTCGCCTGAAGAGCTTGCAATCATGGATGAATTGATTGCTTCCATAAAACAAACGCTGCGTTTGCAGGATGAAGTGTGTCCCCCCGCTGCCTTGGCGGCTTATGGGACGCAGAGAAAACGCAGGACGCCGCAGGTTTTTCCCTGCAATGATGATTTTCAGCGCGCTGTTAAGGAACAATGGCGCAATCTGCGCAAACCTTTTGCTGTACCAAGTAGGTTCAAGCTGCGTTATCCTTTCTCGCCTTCCACTGATGAAAGGTGGTGTGTGCCACCCCCAGTGGATCACGCAATTGCGGTTTTAAACAAATCCACTGCGATTCCTGCAGAGGATTCCCCTGTGTTCCGTGATGCCACGGATAGGAGATTGGAGTCTCTTGCCCGTCATACTTATTCTGTTACGGGTTCTATGCTTAAGGCTCTGTTTGCCTCTCTCATGGCGGCCCAGGCGGTCGCAAGTTGGACGCAGATGCTTAGGCGCGTTCTAGTGGCCGATTCGGCCTCGCCGGCGACCCTGGATATGGTGGATCAAATCCACCAGGGTGTCATGTATCTGTGTGATGCGGACTTGGACCTAGTCCCGTTGGCTGCACGTGTGCACAGCGTGGCGGTGTTGTCTCGCCGCCTGGTTTGGTTGAAATGTTGGTCGGTGGACCAGTCTTCACGTAAGACCTTAGCCAATTTGCCTTATGATGGGTCTCGCCTTTTTGGGGAGTCCTTGGATGTGTTGATTAAGGGGATCACCGGAGGTAAGAGCACTCTCTTGCCCCATTTCCCCAAGGCTAAGGGGGCTTCTGGGAAGAAGCATGCTCATTTTCGGCCCCCTCAGGGGTCCTTTCGTGCCTTTCGGTCGCACTACAAGGGCAAACCGTTCAAAGGTCAAGGCTCTCAGAAGAAGCCCTGGTCTGGAAAACAGAAGTTCGGTCAATCCGGATCCGCAGCCCATAACAGTGCGGCCTGAAGGGGCGCCCTCACCCAGTTTTGGGGTGGGGGGACACTTGCTCGGTTTTCTTCAGCCCTGGTTGGCCCGCGTGCGGGACAGATGGGTTCAGGAGATCGTTCGATCTGGTTACAAGATCGAGTTTCTCTCTCGGCCGGAGAGCAGATTTTTTCCCTCAAATCTTCAACTGTCTCCAGAGCGTTTACGGGACCTGCACCTGGCGGTGCGGGACCTGAGGGCTCAGGGAGTGGTAGTTCCGGTGCCTCATCGGGACAGATTTCGGGGGTTTTATTCCAATCTGTTCACCGTGCCCAGAAAGGAGGGCAAGGTTCGTCCAATTCTGGACTTGAAGGCTCTGAACCGCTCTGTGCGGGTTCGCAAGTTCCGCATGGAATCCCTGCGGACGGTGGTGGCTGCCCTGGTTCCGGGGGAATTCATGGCCTCCATCAATTTGAAGGATGCGTATCTTCACATCCCCATTTTCGAGGGTCACCAGAGGTACCTTCGATTTGCCACTACCAGTTCGTGGCGTTGCCTTTTGGTCTCGCCTCGGCTCCGCGGGTCTTCACCAAGGTGCTTGCACCGGTTCTGGCATTATTGAGGGCCCAGGGCATTTCTGTCCTGGGGTATCTGGACGACATTCTGGTTCGGTCTGCGACCAGCCAGGGTCTGGAGAAGGACCTGTCTGTCACGATGCAAACTCTGCAGGAGTTTGGTTGGACGATAAATTTTCCAAAGTCGACACTGAGTCCGTTGGTTCGTCTTCCCTACCTGGGAATGATTCTGGACTCGGTGCAGGCGAAGGTCTTCCTGCCGGAAGACAAACTCAGGACTCTTCAGGAGGAAGTCAGGTCCCTCAGGGACGTTCCGCTCTCGTCTCTGCGGACGTGCATGAGATGTCTGGGATTGATGGTCTCGGCCTTCGAGGCGATTCCCTTCGCCCAGTTTCACAGGCGGGGTCTCCAAGCGGAGATCCTGTCCATGTGGGACGGGCGACCTCAATCTCTGGATCTTCAAATCTCGTTGAGTCATCGCACCAGAAGAGACCTTCTGTGGTGGCTCCAGTCCCCGATGGTGTCCGGGTGCAAGTCGTTTCGTCCTATCTCGTGGACGGTAATCACCGCGGATGCCAGCCTGTCGGGCTGGGGTGGTGTTCTGGGCGTTCTGTCCGCCCAGGGGACTTGGTCGGAGGGGGAGTCCTCCCTTCCGATCAACATTCTGGAATTGCGTGCGATAAATCTCTGTCTTCATCGCTGGACGGACCGGCTGCAGGGCTGCCCGGTTCGGGTGCAGACGGACAATGCCACGGCGGTGGCCTACATCAACCACCGAGGGGGCACCAGGAGTGCCCAAGCGGCTCGAGAAGTGGCCGACATTCTGTCTTGGGCCGAGACTCATGTCCCGGCGATAACGGCGGTTCACATTCCGGGGGTGGAGAACTGGCAGGCGGACTATCTGAGTCGCCAGACCCTGGATCAGGGGGAATGGTCTCTCCACCCGGCTGTCTTCCAGATGTTGTGCGCGAAGTGGGGTCTTCCAGATGTGGACCTGTTCGCGTCTCGTCTCAACAACAAGGTGAGAAGGTTCGTGGCAAGGACGCGTGACCCTCGGGCAGACGCGTCGGACGCGTTAGTGGCCCCGTGGCATCAGTACAGGCTGATGTACGCGTTTCCACCGATTCAGTTTCTGTCCAGGTTCCTTCGCAGGTTACACTCGGAACGCAGCACGGTGATTCTTGTGGCACCGGACTGGCCTCGCCGGTCCTGGTACGCAGACCTCGTGAATCTGGCGGTCGACGCCCCGTGGCGTCTGCCTCTTCGAGACGATCTCCTGTCTCAAGGACCGATATACCATCCTGCTTTACAGTCGCTGGCTTTGACGGCCTGGCTGTTGAGACCGAGGTCCTGAAGGAGAAGGGTCTCTCCCCAGAGGTCGTTCATACCTTGATCAACGCGAGGAAGTCTTCCTCGGGGAAGGTTTATTACCGTACTTGGAAGCCCTATTTTGCCTGGTGTGAGTCCAGGGGGTTTTCACCCCGCACGTACTCGGTTTCCCGAGTGCTGTCCTTCCTTCAAACGGGTGTCGATCAGCGTTTGGCGCTGGCTACGATAAAGGGTCAGGTGTCTGCGCTGGCCGTTCTGTTTCAACGTCCCGTGGCTTCCAACTCCTTGGTTGGCACTTTTGTTCAGGGAGTGCGGCATCTGGTTCCTCCTAGGAGGGATCCTCTGCCCCCTTGGGACTTGAATCTCGTTCTATCTGTGTTACAACGTGCTCCTTTTGAACAGATCAGGGAGATCTCGTTGTCTATGTTGTCCAAAAAGGTCGCCTTTTTGGTTGCGATCACTTCGGCTCGCAGAGTGTCGGAGCTGGCGGCTTTGTCCTGCAAGTCTCCGTATCTGGTTGTTCATTTGGATAAGGTGGTCTTGCGACCTAATCCTTCTTTTCTTCCGAAGCGAGTTTCGGAATTCCATCTTAATGAGGATATTGTCTTGCCTTCGCTGTGCGCGAAGCCTAAACATCCAAAGGAGGTGAGATTGCATTCTTTGGATGTTGTTCGGGCGATAAGGGTTTACCTTAAATCGACTGAGTCTTTTCGAAAGACGGACTCCTTGTTTGTTCTTCCAGAGGGTCCTCGGAAGGGCATGGCGGCGTCTGCCTCTACCATCGCCAAATGGATCAGGCAGACCATTGAACAGGCCTATGTTTTGCAGGGGAAGGTTCCCCCTGTGCCTGTGAAGGCGCACTCTACTAGATCTCTGAGTACGTCTTGGGCCTGTCGTCATGGGGCTTCTGTAGCCCAGGTGTGTAAGGCGGCGACCTGGTCGACCGTGCATACTTTCACAAAATTCTACAAAGTAGATGTTCAGGCATCGGCGGATGCTTCCTTTGGCCGCAAGGTTCTTAGTGCGGCAATTCCCTAGGGTCCCTTGTTGGGGTCCTCTGGCTGTTGGGATAAGTTTTTTATCCCCTGGTTATTTGTCTTTTCCTGGGTTGTTGCTCCTGTTGAGCACTTGTTTATCCTGTAGCCCAGCTGGTTTCCTTCCTTTGGTAAGGTTCCTTTCTTTGATGCGGAGACTGCGTTGCCTTTCGGCGCGGATGCGTTTCCCACCCCTCATGTTTGCACTGCTTTGGGACGTCCCCATATGTGACGAATATGAAGAGGCGGCGACTGTCGGAGGACGTAAGAGAAAACGGAATTTTTGTAAAATCTTACCTGTATAATTCCTTTCTCTGAGTCCTCCGACAGTCGCCGCCCCCGCCCCTCTTTTGGGGTTTGGTTGTATACTCTACTGCTATTCCACTGAAACTGAGATATGGTTGCAGGAAGTAGGAGGGTATTGACTGAGGGGACCACCCCCTGAGGGTGGGATATGTTAAAAGCTTTAATGTTAACATATTCTGTTGCCTAGCTACTCCTTCGGAGCAAAGTCTAATACCCCATATGTGACGAATATGAAGAGGCGGCGACTGTCGGAGGACTCAGAGAAAGGAATTTTACAGGTAAGATTTTACAAAAATTCAGTTTTTAAACCCCCATGACAATCGTAGTGCACTCAAATAGATTGGTGCCCCCTGGCACTCGGAATGACCTGCCAATACTTTTTTTATGGAAGTGCAGCTGCTCCATATCACTATAGAGTCAGTTTGTGCTCCAAATGGCACAATTGATATCACAACCAGAAGTCCTGCCTATACGCATTTTGTCACATCAGGAAGAAAACCAGCTGCTAATTTAATTTTTGTTGACCGAATCCTTTTAGGAAGACCTGCGGACAAAAATAAAAGATATAAATATAAGACCGAGCCAAAATAGTTGGGATTTACAGGTATATCTATATATATATTAATTTATTTCAGTAATTCAATTCAAAAAGTGAAACTCCTATATAATATATAGATTCATTCAAAGTGATATATTTCAAGGATTTATTTCCTTTAATTTTGATGATTATGGCTTAAGAAAAATGTTGGCTTACTGAAAAGTATGTCCATGTGCAGCATAGTATGCACTTAATACTTGGTCCGGGCTCCTTTTGCATGAATTACTGCATCAATGCGGTGTGGCATGGATGCGATCAGCCTGTGGCACTGCTGAGGTGTTATGGAAGCCCAGGTTTCTTTCAAAGCAGCCTTCAGCTCATTTGCATTGTTGGGTCTGGTGTGTATCATCTTCCTCTTGACAATAACCCACAGATACCCTATAGGGTTTAGGTCAGGCAAGTTTGCTGGCCAATCAAGCCCTGTGATGCCATGATCATTAAACCAGGTGTTGGTACTTTTGGCACTATAGGCAGGTGCCAAGTCCTGCTGGAAAAATAAATCAGCATCTCCATAAAGCTGGTTAGCAGAAAGAAGCATGAAGTGCTCTAGAATTTCCTGGTAGAGGGCTGCACTGGCTTTGGATTTGATAAAATACAGTGGACCAACACCACCAGATGACATGGCTTCCCAAATCATCACTGACAGTAGAAACTTCACACTGGACCTCATGCAGTTTGGATTCTGTGTCTCTCCGCTCTTCCTCCAGACTCTGGGACCTTTTCCAAATGAAATGGAAACTTTTCCACAGTCAGTGATGATTTGGGGAGCCATGTCATCTGTTGGTGTTGGTCCAATGTTTTATCAAGTCCAAAGTTAGTGCAGCCCTCTACAATGAAATTTTAGAGCACTTCATGCTTCCCTTGCTGAACAGGTTTATGGACAAGCTGATTTAATTTTCCAGCAGGACTTAGCACCTGCCCACACTGCCAGAAATACCAATACTTGGTTTAATCATCATGGTACCATTGTGCTTGATTGGCCAGCAAACTCGCCTGACCCCCAAACCCCATAGAGAACTGTGATGTGTTGTCAAGAGGAAGATGAGAGACACCAGACACAACAATGCAGACTAGCTGAAGGCCACTAGCAAAGAAACCTGGGCTTCCATAACTCCTCAGCAGTGCCACAGGCTAATTGCCTCCATGCCAAGCCCCATTGATGCAGTAATTCATGCAAAAGGAGCCCCGACCAAGTATTGAGTGCATACTATACTGTACATGGACATACTTTTCAGTAAGCCAACATTTTTGTATTAAAAATCCTTTTTTTTTTTTTATTGTTCTTATGTAATCTAATTTTCTGAAATATTGAATTTTGGGTTTTCAATAGCTGTAAGCCATATTCATCAACATTAAAATAAATGCTTGAAATATATCACTGTAATGCATCTATATAAAAATATGAGTTTCACTTTTTGAAATTACTGTAATAAATTAAAGTGGTTAAGTCAACACAATAAAAACATCCCATCCCCTCAGTAACATGTTGTTATGTTCCCTTTGTCTGTGTTTATATGAAAAATATGCTGATCTGTACCTATATCAGAGCGCCTCCCTGCACTCATGTGACTCCGGGAGGCGCTCTGATATAGGTACAGTTCGGCATATTTTTTTTATATAACACAGACAGAGGGGCTCATAACGTTATGTTACAGAGGGGATGGAATGTTTTTATTGTAGTTATAATAGCAGCAGGAGGGGAGGGGACGGCACTGACACAGAGCAGACAGACAGGGAGGGGAGGGAGGAGAGGAAAGAGCAGGGCTGCAGATGACAGAGGCACGTAAACTTACCACGTTGTCAGGGCTCAGCAGCCATGATAAATCGTGGTCAGATTACAGAGGGGGAAGGTATAGTCAGGCAGGATCAGCCAGGTATTTAAGTGATAGAAGGGGCCAAATTACACAGCACGAGCAAAAATTGTAGCTGCTGACTTTTAATAAACACACACTCGCCTGTCCCATGGTCCATCGATGTGGCCAGTGGGAGCCTCAGTTCTCTCCCTCTTCTCCCCATGGCGCCGGCATCTCTAGTGTGGGCACCCGGGGCTGTGACAGCTTGCGGCTTCACAACCTTGTGCACACTGTGCATGCTCGAGTTGCTCTGCACATCCTAAATGGACGGCACTCTTCGGGGACCTGTGACATGTCCCAGAAGATTGCTGGGAGGGAGGTGGAGAGGAGAACTTTCGCCTGAGCAGCTTAGGTGGCCCGAGCAGAAGTGGGAGTGGGTACCTGTCAAAATTAGGTTACATCTTGTTGAGGCAATGGTGGAATTGTTGCAAAGTTGATTTAAATCATTATTTCTTTGCCTATTGTTATCACATTGTTTTCTACCCTTGGCTGATCACCTGAAAGGTATCAGCTGTGACAAACAAGATTCAACCTAAGCTCTCACCCCATATGGTGGTTGTTTTCGCCTTGGCGCAAAAGCGCCAGCATGTTAGTCTCTGCCTTGATAGCGTTTCTATGGCATAGACCCATTCGTACGTGGGAATCCTCGCCGTTAAGTACAGTCGTACACCGCATGGAGGGCGTGTTCAAACGCAATTGGCATGCACGTGGACGCCACCTACCACGCCGCACATGCGCTATACAGCATAAATGGGCACATTCTGGAAGGAACTGTTTCCAACACACTAGCCTCTGTCAGAGGCTGAAGAGGAGACAGAGCAACAGCAGCTGGGTTGGGTGAGTCACTGTGGGTGTATGTTACTGGCACAAACGGGTCCTGTATCTTGGGATAATCAGTGCTGTGTGCATTAGGCTGTATACGCTTGGCACTAGCCTTGAGTACACTTAAGATAGTGCCTCGAGTTTGTCTTGCTTTAAAGCAATGTCTTCCCGAAAAAGGGCCGGGGGGGGGGCACAGTTAGAAGAGGCCACTGTGATGCCACTGTCAGGCCTTGAAGGTCCTAGCCATGCTCCCACTGTGTCTACTCCTGAAGAGCCAGAGGCAACTAGCCAATCCGAGCTATTACGGTTGTCAGGCATAGTAGCTACTCCAAGTACTTCTGCTGCAACCTACGTCACTAAGGACGATTTGGCATCGGCATTAGCCAGCCTTGAGGGTAGGATTGCTGGCATCATTGCAGCATCTCAAGGGAGGAAGTGTGATAGATCCCCCTCACCTGAGCCACCCCCTGAGTCAATTCAGGATTGGGCAGAGGATGTGGAAGAAGTAGCTGATGGTGACCCTATGAAAGGTCAAGCTGAGGTTTCCACTTCTGGGGAGTCAGGGTTAGAGGAGCCTCTATCTATCTCTCAAACCCAGAGATTGTTTATTCAGTCTCTTACTGAAATGGTCTGGTCTGGATACAAATTTCCTCCCTTGGAGACAGCTGAAGTCTTTTTCCTCTCTAGGCTCATTGCGCCCTACTCATAGTCCCCGGACATTTCCCATACATCCGCTCTTGGGGCAAGAAATGTATAAAGATTGGGACCATCCTGATAGAATTTTTGTTCCTCCTAAAAAAGATCCATCAGATAAAATGTTGGAATCCTTATTGAAAGCCTTCTTTGCGGTTTCAGGATCTGGGATACAACCAACAGTAGCGGCCATAGGAGTTTGTCAGTCTTTAAAAGACAGTATGAAGCAGTTGTCAGACAGTTCCTTCTCAAGAAGAGTCTGTGGAAGATCTGTTAGATCTACCTCGTACTTTGTTTTTGCAGTGGATGCTCTTACGGACTCCATAAGGCAAATGTCACGGTTTGCTCTGATAACAGTGCATATGCACAGAATCCTTTGGTTAAAGAGTTGGTCTGTGGAACTACTATGTAAAAAGTTACTGACTAGCTTCCCTTTTCAGCGGGAATGCCTTTTTGGTGATCATCTGGATAAGTATATCCAAAAGATCTCGGAGAGGAAGAGTACGTTGCTACCTGTGAAAAGGAAAAGCAAGCGTCATCCTTTTAAAATCCCCAGCACTCCTACTACCAGTGCTTCTAATTCCAGACAGTGGCGACCTCAACCATCTGGATCCGCAACCAAGCTTTCAGGGCAGGATCAGAAAAAGCCCTGGGCCCAGCAATCAGCCAAGTCTTCCGCTAAGCCTACTCTGTGAAGGCTGCAGCAGTTCTCAAAGGTTTGGGTGTATTTGATCCAAGACAACTGGGTAATCTCCACCATTTTGCAGGGGTACAAACTGGAATTTTGGGTGTTTCCGTATCCCCAGTTTATAAGGTCAGGTATACCAACAGATCCCCTAAAAAGAAGGTCTCTCTTTCTGGCATTAGACCAGCTGAAGGCTCAAAAAGTGTGATCATAGAGGTTCCGTAGGACAAAAAGTTCAGGGGGTTTTTACTCAAACCTCTTAGTAATCCCTAAACCAAACAGAGATGTCAGACCTATTCTGGATCTTAAAGCTTTAAACCAGTTTTTGAACATTTGTACTTTTCGTAAGGAGTCAATTCATTCAGTCATAGCCTCCCTGCAGGGAAAGGAATTTCTATCATCCATAGACATCAAGGATGCATATCTTTACGTGCCTATATTCCAGGCTCATTAAAGGTTCCTACGCTTTGCAATAGAGAACCATCATTTTCCGTTTGTGGCCTTGCCCTTTGGGTTAGCCACAGCTCCAAGAGTTTTCACAAAGATCCTAGCTCCAGTATTGGCTGTTCTAAGGTCCAGAGGGATATCTGTAATAGGCTATCTGGATGATCTGTTACTAATAGATTGATCAACCTCGGCTCTAAGCGGAAATTTCCTCCACACAGTACAGTTCCTAGACCGTCTGGTTTGCATACTGAACTTGGTAAAGTCAGCATTACAACCAGTCAAGTGTCTGGAATATCTGGGTCTTTTTATGGACACAGTACAGGCAAAGATATTCTTGCCAGCAAGAAAGGTCACAGACCTGAAGGATCTTGTTCGGTCCGTAGTAAGGCCTCAATATCCTTCTATATGTCTTTGCATGAAGTTATTGGGGAAGATGGTGTCCACATTTGAGGCAATGCCCTATGCTCGATTCCATGCCAGACCCTTACAGAACAACATTCTGTCTACCTGGATGGGAAAAGTTCAGTCTCTGGACTGGTCCATTTCTCTGGTACCAAGAGTACATCAGAGTATAAATTAGTGGTTATTAACCAGAAATCTGGAGAAGGGGAAATCCTTTCTTCCAGTGACCTGAAAATTGGGGACTACAGATGCCAGTCGTTCCAGTTGAGGAGCAGTTCTGGAGGAAGCCACTTTCCAGGGGAAATGGTCTTAGGTAGAGAAAGGACTCCCCATCAACATTTTGGAAATCTGAGCATTCAGTCGGGCTTTGAAATTCTGGATGTCCAGGTTTTGGGATCACCCTGTCGGGGTACAATCCGACAATGCCACGGCTGTGGCTTATATCAACCATCAAGGAGGCACAAAGAGTCGATCAGCCCAGAAAGAGGTGGATTTCATGCTATCTTGGGCAGAGACGTCTGCGCCACGCCTGACAGCAGTTTTTATTCCGGAAATAGAGAACTGGTGGGCCGACTATTTGAATAGTTAACAGATTTTTCCGGGGGAATGGTCGTTACATCCCGAGATTTTTCAATCTATGTGCCTACGCTGGTGGGTCCCAGACATAGATCTGTTGGCATCCAGGTTCAACAACAAGTTGAAGAGATTTGTGTCCTGGACCAGGGATCCACTCGCAGTCAGAGTGGATGCTTTGGTGACTCCTTGGGAGGAGTATTCCCTGATTTATATCTTTCCTTCGGTGCAGCTGATACCGCGTCTGATGTGCAGGATCCAGCTAGAGGGGAAACCAGTAATTCTGGTAGCTCTGGCATGGCAGAGGAGGGTTTGGTTTGCACAAATCGAGGTTGGCAGTGACAAGGTCTTTTGCTCTTCCACTGCGTCTGGACCTACTCTCTCAAGGTCCGACATTCCACCCTGTTGTACAGTCTATAAATTTGACGGCTTGGCTATTGAAGCCTTAATCTTGAAGGAGCAGGGTGTATCTGGCCCTGCAGTTCATACACTGATAAACGCTAGGCTGGTGTGAAGCCAGGAAATGGGATCCCCGCAAATGTATCATTGGGAGAATTCTAGCTTTCCTTCAAGCAGGGGTAGATATGAAGTTAGCCTTGAGCACTACCAAAGGACAAATTTTAGCCTTATCGGTTTTCTTCTAGGAACCGATTGCTTCCCATTCGTTGGTTCAGACCTTTATCCAGGGAATGTTACGTTTGCTTCCGTCGGCGAAGCCACCATTGTGTCCTTGGGACTTAAATTTGATGTTGGCAGTTTTACAAAAACAGCCTTTTGAGTCTCTGGGGCAGGTTCCCCTGTCTTTTGACCAGAAAACTGGTATTTTTGATTGCGATAACTTTGGCTAGAAGGGTATTGGAACTAGCCGCTCTTTCTTGTAAAGAGCCATTCTTGATTTTCTATCAAGATAGGGTGATTCTACGTCCACACCCAGGTTTTTTTGCCCAAGGTGGTGTCAGCCTTTCATTTGAATAAGGACATTATACTACCTTCCTTTTTTCCAGATCCTCACTCAGAGGAGGAAAAGTTATTGCATTCTCTTGATGTAATGTGTGCACTTAAGTTTTACTTAGAGAACTCAGCTCATATTTGCAAGACCGAGAGCTTGTTTGTGCTGCCAGAAGGGCCCAAGAAGGGGTTGGCAGCATCTAAGTCTACAATTTTTTATTTTTTGCATTCGCCAGGTTTTTACCCAGGCATATGGTTTTAGTAGGGAAGGTTCCACCTTTTCCTGTAAAGGCACAGGAAGGCCGTGACCTGGTCGTCGTTCCCTCGTTTCTATCGAGTGGATGTTGGGACCCAGGAGGAATCCGCATTTGGCCTCAGTGTTCTGCGGGCAGCGGTGTAATCCTTTTTGTGGTCATATGGCGGTATTTTTTGTGTCCCTCTCCCCTCAGATGCATTGCTTTGGGGCATCCCATATGTTATGATTTATAGCTCTGTGTCCAGTGATGTACGAAAAGAAAAATGGATTTCTTAATACAGACTTACCTGTAAAATCCATTTCTTGAAGTACTTCACGGAACACAGAAGTCCCTCCCCTCTTCTATGGGGTCCTTATTGCTTGCTACAAAACTGAGGTACTTCCTGTGTGGGAGGGGTTATATAGGGGGGCATCCTTTCTGATTGGTTTCCGGTGTCCTTCACCTAAAGGTGGCTATATAACCCATATTGTATGATTTTATGGTTCTGTGTCCCGTGATGTCCTTCAAGAAATGGATTTTACAGGTAAGTCTGTATTAAAAAAATCTATTTATTCTGAAGAAATTGCTGTTTGTGAATTACAAAGATTATAACCCAAATCATAAATAAATGTGATACACTCTGTGACAATAACTATGTCCACCACTGTGGATAGTGCTCTATGTGATTAAACCTGATGCAAAAATTTTGAAGTAAAATCAATCCTCAATATAAAACTGTAAAAGCGAGCCTATACACAAAAGATCTTCAGTGGATGACTCTGAAAAGACTGTGCATAAATAAAGTACTCAAAAAAATAAATAGTGTGTCAATCCCAAGGAAATATATAATGCAATCACAAAATCAATGCAATCGATGAAAAAGGGCGATGATCAATATAATCGTTGATGACTGATATGTGATGAAAAAATTCCTAAAAATATTTCATAAAACAATTCATATAAAAAGTTGTGTATAAAAATATAAGTATCTGAGAAAATCCCACAGTGTCCAATATACAATCAAAGATGAATGAAATAAATCTTCAAAGGATCAACCAATCGTAAAATATAACATCAATAATCTGGATATCGATCCAATCTCCAACAAACAGGTGTGTAGTGGCCGCTTACCTCCCACACACACTATCTGCACATGTGTGTAATCCAAACAAGCCGATTGCTTTCCTTTTGAAATGGGCTTCCGACCTCTCTCCTCTCTTGCGGGCATGTAATCACCGATGTTCACAGTACATCGATCTTCAGCTGCACAATATGCTCACTCCAAGCCGTTCCGCCTCATAGGATATAAAATGAGACGCTCATGGTGCAGTAACTTCAAAACCAGTTTAATTACAATAAAAGATACTTACAATCAAATAGCAACAAACGAGCAAAAGCAATACACTGTAGAACCTCCGGCTATGGCCGTAAACACGGAGGTGACGTCACCCGCCACCTACAAGGGGCGTTATCAAAGACTTGTCTTCGATAACGCCCCTTGTAGGTGGGCGAAACGCGGCAATGCTATTCCGGCAAACGGCTACCACACAACGTCACTTCCTGGATTCAGTGGAACGCACGCCAGCTGCGTTCCCGGAAGGAGCTGTGATCGCTGTCTATGTGGATGTTTTATCTTCTATATGCCTAATTATCTTTTATTCCCTGTGAGTATTTTTAACCCTATAATAAATTTGTTTGCGGGCTTCACTATGTCGGCTTACTGTTTTTTTGAGTGACACCGGAGAGAGATTCATTGTGTTTCCTGTTTGGAGATCCACTGGTCCATTCAATTCTAAGGCTAATTTGACCCATTGGCTCTGGTGAACGGATTCCCTTAGGGGACTCTAGGTACCTTCCGCTGTGTGGAGCACCCTAGCACTTTTGGCATCAGCACCTTATTGAGCACGATTGCACCTGGCAAAGGGATCGATTATTTCTTTTGGGCAATTTATTGAATTTTCACATTGCGGACATTGATTATTGCTACCATTTGCACCTATATTGAGCACTTTGTTTTTATTGCCCAATACTATTGCATTCAACCAGTTTTTGATTCAGCACAATGGCACTTCATGCACTTATCTATGATAAAGTTTGTATTCAGCATCATTGCACTTTATGGTTATTTTTGTATATGAATTTGTCATTTACATCTATCTATTTATATCCTATTTTTTTGTCATTTATATTATTGCAAGTGCTGCTTCTTGGCACATTTAAATTGCTGTTTGTGTTCATGTGCTGAGTGGCTTTGTATGGGAGTTTTTATAATTATCAATCAGCTTCTGCACCTGCAGGGCTCTGAGGAAATTGGCAAGGTCTGCATCCCTTTTTAGATGCGATTTCCTATCAGGAGTATCTCACCAAAAATTATATTTTTGTTGCAGGGGATGCTCAAAATCTGATTTGTATCTTAGTGCAGACTTCTGGAAAAATCAGTGAGCCAATCACACAAGCAGGAAATTACATTTATTGGGGGGCGTTCTGTACACAAAGCTTCCAGATAGCCATATTGCAATGAATTTTACAGAATATTACAGCGCTGCAGATTGAAAAGGAGAAGTGATTATTAATAACATTATATCATTTACAATATGACTTGTGTCGCAATTGTACATGCCACATTATTTTTTTTATTTGACAATTTTTTTCCCCATGAAAGTGGAGTTACCTTTTAAGGTTTTCATCTCTCTTTGCAATAGGAATGATTAGATTGTGAATTTTATTTTTTTTCCTTCTCTCAATTAAGATCTTCATAGGAAAGAAGAGTCTCCACCAGATGTAATGATTCCAAGCAGTTGGGAGAATCATAAATGTGAAAACAAACTTGTAAGTTTTTTTTTAACAAGTTATGCTTTTGTTTTAGATGGAAAGCATTATCAAAGGGCTAGTGCATTAAAAAATATTTGTAGGGATCTAATTTTACTGGCTTCTTGTATATGTTGAAGACTTCTGTGGCACGAATTTCTTGTTTAACCACTTAACGACTCGGTGGACTTTCAGTGGTTATATAATTTTTTAGAGCTGGCAGTTGGCTCTCTTGTACTAGCAATCAGAGTGGCTAACTAGCTGCTCAGTTGCTATTGCAAGCAGCGGGAGAGATGTCCCTCCCCCTCCTGCCGCCTTCCGCAGCTTGCTCGGGCTCTACCGCCCCTAACTAATTTTTTGATTTCCCTAACAAAATACTGATGTTTACGTGTAAACAAGTGTTAAAAAAAAAAAGCCTGGAGCTGAAGTAGTTAAAGTGGTATTAAACCCAAAAACAAAAATTTGATGTGCTGCAGCTTACCAATCACTAGATGTGGTGGCTGCATTACCTTTCTTTTTAAGCTTTCTTTATCCAGCCATTCACACACTTTCCTGTCTTAGGGTGTCTGCACTTGATGTTCGGAAGATTTTACCCCCTTCAAGACCAGGCCATTTTTTGCGATACAGCATTGCGTTACTTTGACCATTGACACTGTACCCCAAAAAAATGTTGTCCTTTTTTTTCCCCCAAATACCTTCCTTTTGGAGGTATTTGATCACCTCTGCTCCTTTTTTTTATTTTTTTGTGCTATAAACAAAAAAAATAAAAAATTGTGAAAAAAAAAAAAATGTTTTTTTTTTTACTTTCAGCTATAAAACATTCCCAATAACAAATTGTCAAAAATGAAAAATGTCTTCATCTATTTAAGCCAATATGTATTCTGCTATATATATTTTTGGTAAAAAAAAATCCTAATAAGAATATATTGATTGGTTTGCGCAAAAGTTAGTGTCCACAAACATTAGAATATTTTTTTCTTACGTCCTCCGACAGTCGCCGCCCTCTTCATATTCGTCACAATGGGGTATTAGACTTTGCTCCGAAGGAGTAGCTAGGCAACAGAATATGTCAATATAAAAGTTTTAACATATCCCACCCCCAGGGGGTGGTCCCCTCAGTCAATACCCTCCCACTTCCTGTATCCATACTCCAGTTTCAATGGACGATAAATTATCCAAAATTGACACTGTGTCCGACGGTTCGTCTTCCCTATTTGGGAATGATCCTGGACTCGGTCCATGCGAAGGTCTTCCTACCGGACGACAAAATCAAGGTTCTTCAGGGAGAAGTCCAGTCCCTCAGGGACGTTCCGTGCTCATCCCTGCGGAAGTGCATGCGGTGTCTGGGTCTGATGGTCTCGGCTTTCGAGGCAATTCCCTTTGCCCAGTTTCACACGAGGGGTCTCCAAGCGGAGATTCTGTCCAAGTGGGACGGGCGTCCGCAGTCTCTGGATGTCCAGATTTCGTTGAGCTGTCGCACCAGAAGGGATCTTCTGTGGTGGCTCCAGTCCCCGGCGGTGTCGGGGGGGGAAGTCGTTTCGTCCTCTTTCATGGACGGTGATCACCACGGATGCCAGCCTGTCGGGCTGGGGTGGTGTTCTGGGCGTTCTGTCCGCCCAGGGGACTTGGTCGGAGGAGGAATCCTCCCTTCCGATCAACATTCTGGAGTTGCGTGCGATAAATCTCTGCCTTCACCGTTGGACGGACAGGCTGCGCGGCTGTCCGGTTCGGGTGCAGACGGACAATGCCACGGCGGTGGCTTACGTCAATCACCAAGGGGGCACCAGGAGTGCCCGAGCGGCTCGGGAAGTGGCCGACATTCTTTCTTGGGCCGAGACTCATGTCCCGGCGATATCGGCGGTACACATTCCGGGGGTGGAGAACTGGCAGGCGGATTATCTGAGTCGCCAGGCCCTGGATCAGGGGGAATGGTCTCTCCACCCGGCTGTCTTCCAGATGTTGTGCGCGAAGTGGGGTCTTCCGGAAGTGGACCTGTTCGCGTCTCGTCTGAACAACAAGGTAAAAAGGTTCGTGGCAAGGACGCGCGATCCTCGGGCAGACGCGTCCGACGCGTTGGTGGCCCCATGGCACCAGTATCGGCTGCTGTATGCATTCCCGCCGATTCAATTGCTGCCCAGGTTCCTTCGTAGGTTGAAATCGGACCAACACACGGTGATTCTTGTGGCACCGGACTGGCCTCGCCAGTCTTGGTACGCGGATCTCGTGAACCTGGCGGTTGACGCTCCTTGGCGTCTGCCTCTTCGGGAAGATCTCTTATCTCAAGGGCCGATATTCCATCCTGCTTTACAGTCGCTGGCTTTGACGGCCTGGCTGTTGAAACCGAGGTCCTGAAAGATAGGGGTCTCTCTCCGGAGGTCATTCACACTTTGATTAACGCGAGGAAGTCTTCCTCGGGGAAGGTCTATCACCGTACTTGGAAGGCCTATTTTGCCTGGTGTGAGTCCAGGGGGTTTTCACCTCGCACATACTCTGTGTCTAGGGTGTTGTCCTTCCTTCAGACGGGTGTCGACCAGCGTATGGCGTCGGCTACGGTCAAGGGTCAGGTGTCTGCGCTGGCCGTTCGCTTTCAATGTCCTGTAGCGTCTAACTCTTTGGTTAGTACCTTTGTTCAAGGGGTACGACATCTGGTCCCTCCTAGGAGGGCACCCTTGCCTCCTTGGGACTTGAACCTTGTGCTGTCCGTGTTACAACACGCTCCTTTTGAACAGATCAGGAAGATCTCGTTGTCCATGTTGTCCAAAAAAGTCGCTTTTTGGGTGGCGATAACTTCGGCTCGTAGGGTTTCGGAGCTGGCGGCTTTGTCCTGCAAGTCTCCGTACTTGGTCCTTCATCTGGATAAGGTGGTCTTGCGACCCAACCCTTCTTTTCTTCCGAAGAGAGTTTCGGATTTTCATATCAATGAGGACATTGTCCTGCCTTCGCTCTGCGCGAAGCCCAAACATCCGAAGGAGGTGGAGCTGCATTCCTTGGATGTTGTTCGGGCGATTAGGGTTTACCTGAAATCGACTGAATCTTTCCGCAAGTCGGATTCCTTGTTTGTCCTTCCTGAGGGACCTCGGAAGGGCTTGGCTGCGTCGGCCTCTACCATTGCCAAATGGATCAGACAGACTGTGGAACAGGCCTATACTTTGAAGGGGAAAGTTCCCCCTGTGCCTGTGAAGGCGCACTCTACAAGATCTCTGAGTACGTCTTGGGCTTGTCGTCATGGGGCTTCTGTGGCCCAGGTGTGTAAGGCGGCGACTTGGTCGTCCGTTCACACCTTCACAAAATTCTACTGAGTGGATGTTCAGGCATCGGCAAATGCTTCCTTTGGCCGCAAGGTTCTTAGTGCGGCAGTTCCTTAGAGCCTCTTGTATGGGCTTCTTGGCTGTTTGGGATACATGTTGTTATCCCTAGGTTATTTGTTTTCCTGGGATTTTTTTGCTTCTGTTGAGCAAGTTTTTTCCGTTGCCCAGATGGTTTCCTTCCTTTGGTAAGGTTCCTTTCTCTGCTGTGGAGACGGCGTTGCCTGGGGCGCGGCTGCGTTTCCCACCCCTCATGTTTGCACTGCTTTGGGACGTCCCCATTGTGACGAATATGAAGAGGGCGGCGACTGTCGGAGGACGTAAGAGAAAACTGAATTTTTGTAAAATCTTACCTGTAAAATTCCTTTCTCTTGAGTCCTCCGACAGTCCCCGCCCCTCTTTTGGGGTTGATTGTACTCTCTACTGCTATTCCACTGAAACTGGAGTATGGATACAGGAAGTGGGAGGGTATTGACTGAGGGGACCACCCCCTGGGGGTGGGATATGTTAAAACTTTTATATTGACATATTCTGTTGCCTAGCTACTCCTTCGGAGCAAAGTCTAATACCCCATTGTGACGAATATGAAG
This sequence comes from Pelophylax lessonae, assembly GCF_965119305.1. Classification (NCBI taxonomy): domain Eukaryota; kingdom Metazoa; phylum Chordata; class Amphibia; order Anura; family Ranidae; genus Pelophylax; species Pelophylax lessonae. The sequence continues at coordinate 166,781,971 of NC_138772.1, read as the reverse complement.
AGGGCGGCGACTGTCGGAGGACTCAGAGAAAGGAATTTTACAGGTAAGATTTTACAAAAATTCAGTTTTTTTTTTTTATACTAGTAGTGACAATCGGCAACTCATAGCAGGACTGCAATATTGTGGTGGACAATCAGACATTTTTGACACTTTTGAGGACTAGTGACACTAATACAGTGATCAGTGCTAAAAAATATGCATTGTCACTGTACTAATGATACTGGCTGGGAAGGGGTTAACAGCGTGATCAAAGAGTTAACTGTGAGCTTAGCTAGTGCTTACTCGCTTGTGGGGGAGGGGCTTTGACTAGGGGAAGGCAAAGATCTGTGTTCATGCTTTACGGAAACACAGTATCAAAACCTTCCCTGCTGACAGAACAACAATCTGCCTTGCTTTAACAGGCAGATTGTCGTTCTGCCTGTGTCCTTTGTAAGTGGACCATGCCGGCGGACGTTGAGTCCGCTATACCAGCCGCTGGCCTCCCGCAGTGTGTAATGACAGGAGGGGCGGGTCGTCGGGGGCGCGTGCACCCCAGATCCAGAAGTGTCAGATCACATACTAAGTTGGTGATCCTGAACAGATCGGCTGCCCTGCCACCGTAAATGTACGGTCCCCAAGCGGTTTAACCTCCTTATCCTTTACAGCCAAGAAAGCTGCTTCCTTTTGATCTGCAACTGCCATGGTGCTGCACATGTGATCAATTATGATACCAGCTATTTGATGGTTTGACAGTTTGGTTGAAGACACAAGCAAATGTGACAGTTGGCAATCCTGGCACTCCAGGAATTTTTTGAAACCATTAAATCGAATGGTTTATTTCTGCTTTATGATTTACAGCTGTTCAGGAGCTCTGGGCTTCAGAAAAATGGAAGCCTCCCGCAAGTAGGAAAAGGAGCAATGCTGGAGGCAATTTACAGCACACACTAACTTTGGTAGCAAAATTATTCATGTGGAATATAGTATATTCCTTGCTAAAGAACATTTTTTTCTTTTTTTACGAAGTTGCTATGGGTAAAGTTCTGCTTTAATCAGTTTGTTTTTTAATTTTAACAAGAAAAAATAATCTTGGTAAAAGGGTAGAAAAATCAAAATAGTCTGCCTCTTTCTTGGGAGAGATTATGTCGATTCCTCTTAAAGGATAAATTCACTTTTTTAAATAAATAAATGCACATTTTTTTTTTATATTTCTAACACATAGCATGTGCATAGCAAAAATGACACCCCAAAATACATTCTGCCACTCCTCCTGAGTATGGCGATACCACATATGTGGGACTTTGTCACAGCATAGCCACATACAGAGGCCCAACATGCAAGGAGCACAGTCAGGTGTTCTAGGAGCATAAATTACTCATATAATATCCAAACGACCTATCAAACTTTTGAAGGCCCTGGAGCACCAGGACAATGGAATTACCCACAAAATTACCCCATTTTGGAAAGCAAACACCCCAACGTATATTCTATGAGGCATAATGAGTCTTTTCAACATGTCATTTTTTTCCACAAGTTTTTGGAAAATGTGGAAAGAAAATGAAAACGCATTTTTTTTTTTTTACACAAAGTTGTGAATTTATAAGATATTTCTAACACATAGCATGTGCATAGCAAAAATGACACCCCAAAATACATTCTGCCACTCCTCCGGAGTATGGCGATACCACATATGTGGGACTTTGTCACAGCATAACCACATACAGAGGCCCAACATGCAAGGAGCACCGTCAGGTGTTCTAGGAGCATAAATTACACATATAATTTCATTACAACCAATCACACTTTTGAAGGCCCTGGAACCCCAAGACAATGCAAACCCCCACAAAATTACCCCATTTCGGAAAGCAAACATATAATCTAGGAGGCATGGCCTGCAGATAGGTTCTCAGGTACTCTGATCGGCTTCAGAAAGGTACTCGGGTACTCTGATGAGCTTCAGAGAGGTACTTGGGTATTCTGATGGGCTAGAGATAGGTACTCGGGTACTCTGGGCTGGAGACAGGTACTCTGGGCTGGAGACAGGTACTCTGGGCTGGAGACGGGCACTCTGGGCTGGAGACAGGTACTCGGGCACTCTGGGCTGGAGACAGGTACTCGGGCACTCTGGGCTGGAGACAGGTACTCGGGCACTCTGATGGGCTGGTGACAGGTACTCGGGCACTCTGATGGGCTGGTGACAGGTACTCGGGTACTCTGATGGGCTGGTGACAGGTACTCGGGTACTCTGATGGGCTGGTGACAGGTACTCGGGTACTCTGATGGGCTGGTGACAGGTACTCGGGTACTCTGATGGACTGGTGACAGGTACTCGGGTACTCTGATGGGCAGGTGACAGGTACTCGGGTACTCTGATGGGCTGGTGAGAGGTACTTGGGTACTCTGATGGGCTGGTGACAGGTACTCTGATGGGCTGGTGACAGGTACTCTGATGGGCTGGTGACAGGTACTCTGATGGGCTGGTGACAGGTACTCTGATGGGCTGGTGACAGGTACTCGGGTACTCTGATGGGCTGGTGAAAGGTACTCGGGTACTCTGATGGGCTGTTGACTGGTACTCAGGTACTCCGATGGCAGGTACTCAAAGTACCCGAGTACCTGTCACCAGAGTACCTGTCACCAGCCCACCCGAGTACCTGTCACCAGAGTACCTGTCACCAGTCCATCCGAGTACCTGTCACCAGCCCATCAGAGTACCCGAGTACCTGTCATCAGAGTACCTGATGGGCTGGTGACAGGTACTCGGGTACTCTGATGGGCTGGTGACAGGTACTTTGATGAGTTAGTGACAGGTACGCTTTATTGGGGGGGGGGGGAGCAATCAGTGTGTTTTGGGGTGCACTGTAATCGGTGACTGTTACCGCAATCTCCTCCTCAGGCAGGATCAGTGTGTGAGGAGGAGAACACGGTGACAGCTAGTTACCGTTTTCTCTGACATTTTGTGACCGGCTGTGATTGGACACAGCCGGTCACGTGACAAAAAGCCAATTTCATTGGCTCTTTACCTAGATCGGGGATGGGCTCTGTCCAAGGGACGAGCCTCGTCCCCGATCACCGCGCTGCACACCCCCGGGGGTGCGCATTACGGAGAGAACGAGCTGCTCGCGTTGGAGCCGCTCATGTGATCGGCTGTGATTGACACGGCCGATCGCGTGGTAAACTGCCAATTTCTATTGGCTGTTTATCTTGATCAGGGATGGGCTCTGTCAGAGGGACGAGCCTCATCCCTGATCGGGGCGCGCAGTAGCAGCTAGAACGGGCGGACATCATTTGACGCCCGCCCGGATCGAGAGAGCCCTCCTGCCGGCGTCATTTTGTTATAGGCCGGTATGGAAGTGGTTAACAAAAAAACTGAATTTTGATTGGAGTGGGAGGGATTATAGTGGCTGATGCTTTTTGTTGCCAGTGTCCAATGCTCTGAAAGCAACACTAACTCCATAGGTCTCAAAATTGCTCTGACCTTATGTTTCTTAATAATTAGGGGGGGAAGCCTTCCTGATCCCCCTAAGGCAATCAGATATTACTTGGATCAACTTATAATTGGTAGTATCCCAATATAATTTAGAAATGCATCCACCTTTATTCTGTGCACTTAGCAATGTATCCAGCATTTTTTTAAATAATTGATTTGGCTAGAACTATGCAACTCATCTGAATGCATGCAAAAAGCAAAGAGCCAGACCACTGCTGGACAGAAGAGTTCAAAACTGAGAGCAAAAAGACTGAAGTTTCTCCTGGGGAAGAAAAACCTTGGCTTGAGCTGTGTCAAGTACTGGACCTAGATACTCCAAGCGAGTATGCATGTATCAGTAGAAGTCAGTTTCAAGTGTGGATTTCCAACCGAATCTCTCCAAGGTCTGTACAGTCAGGGCTCTATTGTGTACCAGAACCTGTGCCAACTGTACCTCAGTAGGAGACCATCTGGCCAATGGGAATAACGTTGGAGTTCAGCAAGTCTAGTACCAGGGCCAGCACCTTGGTAACACCCAAGGTGTAGAAGAAAGGCACACCCACAAACAAAGTGCAGAGAACACACCATAAACTGGGGAAATTACTGAAGTGCCTGAAGATCTGCTTATCTGTGCAGTGACATAGCAAAGGTCAAAACGATGAACCAAAGAGGTGGGTGAAAAATCCTGACTTGTAGCCTGAAACCACCTCCTGCATCCAAGAATCGGGTCTCACTTGGGGGCCCACCTTCTTGCCAAAGATATGTCTGGCAATTTCGTACATTCTCTGCAAAATGTAAAAAATAAAAAAGACTATTGCTGTTGGCATCATTTCATTTCTATCCTGTCCATTGATTACAGGAAGACTGTAACCTTCAGATGGTATTGCCTGCTACAGGAGTATTGTACACTGGGCAAACTGAGGCTAACCCCCGCTACTATAAGCATGATCCCTGTTTTTTTTTTTTTTTTTTTGTATTCTAGGAGCATAGAAAATCTATTCCTTAACTCTGTAAAGAAAAGACTGAACTACTTTACAAGCATTATATCTCTTACGTCCTCTGACAGACTCAGCCTCTTCCAAGTTTCATCACTATTGCACCCTCTGCAGGAGCAGGCTAGGTAGTGAAACATCATTAAAAAGGTTTAACTAGACACACCATAGGGGCTGTCCCTCTAGACATTATCCTCAGACACTTAAGGCCCGTACACACGTACCGATCGTCGGCATACAAACGTCGGTGGACGAAGGATCTGCCGATTGTACGCGTGTTAGTATGGTGCCTCCGACAGATGTCTGCGCACAATCCGCGGACAAAAGTCTTTCGTGCAAACATGAAAATATTTGTATGCCGACACCAGAACGGACGATTGTTCGCCTGTCAGTACACAATTCGGCCGACAGACCGCAGATTTGCAAGACTGGGCATGCTCAGAAAATAGAAAACACAGGGAAAGTTAACCATTACATGACATCACTTCTGCAGTCGGCGGACAAAATTCTTGTGCTGTCCTTGTGCTGTCTTTGCACTTTTCAGCAGACACCGACATCCCGGGGAGAAAAGAGGAACATTTGTAAGCCGACCATCGGTACGTGTGTACGGGGCTTTAGAGCTTACTAAACAGTTTCTTGCTGCCTAGCTCAGGAGTAGGACTTAGGATACCCTGCTGGTACTCCGGTCTCAGTTTTGATTTTTTCTTTGAAAAATGTTTTATTTTATTTTCTCACTCACTAACGCTAGTCAGAGGGATCTTCCTGGAGAACTACAAGCGACAGCCGTGCTGGGATTCGCACTGGAAAATCTAGACCTTATGGTACCCCAGCCTGGCCTACGAGAGTGCGCAGACTGTTGTCCACCCATGCCTCGCCGGGACGCATCAAGCCTGGAATGCCCTGTGTTGCAGCGTCCCCTCTTGGCTGACAGCACCCCCACTCAGAGTGGGAGGCAAGCTTTATCGGAGTGCAGCCCGCGGTCCTTGGTATGGTGAGTGATGCTACCCCCCGTGTCCCTGGGACAGTCCTCTGGGGGGGGGTCAAGGGTCAGGTGCCTCCTTTTCCTGTGAGGGCACATTCTACTAGAGCGGTGAGTGCCTCTTGGACTTTTCGCCTTTTAGGCTTCTGTGGCTCAGGTGTGTAAAGCGGCGACCTCGTCGTCTGTGCACACTTTTACCAAATTCTACAAGATTGACGGGATGGCATGTTCAGATGCTTCCTTTAGCTGCAAAGTTTTGAGCGCTGTGGTTTGTTAAAGAGACATATTTTCTCTTCTTGGGGTTAATTTGTTGTTCTGGGGTTAGCTCCTGTTGGTTGAGCTTTTCTTGCCCTGTTGGCAATGTTTTGTTCTGGCCTTCTTGGCACGTTACCGTTCTGTTGGTTGCCTCTTTTTCCCACCCCTCACACCTGCACTGCTTTGGGACATCCCAATAGTGATGAAACTTGTAAGAGGCTGCGTCTGTATGAGGACGTAAGAGAAATTAGAATTTTTGTAAGAACTTACCGTAAAATTCTTTTCTCTGAGTCCTCTGACAGACGCAGCCTCTTCCAAGTTTCATCACTATTGGGTAACGGCGCCCTCTGCAGGAGCAGGCTAGGTAGTAAAACTTCATTAAAAAGCTTTAACAGTATGTTCACCCTGGCTGATTCGGCATTGAGGCCTGTGTTCACCATTGCCCTGATGTTGCATGACTGAGTGGGCTAAGCTTCTGCGCTGTGACATGGAGAGAGAACAGCTCCCACCTGCCTTTGCTGCGCTGGCAGACCAGCTGGTCTAGGGGCAGCAGTTTATCTGTGCTGCATCTTTTGGATGCGGCTCCCCTAGTGGCTTGTCTCTCTGTGTCAGCCTAACATGCTGGTCTGCGGACCAGACGTCCAAAAAAAAAGCCCTGGCTGTTCTTCCTTTTCAAGGAGAGCGCCTATTTGGAGCTGAGGGTATTTACATCCAAATCAGGTGAAAGGTGTAGGAATTACAACAGTTTGTATGTATGTGTGCCTCCCACTTTTTAAGGGACCAAAAGTAATGGGACACTTGGCTGCTCAGCTGCTCCATGGCCAGGTGTGTGTTATTCCCTCATTATCCCATTTACAAGGAGCAGATAAAAGGTCCAGCGTTCATTTCAAGTGTGCTATTTGCATTTGGAATCTGTTGCTGTCAACTCTCAATATACAATCTAAATAGCTGTCACTATCAGTAACGCAAGCCATCATTAGGCTGAACAAACAACAAACCCACCAGAGAGATAGCAAAAACATTAGGTGTGGCCAAATCAACTGTTTGGAACATCCTTAAAAAGAAAGAACGCACCAGTGAGCTCAACACCAAAAGACCCGGAAGACCACGGAAAACAACTGTGGTGGATGACCGAAGAATCCTTTCCCTGGTGAAGAAAACACCCTTCACCCTTCACAACAGTTGGCCAGATTAGGAACACTCTCCAGGAGGTAGGTGTATGTGTGTCAAAGTCAAAAAAAGAGAAGACCTCACCAGAGTGAATACAGAGGGTTCACCACAAGATGTAAACCATTGGTGAGCCTCAAAGACAGGAAGGCCAACACAGAACACGATTACTTTGTTCGCAGATAACATTATCTTGATGTTGACGTCTCCAGAGTCATCCCTACCTGCAGCCCACACTATCCTTACCTGTTTCAGTAAGATCTCTTACTATAAAGTAAATAATTCCAAATCACTGGTCCTGAATCTAAATGTTAGTCCTGAAACAAAAAAACGTTTGCTAGAAAACTGCCCTTTCTCATGGACAGATGAAAAAATATCTTACTTGGGAATTACCATCACACCTTCCAACCTCTGACCTTATTCGAATTTAAAACCCCTAAAGCAAAAAATCTGTGAAGACCTTAATAATTTCTCAAAAATTGACCTAACATGGGGAACGAGAATGGCGTTAATAAAAATGACCATCCTTCCTCAAATTTTATACCGATTTAGAGCATTACCAGTCCCCATGCCCAAAACACATTTGAATGCCCTTACAAGTATTATTAGGACATTAGGAAAGTATTATTAGGAAAAAAGCCTGCATAGCCTTCGATGTACTCACTGCGCACAAATCCATGGGAGGAGCTGGACTACCAAATTTACAAGCTTATTGGTGGGCCTCCGGGCTAGACCAAATTAAACATTGGAGCACTAGTAGTGAAACCCCATTATGGGCATTAATTGAGGAAGACTTGGTGCCGACTAAAAACCTAACACTCATGCTTCAGTGTGATTTATGGATACCTTGGAACTGGCCAAACATTCCCATCACAGTCAAAGCTTCTCTGCAAGCTTGGAGAGCGATTTCCAAATTAACACCCACAGTAAAACTTTTCCACGCCTGTGATATTCCCATCAAGATATTAGAATCTAAATTGAAAAATCTTAATGTCACTAAGTTAGGTGATCACTGTCTATCACTCATAAAACAACTCTACAGTAATTGTAGGCTTAAAGATAAAGAGGAAATTATCCAGGAATTCTCCCTTCCTCTTGACCTATCACTCACCATCTCTAAGATAATTTTCACTCTAGCTAAGCATCCAATATCAGAAATACTAACTAATTCCCAAACATGGAATTTCATCTCCACTGTACCGCCCCTTACTAAAGGTATATCCCTCTTTTACTCCTGCCTTACATCTGATTCCCTTAAAATTAAATCGCCACATATGCTGAAATGGGAGAAAACGCTTAATAAATCCTTCACCCTAAAGCAATGGCAAATAGCGATCAATTCGATCCACAAACTATCACATTGTACAAATCATTGGGAAATGATGACAAAGATTGTAAATAGGTGGTATTTCACTCCCTATAGGTTATCCAAAATAAATCCCTCCCTTTCACCACTATACTGGAGAGAATGTGGTAGAGTGGGTACCTTACAGCACGTCCTCTGGAAGTGCCCCTCCCTTACAAGCTTTTGGAAAGCAATTTTCAATTGTATGGAAATTAACTCCGCCCAAACCAGAGTTGGCATTATTGAATCTAAATATTGAATTATACCCACTGACGTATAGAAAAATGATAGTACATCTACTTTCGGCTGCCAGAATTTTAATACTACGTAAGTGGAAAACCACCGATACCCCAAACCTTTCTGAGGCAATCACCCTGGTTAATGAGAACTATAAACTAGAAAAAGCTTTTTCTCTTACGTCCTCCGACAGTCGCCGCCCTCTTCATATTCGTCACAATGGGGTATTAGACTTTGCTCCGAAGGAGTAGCTAGGCAACAGAATATGTTAATTTAAAAGTTTTACCACATCCCACCCCCAGGGGGTGGTCCCCTCAGTCAATACCCTCCTACTTCCTGTATCCATACTCCAGTTTCAATGTCTAGCTTGTCAGGAGTAGCTGGATGTCTCTATGCTGGGGCATTTGTCTCAGCCTTTTCTCTATTCTTTTTTGATTTTGTTTGAGTTTTTTCTCTCTGTTTGCTTAGCTGTTCATTTTGTCAGCGTTAGTTCTTCTGATGAAGAGAATTCGTGCGGGCTGGGACTCGGGCTGATCCCCCTGGTCGCAGGTTGTGGGTCAGTGGTTTTCCCGGCCTGCCATCGAGCGTTCAGCCAGGTATTGCTCCTAGCACAGTGAACGACCCATCCCTGTTCGGTGCAGGGATGCTTGGTGAGGTGGCTACCTCACTGGACGCTGTGTGGTTTCTTAACCCCGGTTTCGTGCGTCCTGGTTGCGACTCTCCCTGCCTCATGTGCTGCGGTTTGTTCGCCTGTGCGGGTCCCCCACGCCATTAGCAGGTAAGTGAACTTATGTGGGGACCTGTCTGTCGGGGGGGGTGTCAGTCTGGGACTGTGTAACCTGCCTCTATTCACACTATTGGGCTCCCTGTCATTCTGCCTGCACGCTGTGGGCTGCAGGAGGGGGGGCTGTGTGGCACTGTGTGTCTGCCTGTTACTGTGTGAAGCGCTGTGTGCTGTGGGGCATGCCTGTGGTCATGTTGGGGGCACTGTACAGCGGTCGCTGCGGCGACCTGCCATGTTCATTTTTTACATGGACTATGTGTTACATCGCAGAGCGGGGGAGCGGCGTTTTCGGCGCCAAGCACCGCCATTTTGCCTGCATCGCCCCGGCCGCATGTTTTCAATGCGGGCGGCCATTTTCTTGTAGCCTCTCATAGGCTTTACAAGAGCGCCCTGATTGCATCACTTCCTCTTTCCTGATGTGCACCGATCGCAGCAGCAGCTACTACAGGGGTCCCCTCAGGTTTTGTTTTAACTTTCCTATCTGCCTGTATCCATTGCCTGTTTTCTGTGCTCTCCCTGTGGGGGTCTCATTAGGCTTGTGTGTGTGGCGGTGGGCTGCGCTCGCCGCGCTTGTTAAGGGGGCAGTGACCCTTTCTTGTCAGCATAAGTTTTGTGGGGCAATGGATTCTCAGGAGGGCAAATTTCCTGCCACATTGGTGGGTAGCCAGGGGACTGCTGTTTCTCCCCCAGGGGGGGATTTGGCTGTGATTGTGGCTAATCTTGCTGCCCAGGTGCAAATATTGGTGGCTGCTCAATCCACAAAAAGGTCCAGAGTTTCAATTTCCTCTGGTTCAGAGGGTGATGGTGCGGGGGCTGATATGGCCGGGGTCTCCTTGTCGGGGTCCCGTTCCTCCCTGGATCTTGTGGGGTCCGAGGTGGAGGCTGAGGTTGAAGGGGTGGATAATTCTCCCCCTGGCTCGTCTGAGGAGCTTGCGCTCATGGATGACTTGGTTGCTTCCATCAAACAAACGCTGCGCTTGCAAGATGAACCGTGTCCGCCGGCTGCTTTGGCAGCTTATGGGACAAAGAGAAGGCGCAAAACGTCGCAGGTTTTTCCCTGCACTGATGATTTTCAGAGCGCCGTTAAGGAACAATGGCGTAATATTCGCAAACCTTTTGCGGTACCCAGTAGGTTTAAACTGCGTTATCCTTTCACGCCCGCTACTGACGAGCGTTGGTGTTTACCACCTCCTGTGGATCACGCGATCGCGGTTCTGAATAAGTCCACTGCGATTCCTGCTGAGGATACCCCGGTATTCCGGGATGCCACGGACAAGAGGCTGGAGTCTCTTGCCCGTCATACCTATTCTATTATGGGTTCTATGCTAAAAGCTCTGTTTGCTTCCCTTATGGCGGCCCAGTCGGTCGCGAGTTGGACGCAGGTGCTTAGACGCGTTTTGGTGGCTGACTCAGCCCCGCAGGCGACATTGGACATGGTGGATCAAACCCATCAGGGTGTCATTTATTTGTGCGATGCGGACTTGGATATGGTCCCGTTGGCCGCACGTGTACACGGTGTAGCGGTGTTGTCTCGCCGTTTGGTTTGGTTGAAGTGTTGGTCGGTGGACCAATCTTCTCGCAAGACTTTAGCCAATCTTCCTTATGACGGTTCTCGCCTTTTTGGCGACTCCTTGGATACACTGATAAAGGGGATCACGGGTGGTAAGAGCACGCTCTTGCCCCAATCCTAGAAGGCTAAGTCGGCTCCTGGTAAGAAGCATGCTTCCTTTCGGCCCTCTCAGGGGTCCTTTCGTGCCTTTCGGCCGCACTTTAAGGGCAAACCGTTCAAAGGTCAGGGCTCTCAAAAGAAGCCGTGGACAGGTAAGCAGAAGTCCGGCCAATCCGGATCCGCTGCCCACAACAGTGCGGCCTGAAGGGGCGCCCTCACCCGGTTCTGGGGTGGGGGGACGCTTGCTCGGTTTTCTACAACCTTGGCTGGCCCGTGTTCGGGACAGGTGGGTTCAGGAAATCGTTCGATCTGGTTACAAGATCGAGTCTCGGCCGGAGAGCAGATTTTTTCCCTCAAATCTTCAACTGTCTCCGGAGCGTTTGCGGGATCTGCACCTGGCGGTGCGGGACCTGAGAGCTCAGGGAGTGGTGGTCCCGGTGCCTCATCGGGACAGATTTCGGGGGTTCTATTCAAATCTGTTCACTGTACCCAGGAAGGAGGGCAAGGTTCGTCCAGTTCTGGACCTGAAGGCTCTAAACCGCTTTGTGCGGGTTCGCAAGTTCCGCATGGAATCTCTGCAGTCGGTGGTGGCTGCCCTGGTTCCGGGGGAATTCATGGCCTCCATCGATCTGAAGGATGCGTACCTACACATTCCCATTTTCGAGGGTCACCAGAGGTACCTTCGATTCGCCATTGCGGAGGATCACTACCAATTTGTGGTGTTGCCTTTTGGCCTCGCTTCGGCTCCGCGGGTTTTCACCAAGGTGCTTGCGCCACTGCTGGCCTTGTTGAGGGCCCAGGGCATCTCTGTCCTGGGGTATCTGGACGACATTCTGGTTCGGTCTGCGACCAGCCAGGGTCTGGAGAAGGATCTGTCCGTCACGGTGCAGACTCTGCAGGAGTTTGGTTGGACGATAAATTATCCAAAATCGACACCCGGTGGTTCGCCTTCCCTATTTGGGAATGTTCCTGGACTCGGTCCAAGCGAAGGTCTTCCTACCGGACGACAAAATCAAGGTTCTTCAGGGAGAAGTCCAGTCCCTCAGAGACGTTCCGTGCTCATCCCTGCGGAAGTGCATGCGGTGTCTGGGTCTGATGGTCTCGGCTTTCGAGGCAATTCCCTTTGCCCAGTTTCACACGAGGGGTCTCCAAGCGGAGATTCTGTCCAAGTGGGACGGGCGTCCGCAGTCTCTGGATGTCGAGGTTTCGTTGAGCCGTCGCACCAGAAGGGATCTTCTGTGGTGGCTCCAGTCCCCGGCGGTGTCGGGGGGGAAAGTCTTTTCGTCCTTTTTCATGGACGGTGATCACCACGGACGCCAGCCTGTCGGGCTGGGGTGGTGTTCTGGGCGTTCTGTCCGCCCAGGGGACTTGGTCGGAGGAGGAATCCTCCCTTCCGATCAACATTCTGGAGTTGCGTGCGATAAATCTCTGCCTTCACCGTTGGACGGACAGGCTGCGAGGCTGTCCGGTTCGGGTGCAGACGGACAATGCCACGGCGGTGGCTTACGTCAATCACCAAGGGGGCACCAGGAGTGCCCGAGCGGCTCGGGAAGTGGCCGGCATTCTTTCTTGGGCCGAGACTCATGTCCCGGCGATATCGGCGGTACACATTCCGGGGGTGGAGAACTGGCAGGCGGATTATCTGAGTCGCCAGACCCTGGATCAGGGGGAATGGTCTCTCCACCCGGCTGTCTTCCAGATGTTGTGCGCGAAGTGGGGTCTTCCGGAAGTGGACCTGTTCGCGTCTCGTCTGAACAACAAGGTAAAAAGGTTCGTGGCAAGGACGCGCGATCCTCGGGCAGACGCGTTGGTGGCCCCGTGGCACCAGTATCGGCTGCTGTATGCGTTCCCGCCGATCCAATTGCTGCCCAGGTTCCTTCGCAGGTTGAACTCGGAACCACACACGGTGATTCTTGTGGCACCGGACTGGCCTCGCCGGTCCTGGTACGCGGATCTCGTGAACCTGGCGGTCGACGCTCCTTGGCGTCTGCCTCTTCGAGAAGATCTCTTGTCTCAAGGGCCGATATTCCATCCTGCTTTACAGTCGCTGGCTTTGACGGCCTGGCTGTTGAAACCGAGGTCCTGAAGGATAGAGGTCTCTCTCCGGAGGTCATTCACACTTTGATTAACGCGAGGAAGTCTTCCTCGGGGAAGGTCTATCACCGTACTTGGAAGGCCTATTTTGCCTGGTTTGAGTCCAGGGGGTTTCCACCTCGCACTTACTCGGTGTCTAGGGTGTTGTCCTTCCTTCAGACGGGTGTCGACCAGCGTTTGGCGCTGGCTACGGTCAAGGGTCAGGTGTCTGCGCTGGCCGTTCTTTTTCAACGTCCTGTGGCGTCTAACTCTTTGGTTAGTACCTTTGTTCAAGGGGTGCGACATCTGGTCCCTCCTAGGAGGGAACCTTTGCCTCCTTGGGACTTGAACCTTGTTCTGTCCGTGCTACAACATGCTCCCTTTGAACAGATCAGGAAGATCTCGTTGTCCATGTTGTCCAAAAAAGTCGCTTTTTTGGTGGCGATCACTTCGGCTCGCAGGGTTTCGGAGCTGGCAGCTTTGTCATGCAAGTCTCCGTATCTGGTCCTTCATCTGGATAAGGTGGTCTTACGACCTAACCCTTCTTTTCTTCCGAAGAGGGTTTCGGATTTTCACATCAATGAGGATGTTGTCCTGCCTTCGCTCTGCGCGAAGCCCAAGCATCCGAAGGAGGTGGAGCTGCATTCCTTGAATGTTGTTCGGGCAATCAGGGTTTACCTGAAATCGACTGAATATTTCCGCAAGTCGGATTCCTTGTTTGTCCTTCCTGAGGGACCTCGGAAGGGCTTGGCTGCATCGGCCTCTACCATTGCCAAATGGATCAGACAGACTTTGGTACAGGCCTATGCTTTGAAGGGGAAAGTTCCCCCTGTGCCTGTGAAGGCGCACTCTACAAGATCTCTGAGTACGTCTTGGGCCTGTCGTCATGGGGCTTCTGTGGCCCAGGTGTGTAAGGCGGCGACTTGGTCGTCCGTTCACACCTTCACAAAATTCTACAGAGTGGATGTTCAGGCGTCGGCAGATGCTTCCTTTGGCCGCAAGGTTCTTAGTGCGGCAGTTCCTTAGAGCCTATTGTATGGGCTCCTTGGCTGTTTGGGATACCTGTTGTTATCCCTGGGTTATTTGTTTTCCTGGGATTTTTGCTTCTGTTGAGCAAGTTTTTTCTTCTGTTGCCCAGAGGATTTCCTTCCTTTGGTAAGGTTCCTTTCTCTGCTGTGGAGACGGCGTTGCCTTGGGCGCGGCTGCGTTTCCCACCCCTCATGTTTGCACTGCTTTGGGACGTCCCCATTGTGACGAATATGAAAAGGGCGGCGACTGTCGGAGGACGTAAGAGAAAACTGAATTTTTGTAAAATCTTACCTGTAAAATTCCTTTCTCTGAGTCCTCCGACAGTCGCCGCCCCTGCCCCTCTTTTGGGGTTGATTGTACTCTCTACTGCTATTCCACTGAAACTGGAGTATGGATACAGGAAGTAGGAGGGTATTGACTGAGGGGACCACCCCCTGGGGGTGGGATGTGGTAAAACTTTTATATTAACATATTCTGTTGCCTAGCTACTCCTTCGGAGAAAAGTCTAATACCCCATTGTGACGAATATGAAGAGGGCGGCGACTGTCGGAGGACTCAGAGAAAGGAATTTTACAGGTAAGATTTTACAAAAATTCCGTTATCCTTCAACGCATTAACCCATCACAAATTTCAAAAAGCTTGGTCGGAGTGGCCCTATTTAACACCTGATATTAGAAGCTTATAATGTAACTTTCTATTCTACTCATTCTGGTCCGGGGGATGAGGGGTGCCAACAACCCGTGGCTTGGTGACATTGTTCCCCTAGGGGTTCTAAGTCGGGGTGGTTCAACACCTCTCTTCTCCTCCCTTCATCAGAATAAACTTTGTTAACCTTTGCATGCATGATGCCTAAGCACTTGTACGAAGCTAATACTACTCTTTGAACACTGTATTATCCACTTTTTGTTAATGTTCTACCTTGTTGTGGTTATTTTCCTATATCACATTCTGTTACTGTGATTTTCTGTTTTTTTTTTTTCATCTGTATTTGAAACTCAATAAAATATGTATTGATTAAAAAAAAAAAAAAAAAACAGGAAGGCCAGATTTGAGTTTGCCATACAACATCTAAAAAGCCTTTACAGTTCTGGAACAACATCCTATGGACAGATGAGACCAAGATAAACTTGTACCAGAGTGATGGGAAGAGAAGAGTATGGAGAAGGAAAGGAACTGCTCATGATCCAAGGCATACCACCTCATCAGTGAAGCATGGTGGTGGTAGTGTCATGGCGTGGGCATGTATAGCTGCCAATGGTACCGGTTCTCTTGTATTTATTGATGTGACTGCTGACAAAAGCAGCAGGATTAATTCTGAAGTGTTTCGGGCAATATTATCTGCTCATATTCAGCCAAATGCTTCAGAACTCATTGGACGGCGCTTCACAGTGCAGATGGACAATGACCCGAAGCATACTGCGAAAGCAACCTAAGAGTTTTTTAAGGGAAAGAAGTGGAATGTTATGCAATGGCCAAGTCAATCACCTGACCTGAATCCGATTGAGCGTGCATTTCACTTGCTGAAGACAAAACTGAAGGGAAATCGCCCCAAGAACAAGCAGGAACTGAAGACAGTTGCAGTAGAGGCCTGGCAGGGCATCACCAGGGATGAAACCCAGTGTCTAGTGAGATCTATGCGTTCCAGACTTCAGGCTGTAATTGAGTGCAAAGGATTTGCAACCAAGTATTAAAAAGTGAAAGTTTGATTTATGATTGTTAATCTGTCCCATTTACTTTTGGACCCTTAAAAAGTGGGAGGCACATATACAAACTGTTGTAATTCCTACACCGTTCACCTGATTTGGATGTACAGTAAATACCCTCAAATTAAAGCTGAAAGTCTGCAGTAAAAGTACGTCTTGTTTGTTTTTATTTCAAATCTATTGTGGTGGTGTATAGAGCCAAAAAGATTAGAATTCTGTCGATATCCCAATATTTATGGACTTGACTGTACATAGCCAGCCCAGCCTTAAAGTGGTTGTAAAGGCTGAAGGTAAAAAAACCTTCAGTGTGCAGCTCCACCCTCAGCCTCCCTAATACTTACCTAAGACTGATCTCGATCCAGCGATGTGTATGAGACCCAAAGCTCTCTCAGGTCTCTCTGTTCTGATTGGCTGAGATGTGGCAGGACAAGCTATTGACTTCTGCTGTCAGTCCCAGCCAGTGAGGTGGGGGCGGAGCGGAGCCGTGCTCTCTAAGTCTTATGAACGCAGAGAGCTGGCTTGGGAACGAGCATGCACGAGTGGCTTGCTATGGGGCACTCGGCAAGGGGTAGGGGCCCAGAGCGACCAGAAGGGTAATTGAGAAGAGGAGAATTGGGGCTGCTCTGTGCAAAACCACTGCACATCACAGCTCAGGTAAGATGGTCATGGGTAGAAGCCAAACTCCCCATCAACATTCTGGAGCTCAGAGCAATAGGAATGGCTCTGCAACACTAGACAATGCTTTTTGCAAAGACACGGCTGTGGCCTACGTCGACTACCAAGGGGGCACCAGGAGTCCTACAGCCTTGAAGGTAGCAAGCCATATCATCTCATGGACTGAGAAATCCAAATTCAGTTCCCTAGCCAATCTTGGGGTACTAAATCCTTCAAGCCTGCAGTGATAGGATAACCCCTTTCTTGAAATAGGGGGGCATCTTAAACTTTGTGACCCCATGGCCCAAAAGCATCTCAAATTACTTGAGTACAGGATGTGGTGGCTAGGTGGCTAGAAGATGAAATTTCAATCTCTACCCAGCTTTCATGTTGTCTAACTTGCCAATTTCAAATCAATAACTTGTAGACTTGGGTATTGCTCTTGCTCAACTATTCTCGCAGTGGGTCGTAGTCCCAGAACAGGAAAGGTTATGGGGTTTCTATTCATACCTGTACACAGTTCCCAAAGCAAGGTAGGGATCTGAAGGCACTAAATTCATCTGCGTCCAAAAATTTCACGTAAAATTCACGCATTTCACGTATTCCTATCATTCTGGCTTATCGACGCTATCAAAAATCCTTTTTCTCTTTCGTTCCTTGACAGACACCGCTCCAGAACCTTCTTGACCATTGGGTTATGCAGGGAAATTTTGATCTCTATGATCCTGTCTGTAGTTGGGTTTTGCCGTCGTCCCTGGGTAAATTTGTGTAAAGTTGTTGGTACCTCAAGCCAATAAGGGTGGGACTTTTAAGGTAGGTGTAATTAATTGAGCAAATATAAAGAAGTAAATAAATAAAGTAGAATTTATTACTTAAAAGCATGTACAGGTAGGTACATGCTTTTAAGTAATAAATTCTACTTTATTTATTTACTTCTTTATATTTGCTCAATTAATTACACCTGCCTTAAAAGTCCCTCCCTTATTGGCTTGAGGTACCAACAACTTTACACAAAAAAGACCATTGGGTTATGCTGCCCCCTACAGGAGTAGGACACTAGGCAGGAAAAAGCTTTATCACGCCTAAGGGGCACTCCCACTTCTGCTATAGGCATTCCGTTTTTTCTGCCTAGTCCGGAGTAAGGACCTAGTTCCTTGCTGGGATCTCTGGTCCTAGCATTCTTTCCTTTTTTAAATAATTTTCTGTTCCTGTGAGAGCTACAATCAACTGCTGGACTGGGCGACGGACTGGATATTCCAGATCCTTAGGGTCTCCCCAGTCCGGCCAGGGAGCGTGTGCCCACCCACTTCCACGATATGGTAAGTTGTCGTCCCCCCGCCCTCTCCCCCTTGAGGGTTTTGGGGTGGAGGTTGGCCCCTCCCTGGGACGGTGGGACCCCCAGGTTCCCCTTCCTCTTTCCAGCCCTTCTAGGGTCACCGTGGGTCTACTGGGTGAGCTCAGTATGTAGCGACCCTGGATCTGTGTCCAAGCACTTCAAGCTGCTGGTTCCCGCAGCTCCCCAAAAGAGGCAAAAGGTGTCCTTTTTCAGCCTACTTGACAAATTGTTGCAAATCGGTGACCAAAACGCATTATGTAGGTGCCTAAGCGTTTTCGCTAGATAGTATCTAGCTAGATGGTATCTCTTTGAGGAGTTCCTTTTTAACAAACTGGACAGTCCTACCTGTGGTGGATTCTCTGTGGTGGATTCTCAGGTTTTCAGGCCGAATAACTCCACTTTAATTATGGTGGAGGAATCTCCAGCTTTTAAAGGCCCCTTTGACGGGAGAGCCGAGACTTTGGTCCGCTACATGTTTCCTGTGGCCGGTTCGGTCCTTAGGCTGGTGTTCACCATAGCATTGGTGTCCCAGACTAACGGAGTGGGTAAAGCTTTTGCGCCAGGATCTGGAGGGGGAGCAGCTTTTCCCTGTCCTTGCGAGCTGGTTGACCAGTTGGTCCATGGGTTGCAGTTTGTGGTGCTTCTCTGAATGTGGCTCCCATGGTTTCTAGGCTGTTCGTGACAGCAGTGGTCCTTCGGTGCATGATATTGCTGAAATGCTGGTCTGTGGACCAGTCTTCCAACGGCCTTATCTGTTCTTCCCTTTTTGTGGGATCGTCTGTTTGGATCTTCCTAGATGATATCATTAAGGGTCTTAAAGGGGGGGAATTGTACTCTTCTGGTTGGAGTTGGACTCTCTGGGTCTGACTCTGGATCGGCTTCAGCCAGGGTGTTTTTTTCCAGGGTAACAAAACCCCCAAAGCTGCAGGCTGCGACTCGGCTCCTGTTGTCCAGCAGTTGGTCTTCTTTCTGGACTTACGTGCGGGTGCTGTGTCTGATGGTGTCTACCTTTTGAGGCGGTTCCGTTTGCACAGTTCCACTCAAGCCTCTTCAAAGGGAGATTCTTGCCAAGTGGGACAAGGATCCACAGTCTCTAAATAATCCTTCCTTCCCCTGTACTGGACAGTGGTCCACGCGGTTACCAGCCTGTCCGGATCGGGAGGCGTTTTGGGCACAGATGTGCTTAAGGGGTCTGGACTCTGGGGGAGTCAAGATAACGATCACTATACTGGAGCTTCGGGCAATTAAGATTTGTCTGGCTCTTTACCTTCAGGAGTGCCAGGTAAGGATCTATCGGATGATGCCATGGCATATGTCAATCACTAAGGGGGCACAAGAAGTGTCCTGGCGGCTCGGGAGGTAGCCGGCATTCTAAGGTTCAGCTGTCTCTCCGGTGGGGAACTACCGAGGTGGACCTGTTGGCCTTTCGTCTCAACAGGAAGGCACAGAGAATTGTGGCAAGGTCTTGGGATCCTCTGGTCGACGTCAGACACACTGGTGTCTCCTTGGGGCCAGTATCTTCTGATATACGCCTTTCACCCGCTGACACTTCTGCCGAGTCTCCTGGTAAGGATCGAGGCAGAAGGGATCTAGTCATTCTAGTGGCTCCAGACTGACCTTGCCGTTCCCCTTACGCTTGTCTGGTACGGCTGGTCGCCGATGACCTTGGAGACTTTGCTTTTAGAGAAGATTTATTGGCCTATGGGCCAATGTTCCATCCTGCTTTACAGTTGCTGGCTTTAACAGCTTGGCTATTGAAGTCCGGGTGTTGCAGGGTAGGGGGTTGTCTGAATCGGTGATTTCCCACGTTGTAAAAGACTAAAAAAAATAAACTACCTCTAGGAAGATTTTACTATAGTTTTGGAATGCGTACATTGCGAGGTGTGAGACTCTTGGGGTTCATCCCCGTACCATTTTGGGGGCTCGGATTTTGGCATTCCTCCAACTAGGTGTTGAGCAGCGCCTGGCCTTGGGTACCGTCAAGGGCTAGGTTTCAGCCTTTGCGTTCGTCTTTTGCCATCCTTTGGCTACACGTTCTTTGGTTCGCACCTTTTATTCAGGGAGTTCATCACTTGGCTTCCCAGTATGGTCTCCATTGCCTTCGTGGGATCTTCATTTGGTGCTGTCGGTTCTCCAGTACCCGCCTTTCAGTAATATTTGCAAGCTTACTTTGCTTACATTGTCCCAGAAGGTAGTCTTCTTGGTGGCTATTACTTCTGCACACAGGGTGTCAGAGCTGGCGGCGTTGTCTTGTCGTTCACCTTACCTGGTGGTTCACAGAGATAAAGAGGAGCTTCACCCTTGTCAGTCGTTCCTTGCTAAGGTTGTTTCTGGTTTCCATCTGAAGAAAAACATTGTGTTGCCTTCCCTGTGTTCTAAGCCTAAACATCCTAGGGAGAATGCCTTGTGCTCTCTGGATGTGGGTCGGTCGTTCAGGGTGTACTTTGCGGCTTCCGAGTCATTTAGGAAATCGGTCTTACTATTTGTCCTTATGGATATACCTCACAAAGGGTTGGTCGCGTCTGCCGTGACCATTTCCAGATGGACAAGATGGGCGATGGTGCAGGCCTATTCCATCAATGGTCAGGTTCCTCCGTTCCCTGTTAAGGCGCTTTCTACGCAAGCTCTTAGTGCCTTTTCGGCCTTCCACCATCAGGTGTCAATAGTGCAGGCTGGCAAGGCAGGCCACCTGGTCGCCTGTGCACACTTTTAAAATTACAATTGATGTGCTGGCATCTGCGGATACTGCTTTTGGTTGCACCGTTTTGCAGGCGGCTGTTTGAGAAGATTAGTCCTCTTTGGGGGTGTATGTTTTTTCAGGTGAGCTCCAGTTGTTCCTGGTTGAGCTCCATGTTACCTGGTTGGCTAGGTTTAGCCTTTTGGGATTTTTCTCTGCTGTTTTTTTCCCACCCCTCATGTTTGAAACTGCTTTTGGACATCCAAATGGTCAAGAAGATTCTTGAAGCTGTGTCCATCAAAGAACAAAAGAGAAATTTGAATTTTTGTCTTACCTAAAATCCTTTACTCTGATGTTCATTGACAAACACAGCACCCACCCCTCTATTGAGTTGGGTTATTTTTCTTCTGACACTGCTTGCAACTAAACTGAATGCCTATAGCAGGAAGTGGGGGTATACTCCCTGGGACTGCCCCATAGGCTTGGTAAAGCTTTTTTCCTGCCTACTGTCCTCCTCCTGTGGGGGACAGCATAACCCAATGGTCAAGAAGATTCTGGAGCTGTGTTTGTCAATGAACATCAGAGAAAA
The DNA here is from genome assembly GCF_965119305.1 of Pelophylax lessonae. Lineage (NCBI taxonomy): Eukaryota > Metazoa > Chordata > Amphibia > Anura > Ranidae > Pelophylax > Pelophylax lessonae. The sequence continues at coordinate 166,761,037 of NC_138772.1, read as the reverse complement.
GGATTTTACGGTTAGACAAAAATCCATTTTGTTTGGTTGTTTAATTTCTCATTAATCCGTGCCTTTGTACCAACGGCGACATATAGAATCTGAAGAGAACCCTTCACCAGTGGGAATTTGTAGTCTTGACTGTCCACTCTTGGACATATGTCATAGTATAATGTTATCTCCCAGATATTTATTGGTTTTTGACTAATATATTTTATTTTCTCCCTGTCAGAGCAGAAGTGTAAGGCTGTCCTTTCTTCTTCCTGAGCTCAGGGATTGACATTAACCTCTTCCCAACTGCGATACAGCCAAAAGACAGCTACAGCTCCATCGCCCTGTTCTGGGAGAGCGTTTATGTTCCACGCCCCCTGGGGCTCGCATCTGGTGTGTTCTGTCAACTCTGTGTCCTTTACCACGATCTGTTAACAGCTGTGTATGAAGGGTCAAACACAGTGGCCCTTTACCATGTGATCAGCACCATGTGTCCAATCTTGCCAGTTTTCAGCATTTCTTTAGAGCGGAGAGTCAGCCGGTGAACAGTGATTCTGACGGGACATTTACACTGATATCAGTGCCCTGATGGTCAGGAAGTCCCATCAGTTTCCCTATATCAGTGCCGCCTCATCAGTGCTGCCTATCCATGCCGCCTATCAGTGCCCATCAGTTCAGCCTCATTAGTGCACATCAGTAAAGATAAAAAGAAATTATTTGCAAAATTTTATAACCGAAACTAAGAAAACCTATATTTTTTTTTCCTTTTACATTTTCGGTCTTTTTTTGTTTAATAAAAAAAAAATGCCAAAAATTTCATACTGGGTACAGTGTTGCATGACTGCGCAATTGTCATTCAAAGTGTAACCACGCTGAAAATTGGCCTGGGCAGAAAGAGGGTGAGATGGCCAGTATTGAAGTAGTTAAAATAAACTGACATATTACAAAGGTGCTACGTGTAGATCAAAAATGAAAAACTTAAATAAACAGGTGATCTCCTCCAGCTGCCTGAAGAGTGTTCCAGTTACTGTTTGTGCCCTGAGCTCACTCTAAAGATAGTTTAACCTCACTGGGCATCTAAATGTCTGAAACACTAGCTGACCTTTCTTATCTGACTTGGAGGAAATGCAACTAAATAAAAACACACACAAATCTACACACACGCTGCCCCTTAAAGGTAAGACCTCAAGAATATAACAACTTGGGAGATGAAATGCAGTTTCTAGAAATTTCTGATTCTGATTAAAGCGACCTTGACACCACATTTAAAAACAAATGTCATGTGACACTTTGCATGTGTGCAATAGGGTATTCTGCCAACACATGTGTTCCCTCCAGCTGGCTGCTATGTCACTACTGTGTACCAGTGGGAGGATCTGCAGTGCACACTTGGGGACATCATATTTTACACACCCCTAAATGTCAGAGCATCAGCGTTTATCTCTCGAAAAGGAAAATTTTGATTTGCAACCCTCTGGACAGGTTATTATTGATCTTTTATTCCTTGCCCATGGTCTGTTTTTCAACTTGTGACAGGATAGTTTTTAGAATAAACTTGTCATGAGGGAAATGTGGGGATGTTATTGCTAACCTCTTTTTGAAACTGCTAGTCACTGAGCCTAAAACAAGTATGCAGATCAGTACATTTAGAAACTTGCTGCAAGTTATTGGTTTGGGATTTATGTATGTAAGAGGGATATCTAGGCAGCTGACGTTTTCAAACTTGGAGATCTGAGATGACGATCTATATTTTCTCTCATGACAGAATTTTCCACACATTTTGTCAATTTTTTCTGTGAATGATATGTGTGGTTGTTTTGATCAGCTTTTTTTATGCTTCACACAGAATTGCAAGCCATTGCAGCAGATCCAGCTGCCATATGGATACTGCAGGTATTTCTTCCGCTACCCGTATGGCTGCTACAGAGGACAGTGTAATTATCTCCATGTACCTAAAGAGAGTGATGAGAAGGTAAGCATTTATTCTTAAATGATTATTTTTAATTCGAGAAATTAAATTGTTTCTTTTTATGGAGTCATAAACTTAGACTTCCCCAGCTAAGTTATTTCCAAGTCTTGCGGTGTGCCCTCAAAATTTTTAGCTTAGCATTTGGAACCTTGGAGCTCACCCATAATGGCAGTGTTCTGTCTTCTGTCTGAAAGTGTCTTTCACAGCCTGTGTCTTTTCTGTTGATGCGTCTGCAGATTATATATTTGGGGCTCATTCACACCATGCGTGCATGAAAACCGATGGGGAAACCATACAGATTTCACTTGCAGAGACATCAGTTTTCATGCGTGTTTCAATTTTTATGGACGTTGGCATCAGTTTTCATGCACGTCTTTTTTATGCACAGACTGACATCACATGCAGTATTATCATCCCGTCATCTGTGCCCCCCTCATTAGTGATCCCAACTTCAGAGACTTCTCATCATAGACTACCTCAGAGACCCCACTCACATCCTACAGGAGGCGGGCAGTACAGGCACAGAGCACCGCTCTCCTTTCCCTGTCACACGGGGTGAATGCAGAGCGGTGCTGTCTGTATTGCCCACATTCCACTGCGGAGCTGTAAGGAAAACTGCAGACATGCTTCCCAATCCCGCTCAACTCCGCACTGGACATCATACCTGCATTTTGGTGTGAACAGACACATGAGAAGTAATTGTTTCCTGTGTGTCTTGCAGAGACCTGAGGTTTTCTGCTGCAGAAAATCTCAGGTCCCTGCAGATGGTATTAACAAGCCCTAAACTATTTCTCCATGTCTAGAAAAAGCACCTGCCACAATTTAGAAAAACGCAGGCTTAGGCACACAACCCTTTGATCGCCCCCTGATGTTAACCCCTTCCCTGCCAGTGTCAGTTCAGTGATAGTGCATATTTTTTAGAACTGATCGTTGTAATAATGTCACTGGTCCTCAAAAAGTGTCAATGTCCGCTGAAATATCGCAGTCCTGCAAGAAGTCGCTGATCGCCACCATTACTAGTAAAACTAAATAAATAAAATGATCCCATAGTTTATAGATGCTAGAACGTTTGCGCCAACCAATCCATGTAAGCTTTTCGGGATTTTTTTTTTTTTTTTCGTTTTTTTTTACCAAAAATGTGTAGCAGAATACATATAGGCCTAAATTAAAAAAAAAAATAGATTTTTTTATGTGTATATGTTTTATAGCAGGAAGTGAAAAAATATATATATATATTTTTTTCAAAATTGTCAGTCTTTTTTTGTTTATAAAGCAAAAAATGAAAAACAGAGGTGATCGAATACCACCAAAATAGAGCTCTATTTGTGGGGAAAAAAAAGGACATTTATTTGGGTCCAGCGCCACATGACCGCGTAATTTTCAGTTAAAGTAACGCAGTGCTGTATAGCAAAAAATGGCCTGGTCATGAAAGAGGTAAATCTTCTGGAGGTCAAGTGGTTAAACATCTCACTGTACCAACCAAAGATGCTTCTTCATTTAATGATTTTGCTGATTGGAAGTTTGAGATGCTGTTGAGGACTCTGTACTCTTGCAGGCCCAGATCTGCAGGCAGCTGTCACTGCAAATTCAGTATGTCAAACTGCATCTAACTAGACTAAGGCAGTGAACAACCAACAAGATCCTGTATTCCAGGGCCATACCTTGACTGAACTTTTACAGAAATTACTTTCGGCTATGCGTTTTGCACTTTAACGTGATGAGACCTATTTCCAGAATGGCCCTAATCTTGTTTGTGGACAGCTGAAGCTGCTTGTAAAAGACACCTCACATGTATGCCCATGACTGTAGAATGTGTTTGTGGGACACTTAATAGATTCATAACAGATATCACAGGAAGCGAGGTTTTACTTCCACAGTGGACGATTTCAAAACCAAAGCCTTCTTTCCAATTGAAGGATGCCTTCATTACGAAGGGTGGGGGTCAATTCAGATTCTCCAGATTTTCTGTTGGGTGATCAATTTCCAAAAATACACTCTCCAGTCTTCTGTTCAACTTAAATACTTGGGTCTGGTCCTACAGTGAGATTCTCCATGAGAATTCTAGGCCTCATGGTGGCCTTCTTCAAGGCAGTAACGTTCCCCTAGTTGCATTCAAGACCTCTCCAACAAATCTTGTCCACCTGAAACGAACATGTTTTGTTGACCTACCCATGCTCCTATACAGCAAACAAAACAATTCCCTAACTTGGTAGATTTGCAGGCTGCATCATAGGATTGTGACACTAATACAGTGATCAGAAAAAAGATCTGTACACTATATTAGTGACACTGTGACAGGGCAATAAAGGGGTTAACTGGGGTGATCAGAGGGTTAAATATTTTTTAAGGGATATATGGCGTAGTGTCCCGCAGCCACCAATAATTCGAAGTCAGGCCCGTAGAGCCCATAGTGTCCTTCCTGATGCGCTTGCAAATCCTGATTGGGAGCCCTCTACTTCTGCAGCACTTGTACTCCCCCCCCCCATTCACAGGCCAACCCGGAATTCAGGTGGAAACAGCTGATTTTACTCCCCTTGGTTTTTATGAGCCGTTTTTCACTGAAAATCTTAACAGATCTGTTGTGGACCAAAACAATTTATATGCCGATCAATTAATCGTGGCAAATTCAAATTTGACCCTTGCCAAAGAATTTGCATTGAAACTGATCACGGTTTCCGAATTTAAAACCTTTCTGGGCTTATCCCTCCTCATGGACATTACAAAAACAAGTGAGTTGCGGTCATATTTGTCTACTGACCCAATTCATCATGTGCCCGTGTTCTCTGCTGCCATGGCCAGGACTATATATGAGCAAATCCTGTGGTTCATGCACTTCAGTGACAATGAACTCTGTCATCCACGGGATGACCCTGGATATGACCAGCTCCACAAAATTCAGCCCCTCGTAAATCACTTCAACCAGAAGTTTCCATCCTTGTATACGCCCCAACAAGCGGTCTGTGTTGAGTCCCTGATTAAATTTTCTGGCCGCCATACTTTCAAACAGATTCTCTCCAGCCAGATATGGGGTCCAGATGTATAAGCTCTGCGACGGCAACAGGCTATACATGTAGTTTCCGGATTTACGAGTGAAAAGATAGCAATGTGGAGCCCCCCAACTGCCCAGACTACATGGAGAACAGTGGCACGATTGTTTGGGACTTGGTATCACCCTTATTTGGAAAGGGGTACCATTTATACGTGATCAATTATTACACAAGCATGCCACTTTTTAGTCACCTTTTTGATTTTAGAATTGGCGCATGTTGCACCGTGCGACCTAATCGCTGGGGCTTCCACCAATGGCTTGTAGATTCCAGACTTAGACGGGGGAGAGAGCCTGCTTCAAGTGTAATAAATTGCTTGCAGTGAAGTTGAGGGACACACGAAATGTTTTCGTTCTGTCCTCACGCAGATACGACAGTCCAAATTGCAAAGGCGACTGGTGGTGTTGAGAAGCCCTTCTGTGTCCACAAATACAACCTTAACATGGGAGGGGTGGACTTCAATGACCAGATGATGGTGTCATACTTAATTGTCCGTAAGGCCAGACGCTGGTACAAAAAAGTGTCTGTATACTTATTCCAATTGGCTCTGAACGCTTATGTGCTATACAGAGCGCCAGGAAGAAGTGGATCCTTCCTAAAATTCCAGGAAGAGAACATCACAACCCTTCTGTATCCAGAAGGTGCTTTGGCCCAAATTCACAATCCAAATGCAGTGAGTCGGCTGCATGAGAGACATTTTCCTGGATGTCCTCCCTAGTACCCCTACCCAAAGAGCACCCCAAAGAAGATGTCATGTCTGTAGAAAACATGGATATAGGTGTGACACCCGCCATTTTTGTCCCTCCTGTCCTGGCCTCTGCATCGGGGACTGCTTCTGTCGCTACCACACACCAGTAGAGTATTATGCCCCATACACACGTGCAGATTATCTGCAGACTTTTGTCTGCAGACTTACCAAAACCATATAATATGAGGTCAAACCTAAACACTTTCAATTTGTATGCAATCCGGCAGGCCCTTGCACTACATAGAAAAGGTAAGTCTGCAGACAAAAGTCTGCAGATAATCTGCACGTGTGTATGGGGCATAAGTATAGGGTACAGCACGGCACAATCTAGGGCACACTTTCACACAGGGTCTCGAAAGATGTATGCTATCGCATTTTGAAAGACCCTAGCCTGGAACAGTTTTTCTTACAGTTACAAAAAAAGTGTAAAAAAAAGTTACGAAAAAAATTAAAGCCAAAAATAGTTGTCGTTTTATTGAGTTAATTTTCTGTTCTTACTTTACTTTTCTACTCTTTCTACTTTTACTGTACTTTATAATATACTTTTATACTGTAATGTTTTACTGTTTCTGTGTTTTATTGTTAACCATTGTTTGCTTTGCAAGTACGCCCATCAGCGGCAGCACTGATTTTTTTTATTCTGACAGCAACAGCGTTTGCTCTCAGCATATACGTAATCAATGATTGCAGCGCTGTAGGAGGTAATTTTACCACCGCAGTTGAAAAAAAAAACATATGGCAAAGCATAGGGGATCTGGTGGACACAGAGGGTGGATCTCCTCTATGCATCGCCATATATTTTTTAACACTTTTCTTGGCAGAGATTTCTTCATCCACATCGATCGATACAAATGGAGGTATCTGCTATGATCTTTTTTTTTTCGTTCAGCCCAAGGGCTGAACGAAAAAAAAGAACTTTGCATGTATGCCCATCATTAGAAGTGGGTGGATGCTGGGAGGTCTGATGGTGGGCATACCACACACTTTTTGGTATTGTTTTTTACAGCCAGCGGTCAGCTTTCTTTTAAAAGCAATCCTAGCAGATAAGCCGCTAGACTGCTTTCTCTATCGTTCATTGATGGACGCAGTTCTCTCTAAAGCATATCAGTAGGGTTATACTGCCCCCTACAGGAGTAGGACACTAAGCAGAAAAAAAGTTCTGGCTATGCCTATGGGCAGTCCCAGAGGGTACACCCTCTCTCTTCCTGCATAGGATGTCTCTTTTAATCTGCCTAGTCAGGAGTAAGGACCTAGTTCCTTGCTGGGATCTTTGGTCCTGGCATAAAAGTGTTTTTTATGTAGATAGTTTTTATTAGCTAGCTTTTTTCTCCAGAATTTTTTCCTGTGAGATCTACAAGCAACTATGCCGGATCTGGGCGATGGGCTGGATGTTTTAGATCCAGTGGTCAACCCAGCCGGCCAACGAGCACGCGCAGGCCTTAGCTCCGCACACACGACAGTGTCTAGACCTGTGTCGCAGCGTTCTTATTTGGCCAACAGCCCCCCTACTTCAGCGGAGAAGGGTCCTGTCATGAGATTTTGCCTGCCTGTGTTCCTGATATTGGGAGTAAATGTTCCCTCCCTCTTCCCTGGCAGATTTTGGGGTGGACACGGGCCCCTCCCTGGGACAGTCAGACATTCCTCGGTTCCCCTCTGTCCTGTTGTACAACCCTTCCCCCCCTCCCCTCTCCTCTCCTCCCCCCCCCCCCTCACGCGGGGGACTGTTTAGGCCTACCTGAAGCTAGAGCCACGTTCTCAGGCCGCATGGGGGGCCTCGGTCGGTTCCTTTAGGGCCTACCTACTGAATGATAGTGTTGAGAGGGCTTGGGGGGGATCCTCCTGTGGGTCCTCATTTGCCGCGCGGGGCCGCCATTTTCTTGTAGCCTCGTCTGCTACAATGACGACGGCCATATTGCTACACCCGTTTTCGGCCATTTTGCGGTGGATTCTCTGCTTGGAATCTAGGTGGGAGTGCTGGAGGCATTTTCTGGGGGCTGGAGCCCCTCTCTTCACCTTGGGCAGTTTCAAAGCTCACTTCCTTTTGGGAGCACTGCTGCTACACATGCAGACGTTCTGGGACTGGCTGATGCATATTGGGACAGTGAGTTCTGGGGGTCTCTCTCTCTCTGTTGGGGGTCTTCCGGGTGTGCCTGACCTTCGGGGGGACGCTGTAGCGCAGTGGGACCATTTTTTTTGCAATTTTTAAAAAATTTTGCTAGCGGGTTTTTCTGGTACAGTATGGACCCTGCAGACCATGTGTCCCCACCTGACCCCTCACGGGAGGCCGCAGGGCCTTCCGGATCTCAACTGTTCACCAATGCAACTTTGGCTGTTCTGGAAGCATTGTGTCCCGGGTGGAGGTGGCCTTGAGAGGGCGAGGTGCGCAGAAACTATCTCCACCTACCCCTGCCTCATTTGATGTCTCCGATTCTGAGTCTGACTCAGCCGCCGCAGACGTGGGTCTCCCTGCCGGGTCTGTTACCTCGCGCCCTGCCTCCTTGGATAATGAGGATGACATTTCTACCTCCCCTGCCATGCAAGATATAGACGCTGGTGGATGCATTGTTTTTTTCTGTGCGTAGCACCCTACCATCTGGAGGACACAGCGGCAGCTGCGCCTAGGGCGCAGGTTGCGCTTGGCACTCACATGCCATCCGGATCGGAAACAATTTTCCCTTCTCAGCTTAACATGCTCATAAAAGAATGGGACCGTCCGAGACGTTCCCCTGGGGTGTTTAAGCGGCTGCTAGACGTTTCCCAGCAGTTGTGCCTTCGTTGGGGCACTCCAGACGTGGATCTTTTGGCGTTGCATCAACAGGATAGTGCGGAGGTTTGTGGCCCGCTCTCTGGACTTTCTGGCAGATGCACCGGTGGCACCAAGGGGGTCATTCTTCTCAGGATCAAGGCAGAAGGGATTTTGGTCATTCTTATGGCTTCGGACTGGCCTCACTGAGCTTGGTACACCGACCTGTTCAGGTTAGTCGCAGATGCTCCTTGGAGAATTCCTCTCAGGGAGGATCTATTGTCTTCAGGGCCAATCTTCCATCCTGCTTTACGGTCGCTGGCTTTGTCGGCTTGGCTGTTGAAAGCCAGGTGCTGAAGGGCAGAGGATTGTCTGCTTCAGTGATTCCAACTCTGCTTAAAGGGAGTAAAATGACTTCTAGGATGATTTATCATTGTAGAGAAAGCTTGTATATTGCATGGTGTGAGTCTCTTTGGACTCCCCCTTGCTCTTACTCAGTGGCCTGAATCTTGGCTTTCCTTCAAGGGCGAGTTGATCAAAAGTTGGCCTTGAGTACTATCAAGGGTCAGGTTTCGGCTTTGACAATTTTCTTCCAAAGGCCGTTGGCCGCCCGTTCCCTGGTGCGTAACTTCTTCCAGGGGGGTGCGACACTTCGTACTTCCGGTGCGACCTCCATCACCAACTGGGGACCTTGATTTGGTGCAGTCGGTTTTTCAAAAACCTCCTTTTGCAATTATTCGGGGGTTTTCCATGCCTGCCTTATAACAGAAGGTGGCCTTCTTGGTGGCTATCTCTTCTGCGTGCAGGGTGCCGGTACTGGCGACATTGTCTTGTCATTCTCCCTATATGTTGGTTCACAGAGACAAGTAGTACTTTGTCCGGATCCGTCCTTCCTTCTGAAGGTGGTTTCTAGTGTTCACTTAATCGAGGACATTGTATTACCATCTTTGTGTCCTAAGCCCAAACATCCAATGGAACGTGCACTGCATACTCTGGATATAGTTCAGGCAATCAAGGTGTACTTAGCAACTACTGATCAGATTCGCTCTCGGTACTCACGGATGGCCCAAAAAATGGGCTGCCTGTGTCTGCTGTGACTATTTCCAGATGGATCAGACAGACGGTGGTGCAGGCTTATTCATTTAAGGGTCAGGTTCTACCTTTCCCTGTTTCTGAGCATTCTACTCGGGCGCTTGTTGCTTTCTGGGCTTTTCGCCATACAGGCGTCTGTGCTTCAGGTTGCAAGGCTACCTGGTCGTCTGTTCACACCTTTACCACATTTAATATTGTGGATGTGCTGGCATCTGCAGAAGCTTCTTTTGCCCGCAAAGTTTTGCAGGCTGCTGTTTGGAGGGCTTTTTGGCCTACCTTGAGGGTGTTTACTGTTTCAGGTGGGCCTCATCTTGCTGTTCTGATGAGTCCTATGTTGCCTGGTTGGCGGTGTTTAGCCTTGGGGGCTTGTTTTTCTTCTGCTGTTCCCACCCCTCATTTTATGGCACTGCTTTGGGATTTCCCTACTGATATTAATCAGGAACTGTGTCTGCCAATGGAGGATAGAGAGAGCTGGATTTTTTACTTACCATAAAATCCTTTTCTGTTAAGTTCATTGACGGACGCAGTACCCGCCCCTCTATTTTGAGTTTGGTTGGTGTTACTTCTCTGACACTGCTTTTATACAAAACTGACATCCTATGCAGGAAGAGAAAGGGTGTACCCTCCGGGACTGATAGAAAGAAGAAGTGCTTGGCGCTGCCAATAAGTGCATGGAACATTCCATACACTTATTGGCAGCGCCAAGCACTTCTTTCTATCATTTACCATATAACCCCTTCTAAGGTTATATTCTGAAGTGGGCTGCAGCCAACTTATTTAGCATCTTTTTGTAGATATATATATATATATATATATATATATATATATATATATATATATATTTATATATATTTCTTCCTTTACCCCTTTTTTATCCTAAGCGCGAATATTTTCTTGTTTTTATCTATACCCTCCGGGACTGCCCATAGGTGTAGCCAGAACTTTTTTTTCTACCTAGTGTCCTACTCCTGTAGGGGGCAGTATAACCCTACTGATATGCATCAGGAACTGCGTCCGTCAATGAACTTAAGAGAAAAGGATTTTCAAGTCAAAAATCCAGTTTTTACAAACCGTGGGGAGGGGACTGCAGCCGGTGGTTCCGTCAGCTGACCATAGAGCTGATTGGAGGCTAGAATGGCTCCAATCATCTCTATGGCTTAAGATACTTGAAGCTATGAGCATTTCATGAATTACATTTCGCCAGATATAAACCGCGCCATTGGGAAATTGGAAAAGCAACTTATCACACCATTCTTGGTGTGGTCAGATGCTTTAAGGGCAGAGAGATCTAGTCTAATATACCCCAATTTTTTGAAAAAGAGTACCTGTCACTTCTTATTGCTATCATAGCGGATATTTAAATTCCCTATGATAACAATAAAAATGATAAAAAATAAGAAGTGATAGGGAAGTTTTTAAAATAAAATTAATAAGCAAAATAAAAAATAAAAAAAATTCAAGCACCCCTGTCCCCCCACGTTTGCGTGCAAATGCAAGCATCAGTCTGGTGTCATATGTAAACAGCAATTGCAGCATGCATATGAGGTATCGCCGTGAATGTCAGATCGAGGGCAATAATTTTTGCAGTAGACCTCCTCTGAATATCTAAAGTGGTTACCTGTAAAGGCTTTTAAAAATGTACATGATTTGTTGCCGCTGCACATGTGTGCGCAATTTTAAAGCATGTCATGTTTGGTATCTATGTACTTGGCATAACATCATCTTTTATATTTTACAAAACAATTGGGCAATATACAGTATAGTGTATTTGTGCATTCAATTTAAAAAAGTGTTACTCTATCGTTCATTGACAGACGCAGCTTCATATCATCTTGACCATTGGGTTTTGCTGCCCCCTACAGGAGTAGGACACTAGGCAGGAAAAAACTTCACCACGCCTATGGGGCAGTCCCTGCAGGCATAACCCCACACTCTCTGCTACAGCCCTCAGTTTGTTTCTGCCTAGTTTAGTAGTAGGACCTAGCTGTTATTTTTTGGGAACCTTTTTTTGTAATTTTTTTCTTTTAGTTAGAGTTCATTGGAGAACTACAAACAATCGGCTGGGTTTCAGACTGGATATTCTAGATCCTTAAGGTCTCCCAGCCTGGCCAGCGAGAGCAGGTTATAGTCCAGCACTAGGCCTCGATACGCCAGAGCCCCATTGGACGGGGACGAGCCCACGAGTGGACCGCCTCGCTGGGACGCCCTGAGTCGCAGTGTACCCCCTGGCTGGCAGCACCCCTACCCCAGGTGAGAAGTAGTCTGTTTGGATCGGCGCCCATCTGATATCAGGGTATGGTGAGTAAGTTTCCCCCCAATTCTCTTGCTGCCTCGGGGTGGACGTGAGCCCCCTCCTTTGAGTAGTCGGACACTCGGGTATTCCTCGGTTCCCCTGGCCTCTCGGGTATACCAGGTGCCCCCTCAGCGGTTCCACTCCCATGGCAATTTCATACCTCTGGGGGGCGGATATATTGCGGCCACTGCGGCGGTTCTTCGGTGGGGTCTCCTTCTGGGGACCCTCCGATGCCTTTTGTCTGCTGTCAGACAGGAACGCAGGTGTCTTTTGGCACCCGCAAATCCCAGAAATCAGGCAAGGTGTTTCCCGGCTTGTAACTTTTTGAAAATATTGTCAATGGACAGTGGGGGCGCATCAAGCACATGCTAGTGGTGCCCAAGCGTTTCAAACGCCGCTATGCCTTCGTGGAAACGGTTTCCACTCGGTGGACTGTGCCACCAAAGGTGGATCATCCGGTTTTCAAACTGAATAAGTCTACTGTGGTCCCGGTGAAAGAATCCCCGGCCTTTACGGACCCCGTTGATAGACTGATTGCGTCTCCCCCGCCATTTACATGTGTTAGCGGGCTCAATATTGAAACCAATATTTGTGACCACCCTGGTGTCACAGACCATCACTGAAAAGTTACTTAAAGGTCACTTGGAAACGGAAGGAAAACCGAAGACAGGCCAATCTAGATCTGCAGACAAATCCTCGTCTGCATGAAGGGGCGTCCTTACCCATTTCTGGGGTGGGGGGATGTTTTCGCTGCTTTCCGGAACCATGGACTTCCTTATTTCAGGACAAGTGGGTCACAAACTGATCTGATCAGGGTACAAGATCGAATTACGATCTCGACCGTCGGACAGGTTCTTCCCATCCAATCTGCGCCTATCTCCAGACCCGTTAAGGGATCTACGAGAGGCGGTACAAGATCTGCTGTCGCAAAGGGCGATTGTGCCGGTTCCTTCTCAGGAGCACTTTCATGGGTTTTATTCAAACTGGTTTACTGTGCCCAGGAAGTAAGGCAATCTGCGTCCAATCCTGGACCTCAAGGCTCTGAACCGTTTTGTTACTTGTAGTAGTGCCTGCCTGGTGCCGTGGTGTAGTGAGAAGTGACCCCCCCCCCCGGCGTAGATGTAAATCTGGCTAAATAAACAAACCGAAAATCTAATAAGTACAATGATCTGTACACAAATACAAATTTACCATCTCAAACAATCATATTTAAATCTCACGGCACACACTGAATGTGACAGAATAAGTCCACCGTGATGGGTCACCATCAGGAGGGTTATTGTTATATCAAAAGGATGTATTCTAATACAGTATATAGTAGAAAAGAAAAAATAAACTAGTTTAGCAATTGTCCCTTATAACCCACAGTGTCCACTTACAAAAATCGTGAAATCATTCAACCTTAAAAGTAAGTTCAAGCTTTTAGACCCTTCAGGGACAATGTTTGAAACCAAGCCAAGGAAAGGATAACAGTTCGGCCCCCCTGGTGCTTATTGACCGAGGCCTGCAGTTTTAACTCTTTAAGGGGTGTGTACACCTTGATACAAAAAGGAAGAGGACCACATAGGGAAAAACCTAACCTGGAGAGACAAAACAATCCCAAGTTAGTTGTCCCATGAGCAAAGTAAAGTCTCACCTTCTCAGGCCATCCACTAAGATTGCATATATATTTACCTTAATTGGTCCACCAAGCACTCAAAATAGGTTGTGTGTCCAGCATGGGAGGCTAGGGTGTATGTGTGCCATTTTTAGAACTCTCCCCGACGATCCACAATTCGGACGCTATATCAGGGAGCCGCGCTTGCACAGTGAGGTGCCCTGACATGGCTCAAGTCTTCATCTTCTGCCCACTCTCCAACCCCACCCGTAGGGGCGTGGTCAGGAATGACAGCGCTGACCCAAGAGATGGGGAGGGAGGAGAGGATGTGCTGATAGGGCCGTGAACAAGGGCTGTGTCCTCAGACGCCAAACCCCTGACGTGTCCTAGGACAGGCAACGTAGGTCGCCGTGTCACCCTCCGGAGCTGGTGAATCAGTTGATCCAGGGGTTACAGTACGTTTGTCCCGCAGGGTATATGTGACAGTGGTAACTCTTCGCCGCATAATATGTTTGAAGTACTGGTTCGGCCGACCAGGCTTCTAAAAAGGTTCTGACTGATCTACCATTTGTAGGTGACCGTTTTGTTCGGTGCCTCTATGGAAGAGATCATTAAGGGCCTTATGGGAGGTAAGAGTACATTATTTACGCAGGTTGCTAAGGGCAAGGAACCTCGTCGTAAACGTGGTACTTTCTTCTCAGCTCACAAGCTGCCCTTTCGTCTGTCTGGTTTGAAAGAAAAGGGTTCGAAATCCACCCATAACTTTGAGACCCTGGAATGGTAAATCAAAAGCGGGCACTTCTAGTTCCGCAGACAAGCCTTCCCCAGCCTGAAGGGGCACCCTCACCCGCATCTGGGGTGGGAGGACGTTTTCGCCTTTATTAGGATCCGTAGACCTTGCTCATTTAGGACAGATAGGTCCACGAGTTGATTCGGTTCGGTTACAAGATCGAGTTTCGGTCCTTGCCTCCGTCAAGGTTCTTTCCTTCCAACTTGCGCCTCACGATTGGCGGCAGGGCAGGACTTGTTAGCACAAGAAGTCATTCTGCCGGTTCCAAGGTCAGAACCTTTTCAAGGTTTTTATTCAAATCTGTTTACAGTTACCAGGAAGGAAGGCAAGGTACGTCTGATCTTGGATCTCAAAGCTCTGAACCACTTTGTGCGGGTTCTGAAATTTTGGATGCAGTCTATCCGCACGGTAGTAGCTTTCCTTCATCAAGGGGATCTTCTGGCTTCTATTGATTTCAAGGATGCTTACCTTCATATTCCAATATATATTGGGCATCATCGTTTTCTTTGTTTTGCCATGGGGGAGGAGCACTATCCATTCGAGGCATTACCTTTTGGTCTCGCCTCAGCTCCTCGTGTATTCACAAAGGTTTTGGACCCAGTTCTGGCCTTGCTACGGCACAAAGGGATTGCGGTACTGGGTTCCCTGGATGATCTGCCTCTGCGTGCAAAGTCTTTCTCGGCTCTAGAAGCCGACCTGGACATTACTGTGCAAACTCTACAAGAGGTCGAATGGACACAAAATTTTCAGAAATCGGCATTGACTACATCCACCAAGCAGGACTCAGCGTCGGCCCGGGTGTTTCTTCCTCAGGTGAAACTTATGAAGCTACAGGATGCGGTATGGCTCCTGTTGTCCAACTGTTGGTTGTCGTTCAGGACTTGCATGCAAGTGCTGGGCCTGATGGTTTCCACCTTCGAGGCGGTTCCATTTGCTCAGTTCCATACCAGACCTCTGCAAAGGGAGATTCTGTCCCAATGGAACAAGGATCCGCTGTCAATGGACAATCTGATCCTGTTGAGTCAGGTTCAAGGTAGTCTCTCTGTTATGGTGGCTCAGCTCCCCGGCGCTTCGTCTGGAAAAATCCTTTCTTCCCTTGTATTGGACTGTAATCCCCACAGATGCCAGTCTGTACGGGAGGTGTCTTGGGAGTGTACTCGGCCCAGGGTGTTTGGACTCGAGAGGAGTCCAGTCTGCTGATCAACATCCTAGAGATTCTGGTGATCAGGCTTTGTCTCGATCCTCTGCAGGAACGCCCTGTGAGGATACAATGCTATGGCTGTGGCATATGTCAGTCATCAAGGGGACACAAGGAGTGCCCTGGCAGCGGGAAGTGGCTGGTATCTTGAGGTGGGCAGAACTATATGTTCCGGCCCTCTCTTCTGTGCACATTCCAGGGGTAGAGAATTGGCAAGCTGACTATCTGGGGGATCTGGGAGAATGGTCTCTTCAACCAGAGGTGTTTCATCAACTGTGCTTTCGGTTGGGGTCCACTTATGTGGACCTGTTGGCCTCTAGTCTCAACACGAAGGTGCAGAGGTTCGTGTCAAGGTCTCGGAATCCTCTGGTCGACACCACAGATGCCCTGGTGGCCCCTTGGGGTCAGCATTGTCTGATTTACGCTTTTCCTCCAATACGACTTATGTTGAGACTGCTACGCAGAATTGAGGTAGATGGAATTCCAATCATTCTGGTGGCACCAGACTGGCCTCGCTGATCTTGGTACACAGGTCTGGTAAGGCAGGTAGCAGACATCCCTTGGAAACTTCCTCTCAGGGAAGATCTTCTGTCTCAGGGACCAATCTTCCATCCTGCTTTATGGTCACTGGCTTTAACCGCGTGGCTATTGAAAGCCAGGTGCTGAAGGACAGAGGGCTGTCGGACTCCTACAGTGATTCCTACATTGGTAAAAGCTAGGAAATCTACTTTCAGGGAGCTTTAGTAGAGTTTGGAAGGCGTACATTACTTGGTGTGAATCTTGGGGGGGGAGGTTCATCCCCGCTCCTTTTCTTTCTCGCCTGTTGGAGTTTCTACAATTAGGTGTAGATCACCGTTTGAGTTTTGGCACCATCAAGGACCAGATTTCCGCCTTGGCTATATTTTTCCAAAGGCCATTGGCGGCAAAGTCTTTGGTTCACACTTTTGTGCAGGGAGTACGCCATCTGGCTCCTCCGGTGCGATCTCTGGTGCCTACGTGGGATCTCAATTTGGTACGGTTGGTGCTTCAAAAGCCTCCCTTTGAAAATATTTGAGAACCTCCTCTGCTCACTCTGTCGCAGAGGGTGGCCTTTTAAGTCACTAATACTTACGCACATAGGGTGTTGCAGTTTGCTCCATTGTCCTGTCGGTCGCCTTACTTGGTGATTCATAGGGACAAAGTGGTGTTGCGATCCTGTCAGGCGTTCCTTCCTAAGGTTGTCTCGGGGTTTCATTTGAATGAAGATATTGTGTTACCGTCCTTATGTCCTAAACTGAACCATCCTAAGGAAATTGCTTACATATTTTTAATACATACAATTGCTACATTCCTTGGATGTGGTCAGGGCGATTCGGGTGTACCTAGTTGTGACTGAGCTTATTCAGAAATCAGATTCTTTGTTTGTTCTTACGGATGAACCCCGTAAGGGGCAGGCTGCGCCTGCTGCAACCATTTCCAAGTGGATCAGGTAGACGGTGGTGCAGGCCTATTCTATTAAGGGTCAGGTTTCTCCTTTCCCTGTTAAGGCACATTCTACAAGGGTGCTCAGTGCCTTAATGGGCCTTCTGTCATCAGGCGTCAGTAGTTCAGATGTGCAAGGCAGCTACGTGGTCATCTGTACATACATTCACAAAGTTTTATAAAGTGGCTGTACTTGCATCTTCGGATGCGGCGTTTGGCCGCCAAGTTTTGCTGGCTGCGATTGCAGAGGCTTCCAATTCTTGAGGGTGATATTTTTTTATTGGTGGTGAGTTCCAGTTGTTCTTGGTTGAGCTCCTGTTTTTACCTGGTTGGCTATGTTTTTAGCCTTGTTGGGAATTCTACGTATTGCTGTGTTTTCTCTTACGTCCTCTGACAGTCGCCGCCCACTCATACAGTCTTCACTTATGGGTATTGACCTCTTATCCATAGGAGCAAGCTAGGCATAAGACTTGTTAAAACACAAACAATTTGCATAGACACACCTGTAGGGGGCTGTCCCTCTGATCCAATACCCCCTGCTATCAGCATTCCCAACTCAGTTTGTCTTTTGCCTAGTTAGGAGTAAGATGGGCTTCCCTTGGCTGGGGCTACAGTCTCAGCCCTTTCTTAACTTTTATTTATGCTAAGTGTTTTTTTCTTTACACTGATAGCTTTTTATTTGATCCTGTGCTTAGTTAGTCAGACTTCGGAAGACTACAGCGTTTGCGGAGCTGGGAATCGGACTGGTTGTACTAGAGACTTACGGAATCCGAGCCCGCCATCGAGCGTCTAGCAGGCTATGCGTACGCCCCTGCCTCGCAAACGACCTGTCCCTGTCTTCAGGGACAAAGCATGTCTCAACTGCGGTACGCCGCGTGTTGCTAGAGTCCTGTTTGGCTGACGGCACCCCCACTGCCAGGGGTGGGAGGCTTCCCGTCGCAGAGGCACCCACGCCTTCGCTGGATCGGTAAGTACCATGCTACCACCTCTGTCTGTGACGTATTTCCGAGGGTGTATGTGGGGCCTCTGTTTAGGGGATGGCAGTCTGCATGGAGTCTGTGTTATCCCCCTCATGTCTGTGTGTCCGGGTCCCGCTGTTCCTCCCGGTCCCTGTGGGGGCGCTGTTGCGGCCAGGCCGCACTGTGGGGGGTTGTGGGGGTCCCTGAATCCCTCGGTAGTGTTTGGTGTACCTTTGGGGGTGCAGGCATGCTTGTGGGGGCCGCTGCGGTACAAAATCGCGGGGCCGCCATTTTGGGTGTGGGCTGGCTTCTCTGGCTTCACTATGGGCATTCAGCAGCCATTTTTCCCTATAGTGTTTTGGGCCCTTCGGGCGCCATCTTGTGTGTGGCAATGTAGTTATACATGTGTTCGGCGGCCATTTAACCTGGAGCCTCCCCATTACTTTACATTGGCAACCATTTTTCCTTGGCTCAAGTCCTATTTTGGCCTCTAGCGGTGTGACATCATTTCCTTTCTTCAGACACTCGGATCGTGCTGCAAGCGTGGTAATTGTACAGCTACACTTCTGGTGGGCTTTTTCTGTTTTTTTTTTTTTTTCAGGGGATATTCCTTTGCTGTCAGTCATTTTCCTCACTGGGTGGTCTCTCAGGCTAGCCCTCATTGCGGTGGGATTCGCCGCTGTCACGGATTTAAAGGGCCAGCGTCAAAAAAATTTAATGGAGTCCCAGGACAGCAAATTCCCCCCAGCTCTGGTGGAGGGTTCAGGTACGCCTGAATCCTCTGCAGTGGGCTCCCTTACTGCGGCACTTGCGACTTTAGCATCCAAAGTGGACCTGTTGATGTCTGAGCGGGCTTCTAAGAAAAGGCCTAGGCTTTCTCATTCTTCTGATTCAGAGCTAGATATGGTTGCCATGGACAGTGTACCCCCTGAAGGGTCTCAGTCGGACGGAGAGGCGGAGGATGAGGAGGGGGACGATCACCCCCCCGGGACGGCCAGGGAACGCGCGGCTTTGTCTGCGCTTATTAGTTCTGTTAAGGAAATACTACATTTAGAGCATGAGCCCCACCCGCCGGGTAAGCTGTCTTCCTTTGGGACCCGCAGAACCCAGAAAATGGCACAAGTGTTTCCTTGTCCCGCTGAGTTTCACGAAACGGTGAACGAACAATGGCGCAATTTAAAACGCAATTTTGTGGTGCTAAAGTGGTTTCAGTACCGTTATTCTTTTGCGTCTCCTACGGATTCGCACTGGACTGTGGCCCCTAAGGTGGATCACACAGTGTCCAGGTTGAACAAAGCCACTCTAATGCCTGGATTCTCCGGTGTTTAGGGACCCTACGGATAGGCGGGTGGAGTCTCTTTCTCGTCACTCCTATATGGTGGCGGGTTCTTTGATGAAACCTATTTTCGCCTCTGTGATGGTCTCTCAGGCTGTGGTAGAGTGGCCAAGGTGCTCAAACGCACCCTTGTGGCTGATTCCGGTCCTCCTGCTACTTTGGAGATGGTGGACCAAATTATTCAGGCTGTTTTATACCTGTGTAACGCGGCCTTGGATGAGGCCCCTTTAGTCTCACGACTATATCCTGTTGCAGTGATCCGCTGTATGGTGTGGTTGAAGAGCTGGTCGGCTGACCAGACTTCCAGGAAGACGGTGTCTGACATCCCTTATGCAGGGAATCGCCTTTTTTGGGGACTCCCTGGACGAGTTGGTTAAGGGGGTCACTGGGGGCAAAAGCACTCTGCGGGGCCCTTCTTTTAAACCAAATCAGGGGTCCTTTCGTGCCTTCAAGGCACAGGACAAGGGCAAATCCTTCAAAGGCGCTGGTGGCCAGAAGAAGCCTTGGGCGGGTAAGCCAAAAGCTGCCCACGCTGGCACGGCGGCCCAGTCCGCCTCAACCCGAAGGGGCGCTCTCACCCGTTTCAGGGGTGGGGGGACGTCTGCGAGATTTTCCCGAACCTTGGATGTCCCAGATTCTGGACAGGTGGGTTCAGGAAATCATTCGATCAGTGTACAAGATCGAATTCCTATCGCGTCCAGTGGGACAGGTTCTTTCCCTCAAATCTTCATTTGACCCCAGATCATTTACAGGATCTCCAACGGGCGGTTCAGGATCTCACCGCCCAGAGGGTGATTGTCCCGGGGCCTCATCAGGACAGATTTCGGGGTTTTTACTCTAATCTGTTCACAGTGCCCAGAAAAGAGGGCAAGGTGCATCCGATTCTGGACTTGAAATCTCTGAACCGCTTCGTGCGGGTTCAAAGATTCCGTATGGAATCCCTTCGTTCAGTGGTAACCTCCCTGAGCCCGGGAGATTTCCTGGCTTCAATCGACCTCAAGGATGCGTATCTACACATCCCCATATTCGAGGGTCATTAGAGGTATCTCCGGTTCGCAATCGCGGAGGAGCACTATTGGTTTGTGGCGTTACCCTTCGTTCTCGCTTCGGCTCCAAGGGTGTTTATCAAAGTGGCCCTGTTGCGGGCGCAGGGGATTGCGATCATGGGTTATCTGGACGATCTCCTGTTAAGATCGAGTTCCAGTCCAACTCTGTCGCGCGATCTGTCCACCACGGTTCAGACGCTCCAGGAGTTCGGATGGACCATCAACTTTCAAAAGTCGACATTGTCCCCTTCTGTTCATCTCCCTTACTTGGGGATGGTCCTGGACTCCGCTCATGCCAAAGTTTTTCTGCCGGAGGACAAGCTCCGGACTTTACAGAACGAGGTCAGGTCCCTCAGGGACAACGAATCCTCCTCACTCAGGACCTGCATGCGGTCCCTGGGATTGATGGTGTCAGCCTTCGAGGCGATACCGTTTGCACAGTTCCACACACGATCTCTCCAAGCGGAGATCCTGGCCAAGTGGGATAGGCATCCTCAGTCCTTGGAAAGGAGGATATCTTTGAGTCGCCAAGTCAGAGAGGATCTTCTGTGGTGGCTCCAGTCTCCGGCTCTGACCAAGGGGAAATCCTTCCGGCCGTTGTTGTGGACTGTGATCACCACGGACGCCAGCCTGTCGGGCTGGGGTGGCGTTCTGGGCACTCTGTCTGCCCAGGGCGTTTGGTCGGAGGAGGAGTCCTCCCTGCCGATTAAATATCTTGGAACTGCGAGCGATCAGACTATGCTTGCTTCATTGGTCGGATCATCTTCGGGGCCGCCCTGTGCATGTGCAGACGGACAACGCAACTGCGGTGGCTTACATCAATCACCAAGGGGGCACCAGGAGTGCCCGGGTGGCCCAGGAAGTGACCAAAATTCTGTCTTGGGCCGAGACGCAGGTCCCGGCGATTTTGGCAGTTCACATTCCAGGTGTGGAGAACTGGCAGGCCGATTATCTGAGCCGCCAGACCCTGGACCAGGGGGAATGGTCCTTACACCCGGAGGTGTTTCAGATGCTGTGTGCGCGTTGGGGATCCCCGGATGTGGATCTGTTGGCGTCTCATCTAAACAACAAGGTGGGAAGGTTCGTGGCAAGAACGCGCGATCCTCTGGCAGACGCCTCGGATGCGCTGGTGGTGCCTTGGAATCGGTATGTCTTCCCCCCGATTCAGTTGTTGTCCAGGTTCCTTCGAAGGTTGGTCTCTGAACCGAAGTCGGTGATTCTGGTGGCCCCGGACTGACCACACCGGTCTTGGTACGCGGACATCATATAACTAGTCGTCGAGCCTCCCTGGCGGCTCCCGTTATAAGACGATCTGCTGTCTCAGGGGCCGATCTTCCATCCTGCTTTACAGTCGCTGGCTTTAACAGTGTGGCTTTTGAAAGCCAGGTCCTGAGAGATCGGGGTCTCTCGTCAGGGGTCATTCCTACCCTACTCAAGGCTTGGAAGGCCTCGTCCGGTAAGATCTATTACCGTACCTGGAAGGCTAATTTTGCCTGGTGTGAATCGCAGGGTTTCCATACTCGCTCCTTTTCGTTGGCGAGGGTGTTAGCCTTCCTACAATCTGGTGTGGACCAGCGTCTCGCGCTGACCACTATTAAGGGTCAGTTGTCTGCGCTGGCAATTTCCAGTGCCCTTTGGCGTCAAACTCTTTGATACGCACCTTTATTCAAGGGGTGCGTCATCTGGCTCCCCCTAGGAGAGCGCCTTTACCTCCTTGGGACCTGAATTTGGTCTTTTCCGTTTTGCAACGTCCTCCATTTGAGAACATCAGGGAGAGTCCTCTGCCTGTGCTGTCACGGAAGGTTGCCTTTCTGGTGGCGATCACATCTGCCCGCAGAGTGTTGGAGTTGGTGGCCCTGTGTTGCCGCTCCCCTTACCTGTTTGTTCATAGGGATAAGGTGGTCTTGTGACCTCACCAATCTTTCCTTCCTAAGGTGGTATCTGATTTTCATCTTAACGAGGACATTGTTTTGCCTTCACTGTGTGCGAATCCTAAGCATCCTAAGGAGTTTGCTTTGCATTCCTTGGATGTAGTCCGGGCGATCAGGGTGTACCTGTTGTCTACTGAATCCTTCAGAATGTCGGATTCTCTTTTTGTCCTTCCCGAGGGCCCTCGGAAGGGTATGGCTGCGTCTGCGGCAACCATTTCAAAAAATATATCAGACACACGATTGTACAGGCCTATTCAATTAGGGAACGGGTGCTGCCCTTCTCTGTCAAGGCGCACTCTACCAGAGCGGTAAGTGCGTCATGGGCCTTTCCGACATCAAGCTTCGGTGGCCCAGGTGTGCAAGGCAGCGACTTGGTCGTCCGTGCACACTTTTTCCAAATTTTACAAACTTGATGTTTTGGCATCGGCAGATGCCTCCTTTGGCCGCAAAGTGCGATAGTGGCTTGAGGGGGACATGACGTTAGCCTGTCCCCATCTGTTGGGGTTTGTTTCCCCTTTGTTGATTTGCTTTCCTGGGTTTGTTTGCTCCTGTTGAGCTTTTCTGTTACCCAATGTTTTTACCTTTCTGATTCAGATACAGTTCCTTTCTCTGACCTGGGTGCTGCGTTGCCTTTGTGACGGTTGCGCTTCCCACCCCTCATGTCTACACTGCTTTGGGACATCCCATAAGTGAAGACTGTATGAGTAGGCGGTGTCAGAGAAACAGCCATGCTGCAACTGGCGACTCTGCCAGTACTTCTAATGGCCGCAATGGACTCAGGCCATAGACTCATTGTCAGTGAAATGGCTGTGCTGCAAACTGGCAACTTTGCCAGTACTTCCCATGGCCGCAATGGACTCAGGCCATAGACTAATTTACTGGCCTATAAAAGGGCTCTGCTCAGCCCATCAGATTGCTGGATTGTCTTCAGCTCTTCCTGTTTCCTGTGCATTGCTACTTCCTGGATTCCAGTTGACCCGGCTTGTTCCTGACCTGTCTGCTCTCTCTCCTGGCTTTGACCCTCGGCTTCGTCTGACCATCCCTGCTCCAGTTTGGCTCTCCCGTTATCTGATCTCGGCTTGGCTCACGGACTTGCTTCCTGTCTACCTGCCCTCCAGTACCTGATCTTGGCTTCTCCACGGACTTGTCTGCTTCTGGCTTTCCTACTATACGTTTGGCTTGCACCTGTTGCAGCTTCCTGTGTTTGACCCCCGGCCGGCCTTACACCTACTGCCTGGTTGTTCCTGGTTCCTCCTTGGACTGTCCGGTGTATTCCTGCCCAGCACTCTGCTAGAGACCGCCTGTCTACCATCTGGACTCTGCCGGCAACCAGTGCTTCTGTGGGCGTTACACCCTCTGTCTCAACCCCAGGGGTGTGCCGCACTCAGCCGCAAGGGGAGCCCTCTCTGCATCTCGGCCTCGGATCAGGTGCGTGACAGTACAATCCAGCCATGTCAGAGGCCGACAGAGGTGCTTCCCCAATTGAGGCTTTGTGCCAGCAAGTCACCGCCCTCACTCAGGCAGTGCAAAGACTCCAGGAGGGTTATTTCCAGTTGGAAGGTCGCCTGCAACACCTGGCCGTTTCGCCTCCTACAGACTCCAATCAATCGCCTGCCAGCACCTCTTCATCCCCGTTACCACAAGGACACGCTAGCTCCGCCCACTCCATGCTAGTCCCGCCTCCTGAACCACGAGTACCCACGCCTGAGCGATTTTCTGGATATAGAAAGAAGTTCAGGGCCTTTAAGAACGCCTGCTTGCTGCTATACTTGGCCTTGCAACCCCGGACCTTTTCTCTGGACTCTGTGAAAGTGGGGTTCATCATCTCTTTGCTGTCTGAAGAACCCCAAACCTGGGCTCATAACTTAATGGAACAGAAGAGCCCTGTTCTGGACTCTGTGGACACATTCTTTGAGGCTATGGCTCAGCTTTACGACGACCCCCAGCGCACGGCCACCGCAGAGGTCGCCCTACACTCCCTGCTGCAGGGCAAGCGCCCAGTGGAGGACTACACGGTTGAATTCCGTAAATGGTCTGCTGACACTGATTGGAATGAGGCTGCTCTCAAGTATCAGTTTCGCCAAGGACTTTCTGAGACATTAAAAGATGAGCTGGCTCGAGTGGAGACCCCCGCTACCCTTGAGGGTCTCATACAACTCGCCATTCAACTTGATAGACGTCTGCGGAAGCGACGCTCGGAGCGTCTCCAAACATTCCGGCCTACCTGGATGCTTCCCAAGATCTCTTCTGCTTCACCTGCACCTCCGGTCTCTTCCCCCATGGCAGCATCTGAAGGGGAACCTATGCAGCTGGGCCTGGTCCGTTCCTCCCTGACTCCTGATGAGAGACTACGACGTCGGCAGGCCAACCTATGCCTCTACTGTGGCGGGGCTGGACATTTTCTTCGGAACTGCCCCGTGAGACCCAGTAAGCCTTACTCTCAGCCCCCATTTAACTGCCGAGTTTCTGAGCTTTCGCTCTCACCTTATTCTCCCGGTCTCCTTACAGGTGGCAGAAGGGGAGGTCCAACTTCGAGCCATCGTTGACTCCGGGGCCTGCAGCTGTTTTCTGGACATTTCTTTGGCCAAGAGACTCCATATTCCTCTTTTCCCTAAGACACAAAGGCTCAAGGTCCATCTCGCCGATGGGTCCCTACCCAGTTCCGGACCAGTTATCCTAGAGACTGGACCCATCCTCACCACAGCAGACTCCAGTCATCAGGAGTTCATCCGTTTTGATGCCCTTTGTTCCCCCATGTTTCCCATCATACTGGGACTTCCTTGGCTGCAAGCCCATAACCCCCAAATCGATTGGGCCAAGAAGGAACTCAACTTTTCTTCTGCCTACTGTCAGCAGCATTGCTTCCCTCAAAGACCTAGTGGGCCTGCTAGTTGCTTGTCTGTTCAACCAACACCTGAGCCACTCCTGGATATCCCACCTGCTTACCAGGACTTCAGGGACGTCTTTGACAAGAAAAAAGCCGAGGTCCTTCCTCCCCATCGGCCTTACGATTGCCCTATAGAAATGCTTCCCGGAGCCGAGATCCCGTTTGGAAGGATATTCCCCCTTTCTGAAAAGGAACTGGAGGCCCTACGAGTCTATATCGATGAAAATTTGAAAAAGGGGTTTATTCGCCCATCTTCTTCTCCTGCAGGTGCTGGTATATTCTTTGTGGAAAAGAAAGATGGCACCTTGAGACCCTGTGTGGACTATAGAGAGCTGAATAAGGTCACTATCAAAAACCGGTATCCGCTCCCCCTTGTCCCCGAACTCTTCCAGAGGTTCCGGACCGCCCAACTCTTTACCAAGTTAGACCTGCGGGGAGCTTATAACCTTGTCCGGATACAGGAGGGAGACGAGTGGAAGACCGCATTCAGAACTCGTTTTGGACATTATGAATACCTAGTCATGCCCTTCGGCCTGTGTAATGCCCCAGCCACATTCCAGCACCTGGTAAATGATATCTTTCGGGAGTTTCTTGACCACTTCGTCATCGTATACCTTGACGATATCCTCATTTTTTCTGCCTCACTGGAACTCCATCGGGTTCACGTTAAAAAAGTCCTTTCTACCTTGAGAAAACACGGACTCTATGCCAAGGCGGAGAAGTGTGACTTTGAAAAGGGGTCCATCCAGTTTTTGGGACTCATTATTTCCACCGATGGGATCGCTATGGACCCACAAAAAGTGAAAGCGATCCTAGATTGGCCTGCTCCTTGTGACAAGAAAGGCGTTCAGAGATTCGTGGGCTTTGCTAATTTTTACAGGCGTTTTGTGAAAAATTTTTCTTCCATCATCTCCCCCATCACCCAGTTAACCCGCCATCAGTCCCGATTTCTGTGGTCTCAGGAGGCCCAATTGGCATTTGACAAACTTAAACAGCTGTTTATTTCTGCACCCGTCCTACAACACCCTGATCCGGCTCTGCCCTATGTGTTGGAGGTTGATGCCTCGGAAGTGGCCACCGGGGCAATCCTGTCGCAACGTCAAGGGCCCAAATCTCTTCTCCATCCTGTGGCCTTCTTTTCTAGGAAAATGTCACCTCCGGAGAAGAATTATGACGTTGGCGACCGAGAACTGTTGGCCATTAAATTTGCACTAGAAGAGTGGAGATATCTATTGGAAGGAGCCACTAATCCTATTATGATCTTCACGGACCACAAAAACTTGGAGTACCTCAGGACTGCCAAACGGTTGAGACCCAGACAAGCCCGATGGGCGCTGTTTTTCTCCAGGTTTAACTTCCATATTTCTTATCGACCTGGCTCCAAGAATGGAAAAGCAGATGCTCTCTCCCGGATGTTTCCGGATACCCCAGAAACAGCAGAACCTGATACCATTCTTTCTGCCCATAATTTTCTCCTTATCCAGCCTGACCTGATGACGGCAATCCGACAGGCCTCAGCCCTTCGCTTGGATCCTGAAGTACCCTCCCTGAAAAAACAGGAAGGGTTGCTGTGGCATCAGGATAAAATCTTTGTCCCTCCCCAAGTAAGACCTCAAGTTCTTAAAATATTTCATGACAGTAAACTTGCTGGGCATTTTGGGGTGCGGAAGACCTTGGAGCTTATCCAACGCTCTTTTTGGTGGCCCAACCTTGGGCAGGATTGCAAGGATTACATCGGCTCTTGTACCATCTGCCAACGTAACAAGGGGTCAAGTACCAAGACTTGGGGTTTGCTAAGACCACTTCCCATTCCTGAGCAACCATGGAAAAAGATATCTATGGACTTTATTGTTGAACTACCCCCTTCAGAAGGATTTTCCACCATCTTGGTGGTAGTGGATCGCCTTTCCAAAATGGCCCATTTTCTACCCATGGTTGGCACACCTTCAGCCCTGGACACAGCCAACATATTCATAAGGGAGATAGTCAGGCTACATGGCCTTCCAGACAACATTATCTCAGATAGAGGAGTGCAATTTACCTCCAGGTTCTGGAGGGATCTCTGTAAATCCCTGTCCATTGAAGTTTCTCTTTCTTCTGCATACCATCCTCAGAGCAATGGGCAAACAGAGAGGACTAATCAAACTTTAGAACAATACTTACGATGCTTTTGCACCTGTTCCCAAGACGACTGGGTCTCGCTCCTCCCCTGTGCGGAATTTGCTTACAACAATTCTCTTCATGCATCCACCAACCAGTCCCCTTTCTGGGCAAATTATGGATTTCATCCCTCCTTTCTGCCTAACACCCTTCTGGAAGCATCAGTTCCTGCTGTCCAAGATCAGATCAGCTTCATTCAAACCAACTATCAAACCCTACAGGAAGCCATGCGTAAAGCCCAGGAGGACTATAAACGGTTTCATGACTGTAAAAGAAAGAAGGGTCCAAATCTCAAGATTGGAGACAAAGTCTGGCTGTCAGCCTTGAACCTTAAACTCTCATGCCCATCCAGGAAGCTCGGGCCAAGGTTCATTGGTCCGTTTGAAGTCAAGAGGGTGATCAATCCTGTGGCTTTTGAGCTGGCACTTCCCGACTCCTTTAAGGTACACCCAGTTTTCCATATCTCCTTACTCAAACCAGTTGTCCCCAGTCCATTTCCTGGGAGAGACGAGCTACCTCCACCTCCTGTCTTGATCGAAGGGGAGACGGAATTTGAAGTTGAGTCCATACTGGATTGCCGAAAGAAAGGGAGACAAACTCAGTATCTTATTAAATGGAAAGGTTACCCCCCTGAAGACAATTCCTGGGAACCCGCTAGTAACCTGCATGCCCCCAGGCTGGTACAGGAATTCCACAGGAGATTCCCGGGAAGCGTGGCCCGGTTGGGCATCCGGAGGCTGCCCCTTGGGGGGGGGGCACTGTCAGAGAAACAGCCATGCTGCAACTGGCGACTCTGCCAGTACTTATAATGGCCGCAATGGACTCAGGCCATAGACTCATTGTCAGTGAAATGGCTGTGCTGCAAACTGGCAACTTTGCCAGTACTTCCCATGGCCGCAATGGACTCAGGCCATAGACTAATTCACTGGCCTATAAAAGGGCTCTGCTCAGCCCATCAGATTGCTGGATTGTCTTCAGCTCTTCCTGTTTCCTGTGCATTGCTACTTCCTGGATTCCAGTTGACCCGGCTTGTTCCTGACCTGTCTGCTCTCTCTCCTGGCTTTGACCCTCGGCTTCGTCTGACCATCCCTGCTCCAGTTTGGCTCTCCCGTTATCTGATCTCGGCTTGGCTCACGGACTTGCTTCCTGTCTACCTGCCCTCCAGTACCTGATCTTGGCTTCTCCACGGACTTGTCTGCTTCTGGCTTTCCTACTATACGTTTGGCTTGCACCTGTTGCAGCTTCCTGTGTTTGACCCCCGGCCGGCCTTACACCTACTGCCTGGTTGTTCCTGGTTCCTCCTTGGACTGTCCGGTGTATTCCTGCCCAGCACTCTGCTAGAGACCGCCTGTCTACCATCTGGACTCTGCCGGCAACCAGTGCTTCTGTGGGCGTTACACCCTCTGTCTCAACCCCAGGGGTGTGCCGCACTCAGCCGCAAGGGGAGCCCTCTCTGCATCTCGGCCTCGGATCAGGTGCGTGACAGTCGGCGACTGTCAGAGGACGTAAGAGAAAACTGAATTTTTGTTAGAACTTACCGTAAAATTATTTTCTCTGAGTCCTCTGACAGTCGCCGCCCCCACCCCTCTTTTGTGGGGTTCTTGGACTATTTACTGCCTGCTACCAAACTGAGTTGGGAATTCTGATAGCAGGGGGGTATTGGACCAGAGGCTGTATGAGTGGGCAGCGACTCTCAGAGGACTCAGAGAAAAGAATTTTACGGTAAGTTTTTTACAAAAATCCAGTTTTTCCCACCCCTCATGTTGACACTGCTTTGGGACATCCCAATGGTCTAGAAGACATGGAGCTGTGTTCGTCAGTGAATGAAAGAGAAAACTGGATTTTTGTCTTACCGTAAAATCCTTTTCTCTGAGGTTCACTGACGGACACAGCACCCGGCCCTCTGTTGGGTTGAGTTATGTGTTTTGACACTGCTTGTTACAAACTGAAGTCCTATAGCAGGAAGTGATGGTATACCCTCTGGGACTGCCTCAGGGCCGTAACAAAAAAGGGTTCCGCCTAGTCCTACTCCTGAAGAGAGAACAGCATAAGTCCATCAGTGAACCTTTAGAGAAAAGGATTTTACAGTAAGACGTTTTTTCCAGCACACCACAAATCGTCTCTTTATCTGAAACATTTCATGAAGAACAATCACATCACAAAGGATGAAGTGCAAAGTTTCCGAGCAATATAAGCCCCATCACATACCTGACAAAAGGGTCTTGCACCGCTTTGAAATGTTGCACTTTGTCCTTTGTGATGCGCTCCTTATTTAGTAAATCTTTCGAACAATAATAGACTTTCCTTGGTGTACGGGCAAATATATGCAATTATGACTCTAGAGGAGTCTCACCTCCTGACCATTCTGGAAGTTTTAACAATAAAGCTTTCTTTGCTGCATTGGACCTTTCTGCTAGAGGTTCATCCAGTTCAGATTGTCCGAAAACACCCTAGTGGTGGCATATATCTACCATCAGGAAGGGACCAGATGTCTCACCATGGCAAGAGAGGCAGGATAGTCCTGTCCTGGGCAAATCTTCATATTCCAGCCTTCTTCACCGTGTACATTCCAGACTGGATAATAGGCAGGCAGACTTCGCAGCTGGCAGAGCCTGGACTCAGGGGACTCTTTCTGCTTCCATACTCAACAACAAACTGGACAGGTTTGATTCCAGGTAGAGGAATCCTGTGTAGAGTAAGCAGTGAATGCTCTGCTCTGAGTGGCTCCGTGAGATAATGGATTGAGGGCGTTCCAGTAACCCTCCCTACTCTGAAATGGCCCAGGTAGATGTGGTATGCTTAACGGTTCAGATTCCTGGTGGATGCTTTGTGTGGCCTACCAGACTGTAAGGATCTTCTGTCTTAAGGACCGATTTACAATACTGCTTTCTGGTCACTGGCTTTAATGGCATAGCTGTTTAAATCCAGATTTTGAGACATTTCTGAATCTTTAAATTCCACAAAGCTAAAAACTAAGAAGGCTGCTTTCTGTAATGTCCCTCTCATTGCATGTGGATCACATACTTTACTTGGTATGAGTCTTAAGATTTCCACCCTTCTACAGCTGGGTCTGAACCAGCATTTTGCTCTCGTCAGGAAGACAGTGGTGTTGAAACGTAAGTCTTCCTTCTTGTCTAAGGTAGTTTCTGCCTTTCACATAAACTAATTGAAAACAACGTCATTCTTACATCCCTCTGCCTGGCTCCAGTCCACCAATTAAAATTTTCTTCTTTTGCCTGAATGTGGTTTAGGATGTGAAGTCTTTATGTTCATATTTTCAGCTACTGCTACTTTCAGGATGAAGGATTCTCTTTATGCCACTCTGGATGAACCCCCAAAAGGTGCTCCTTCATTTAGTTATACCATTTCTAGGTAGACCATTATCGAAGCTTATGGCCTCAAGGATCATATTCCATTATTTTCTACCAAGGGACACTCTACTAGATCTGAGTGCTTTTAGGGCTCTCTGTATTAAAGAGTAACTCCACTTTCGTGGGTAAAAAAAAAAATCAGCAAATAAAGAAAAACCAATATAGCGTATACAATGGTGACACAATTTTTATTGTAATTGAATGTTATTAAAAATTACCTCTCCTTTTCAATCTGCAGCTGTTGTAATTTTCTGAAAATGCAGTGCAATATGGCTACCTGGAGCTGTTCTGTACACAGAATGTGTACTGACCACACCCCAGAAACATAATTTCCTGCTTGTGTGATTGGCTTACCAATTTTCCCAGATGTCTGCCTAAGATACAAGTCAGATTCCTGGCATCCCCTGCAACACAAATGTCATTTTTGGTGAGATACTCGCAGTAGAAACATGTCTAAAGGGATGCAGGCCCAGCAGCTTTCCTCATTAGAGCCCTGCAGCTGCCACCGCTGACAGATAATTATGAAACCACCTTTAACCTACTCAGCACAGAGGAAAAAACATTCATTTCTTCAGAATAACAAAAGGTAGGAATCTGCAACAAAGTTTGTTAAAATCCCTGCAATGTACAAAGATCACCCAGAGGTGAATGTTTTTTTTTTTTTTTCTCAACAAAAGTGGGGTTACGCTTTAAGCAACTGTTTCTCAGATATGCAAGGGTGCCAACTGGTCTTCTGTTACACGTTCTGCAAGTTCTACTAGGCTGACGTTGAGGCTTCAGCTGATACAACCTTTGGGCATAAGGCCCCATAGTTCTTTTTTTTTTCTGGGGCCTGTTGGCATTTGTTTGCGGTGTTATACTGGCCAAGCAAATCCTTTCTCTTTTAATCCATTTAGTAGGTCCCAATTATCTGTGATTTTGCTCTCCGTACTCCTTTGTTACTACACTGAAGCTAGGAGTGGTTATCCTGGGCTTGCCTACAGTAGGTATAGGTGGTAGTGTAACACAAAAGTGAAAGACTTCATGTGTCTCAATAGACTTCAAAAAAAGCTATTACGGTGATTACAAAGATCATATTTCCGAGTTCTTCATAACTTTTTCCTCTTTTTTAGCTATGTATGGAATTGTTGCGGATGATGATAAATGAAAATCGCACAGGTTTTTTACAACGTGCATGTAAGTACAAAATGTAAGACAAGTTCCTCCCCCAGTCCTATTCATCCTTGCTTGTAGGTTGTGTGTAGCGGGAGCTGGTAGCTCTGAATTGCAGAGAAAAAGTTTTTTTTTTTTTTTTTTTGTTTGTTTTTTTGGTAATTTGGTTTATTTATGTATGGAGAAGTGCATGCTTTCATTTTCTATGTATGACCTACCTATTACAAAGTCCCATTTTAATATCCTGTGATTACATGTTTCAAACATGCAGATTGTTGTATATCTCCCCTGCACCGTTGCTCTCTATTATTGTAAGTAATTTAACAAAGTAGAAACTTTTCTATGAAATTATGGTAATCACAAATGTGTGGTTACCTATAGCGCTTGCTAAATTATATCACCCTGGGTGAAAAATATCTCACTTGTTACGACAAAGGTTATAATAAATATTTATTAAATACTGTGCTTTATAAAAAATCTGAAAAAAATTCAATAAATAGTAACTAAAATTCATGTGCACAAAAAAATAATATATGTATGAAAAAACAGTCCTCCTATAGGTATCCACCAATGTGAAAGTTTGTGAAAAATAAATATAAACCATGTGAAAATATTAAAGATGAACAGTCCAAAAAAAATATATTCTATATTGCATATAAAGTGCAGGTGCTTCTTTCTTTTCTTTCCTAGATAGCCCTTCACCGTGGAAATAGATACATTTCAAACTCACCAGACAATATGGGTCCTATATGCCTTTACGGCATTAGGACCAATTTTGCATGAAAAGACCCTTTTCCAGGTCCGGGTACGCTCCCTCCTGGAAAATGAAGCTGCCCCTCTGCAGTACCACTCCACTACGGGTGAGCTCCAGAAACGGGTATGTCTCCTCCAGCCACAGTGCGCCTCCTTGGGATAAAACTCCCCCTGCAGATCACCTCCAGTCACGGGTGTGTAACAAAAGAAAAAAGCCGGATAGTGCAGTATTGTTTTTCAAATGGTTTAATATTGCACACAACCCCGGTCACTCCAAAAAATTTATAAAATATACAATCCCAGTCCTACACGTGGGCTGCAAGTGGAGAGCGGTGACTCTCTCCTCTTGCAGCGGACCGCTCTCCACTTGCAGCCCACGTGTATGACGGTTCTGTTTTGCTTGTTTTATGGATTTTATGGATTTTTACCCACGTCTGCCTCACTAGTTGCTTTTATTGAGCCTTTTTGAAGTGTTTTTCACCTGCTTTTATCACCTTACTGGGATTGTATATTTTATACATTTTTTGGAGTGACCGGGGTTGTGTGCAATATTAAACCATTTGAAAAACAATACTGCACTATCCGGCTTTTTTCCTTTGTTACACACCCGTGACTGGAGGTGATCTGCAGGGGGAGTTTTATCCCAAGGAGGCGCACTGTGACTGGAGGAGACATACCCGTTTCTGGAGCTCACCCGTAGTGGAGTGGTACTGCAGAGGGGCAGCTTCATTTTCCAGGAGGGAGCGTACCCGGACCTGGAGAAGGGTCTTTTCATGCACGATTGGTCCTAATGCCGTAAGGCATATAGGACCCATATTGTCTGGTGAGTTTGAAATGTATCTATTTCCACGGTGAAGGGCTATCTAGGAAAGAAAAGAAAGAAGCACCTGCACTTTATATGCAATATATAATATATTTTTTTTTGGACTGTTCATCTTTAAAATTTTCACATTGTTTATATTTATTTTTCACAAACTTTCACATTGGTGGATACCTATACGAGGACTGTTTTTTTCATACATATATTCATTTTTTGTGCACATGAATTTTAGTTACTATTTATTGAAATGTTTTCAGATTTTTATAAAGCACCGTATTTAATAATTATTTATTATAACCTTTGTCGTAACAAGTGAGATATTTTTCACCCAGGGTGATATAATTTAGCAAGCGCTATAGGTAACCACACATTTGTGATTACCATAATTTCACTATTAGCACCCGCACCTTAATATAGCAGCTGCAATAATATTTACATAACGCACTTTCACTTGATTCATTTATTTTTAATATTAAATACCTTTACTAGGCCTTACACATTTATATAGATTTCCCTCCTTTGGCGCGTGTAATATACTTAGTATATTTTTATACAGAAACTTTATCTATAGACCAAGTTTTTCCCTTTATTTTACGGTGTCTCATCTGGTTTTTGGAGTGCACAGAAATCATGTTAACCCCCAGCTCATTCCTGAATGCGCAGCAGCAAGCAGACGACGGACAGCCCTTTTCATACACTGCGATTAGACTGTATTGGTATCCATTGTTCTGCCTCATGAGAATAAAAAAATTACAGCAGTAATCTATTTAGTGGGCTTGTGTTATTTCACGTTAATTCACATGGATTGTGGTAATTGTGAGGCACCATTCTTTCTATTGTAATCCGGTTTCTAGAATGGCATAGACAAATACTCTCTTTATAGTTGGCTTTGTGTTTTCAGTTTTCTGCAATAGGCCAAGATCTACTTATTATTGTTATTTACTTATAAACTTGTATTATGTGGAAATATAGCAAACTAAGGTAGCTTTTTCTGTGTAGGAAAGTTGTGGGTTAACATAACCTGTAGAGGCAAGCAGTAAGATTGTCATCTCGCATGCCTTTTGTACCATTTTACCAATGTACACTGCCTTGAAAAAGTATCCATACCCCTTAAAATTTCCATATTTTGTCATGTTGCACCCAAAAACATAAATGTATTTTATCGAGATTTTATGTGTAGACCAACACAAAATGGCACATAATTGTGAAGTGGAAGGAAAATGATAAATGGTTTTCAAATTTTTTTTACAAATAAATAACCTAACAATGTTCACAAATAAACAGATCTTAAAATAAAAAATAATCTGAACAATGTGGCATGTAAGTGTACTCGGCCCCCCTAAGTCAATACTTTGTAGAACCACCTTTCGCTGCAATTACAGCTTCAAGTCTTTTTGGGTATGTCTCTACCAGGTTTGTACATCTAAAGAGTGACGTTTTTGAGCATTCTTCTTTGCAAAATAGCTCAAGCTTTCTCAGATTGAATAGAGAGCTTCCGTGAACAGCAATTTTCAAGCCTTGCCACAGATTCTCAGTTGGATTTAGGTCTGGACTTTGGGCAATTCTAACACATGAATATGCTTTGATCTAATCTATTCCATTGTAGCTCTGGCTCTATGTTTAGGGTTCTTGTCTTGCTGGAAGGTGAACCTCCTTCTAGTCTCAAGTCTTTTGCAGACTACAACAGGTTTTCTTCTAAGATTACTATTTAAACATGCTCCTCGATCACACTGATTCATCATCAATTCCAATGCTACAACTGTGCATAAATTATAATAAAATGTTCGCAAAGTCGCAGAAATGGAGGACTTGATTCATCAGGCGCATGATTCCCCTCATGAATTTATCACCACTTGGGCCCTTTGGCTGGACTTTACCTATTCAGATGATTATCGCAAATTGCTGTACTGCTCTGATTACTTTCACATGGTGGTAAGATGTTATACTCACAAATCTAGCAGCTTTCCATACGTAAGCTTGCATGAACCCACCCTTCCCTGCCTCCCTCCCCCCACCCCCCCTTTTTTTTTTCTTTCCCCCAGCTTTCCCTTTCCTTCTTCCAATCTTCTACTTTACCCCTGTCTTCCCTCCAACCCACTTTCCTGTCTCTCTCTTTTCCGTCTTACAATGATCTACTCTTTTCGATTTAACATTGCTCATGGATAGCGCATTACACACACCTGAGACTCGTTACTTGTCTCTTCTTCATTCCCACGCCCCTCTGCTATTATTGAGGGTACTTGAGACTCTCCTGTTGTGACCTCTCCGGAGACTTGGACACAGTTTGATCCCTTTGGGGGTGTCTGGCCTCTGCAGTGGTCCTCGTGTTACGTTATTTGCCTTGACCCCTGGGAACATTTCTAAAACTAAGTCTGGGCTGGGATGGACTTACTTTGGTCTCATTATTGGACTGCCTGCTTTAATTGTTTCACATGGATGTTCTATCTCTGTCTGAACGTAAATCTGTAACTCGTACATGCCTTTTTCGTATGTTCCATGAGCATCTGTCTATTGTTGCATCTTCCATGTTACGTTGTTATTATCGACTGTATCCTTTTCGCGTGTATGTTCACAATTTTCAATATAATGTTTTTAAAAAAAAATTATAATAAAATCGTCCCAAAAAAATGTATTATAATAAGAATAAATAGTCCCAAAGAAAGTCAATTCATATTTGCATTTTTTTTGTACTTCTAATGTGCTGATGTGCAAAAAAATGGAAACTCCAAAGTGCAGCAGTACTCTAAACGATTACACAGTGAAATATGCTTCACACAACCCCCTTTGTGCCTATACTCAGCAGACTGAAAGGACCTCCTAGCAATATTGCATGTGGGTCTATTGCTCTTGACTGGTGAGCGGGGATATATAGTAACTGCAGGTCTTCCAAATCTTCCTAGGTAGGCAGTAGATGTCTAAAGGTCTGCACGGCCTCCACTCATATACAGGATAGACCTTGTACAGTGTAGTGCGTTCTTTTTATTTTTAAAAAGGTTAAAATCACACTTCGTGTTCCAGAGAATAAACTGCTTGCCGGATGTGATGTCCCTAAGGAACCGGAATCTCCCTGGATGTGTTTTGCCCCTCCAGCTTGTTATAAAATACAGGAAACCCCACTGTCTTAGTTACCTAAATAGCCATGTACGGACTTGTTCCGCTCACGTGATTTACAAGTCATATCCTTTTAAAAATGGGTGTACTTGCATGCTTCTATGTTGTGCTATTACAGTAAGTGTTAGAAGACTACAAAACTTACTAAGAGTATCACTCACACCTATACACACTTGCTATATGTGTATCAATGTGCAAAATTATCTTTAAAAGTGGTGCCGTGCTCCAAAATGCTAATGTACTAGTATCCCTTTAAATCTGTTTGCATAGCAATTTAAAAAAAAACGCATAATTATATCAAACCATATAAAGCATTGACAAAACAAACAATACATCAGTCCATAAAGTGTCCACCACTTTTGAATATAATTTTACAAGTCATATCCTGTTGGGTGTACTGAGCTTCATACCCATACATTAGGTTACCACTTCCTACTCTCAATGGTCAGTACACCTCTAACAGGCTCCTTATGCTCACATATTGTTCAGTTTCTTTCTTCTCTGATATAATCTATTAAATATTACATAGTGTGCCCCCTACTAAAAATACTACCAGGGAGACAGAGATGAGAGATGGAAAAGGGTCTGGAACTGCTTAAAAAAATTAAAGAGGTTGTTATACGACCAGCAGATAGAGAGGGGGGATTGGTAATTTTAAACAAAACAGATTACTTGGCAGAAATTAATAGATTGGTAGAAGATAGAGAGATCTATGAGAAACTAAAAGGCAGCCCCTACAAATATAAAACTTGACTAAAACAAATTGTGAAAAGATCACAAAGGGAAGATATAATCAACAAGGAGGCAAGGATGATGCCCCTAGCATTCTTGTTCTATATCAAACACCAAAGATGCATAAATGTAATACAAAACCCCCAGGTAGACCGATAGTAAGTGGGATCGATTTCCCTTTTTAGTAGACTGGGAGAGAATACTTGGACCGTTTCTTCCAATCATTATCACAACAATTTCCAGCATATTTGAAGGATAGCAAAGAGCTTATTAGCTTGTTAAAATCTGTTGATGCAGGAGATGATTGTATTTTGGCATGTGTCAATGTGAACTTTCTACAGTATCTCACAAAAGGGAGTACACCCCTCACATTTTTGTAAATATTTTATTATATCTTTTCTTGTGACATCATTGAAGAAATTACACTTTGCAACAATGTTAAGTAGTGACTTTACAGCTTCTAGAACAGTGTAAATTTGCTGTCCCCTCAAAATAACTCCACACACAGCCATTAATGTCTAAACCACTGGCAAAAAACGTGAGTACACCCCTAAGTGAAAATGTCCAAATTGGGTCCAAAGTGTCAATATTTTGTGTGGCCACTATAATTTTCCAGCACTGCCTTAACCCTCTTGGGCATGGAGTACACCAGAGCTTCACAGATTGCCACTGAAGTCTTCTTCCACTACTCCATGACAACATCACCGAACTGGGGGATGTTAGAGACCTTGCACTGCTCCACCTTCCATTTGAGGATGCCCCACAGATGCTCAATAGGGTTTAGGTCTAGAGACCTACTTGGCCAGTCCATCCCCTTTACCCTCAACTTCTTTTGCAAGGTAGTGGTCGTCTTGGAGGTGTGTTTGGGGTCGATATCATGTTGAAATACTGCCCTGCAGCCCAGTCTCCAAAGGAAGGGGATCATGCTCTGCTTCAGTATGTCACAGTACATGTTGGCATTCGTAGATCCCTCAATGAACTGTAGCTCCCCGGTGCCAGCAGCACTCATGCAGCTCCAGACCATGACACTTCCACCCCCATGCCTAACTGTAGGCAACACACACTTGTCTTTTGTACTCCTCACCGGGTTGCCACCACACACACTTGACACCATCTGAACCAAATAAGTTTATCTTGGTCTCCTCAGACCACAGAATATGGTCCCAGTAATCCATGCCCTTAGTCTGCTTGTCTTCAGCAAACTGTTTGCGGGCCTTCTTGTGAGTCATCTTTAGAAGAGGCTCTCCTCTGGGAAGACTGTCATGCAGACCAATTTGATGCAGTGGCGTCTGAGCACGGATAGGCTGACCCCCCCCTTCATCCTCTGCTGCAATGCTGCCAGCACTCATTTGTTTATTTTCCAAAGACAACCTCTGGATATGATGCTGAGCACGTGCACTAAACTTCTTTGGTTGACCATGGCGAGGCCTGTTGTGAGTGGAACCTGTCCTGTTAAACGGCTGTATGGTCTTGGCCATCATGATGCAGCTCAATTTCAGGGTCTTGGCAATTTTTTTTATAGCCTAGATCATCTTTATGTAGAGCAACAACTCTTTTTCAGTTCCTCAGAGAGTTCTGTGCCATAAGGTGCCACGTTGAACTTTAGGTGACCAGTATGAGAGTGTCATGGAACCGTGACCCACACTGTGCTTGTGTGCTTCCATCGGAATACTGCTTCCTCCAGTCTGAACATAAATAGCAGATATTCTAGCCGTCCCCATACAAAACTAGCCTGAACTTAGCTTGTATAGAACTGGAACTTTTATTTAAAAAACTCACACCAAATATATACCACACATGAGGACATCCCCCTCCTGATCAGATTACCCCATTAGGTCAGGTGCCTGTTTACATTATCCTATGCAGATTAAATTGTGTACTGAAATATAATTAACCTGAACTAATTACCTAGCCATCTGGACAGAAACAATAAGTGAATGGAAATCCACATCTAGACATGATTATAGTTAACATGTTAATTAACTCAGCACTGCAACAAGGCTAAAACAAAGTACATTGCACATTATCCTAAGTATAAACACAAAACCCACAGTAGACAATAGGTGAGTTAATTAGCATAATCAACAATGTGTGGAAGACAGGTGGTTGAGCTGATATTAGCATCTGCTATGAGTCTGACTGTATGAAGCAGTCTAGGCCTAGAGTCCCAGAGTCTTCAAATACTCCTTGAGATATATTGTTGACAAATATTATTGTCCCATTTAAATAATTCAAACCATATTCTCAGTGTTCATTAAGTCCATCATTTTCTCTTACGTCCTCTGACAGTCGCCGCCCACTCATACAGTCTTCACTTATGGGTATTCACCTCTTATCCACAGGAGTAAGCTAGGCAGAAGATTTTGTTAAAAACACAAAACTTTGCATAGACGCACCTACAGGGGCCTGTCCCTCTGGTCCAATACCCCTGGCTAGCCTCATTCCCTATTCAGTTTGTCTTTTGCCTAGATAGGAGTAGGCAGGCTTCCCTGTGCTGGGGCTACAGTCTCAGCCTTTTCTCTGTTTTATTACATTTTAATTTCTGCTAAGTGTGTTTTTCTTTGCACTAATAGCTTTTTATTTGTTCCTGCGCTTAGTCAGACTTCGGAAGACTACAGCGTTGCGGAGCTGGGAATCGGACTGGTTGTCCTGGTGTCCCAGGACAGAGAACCTTATGGAATCCCAGCCTGCCATCGAGCATTTAGCAGGCTATGCGTATGCCCAGGCCTCGCACACGACCTGTCCTGTCCTCAGGGACAAAGCCCGCAAAGTGGCCACTTTCGCTAGGATGTCTCTACTGCGGTACACCGCGTGTAGCTAGCGTCCTGTTCGGCTGACGGTACCCCCGACCGGGGTGGGAGGCTTCCCGTCTTACGGCGGCACCCACGCTATCGCTGGTCGGTGGGTACCATGTTACTCCTCTGACTGTGGCATTGTCTGTCGGGGGGTGTCTGTGGGGCCTCTGTGCTGGGAATGGCGGTCTCTTTTAGTGTCTGTGTTCCCTCATGTCTGTTGGTGTACCTCCCGTGTGTCCCTCCCGGTCCCTGTGGGGGCGCTATATCGGTTATGCCGCGCTGGGGGGGGGGGGTGAGGGGGTCCCTCTCCCCTGTGGGTGTTTGGACTACTTTGGGGTGTCAGACGTGTGTGTTGGGCCCGCTGCGGGTGAAAAACCGCTGGGCCGCCATTTTTAGTGTGGGCAGCTTGCTTGGCTTCATGTATGGGCAATAGCACTCCTCCCTGTAGCAAAATCGCGCCCTTTTCGGCGCCATCTTTTATGTGGCAAGGTCTTTTCTCACATGTGCTCGGCAGCCATTTTCCCGGAGCCTCCCCATAGACTTTCATTGGCAACCATTTTTCCTTAGTCTAGTTCTCTAGCAGAGTGACATCACTTCCTCTCCTCAGACTCTCTGATCGATCCTGCGGCGTGGGTAACTGTATGCACATACTCCTTGGGGTTTTTAAGCTTCTTCTGGTTACTTTTCATGCTGGCTACTATTTCCTGCAGTTTTTCAAACTTGTGCTATTTTCATCCCTATTTCGGTAGAGGTGCGATCCGCGGCTGCCGCGATTTAAAGGGCCAGCGCCATAGAAGTTGTAAGTGTGTTCTTAATGGATTCCCACTTAATGGATTCAGATACTCCTGAATCCTCTGTGCCCAGCCCCCTTACTGCTGCGCTTGTGATTTTCGCATCAAAGGTGGATCTGCTGATGTCTGAGCGCACTTATAGAAAAAGGCCCAGGCCTTCACTTTCCTCTGATTCAGGTTCTGTCATGGTTGCCATGGACAGTGTACCCCCCGAGGGGTCTCAGTCCTCTCAGTAGGGGGGGGGGGACGTGGAGAAGGAGGATGTTTCCCCCGCCTGGTCGTCCAGAGCTCACGCCGCGGTGGCTGCGCTCATTAGTTCCATAAGACACGCTACATTTGGAGGATGAGCCCCACCAGCAAGGTAAGCGGTCGTCCTTTGGGGCCCGCAGAACCCAGAAATTGGTTCAGGCTTTTTCCTGTCACGCCGACTTTCGCAAAATGGTAACTGAACAATGGTGCAGTCTGAAGCGCAATTTTGTGGTACCTAGGCGGTTTGACTACCGTTGTCCCTTTACGTCTCCTACGGATTCATGCTGGACTGTGGCCACTCAGGTGGCCCACACGGTGTCCAGGTTGAACTTAGCCACTTTTATGCCTGCGGAGGATTCTCCGGTGTTTAGGGACCCGGCGCACAGATGGGTGGAGTCTCTTACCCGCCACTGCTATATGGTGGTGGGGGGTTCCTTGCTGAAACCCGTATTCGCCTCAGTTTTGGTCTCTCAGGCTGTGTGGGAGTGGATAAAGCGGATGCTGCCTCCTTCTACGGTTGCCATGGTGGAACAGGTTTCTCAACCTGTGCTATGCCTGTGTGAAATGGCCTTGGAGGAGGTCCCTTTGGTCTCGCGCTTGTCTGCATGCGCAGTATTGATCTGTCGCATCGTGTGGTTGAAGAGCTGGTCAGCTGACCAGTTCTCAAAAAACATCTGACACCCCTTATGCGGGGAACAGACTTTTTGGGGACTCCCAGGTTGACCTGGTTAAGGGGGTCACTGGGGGTAAGAGCGCTCTTCTACCCCAAGTTGCCAAGGGTAAGTTTTTCCGTGGCAAGCGGGGCCCTTCCTTTTAATCCTAACATGGGGTCCTTTTGTGCCTTTAAGGCACATGACTAGGGCGAATCCTTGAAGGCCTCTGGTGGCCAGAAGAAGCCCTGGGCGGGCAAGTCTATAGCCACCCACTCTGGCATGGCAGGCCCGTCCACCATTCAGGACAGATGGGTTCAAGAACTCATTCGGTCGGGGTAAAAAGATCGAATTTCGATCGCACCCAGCAGACCGATTCTTTCCCTCAAATCTTCATTGACCCCAGATCGTTTACAAGATCTCCAACGGGCGTTTCAGGATCTCCTCGCCCAGGGGGTGATCGTCCCGGTGTCACATCGGGACAGGTTTTCGTGGGTTTTTACTCGAATCTGTTCGCGGTGCCCTAAAGTTTCTGAACCGCTTTGTGCGGGTTCAAAGATTTCGTATGGAATCCCTCTGATCGGTGGTGGCCTCTCTGAGCCCGGGAGATTCCTGGCTTTAACGACCTCAGGGCTGCGTTTCTACACATCCTTGTATTCAAGGGTCATCAGAGGTACCTCCGATTCGCAATCGCGATATCAGTTCGTGGACTTTACCATTCAGTCTCGCTTTGGCTCCAAGGGTGTTTACCAAAGCTTTGGCTCCTGTTCTGGCCCTGTTGTGGGCGCAGGGGATCGCAATCCTTGGCTATCTGGTCGATCTCCTGTTAAGGTCGTGTTCCAGTTCAGTTCTGTTGCGCGATCTGTCAACCACGGTTCAGATGCTCCTGGAGTTCGGGTGGGCCATCTATTTCAGAAGTCGACATGGCTCCCTTCTGTTCGTCTCCCTTCGCTGGGAATGGTCCTGTACTCCGCCCATGAGTTTTCCTGCCGGAGGACATGCTCCGGACTCTGCTGAACGAGGTCAGGTCCCTCAGGGACAACGAATCCTCATCACTCGGGACCTGCATGCGGTCCCTAGGATTGATAGTGTGAGCCTTCGAGGCGATGCCGTTTACACAGTTCCACACGCGATCTCTGCTAGCGGAGATCCTAGCCAGGTGGGACAGGCATCCTCAGTCCTTGGACAGGAGGATATCTTTGAGTCACTGGGTCAGAGCGGACCTTCTGTGGTGGCTCCAGTCTCCGGCTCTGCGGAAGGGAATCCTTTCGGCCACTGTTATGGAAGGTGCTCACCACGGACGCCAGCCTGTTGGGCTGGGGTGGCGTTCTGGGCAAAATTGTCAGCCCAGGGCACGTGGTTGGAGGAGGAATTCTCCCTACCAATACATGCCTTGGAACTGAGAACGATCACACTCTGTTTGCTCCGTTGGAGGGATCGTCTTCAGGGCCACCCTGTGCGGGTGCAGGCGGACTACACCATTGAGGTTGCGTACATCATTAACCAAAGGGGCACCAGGAGTGCCCGGACGGCCAAGGAAGTGGCGAGACTTTGCCTTGGGCCGAGACGCGGGTCTCGGCGCTTTCGGCGGTTTACATTCTGGGTATTGAACACTGGCAGGCCGACTATCGGAGTTGCAAGTCCCCAGACCAGGGGGAATGGTCCCTACACCCGGAGGTGTTTCAGATGCTGTGTGCGCGA
This sequence comes from Pelophylax lessonae, assembly GCF_965119305.1. NCBI lineage: Eukaryota > Metazoa > Chordata > Amphibia > Anura > Ranidae > Pelophylax > Pelophylax lessonae. Next base: position 166,717,676 of record NC_138772.1, on the reverse strand, counting down.
TGACGCGCCTCCTCTAAGCAGCAAGGTGGGAAAGCTCATGGCAAGAACACGCGATCCTCTGGCAGCCGCCTCGGACGCGCTGGTGGTGCCTTGGAATCAGTATCGCCTGATTTATGCCTTCCCCCCGATCTAGTTGTTGTCGCGGTTCCTTCGCAGGTTCGGACGTCCTGCAAATGGTTGTCGAGCCTCCCTGGCGGCTCCCCTTATGAGACGATCTGTTGTCTCAGGGGCTGTTCTTCCATCCTGCTTTACAGTCGCTGGCCTTGATGGCGTGACTTTTAACAGCCAGATCTTGAGAGATCGGGGTCTCTCGGAGGTCCCTCCTACCTTGCTTAGAGCTAGGGAGGCCTCATTCGGTAAGATTTATTATCGTACCTGGAAGGCTTGCTTCGCCCGGTGCGAATCACAGGGTTTCCATCCTCACTACTTTTCGGTGGCAAGGGTGTTGGTCTTCCTGCAATCCGGTGTGGACCTACATCTTGCACTGCCCACTGTTGAGGGTCAGTTATCTGCGCTGGCCATTCTTTCCAGCGCCCTTTGGTGTCGAATTCCTTGTTCCGCACCTTTATTCAAGGGGTGCGTTATTTGTCCCCCTCGGTGGGCGCCCTTAACCCCTTGGGACTTATTTGGTTTTGTCATTTTGCAACGTCCTCCCTTTGAGAACATCCGGGAGATTCCTCTGCTTGCCCTGTCACGGAAAGTTGCCTTTCTGGTGGCGATCACCTCTGCTTGCAGTATGTCGGAGTTGGCGGTCCTATCTTGCCGCTCCCCCTACCTGGTGGTTCATAGGGATAAAGTGGTCTTGCGACCTCATCAATCCTTCTTTCCGAAGGTGGTGTCTGATGTCCATCTCCATGAGGACATTGTTTTGCTTTCGCTGTGTGTGAATCCTATGCATCCTACGGCTTTTTGCCTTGCATTCCTTGGGTGTTGTCAGGGCGATCAGGGTTACCTGTTGTCTACTGAATCTTTCAAAAGGTCGGATTCCCTTTTTTGTCCTTCCTGAGGGCCTCGGAAGGGTATGGCTGCGTCTGCGGCAACCGTTCCTGTCTTATTCAGAGGGATGTTTGTACAGGCTTATTTACCTAGGGGTCGGGTTCTGCCATTCCCTGTCACGGTGCACTCTTCTGAGCGAAGGGTGCGTTTTGGGCCTTTCGCCGTCAGGTGTGGGTGTCCCGGATGTGCAATGCGGCGACCTGGTCGTCCCTGCACACCTTTACAGAGTTTACTAACTTGATGTTTCGGCATCGGCAGATGCCTCCTTTGGCCACAAGTTCGAAGTGCGGCGGTACTTTGGTGGAGACATGGCGTTTTTAGCCTGTTCCCTCCTGTGGGGGTTTTTTCCCCCTTGGTTATTTTACCTTCCTGGGTTTATTCGCTCCTGTTGAGCTTTCCTGTTACCCAGTGAGTTACCTTTCTGGTTCAGATAAGGTTCTTTTATCTGACCTTGGGTGCTTCGTTACCTTGTGACGGTTGCGTTTCCCACCCCTCATGTCTGCACTTCTTTGGGACATCCCATAAGTGAAGACTGTATGAGAGAAAACTGCTTGCTACCAAACTGAATTGGGAATGAGGCTAGCTGGGGGTATTGGACCAGAGGGACAGCCCCCTGTCGGTGTGTCTATGCAAAGTTTTGTGTTTTTAACAAAATCTGCCTAGCTTACTCCTGTGGATAAGAGGTCAATACCCATAAGTGAAGACTGTATGAGTGGGCGGCGACTGTCAGGACTCCGAGAAAGGAATTTTACGGTAAGATTTTACAAAATTTCAGTTTTCTTGGTAACCATGTGCTCCTAATAGACACAGGGTGACTTACACATTATAGGGGCCTAAGGAGCTGAGAGGAATTTCTCAACCTCTCTATGGTAAGCTGGGTTCCATGGCCTCCCCCCCCCCCCCCAACCAAAGTGACTCCCGTCACAGAGAGCGATCACCCCAAATTTAACACACCCGCTTCCCATTCACACCTGAGACCTTGAAACACTAATGAGTCACATGACATCGGGGAGGGAAAATGGCTAATTTAGCCCGATTTGGACATTTTCACTTAGGGATGTACTCGGGCGGACTGAGCGGTCGGGACTTCGGGCGTGGACTGAGGGCCCGGTCGGGAAGGGGACCCGCCGCCCACTGCAGCATTAATTAACCTGATGTTGTCTCAGAGACAACATCGGGCTATCAGGGCCCGGCAGCTAGCGCTCTGGAAGTGGGAGGAGAGGAGGGGCCCTACCGCCATCGCTATGGAGGTGAGAGGAGGGGAGGGGCCTGGCTGCCGGCAATATGGAAGTGGGAGGAGGGGAGGGGCCCTGCAGGCAGCTGTCGTTATGGAAGTGAGAGGAGGGGAGGGGCCCGGCATCTGGTGTTCTGCCAAAATACACCGGCACTATGGAAGTGGGAGGAGAGGCCCGGCTGGGGTTTCCATGGTGTCCTCAGTGAGTGGGGGCGCGTTGGCATTGATGTCATGATGTCCACAGGTCCAACGGTCTAAGAATGATGGTACAGTACATGTTCAAGGCAAGCCCAACTAAATGCCAGATCTACTGACACCCCCACCAATATGTGATCTCCCCCAAATTCACCATGGTACAGCAGTGGTGAATTTGGGGGAGATCACATATTGGTGGAGGTGTAGGTGTTGATGTGGGGGAGGGGTTATGACACAGCGGTGGTGAATTTGGTGGGGAGATCACATATTGGTGGTGGTGTCAGTGGGGAATTATGTGGTGAGGGGGGGGGATCACATATTGGTGGGGGTGTCAGTGGTTGTGTAGGGGAGGGGGTCTGACACAGCGGAGGTGTCACCACCACTGTCATACCACCACTGACACCCCCACCAACTTATGATCTCCCCCAAATTAACCACCACTGTGTCATTCCCCCCCCCCTCACCACACAATTCACCACTGACACCCCCACCAATATGTGAGCTCCCCACTAAATTCACCACCGCTGTGTCATTCCCCCCCCCCCCCTTCGCCACACAATTCAGCACTGACACCCCCACCATTATGTAATCTCACCAAATTCACCACTGCTGTGTCATCCCCCACCACCCCTCACATTTCACCACTGTCACCCCCCACCCCGACGTGTGATCTGCCCACCAAATTCACCACCACTGTATCATACCCCCCCCCCCCCCCCCCCACACACACACACACACACACACACACACACACAAAAATCGGGCATTCGGGGGAATGACACAGCAGTGGTGAATTTGGTGAGATCAGCGGTGAATTGTGTAGGGGGGTATAATAAATACAGTGGTGGTGTAGGCCCCCCCCCCCCCTGCCAAACCACACAATTCACCACTGACACCCCCCACTCTAATATGTGATATACCCAACAAATTCACCACTGCTTTCACCCTCCCCCCCTGTACACCACACAATTCACTACCGACACCCCACCAATATGTAATCTCCCCCAAATTCACCACCGCTCTCATTCCCCACCACACAATTCACCACTGACACTCGGGGCTGACGATTCAGCACTGCCCCCCCCCCCTCCTGCCACTAATATATGATCTCCCCCCAAATTCAGCACCACACTGTGACCCCCCCCCCCAGACATGATGACTCACTACTACCCCCACCCCCAATATGTGATTCCCTTCAGACCTGATTATTCAATACTATCTATCCCCCCCCTCCCTTTCACTGCCACCCCATTCCCAACCTCCACTGATACTACCTGACTTTATTTTGGTGTATCCATAACATCCTATTCCATCAGTCCCTTTAAATGCAACACCATCTGTCATACCACTTATAGGTGTCTGCAGAAAACTGCATATGTGACCCGACCCCCCCCCCCAGACCTGGTAATTCTCCACTGCCTGCACCCCCCCCCCCCCACTGCTACAATGTGATTCTCCCCCTGACCTAACAATTCACTATTGCACCTCACCCCTATTGCCACTATTTAATCCTCCCCCCTCCCTTTTAGGGTTGCCACCTCATCCCTTTAACCACTTCAGCCCCGGAAGATTTTGCCCCCCTTCTGACCAAGCCCTATTTTGCAATTCGGCACTGCGTTACTTTAACGGACAATTGCACATTTGTGCAACGCTGTACCAAAACAAAATTTACGTACTTTTTTCCCCACAAATAGAGCTTTCTTTTTTTTTTTTTACTAGTAATGGCGGCGATCTGTGACTTTTTGCGGGACTGCGACATTGCAGCGGACAGATCGTACCCCTAACTGACATTTTTGACACTTTTGGGAGGACCAGTGACATTACTACAGTAATCGGTGCTATAAATATGCACTGTTACTGTAATAATGACACTGGCAGGGAAAGGGTTAACAATGTTGGTGATCAAGGGGTTAAATGTAAGCCTAGGGGAGTGATTCTAACTGTATGGGGGGTTGGGCTTGTGAAATGATCAGAGACCTGCGATCCTATATAGAAGGATCACATGGTCTCTGCGATCATTGCAGGGAGAAGAACCGTCGGCTGTGTTTACAACAGCCGACCACCCTTTTCTCTCAGCGGGGAGAGACTGCGGGTGTCAGGTGGCAGTCGGAGCCACCTAACACACGTGCTGGCTTCCCCGCTGACGAGCGGGGGCAGGAGTGCGCCGGCGGCGGCACGTGCTCGCCCCCTAGACTCCCCAGAGCGAGCGCCGTACACGTAAGGCGATTTGCCTGGGAGTGGCTGCCTGCCACAGTACATCTGCGGTGGGCAGTCGGCAATGGGGCTGAACGATATTCGATGTAACATCGAATATCGTTCTGCGGGCGTGGGCGATATTCACATCGCCGGATCAGCCGATATTGGGGACTTAAAGTGAAGGAAGGTAGAAGAATGCAGCCCGACCGTCCCGCATGTTAAGTCCGTCCTGCAGCTCCTGAACGAGCGGTGAGCAGCGGCACAGGGAACCAATCACGCGTGCCTGCACACCTGATTGGTTCGCTGTGCCGCTACTTACGACGTAATTGGTTCACTGTGCCGCGCTCATCGCTCCGTCAGGAGAGCTGCAGGGGCAGACATTACATGTGGGACGGATGTCGGCTGTTTTCTTTCCTTCTACCACCACTGTAAGTCCCGATTTCTCTGCCGAAGTTCCACAGCACTGTCACACTGTCATCTTATGAACTTGCAGTTCCCTGGAGTGTCCACCCAGTTCCCTACATTACCATTAACCCTAGCCTGCCCTGTATGGTGCAACTGCAATGACATTTGGAAGAAGGCTGCTGCTGCACTACTTCCCAAATCCTACTACAGTAAAATTAACCCTGGCTGGCCCTGTAGTACAATCAGAAGAAGGCTGCTGCACTGAATCCCTACAGTAACATTAACCCTGGCTTGCCCCGTATGGTACAATCCGAAGAAGGCTGCTGCACTGAATCCCTACAGTAACCTTAACCCTGTATTTAGCCTGGATTGATGGCTCTCTCAATATCGCAATATATATCGTTGGGAAAAAAAATATTGCAATGTACTTTTTTTTCCAATTTCGTGCAGCCCTAGTCAGCAAGCGGTTAAACCAGGACACATATTAATTATATAGCTTCTGTGGCTGATTAAGGTGGTAATTAAACTCACTTGATGCCTTATGTGCATTCTATAAGCTACAGAACCTGTGTAATTCATATGTGTCCTGGATTAAAGGGATGAGGTGGCAACCCTAGTCCAGCTAGACCTGGCAATTTACCATTGTAATGTTCTGGTTTTATATATTTATGATTTGAATTGCTCTGGTTTTGTCTATTTATGATTTTGTAATGCACTGGGCTTGGTTTGTCTATTATTGTTAATGCACTTGTCTTAGTTTGTGATTTATTTTGCAGTTTGTTTATTTCAATTTGTTATTTATATTGCACATGTTTATAAATTATTGCACTTTTGTCCCTTGTGTCTAAAGATCGTGTAGGTTGTGGCTGGAGGTGGGACGTGGGTGTGGCTGGAGGTGGGACGTGGGTGTGGCTGGAGGCAGGGCGTGGGTGTGGCTGGAGGCGGAACATGGGTGGGGCCTGGAAGGGGCCCTTGATTTATTTTGCCCGGGGGCCTTGAGGGTTCTCAGTCTGCCCCTGGATGTACTAACTTTTGTTGCCAGCGGTTTAGACTTTAATGGCTGTGTGTTGAGTTGTTTTGAGGGGACAGCAAATTTACACGGTTATACAAGCTGTACACTCACTACTTTACGTTGTAGCAAAGTGTCATTTCTCTGTCGCTCATTGACAGACGTAGTCCTCGTTGATACTAACAACTCGGGTTATGCTGCCCTCTACAGGAGTAGGACTAGACAGGAAAGAAAACATTCTGGCCACACCTTAGGGGCAGTCCCAGAGGGTATATCCTCTCTCTCTCTGCTACAGCAAATCAGTTTTTTTCTGTCTAGTTAGGAGTAAGGACCTAGATGCCTTGCTAGGATCTTCGGTCCTGGCAGGATTTTTTTCTTAGATTTTTTAGACAGCTTTTTTCTCCAGTGTTCCTGTGAGATCTTCAAGCAAGAAATCTGGAACTGGGCGATGGGCTGGATGTTGAGATCCAGTGGTCACCCCAGTTCAGCCTACGAGCGCGTGCAGGCCATAGCTCCTCGCTGGGTCGGCCGCGACATAGTCCCACTGGACGGGGACTGACCCTGCGAGTTAAACGTCTCGCTTAAACGCCAATGACCATGAGTCACGGCGTCCGTATTGGTCGACAGCCCTCCCACCCCGGTGGAGAGGGGTACTGTCAGGAGTTGGCGCCCGCCTGGTTCCGGTATGGTGAGTAGTATGTTTCCCCTTTTCCCTCTGACGGGTTTGTGGTGAACGCGGGTCCCTCTCTGAAATGGTAAGGATGGGTCTCCCCTCTATCCTATAACATGTCACAGATCCCCCTATTTGAGTGTGATTTTTGTAAACAAGAAACCAGGAGGCTTGGTTTGGGAGCTGACAATCTAATGTCATTTCAAAACTGTAAAGATGACTGAAGTCAGTGGCAGTACTAGAATATTACTGTGATAGTATAAGGTATCCTACCTGTCAGAAGTGTTCACAGGGCGATGTCTATACATGTATACTGCAGTCCAGATCGCATTCCTCCAGTAAAGGCAGATGCCTTCCGACGGCCCACGGACCGCATACGGCTGCCAGGGTCCGGTACCGCCGGCCAGGCTGATCACCATTAGGGTAAAGGTTTGTGGGGCCGAGATACTCCCGCAGGCCGCCAGACACGCCGTTATCCTGTACAGGCCGCCGCCATTGTCTGGTAGATCGCACGAGGCCGCCATATTGGCGTAGCCTCGTGTCTCCAGCATGGGGGCGGCCATGTTTGAGGTGACCCAAACACCTCGTGGAGCTAGGGGAGGCGCCGGAAGGCGTGCAGAGGGGCGGAGCCGCCTCCTTTTTACCCGGGAAGCCAGCCAAAAGACTTCCTGTCTGTTCTAGACAGTGCTGTAACAGGTTGCATTTGAAACTCTGAGCATCAAGTGGTGAGCCTTGGGGTCTATCTCTCTCTCTCGCTCTGTAGGGGTCCCTAAGCAGGTAACACCGAGGGGCATTGTGGTGCTGGGGGTCTGAAAAAAAAAAAAAAGTTTTATTTTTGTTGGCAATTGATTTTTTTCGGTTAGTATCTGGAATTATCATGGACCCTGCCACACAGGTACCCCCACCTGTTTCCCTCGAGGGGGCCGCGGGACCCGCCAGTGCACAGAGTATGGATGCATTTACAGCAGTTTTGGAGTATTTGGTGGCTCGGGTGGAGACGGCCTGTCAGGAACGGGGGTCAAGAAAGCGACCCCCGCCTACCCCTATATCATCTGAGACTTCAGATTCTGAGATGGTCATTGCAGCTGCAGGTCCCTCTGCAGGGGCTGTTGTCTCAGGTAAAGTTCCCTCAGACAGTGAGGAGGACGTTCATGCTTCCGCCATAGCACAAGAAGAAGCATTGGTGGACGCACTAGTTGTGGCGGTTCGGGAAACCTTAAGACTTGAGGTTTTACCGGCAGAGGCAACTGAAATGGAAATTCCCTTTGGTACTAGCAAGCCCACCAAGACGGTGAAGGTTTTTCCTTTACCCAAGTGTTTTGGTAATAAGATTAAAGAGGAATGGGATCATTCAAAGCGTACCTTTACTATTTCCAAGCGCATTGCTAGACGCTATCCGTTTGAGGAATCCCTCATTAAGAAATGGACGGTACCACCAGTGGTGGATCCACCTATTTCCAGACTGAATAAAGCCACGGTTATTCCGGTGGAGGACGCTTCGTCCTTTAAGGATTCGGTGGATCGGAAGGTAGAAGCGGAGTCCCGCACTATCTTTTCCCTGATAGGGTCAGCCTTTAGACCAGTAATTGTCATTGGTCTAGTTTCTCAGACATTAACGGAATGGGCGAGATTGGTGCACCAGGACCTGAAGGGGAAAGGTATCCCCCAGGCAACATCTGATTTGATGGAACAGATTATACAAGGACTACAGTTTGTCTGTGACACAGCCTTGGATGCCACCCCCCTATTAGGGCATGCATCTATGTCAGCGGTAATCCTCAGACGTGTGCTGTGGTTAAAATGCTGGTCAGCGGACCTAGGTTCCAAAAAGACCTTGGCGAATCTCCCCTTTCAGGGGAGTCGCCTATTTGGGGCCACCCTAGATGAGATAATTAAGGATGCCACTGGGGGCAAAAGCACTTTTTTGCCACAGGCTGCTAAAGCTAAAGGACCTCGTAACAAGCGTGGACCTTTCTTTGCCGCCCATAAAGGGTTCGTTCGCTCTGCTGGAGCAAGCGGGAAGGGCAAAACCCCTCTAGGAGGGTTCAAGAAGCGCTGGTCGGACAAACAAAAGACCGACTCAGCCAAACCTGAAGCTAAGGCTTACACAGCCTGAAGGTGCGCCCCCACCCGGCTTGAGGGTGGGGGGGACGTCTTCACCGGTATTCAGAGCACTAGATCGATCATCGATCACTGCTACCGGTGCGATTCTTCCCTTCCAACATTTAAGTACTACAGGGAGCGGTAGTTACCGTTCCCTGAACAGATCATTTTCTTTACCTTTTCCAAAGATTAGTCTCAGTTCCCCACAGGAATCGGATCCGGTTGAGCAGACAGACCAAGGAGCCTCTAGCCGGGTGACTTCGGTCTCTAATGTTCAACCAGGAGAAATCATCACTCCTGATAGGAATCAGGTGTCGGATAAATGTGTGGGAACAGAGAACGATCAGACTTTGTCGGATTGCCTGCGCCAGGTAGCTCTAGGGCAGCCTGGTTCGGATCCAGTCAGGCAATATCAGGGTGATGACTTAGGTCAATCACCAAGGATTTCACCATCTGTGTCTTCTTCAGAGCATCCCGGAGGCGCGGAGATTGGTAACGCGCACCCATGATCCTCCAGCGGACGCAGCAGACGCGCTGAACGGCCTGTTAAGGCAGTGTCAGCTATTAGAGGTATTCCCTCCTCTCAGATTGCTGCTGAGATTTCTCCGCAGGATGGAGATGGAGGGAACTCCAGTTATCCTGGAAATTCTAAGCTAGCCTCGTCAAGCCGGTCAGGCCGACTTGGACATGCTAGTCGCGAACGCTCCTTGGGAACTTCCTCTCAGGGAGGGTCTGCGGTCTCAAGGACCGATCTTCCATTGTGCTTTACAGTCGCTGGTTTTAATGGCCTGGCCATTGAGACCCAGGTACTGAAGGACAGAGGGTTGTCAGCTTCAGTTATTCCTACTCTAATTAAGGCAAGGAAAGCGACTTCCAGCAAGGTCTATTATCGCACATGGAAGACTTATATCGCGTGGTGCGAATCTTTGGGATTTCCTCCACCCTACCTATTCGGTGACCCGAATATTGGCTTTTCTGCAAAAGGGGGTTGAGCAGAAACTATCCTTGAGCACCATCAAGGGTCAGGTTTCAGCATTAGCAATATTCTTTCAGAAGCCCTTGGCTACTCATTCCTTGGTGCGGAATTTCATTCAGGGGGTGCGGCACCTGGCTCCACCAGTCTGCGCGCCCTTACCGCCCTGGGATCCTAATTTGGTTTTGTCGGTTCTGCAGAAACCTCCCTGTGAAAACATCAGGGAGATTCCCTTGCTTACGTTATCCCAGAAGGTGGCCTTCTTAGTGGCTATCACTTCTGCACGCAGGGTGTCAGAACTGGCTCCATTATCATGCCAGTCCCCATATTTAGTGGTTCATAGGGATAAGGTAGTTCTTCATCCGAAGCCATCCTTTCTTCCAAAGGTGGTTTCAGACTTTCATCTGAATGAAGATATTGTGCTACCTTCCTTGTGTCCTGAGCCCAATCATCATCGGGAACATGCGTTGCATTCCTTGGATGTGGTTCGGGCAATCAGGGTATACCTGAAGGCTACGGAATCGTTCCGTAAAACGGATTCACTTTTTGTGATCACGGATGGCCCCAGAAAGGGGTTGCCTGCATCTGCAGCGACTATCTCCAAATGGATTAGACAGACGGTGGTACCGGCTTATTCTATTAGGGGTCGAATCCTCCGTTCCCTGTTAAGGCGCACTCCACTCGAGCGCTCAGTACTTCCTGGGCCTTCCGCCATCAGGCGTCAGTGGTCCAGGTATGTAAGGCGGCCACCTGGTCGTCGGTACATACCTTTACAAAATTTTATAAAATTGAAGTGATGGCATCGGCGGATGCCTCATTTGGCCGCAAGGTTTTGCAGGCCGCAATTTGAGGAGACCGGTGGTCTACCTCGAGGGTTTTTGTTTTTCTGTTGGAATTTCTGTTGAGTCTCATCTTTGATTGATGAGCCTTGAGAACTTCTAGTTGGCACCGGTTGGGCCTTCTAGATTGGATTTTTGATTTCCATTTTCCCACCCCTCATTTGTGGTACTGCTTTGGGACGTCCCGAGTTGTTAGTATCAACGAGGACTACGTCTGTCAATGAGCGACAGAGAAAAATGGATTTTTGTAAAATCTTACCGTAAAATCCTTTTCTCTTAAGTTCATTGACAGACGTAGTACCCGCCCCTCTGTTTTGAGTTGGGTTGGGTTAAATTCTCTAAACACTGCTTTGTGACATAACTGATTTGCTGTAGCAGAGAGAGAGAGAGAGGATATACCCTCTGGGACTGCCCCTAAGGTGTGGCCAGAATGTTTTCTTTCCTGTCTAGTCCTACTCCTGTAGAGGGCAGCATAACCCGAGTTGTTAGCATCAACGAGGACTACGTCTGTCAATGAGCTTAAGAGAAAAGGATTTTACGGTAAGATTTTACAAAAATCCATTTTTCTTCAGTGTTGTCACATGAAAAGATATAATAAAATGTTTACAAAATTGAGAGGGGTGTACTCACTTTTGTGAGATACTGTATATACAAAATTCAAACAAAACTATGCTTTAGAGGCAGCATCGTGGGATTTACAAAGAACTGATCTAAAAAGAAAATAGATTTTTTATTGCAGGTATTAGACCTAGCTATGAGTAATATTTTTTTCTCACGTAATGATGAATATTACAAGCAAAAGAAAGGAGTTGCCCTGGTGACGAAATATGCGCCCTCAGCGGCTAATATCTTTTTGAGTAAGTGGGAACATGAGGCCATATACGATAGAATTAGACCTGAATTAAAAGTTATCAAAAGATATATTAATGATATCCTTATTGTGTGGGCAGGAACGCAAGAAACTTTCTTGGAATTTTTGGAAGAATTAAATATTAAATATGGGATCTCGGTTTCAGAAACCTATGATCGATCAGCTGGTAATTTCCTGGATCTTGTTATATAGAAGAAAATGGAAAAAATAAATATGCAGACTTCTTTTAGGGACTTAAATTGGAAAAGATACATTCCGAAAGAAAGTTGCTATCACCTAAAATGGCTAAGTGGTATCCTGAAAAGTCAGATGAGAATTAGGAGAAACTGTGATGGGAAAACAAATTTTCTCTTACGTCCTCCGACAGTCGCCGCCACTTCATAATCTTCACTAATGGGGTATTGACCTTTGCTCCGTAGGAGTAGCTAGGCAACAAGATTTGTTAATATAAAAGCTTTTAGCATATCACACCCCTAGGGGGCGGTCCCCTCAGTCAATACCTCCCTGCTTCCTGCATTCTCAACTCAGTTTCTAATGCCTAGCTTAGGAGTAGCTTGGATTGATACTGTGCTGGGGCTCTCAGTCTCAGCTTTCTATTCTCTTTTTTGATTTTATTTGAGTATTTTTCTCTTTCTTTTACTAGCTGTTATTTTTCTCAGCATTTAGTTTAGTTTCTTCGGATGAAGATGATCGTGCGGAGCTGGGTTTCGGACTGGCCACCCTGGTTCCCAGGGCTCAGGGCCAGGGGTTCCCCAGCCTGCCATCGAGCGTTCAGTCAGGTTTCCCTGGCATATTGAACGACCCATCCCTGTTCGCTGCAGGGATGCTGCCTGTGAGGTGGCTACCTCACTGGACGCCATTTGCGGTTTCGCACCGCAGTTCCACTGCGTCCTGGCTGCGACACTCCCTGTCCTCAGTACAGCGGTTTGGTTGCTAGAGAAGGCTCCCCACGCCATCCGGACTGGTAAGTACATTTCTATGTGGGGACCTGTCTGTTTGGGTGTCAGTCTGTGACTGTGTGACCCTGCATGTCTGTATATGTGCTGAGCTCCCTGTCAGATTCCTGTGTGGAATAGCTGCCTTTTCTGTGGGCTGCGGGGGGAGGGGCTCTCCCAATCTGCTATGTGTGCTGTGTGGGCAGACTGGGGTTAGACATGCTGTGCGGCGGCCGCTATTGCGGTCCGCCATTGCGGTCCGCCATTTTTTTGAGGCAAACTTGTGGTGTCCGGCCCCTAAGTGAGTAGGGCGCAGTGTTTTGGCGCCAAACGCCGCCATTTTGATGGCGATTGATGTACAATCACATGTCGGCGCCATTTTGTAATTGCCCAAAAATTGCCTCAGCCGAGCGGCCATGTTTGTGTAGCCTGCATAGGCTTTATAGGGTGGTCAGTCATTACATCACTTCCTTTTGCTCTAGGACAGCGATCGGTGGCAGCAGCCTGTGTGGCCTCTCCAGGTTTTTACTTCTCCTTGTCCTGTATTTCCCTGCTCAGTGTTCTTATCCCTGTGGGGGTCGATCTATGCAGTAGTGTGCGGTGGGCTACGCTCGCCGCTGTCTTAAGGGGACAGTACTCCTTTTTCCAATTGTTGCTGGGGCATGGATTCTCAGGATTGCAAGTTTCCTCCCACCTTGGTGGGGGGCCAAGGGGCTGCTGCATCCCCCGAGGGGGCTGATCTGGCTGCTATTGTGGCGAACTTGGCTTCTCAGGTGCAAATGCTAATGGCTGACCGATCCGCAAAACGGCCCAGATTGTCTATTTCCTCTGATTCAGAGGGCGATGGGGCTGCTATGGCTGGAGTGCCCTTCTCAGGGTCTCGTTCATCTCTGGACCTTGGGGGGTCTGAGGGGGAAGCTGAGGTAGAAGGGGTTGATAATTCTCCCCCTGGCTCGCCTGAAGAGCTTGCACTCATGGATGAGTTGGTTGCTTCTATTAGGAAACACTGCATTTGCAGGATGAACCATGTCCTCCTGCTTTGCTGTCCTCTTATGGGACACAAAGGAAGCTCAAAACAGCGCAGGTTTTTCCCTGCCCTACGGAATTTCAGCGTGCTGTTGATGAGCAATGGCGCAATTTAAAGAAGCCATTTACTGTGCCAAGTAAGTTCAAGCTGCGTTATCCATTTACGCCCACCACTGATGAGCGTTGGTGTGTGCCGCCTCAGGTGGATCATGCGGTGGCGATTTTGAATAAATCTACCGCGATTCCTGCTGAGGATACCCCGGTGTTCCGGGACCCTACGGACAGGAGATTGGAGTCTCTTGCCCCGTCATGCTTATACGGTTGCCGGTTCTATGCTGAAGCCTATTTTTGCTTCCATTTTGGCAGCCCAGGCTATTGCGGATTGGACGCAGGTGCTCAGGCGCACCCTGGTGGCTGACTCTGCTCCGCCGACAACATTGGCTATGATGGATCAAATTCATCAGGGTGTCATGTATTTGTGTGATGCGGACTTGGATTTAGTCCCTTTGGCTGCACGCCTCTCTAGTGTGGCGGTTTTGCACCGTCGCCTGATCTGGCTGAAATGCTGGTCGGTTGACCAATCATCTCGCAAGACTTTAGCTAATTTGCCCTATGCGGGATCTCGCCTTTTTGGCGAGTCTTTGGATACGCTGATAAAGGGGATCTCCGGGGGTAAGAGTTCTCTCTTACCCCAATCTCACAAGAATAAGTTTGTTCGCGGTAAGAATACCTCGTTTAGGCCCTCTCAGGGGTCCTTTCGTGCCTTTCGGTCGCAATACAAGGGCAAGCCCTTTAAGGGCCAAGGCTCCCAGAAGAAGCCGTGGGCAGGTAAGCAGAAGTCCGGCCAGTCCGGGTCCGCTGCCCATGCCAATTCGGCCTGAAGGGGCGCCCTCACCCGGTTCTGGTGTGGGGGGATGTTTGCTCGGTTTTCTTCAACCCTGGCTGGCCCGCATTTGGGACAGGTGGGTTCAGGAAATCGTTCGATCTGGATACAAGATCGAGTTTCTCTCTCGGCCGGCGAGCAGATTTTTTCCCTCAAATCTTCAGCTGTCTCCGGAGCGTTTGCAGGATCTGCACCTGGCGGTGCGGGATCTGCGGGCCCAGGGAGTGGTGGTTCCGGTGCCTCATCGGGACAGATTTCGGGGGTTCTAGCTCTGAACCGCTTTGTGCGGGTTCGCAAGTTCCGCATGGAATCCCTGCGCTCAGTGGTGGCTGCCCTGGTTCCGGGGGAATTCATGGCCTCCATCGATCTGAAGGATGCGTACCTACACATCCCCATTTTCGAGGGTCACAAGAGGTACCTTCGATTCGCCATTGCGGAGGATCATTACCAATTCGTGGCGTTACCCTTTGGTCTCGCTTCGGCTCCGCGGGTTTTCACCAAGGTGCTTGCACCGGTTCTTGCTTTGTTGAGAGCCCGGGGCATCTCTGTCTTGGGGTATCTAGACGATATCTTGATTCGGTCTGCGACCAGTCAGGGCCTGGTGAACGACCTGTCCATCGTGATGCACACTCTGCAGGAGTTCGGTTGGACGATCAATCTTCCAAAGTCGACGCTGTGTCCGTCGGTTCGTCTTCCCTACCTGGGGATGATCCTGGACTCTGTTCAAGCGAAGGTCTTCCTGCCGGAAGACAAGCTCCGGACACTTCAGGACGAAGTCTGGTCCCTCAGGGACACTCAGTGCTCGTCTATCCGGACGTGTATGAGGTGTCTGGGATTGATGGTCTCGGCTTTCGAGGCGATTCCTTTCGCCCAGTTTCACACACGGGATCTTCAGGCGGAGATCCTGTCCAAGTGGGACGGGCGTCCGCAATCTCTGGATCTGCGGATTTCGTTGAGCCGCCTCACCCGAAGGGGTCTTTTGTGGTGGCTCCAGTCCCCGGCGGTGTCGGGGGGCAAGTCCTTTCGTCCTTTGTCATGGACGGTGATCACCACAGATGCCAGCCTGTCGGGCTGGGGTGGTGTTCTGGGCGTTCTGTCCGCCCAGGGAACTTGGTCGGGGGAGGAATCCTCCCTTCCGATCAACATTCTGGAATTGCGAGCAATAAATCTCTGCCTTCTGCGTTGGACGGACAGGCTTCAGGGCCGTCCGGTTCGGGTGCAGACGGACAATGCCACAGCGGTGGCCTACATCAACCACCAAGGGGGCACCAGGAGTGCCCGAGCGGCTCGGGAAGTAGCCGATATTCTGTCTTGGGCCGAGACGCACGCCCCGGCGATAACGGCAGTTCACATTCCGGGAGTGGAAAACTGGCAGGCGGATTATCTGAGTCGCCAGACCCTGGACCAGGGAGAATGGTCCCTTCACCCGGATGTCTTTCAGATGTTGTGCGCGAAGTGGGGTTCCCCAGATGTGGACCTGTTCGCGTCTCGTCTAAACAACAAGGTGGAAAGGTTCGTAGCAAGGACGCGCGATCCTCGGGCAGACGCCTCGGACGCGTTAGTGGCGTCCTGGCATCAGTATCGTCTGATGTATGCCTTTTCACCGATTCAGCTGCTGTCCAGGCTCCTTCGCAGGTTGGCCTCGGAACCGAACCGCACACGGTGATTCTGGTGGCGCCAGACTGGCCTCGCCGGTCTTGGTACGCAGACCTCGTGAATCTGGCGGTCGACGCTCCGTGGCGTCTACCTCTTCGAGAAGATCTCCTGTCTCAAGGACCGATATTCCATCCTGCTTTACAGTTGCTGGCTTTAACGGCCTGGCTGTTTAAAGCCAGGTCCTGAAGGATAGGGGTCTCTCCCCTGAGGTCATTCCCACTTTGATCAAGGCTAGGAAGGCCTCTTCGGGGAAGATTTACTACCGTACTTTGAAGGCATATTTTGCCTGGTGTGAGTCCAGGGGGTACTCCCCTCGCTCATACTCGGTATGGAGAGTGTTGGCCTTCCTTCAAACGGGCGTGGACCAGCGTTTGGCGTTGGCCACGATTAAGGGTCAGATTTCTGCGCTGGCCATTCTCTTTCAACGCCCTGTGGCGTCTAATTGGTTGGTTAGCACCTTTGTTCAAGGGGTGCAGCACTTGGCCCCTCCTCGGAGGGATCCTTTACCTCCATGGGACTTGAACCTTGTTCTGTCCGTGTTACAGCATGCTCCATTTGAAAAGATCAGGGAGATCTCGTTGTCTCTGTTGTCCAAGAAGGTTGCCTTTTTGGTAGCGATCACTTCGGCTCGCAGGGTGTCGGAGCTGGCGGCCTTGTCCTGCAGCTCTCCCTACTTGGTTATTCACTTGGATAAGGTGGTCTTACGACCTAACCCTTCTTTTCTTCCGAAGAGGATCTCGGAATTTCACCTCAATGAGGATATTGTCTTGCCTTCGCTTTGCGCGAAGCCTAAGCATCCAAAGGAGGTGGCTTTGTATTCCTTGGATGTTGTTCGCGCGATCAGGGTTTACCTGTCATCGACGAAATCCTTTCGCAAGACGGATTCTCTATTTGTCCTTCCAGAGGGTCCTCGGAAGGGCATGGCAGCGTCGGCTGCGACCATCGCCAAGTGGATCAGACAGACCATTGTGCAAGCCTATGCTTTTGAAGGGGAAGGTTCCTCCTTTCCCTGTGAAGGCGCACACTACCAGGTCTCTGAGTACGTCTTGGGCCTATCATCATCAGGCTTCTGTGGCCCAGGTGTGTATGGCGGCGACTTGGTCGTCCGTTCACACCTTCTCAAAATTTTACAAAGTGGATGTTCAGGCATCGGCAGATGCTTCCTTTGGCCGTAAAGTTCTTAGTGCGGCAGTGCCTTAGGGTCCCTTGTTTGGGTCCTTGGCTGTTGGGGTGTTTTTACCCCTAGGTTACTTGTTCTTTCCTGGGTTGTTGCTCCTGTTGAGCACGTTTTTTCCTGTTGCCCAGTTGGTTCTCTTACTTTGGTAAGATTCCTTTCTCTGATGTGGGTACTGCGTTGCTTTAGAAGCGGCTGCGTTTTTCCCACCCCTCATGTCTACACTGCTCTGGGACGTCCCCATTAGTGAAGATTATGAAGTGGCGGCGACTGTCGGAGGACGTAAGAGAAAACGGAATTTTTGTAAAATCTTACCGTAAAATTCCTTTCTCTGAGTCCTCTGACAGTCGCCGCCCCCGCCCCTCTTTTGGGGTTTGTTTATGTACTCTACTGCTATGCTACTGAAACTGAGTTGAGAATGCAGGAAGCAGGGAGGTATTGACTGAGGGGACCGCCCCCTAGGGGTGTGATATGCTAAAAGCTTTTATATTAACAAATCTTGTTGCCTAGCTACTCCTACGGAGCAAAGGTCAATACCCCATTAGTGAAGATTATGAAGTTGCGGCGACTGTCGGAGGACTCAGAGAAAGGAATTTTACGGTAGGATTTTACAAAAATTCCGTTATATACGCAAACAGAAATTAATATGGAGCGTTTTCAAGAAAAAGGATATAGGTCCATAGAATTAGTTAAAACAAAAGAAGCAGCAAATTTAATAGAAATTATATGCTGAGAAAAAAGGGGCTATTAATTGTGGACTAGGCTTTATGACTAATTTCTCTAAGCAATACAAACAAGTATGTGCAAAATAGAAAAAATCAGCGCAACTAAAAAAAATTAATGAATGTAAATCAGCAGCTATACCAAAACTTTCTAACTAAAAAAGTATTAAGATGTATATAATACAAGGGTACAGCGCTAAAGTGAATAACGTGCCAAATAAGGTGCTAGAATATTCAAAAAGTGACTGTGCTTATTTCAATATCCGTAATAAATATTGCCAAAAAATCACAATAATAATCAATTAAAAATATAATCACATATAATATCTCACAATTTTATAAGTTCATATGTGACAAAAGATGCAAAATAAAGTGCATGAGACGTGCTCAAAGAAAGTCCATAAATATCCACTGGTGCAAACTTGGTATATAAGGTGCTTGCTAGATGTCTCTATCCACTATGCGCTCGTGGTACCTCCAATAGCCACAAGATGGCCTCTCACCTTAAAACCTGAATATAGAAAGCAATGTTTCCTTGTTAGAGGTGGGTCCAATAACCTGGGAGCCATTCACAGGACTGCCAGTGTACAGAGCTCAGCACCACCGAATGGCATGTAAAAAAATATATCAACAGATCTAAGTGCTCACTGTATGGATACCCTTTATTGTAGTAATAAAATATGACTCACATGATACAGCACAATCCAAGCTTGTGCGAGCTATACAGGCATAACGTGTGAGTTGAGGAGCCGTGCTGTCAGGTCACCGCTCGTCCGTATGATTCTCCGCCCCCTATATGCGTGGTGTTATACGCTTGCGCGTCACAACTTCGTCAGTAGGGGTCAAACAAGTAGAGAGAATAGTTGTGAAACACTGGCCAATCCTAAAGGATGAAACCTTAAACAAAATATTACCAATAAAAAACCTTTATTTATGCAAAACCCCCACATTAAGAAATCAGTGGGCTAAAAATGTAGTTAACACCCCTAAGACCACTATGTTTTTGGATCAGGTGGGGTTTTTTTAGTTGTTAAAGATGTGTAGCATGTAGGACAGTACATAATAGAAATAAGAAAATCACGCACTTTGATTCTCACGTGAAGGGGAGTAGCCATGTATTGGTAGGTTTGCAGTTATGACATACTCTTTCCATTTTCGTATGATGGATTGAACAGTGCTCCATGAGATGTTCAAAGCTTGGGATATTTTTTTATAACCTAACCCTGCTTTAAAAATCTCCACAACTTTATCCCTGGCCTGTCTGGTGTGTTCCTTGGTCATGATGATACTGTTTGTTCACTAAGGTTCTCTAACAAACCTCCGAGGGCTTCACAGAATGGCTGTATTTATACCGAGATTAAATTACACAGAGGTGGACTCTATTTACTAATTAGGTGACTTCTGAAGGCAATTAGTTCCACTAGATTTTAGTTAGGGGTATCAAAATAAATGGGGCTGAATACAAATGCACACCACACTTTTTAGATATATATTTGTAAAAAAAAAAAAAATGCAAACCAATTATCCTTTTCTTTCTACTTCACAATTATTTTCAAATTTGTGTTGGTGTATCACATAAAATCGCAATAAAACACATTTAGGTTTTTTGTTGTAACTTGACAAAATGTGGAAAATTTCAAGAGATATGAATACTTTTTCAAGGCACTGTAAGAAAAAGAATTTTGTGCAACAGAAGAAAGGGTGTTCCATTTTGTCTAGATTTTTAGCCAGTGGATTGTTAGTCTCCTATGTCATAAGTAGGGTTGGAAAAGGAGCAAATGATACAAAAGCATTGCTTTATCATGTATTTAATGTTGCATGACAATATTCACCAACTGAGAGTCAAGGTGTTAGGTTTTTGGCTGCCAATAATGCTTGTAAACATGAGCACTTTTCACAGTCATATGCACACTTCAGGAGATGTAATGTGGGCACTGGGCACTGTGGATTCCGTATATAAATATTCTAAAAGACCAATACCGTAAGCATTTAAAAAATGTATAACAATGTTTTTTTTTTTTAATTTTTGTTAGTTTTGGTATTCAACGAGTACTACAGCAAATATCTACGCAGAATGAATTTTGATGAAGATGTTTTCAATGCTCTTCTTGATCAGTTGCTTAAACTGAGTTGGCGGCAAGAGGTTTTGCATTTGTTAGAAACTGCAACATCTGCAAAGATTCTGGTAAGTGTGTTCAGTGATCGCTGAACAGCCAGTTAAACTTCATAATCGTATTGATATTTACAGTGCTTAGCACTTGAATTATAACTAAAGGAATTTTTTTTTTTTAATTTTGGGTAGAGTGGCAATGGATTAGAACACCTGTGATGTCCTATTGCTCCCATTACGGAGATTCACTCTCTCTATTTGTCATGTTTACCATTATCAGTGAAAGTAAAAGGAAATCCCAACATTTGGCTTGTCCCCAGAAAAGGAATAAAGGGGGAGGGATTTCCTCTCGCTTCGTGTTTTGGCTATAGGACAGAAAGTGAATCTTTCCAAAGGAACACGTGACCAAAAAAATACCTGACAGTGGTTATTACTCTAAGGCCCCTTTTACACTTGTATGACCTGAAAGTCACGTGACTTTGAAGCAAATTAAAGCAATGCCTGTGTAATCTTGAGGTCCATGGAGTTGCACAGATATGAATGGTTCTCATTGGAACTCATGGGGTATGACTTGTCATGCGACTTTGCTGTCCCAAGTCGCAGGACAAGTCGCACAAGTGTGAAAGGGGCCAAAAATAAAAAAAAATTGTCTGTAATTCTACTTCAACACTCATTGCCAAGTATGTACTGACCTACAGAATTGCTTCCAGCTGGCCAGACAAGCATGCCGTACTGACCTGGCATTCCTTCCTTTGCTATAAGCTCATGGTCACTCCAGTGACTATTAACTTATAGCAAAACAGTTCAGCAGACTCTGTTCAGCAAACCGATAGCTGTGATTAGTAGCTAACAAGCTGGTGATCAGAGCTATTCACCTAAAATGTGACCCCGCCCCCTCTCCCACCGCGGCTTCTCTGCCCTTTGTCTTCTTTGCTTCCTGCCTCTCCATAGCCCTCTGTGACTGACAGCTGAAATGGCCCCCGCCACTCTTATATCCCCTTTCCCCTGCAGCACCGATTATCTGATGGCTTTTCCTCTTCTCCCCTCCTTCTGGATTCAGGTGCAGCATGGGAGCCGCAGTTGCATTGAAAATATCCAAATACATCCCCTTTCCAGCTCTAAGCCACACCCAATTCCCCCCTCCTCCAGGCTTCAAATGCTACTGGTGCACACATTGGAGATCGATATCAGGAGAAAGCCTAAAGAAAAAAAATGAATTTAGCTATCGCATCTAAGAATTGGTAAGCTAAGCGGAGGTGCCAAAGTAGATTTGACAAACTCTGGGAAGCTTGGTTGCGTGCTCCGGGATTAGGGCCTTGACCTCTAATAATGGGCAGGCTATTGGCATAATTTGGATAACCCGTATACAAGCTATGGTGCCAATCGTTGAAATATGATCACACCTGATGTACTGACTGCTCTCAATTTCTGAGACGCTAACAACCTAGAACAGTACAAATACCCCCCAAATTACCCCTTTTCGGAAAGTTGACATTCCAAAGTATTTAGTAAGAGGCATGGTGTGTTTTTGAATTGGTCATTTTTCATACTTGCAACTACACCCCAAAATACATTCTGCTACTTCTCCTGTGTTTGAGATACCACATGGGTGAGACTTTCACAGCCTAGCCACATAGAGAGGCCCAACATGCAGGGAGCACCGTCAGGTGTCCCAACATATATTCTATGAGGCATACCGAGACTCTTGAGCATGTCATTTTTTTCCACAAGTTTTTGGAAAATGTGTGCATTTAAAAGATATTTCTAACACGCAGCATATACATACTAAAAATACATTCTGCTACTCCTGAGCATGACGATACCACATGTGTGAGGCCCAACATGCAGGGAGCACCGTCCAGTGTTCTAGGTAGATAAATTACACATCTAATTTTTTGACTGCCTATCACAGTTTTGAAGGCCCTGGAGCACCAGGACAGTGGAAACGCACACAAAATGACCCCATTTTGCAAAGAAACTACCCCACGTATATATTCTATTAGGCATAATAAGTCTTTTGAACATGTCTTTTTTTCCACAAGTTTTTGGAAAACACATTTTTTAACGCATTTTTTACACATTTTTTTGGCATAGACGGGCGCTGATGATGATCAACTGATATGGTGGCACTGATGAGCACTCACTGATGTGCGCTATTGAGCACTTATGAGCACTAATAGGGCACTGATGAGCACTTATAGGGCACTGTAGTGGCACTGATGAGCACTCACTAATGAGCACTCACTGATGAGCACTCACTGAGGAGCACTGTAGTGGCACTGATGAGCACTGTAATTCCACTCAAGAGCCCTGATGGCCCTGTAGGGGACTTTAATGGCACTGTCATGCACTATTGAGCACTGTAGAGGCACTTGCATCCCACTAGATGGGTGGGAGTTTCCTGGGCATTTTGGCACCCAGAATCTGTAGACTAATTCTGTGAGGCCATCACCTGGTCTTCTGGTAATTCACTTTCAAAATTTTACCAGGTGGATGCCAAGTCTTCTGCCAATACATCTTTTGCCCACAAGGTTCACGCATCAGCTTTCTGGGGTTGGGTCTTCTGACCCTCCTCGTTGGACCTGTTGGTACAGTTCTGTTTGCCTCATTGTTGCCCACGGTTTCTATTCATTGCTTAGGGACGTCCCATGGTGTACGAGTACTCTGCTTGTGTCCTGTACTATACAATTAAGAGAAATATTTTGACTTGCCTGCAAATTCTAGGACTCTAAATATCTAGGAGTACAGAACAAAACTGAGGACTCTTCAGATGTGGTCACCTCTTCTGCCCTCTCAGCTGAGGCCTTTACTACAGTCACTTTACATCACAAATAATCCAGCTATTTACTGACTACGATCACAAGCATACTTCTGCGTCCTGCAGATTTTGTATTTGACATGCCTACGGCCTTAGGGGCCTCTAAGCCATCAGCTGCTGAGACTGTACCTGATTCTGAGTAACTTGAGTACTTACCAGGCGAGCCTGCCTCTAAGAAATCGGTCTTCTGTATTACTATCAAATTGAGACCATTTCAACTCTTATTGATGTGGTGTGCACCACTATGAAACCAGAAGATCAGCCTGTTGCTGCTACCAATGCTATTGTTACTTTTGGGTCCTTTAGAGCCCCTAAGACTGCAAAAAAATTCCCAATACACCCGCTGTTCCAGGTGTTCCTCTATGAAGATTGAAGACTCTCTGAGAAGATGTCTGCTCCCCCCCCCCCCCAAACCCTTTTTAGCCTTGCTTTTATTTGAAGAGAACTTTTTGGGGAAAAGTGTTCTACTCTCAACTTTTTAGCCTTGCATCCAATTGAAGAGAACTTCATTAAAAAGTGTTCTACCCCCACTTTGGATCTGGCAGTTTTATGCCTTAGCAAAGCAATCGCCCTCCTGGTGAACGATGCACCTGTCCTTAAGGACCTAACCGATATACAGAGAGATTCGCACTGACAATTCCTGCTGTTCATCATGTCTGAGCTATGACTTTACCAAACTCTTTGGTCAAGGTTCATAATAAGAGATTTTGTTACTACTGCAGTGGATCTGGTGGTTATAGATTGTTTGGACAAATGAATATTGCTTTAGGTCCCTTTCATACAGGTCGGATTCCACTTAACTGGTTTGCTCAGTGGGGGATCTGTCTGCTGATCCCCCCCACTGAGCAGAGCAAAGCAGGTGGATGACAGCTCTATGTCCTCTCTGTTTATGCAGAGTAGACACAGACGCAGCCCGCTCTGCTCTATGGGCAGTCTGTTCACATCTGGCTGCCCTCCGATCCAGAGGGAGGGGAACACATTCCCTTTCATTTTGTTTTTATTGGATGTAGGTGGGTGTAAATGGACACAAGTCCATTTACATCCACCACTTTATAGAGGAGAATAGAGGGTCAAATCGTGTCTGCCTGCAAAATGGATAGGCAGACCCGATTTGGTCCGCTTTTGTGAAAGGGGCCTTAGGCCGCCTTCCCAATATGTGCAGAGACATGAGTTTTTCTGCAGCGGTCACTGCAAGGACACAAGAAAAACAAGTGTTCTCTATGTGCCCAGTTCACATCACAACACTGGTATCACGTAAATGTTTTTCTGCGTGGAAATCTGAAACGTGTCTGCAGTTTGCTGCGCAGAAAAAAAAGCAGATGTGACATCAACATTGTGACGTGAACAGGGCACATAACAATTGTTTCTCTTACGTCCTCCGACAGTCGCCGCCATCTTCATATTCGTCACAATGGGGTATTAGACTTTGCTCCGAAGGAGTAGCTAGGCAACAGAATATGTTAACATTAAAGCTTTTAACATATCCCACCTCCAGGGGGTGGTCCCCTCAGTCAATACCCTCCTACTTCCTGCATCCATATCTCAGTTTCAATGTCTAGCTTGTCAGGAGTAGCTGGATCTCTCTATGCTGGGGCATTTTGCCTCAGCCTTTATCTTCTTTTTTGATTTTTTGTTTGAGTTTTTTCTCTCTCTTTACTTAGCTGTTCTTTTTGTCAGCATTAGTTAGTTCTTCTGATGAAGAGGATTAGTGCGGGCTGGGTCTCGGGCTGATTCCCCTGGTCTCAGGTTGTGGGTCAGTGGCTTCCCAGCATGCCATCGAGCGTTCAGCCAGGTAACGCTCCTGGCACAGTGAACGACCCATCCCTGTTCGGTGCAGGGATGCTTGGTGAGGTGGCTACCTCACTGGACGCTGTGCGGTTTCTTAACCCCGATTTTTCTGCGTCCTGAATGCGACTCTCCCTGCCACATGTGCAGTGGCTTGTTCACCTGTGCGGGTTCCCCACGCCATTTAGGTAAGTGTTTCTGTGTGGGGACCTGTCTGTTGGGGGGGTGTCAGTCTGGGACTGTGTAACCTGCCTCTGTTCACACGGTTTAGCTACCTATCGCTCTGGCTGCATGCTGTGGGCTGCAAGGGGGGGGCTGTGCTGCACTATCTGTGTCAGACTGTGGGATGTGTGACAGGCTGTGTGCTGTGGGGCATGTTTTGTCATGTTTGGGCACAATACAGCGATCGCTGCGGCGGTCCGCCATGTTTTTTACATGCTGTAGTGTTATACTGCGGTCCTCACAGTAGTGGGGGACTTTTTGGCTGCGCTTGCCCCGGCCGCATGTTTGCACTGCGGGCGGCCATTTTCTTGTAGCCTTCCATAGGCTTTAATAGAGCGCCCTGATTCATCACTTCCTCTTTCCTGGGTGCACTGATCGAGGCGGCGGCAGCAGCAGCAGTGGTCTCTTCAGGTTTAATTCTCTCTTCTTCCTATATCCATTGCCTGTATTCAGTTTTATCCCTGTGGGGGTCTGCTTGTGCTAGTGTGTGTGTGTGCGGTGGGCTGCGCTCGCCGCGCTTGTTAAAGGGACAGTTAACCCTTTATTCTCCAGCATATTTTTTGGGGCAATGGATTCTCAGGAAGGCAAATTTCCTGCCACCTTGGTGGGTAGCCAGGGGACTGCTGTTTCCCCCCCAGGGGGGGATTTGGCTGAGGTGGTGGCTAACCTTGCTGCTCAGGTGCAGATGCTTGTGGCTGCTCAATCCACTAAAAGACCCAGAGTCTCAATGTCCTCTGATTCAGAGGGTGATGGGGCTGCTATGGCTGGGGTCTCCTTATCGGCGTCCCGTTCCGTTAAGGGGGTTGATAATTCTCCCCCTGGCTCGCCTGAAGAGCTTGCAATCATGGATGAATTGGTTGCTTCTATTAGACAAACGCTGCGTTTGCAGGAAGAACCGTGTCCTCCTGCTACCCTGGCGGCTTATGGGACACAGAAAAGACGCAAGACATCGCAGGTCTTTCCCTGCACTGATGATTTTCAGCGCGCTGTTAAGGAACAATGGCGCAATTTACGCAAACCTTTTGCTGTGCCAAGTAGGTTCAGGCTGCGTTATCCTTTCACGCCTACCACTGATGAACGGTGGTGTGTGCCACCCCCGGTGGATCACGCGATAGCGGTTTTGAATAAATCCACTGCGATTCCTGCAGAGGACACTCCGGTGTTCCGAGATGCCACGGATAGGAGACTGGAGTCTCTTGCCCGTCATACTTATTCTGTTACGGGTTCGATGCTTAAAGCTCTGTTTGCCTCTCTTATGGCAGCCTAGGCTGTCGCGAGTTGGACGCAGGTGCTTAGGCGCGTCCTAGTGGCTGATTCGGCCTCACCGGCGACATTGAATATGGTGGATCAAATCCATCAAGGTGTCATGTATTTGTGTGATGCGGACTTGGATTTAGTGCCGTCAACCCTGGCTGGCCCGCGTTCGGGACCGGTGGGTTCAGGAGATTGTTCGATCTGGCTACAAGATCGAGTTTCTCTCTCGGCCGGAGAGCAGATTCTTTCCCTCAAATCTTCAACTGTCTCCAGAGCGTTTGCGGGATCTGCACCTAGCGGTGCGGGACCTGAGGGCTCAGGGAGTGGTGGTTCCGGTGCCTCATCGGGACAGATTTCGGGGGTTTTATTCAAATCTGTTCACCGTTCCCAGGAAGGAGGGCAAGGTTCGTCCAATTCTGGACTTGAAGGCTCTGAACCGCTTTGTGCGGGTTCGCAAGTTCCGCATGGAATCCCTGCGGTCGGTGGTGGCTGCCCTGGCTCTGGGGGAATTCATGGCCTCCATCGATTTGAAGGATGCGTACCTTCACACCCCGATTTTCGAGGGTCACCAGAGGTACCTGCGATTCGCCATTGCGGAGGATCATTACCAATTTGTGGCGTTACCTTTTGGTCTCGCCTCGGCTCCACAGGTTTTCACAAAGGTGCTTGCACCGGTTCTGGCTTTGTTGAGAGCCCAGGGCATCTCTGTTCTGGGGTATCTGGACGATATTCTGGTTCGGTCTGCGACCAGCCAGGGTCTGGAAAAGTACCTGTCCGTCACGCTGCAAACTCTACAGGAGTTTGGTTGGACGATAAATTTTCCAAAATCGACGCTGGGTCCGTCGGTTCGTCTTCCCTACCTGGGAATGATCCGGGACTCGGTCCAGGCGAAGGTCTTCCTGCCGGACGACAAACTCAGGACTCTTCAGGAGGAAGTCAGGTCCCTCAGGGACGTTCCACGCTCGTCACTGCGGACGTGCATGAGATGTCTGGGGTTGATGGTCTCGGCCTTCGAGGCGATCCCCTTTGCCCAGTTCCACACGCGGGGTCTCCAAGCGGAGATCCTGTCCAGGTGGGACGGGCGACCGCAATCTCTGGATCTTCAGATCTCGTTGAGCCATCGCACCAGAAGGGATCTTCTGTGGTGGCTCCAGTCCCCGATGGTGTCAGGGGGCAAGTCCTTTCGTCCTCTCTCGTGGACAGTGATCACCACGGATGCCAGCCTGTCGGGCTGGGGTGGTGTTCTGGGCGTTCTGTCTACCCAGGGAACTTGGTCGGAGGGGGAGTCCTCCCTTCCGATCAACATTCTGGAATTGCGTGCGATAAGTCTCTGCCTTCGTCGTTGGACAGACCGGCTGCAGGGCTGTCCGGTTCAGGTGCAGACGGACAATGCCACGGCGGTGGCCTACATCAACCACCAAGGGGGCACCAGGAGTGCCCGAGCGGCTCGGGAAGTAGCCGACATTCTATCTTGGGCCGAGACTCACGTCCCGGCGATAACGGCAGTTCACATTCCGGGGGTGGAGAGCTGGCAGGCGGACTATCTGAGTTGCCAGACCCTGGATCAGGGGGAATGGTCTCTCCATCCGGCTGTCTTCCAGATGTTGTGCGCGAAGTGGGGTTTTCCAGATGTGGACCTGTTCGCGTCTCGTCTGAACAACAAGGTGAAAAAGTTCGTGGCAAGGACGCGCGACCCTCGGGCAGACGCGTCGGACGCGTTGGTGGCCCCGTGGCATCAGTACCGACTGATGTATGCGTTTCCACTGATTCAATTGCTGTCCAGGTTCCTTCGCAGGTTGCACTCGGAACGCAGCACGGTGATTCTTGTGGCACCGGACTGGCCTCGCCGGTCCTGGTACGCGGACCTCGTGAATCTGGCGGTCGACGCCCCGTGGCATCTGCCTCTTCGAGACGATCTCCTGTCTCAAGGGCCGATATTCCATCCTGCTTTACAGTTGCTGGCTTTGACGGCCTGGCTGTTGAGACCGAGGTCCTGAAGGATAGGGGTCTCTCCCCTGAGGTCATTCACACTTTGATCAACGCGAGGAAGCCTTCCTCGGGGAAGGTCTATTACCGTACTTGGAAGGCCTATTTTGCCTGGTGTGAGTCCAGGGGGTTTTCACCTCGCACGTACTCGGTTTCTCGGGTGTTGTCCTTCCTTCAAACGGGTGTCGACCAGCGTTTGGCGCTGGCTACGGTCAAGGGTCAGGTGTCTGCGCTGGCCGTTCTTTTTCAACGTCCTGTGGCTTCCAACCCCTTGGTTGTCAATTTTGTTCAGGGGGTGCGACATCTGGTCCCTCCTAGGAGGGAACCTTCTGCCTCCTTGGGATTTGAATCTCGTTCTCTCCGTGTTACAACGTGCTCCTTTTGAACTGATCAGGGAGATCTCGTTGTCTATGTTGTCCAAAAAGGTCGCCTTTTTGGTGGCGATCACTTCGGCTCGTAGAGTGTCGGAGCTGGCGGCTTTGTCCTACAAGTCTCCGTATCTGGTTATTCACTTGGATAAGGTGGTCTTGCGACCTAACCCTTCTTTTCTTCCGAAGCGAGTTTCATCTCAATGAGGATATTGTTTTGCCTTCGCTTTGCGCGAAGCCTAAGCATCCGAAGGAGGTGAGGTTGCACTCCTTGGATGTTGTTCGGGCGATAAGGGTTTACCTTAAATCGACTGAGTCTTTTCGCAAGACGGACTCTTTGTTCTTCCGGAAGGTCCTCGGAAGGGCATGGCGGCGTCGGCTTCTACCATCGCCAAATGGATCAGACAGACCATTGAACAGGCATATGCTTTGCAGGGAAAAGTTCCCCCTATGCCTGTGAAGGCACACTCTACTAGATCTCTGAGTACGTCGTGGGCCTGTCGTCATGGGGCTTCTGTGGCCCAGGTGTGTAAGGCGGCGACCTGGTCGACCGTGCACATTTTAACAAAATTCTATAAAGTGGATGTTCAGGCATCGGCAGATGCTTCCTTTGGCCGCAAGGTTCTTAGTGCGGCAGTTTCTTAGGGTCCCTTGTTTTGGACCCCTGGCTGTTTTGGGATACGTGTTTTATCCCTGGGTTATTTGCTTTTCCTGGGTTGTTGCTCCTGTTGAGCAAGTTTTTTTCATGTTGCCCAGCTGGTTTCCTTCCTTTGGTAAGGTTCCTTTCTTTGATGTGGAGACTGCGTTGCCTTACGGCGCGGCTGCGTTTCCCACCCCTCATGTTTGCACGGCTTTGGGACGTCCCCATTGTGACGAATATGAAGATGGCGGCGACTGTCGGAGGACGTAAGAGAAAATGGAATTTTTGTAAAATCTTACCTGTAAAATTCCTTTCTCTGAGTCCTCCGACAGTCGCCGCCCGCCCCTCTTTTGGGGTTTGGTTATATACTCTACTGCTATTTCACTGAAACTGAGATATGGATGCAGGAAGTAGGAGGATATTGACTGAGGGGACCACCCCCTGGGGGTGGGATATGTTAAAATCTTTAATGTTAACATATTCTGTTGCCTAGCTACTCCTTCGGAGCAAAGTCTAATACCCCATTGTGACGAATATGAAGATGGCGGCGACTGTCGGAGGACTCGGAGAAAGGAATTTTACAGGTAAGATTTTACAAAAATTCATTTTTTTTCTCTTTCGTTCGTTGACAGACACAGCTTCAGATCTCCTTTGACAGATAGGTTATGAGATCTCTGGTCCTGGCATTTTTTTTCCTTTTTTAAACTGAATTTTTTTCCTTTTTTTTTTTTTTCTTTTTTTTCTTTTTTCTGTAATCAAGTTCTTTTCCTGTGAGAACTACAATCAACTGTCGGACTAGGTGATGCACTGTATATCCTAGATCCTTACAGTTATCCCAGTTTGGCCAGTGAGTGCATGCAGAACGCAGCTCAGCGCTAGGTCGGCCACGACATAGCCCCACTGGACAGGGGCTGACTTGTGCGTGAAACACCTCGCGAAGACGCACACGACCTACGACCTGGTCGCGGCCTGAGTCGCAGCGTGCCTCTGGCCCGCGGCACCCTCCGTTCTAAGATGGGGAGGTGACCTGCCTGGAGTGGTGCCCGCCCGGTTCCAAAGGTGTGGTGAGTAGTACCCCCCTCCTTCAGGAAATTTGGGGTGGATGTGGGCCCCTCCCAGGGTTGGTAGGTCCCCCAGGTGCCCTTCCTACCCATGTGCACCCCCTCTCACTAGCGGGGGGGAGTTAGGTGAGCTGTGGCTGGAGGGGGGGAAGGGAGCACGCTGAGCGGCTCTGGATGTCTGTATTTTTGTGCGGTTCAGTCCTGTGGGAGCCCCCCCTGGCCAACTACAGTACCCCCTGGACCTCTAAAGGGTCCCTGGAATTGCACGCCCGCCATTATCCTGTAGCCACATGTGTTGAAGCTCAGCGGCCATTTTCCTGTAGATCAGCAGCCATGTTCTCGTAGTTTCCTATAGTGTAGTGCAGTGGCCATTTTCTTGAAGCCGCATGGAGCGGTGCTTGGCGGGCGGCCTCTAGTGACAGCACGGCCGTTTCCTCTTCCTTTCCGATCAGCGTGCTGCAGGCTGTTGGTGCTCTTCTCCTTCCCTCTCTCAATGCTGTGTACATTTGGTGGTGAGTCCTGGGTCGGTATCTCCCTGCCTTTCTGCTAGTGCAGCGCTGCCGGGACCTGTGGTGCCACCAGAGACAGCGGTGGCAGGTGTGTTCACAGCTTGCCTAATAATTTTACATTGCTTTTGCTGACGACCCCAGGGTGCCATGGAGCCCCTAGAACATGTTACCACCCAACCCGCTCTCAGACCAGGAGGGGGGGGGCCTCTGGGTCTCACTCTGCCATGGCAGCCCTGCAGTCTCTGGTGTCTAAAGTGGACATGGTTTTACAAAAGAGACTTGGTAAAAAAGCGCCCTCCACCTTCACTGGTTTTCTCTGCCTCCTCAGATTCTGAGACTGATTTGGTTGCTGCGGACGCAAGTCACCCCACGGGGTTTGCATCCATGCACTTCGAATGCTCTGACAGTGAGGATGATTACTCTTCCACTACATCTGCGCAAGAAAAGGCGCCTGTGGAAGCACTGATTGTGTCAGTGCGGGAAACTTTAAAAATGGAGAACACAGCGGATGCTGGGTCGGCTGCACTGGTGCAATTTGGCACCAGCAGACCATCCAAGGTGACTAAGATGTTCCCCCTTCCCTGCCTATTTCAGCGATATTGTCGTTAGTCAGTGGGTGTCCCTGAAACTAGGAGGTATCCTTCTGAGGAGTCCCTCTTAAAGAAACTGATAATGCCACCGGTGGTGGATTCTCAGGTTTCTAGGTTAAATAAAGTCACGTTGCTGCCAGCAGGGACGCTCCATCCTTTAAAGACCCTACAGATAGGAAGGCTGAATCTCTGGTCCCCCATCCTTGCGCCAGCATGATCTGGTTGAAATGCTGGTCTGCGGACCAGGCCTCCAAAAAGGTGCTGACGGACCTCCCCTTTGTGGTGGGAACGCTTGTTCGGAGCTTCCATGGAAGAGATTAGAGCTGCACGATTCTGGCCAAAATGAGAATCACGATTTTTTAGCTTTGAATAAAGATCACGATTCTCTCACGATTCTCTGTGTAACAAAAAAAAAATTGGGATAACTTTACTGTTAAGTTTTTTTTTTTATTCATTAAAGTTTATTAATTGCGTTTGAAAGACTGCTGCGCAAATACAGTGGGACATAAAATATTACAACAATCGCCATTTTATTCTGTAGGGTCTCTGCTAAAAAAATATATAAAATGTTTGGGGGTTCTAAGTACTTTTCTAGCAAAAAAAAAATGATTTTAACTTGCAAGCAACAAGTGTCAGAAGAGGTTAAACTTCCTTTCTCCCTGGCAGAGGGAAGGAAAAGATACAATGTAATCATTTTGTTTATAGTTACTGGGAGATTTAATGCTGATAGGCGTTTGCGGGAGGAAAGATACAATGTAATCATTTTGTTTATAGTTACTGGGAGTTTTCCACAGCTGTTTTCTCTGCTCCCTCAGCTATGCAAAGAATCGAGCATATGTCAGGTTTAGATCGTCAGGGGGGATGAATCGAGATTGCGATTTTCATACGATTAATCGTGCAGCTCTAGAAGAGATCATTAAAGATCTCAGGGGGGGGGGGCATGAGCACCCTGCTTTTCTGCAGGTTACAAAAAACAGGGAGCCTCACTGGCCCTGTCGCTTTCAACTCACAAGCGGCCCTTTCGTCCCGCAGGGTCACAGGCCAAGGGCTCTAAATATTCCCGTTCCTTTGCAGGTTCCAAGAGACCCTGGGGTGGCACGTCTAAGACGTGCTCTTCTGGTCTCGCAGACAAGCCCTCCTCCACCAGAAGGGACGCCCTCACCTTTACTAGGGGTGGCGGGACATCTTCGCTTCTTTCCGGACCCGTGGACCTCGTTCGTTCAAGACAAATTGGTCCTCGAGTTGATCTGCTCAAGTTAGAAAATCGAGTTTCGATACTTGCCCCCAGCAAGATTCTTTCCGTCCAACCTGCGCCTGTCCCCGGATCGGCTTCAGGGCCTTCGTGGAGCGGTGCAATATTTACTGTCACAAGGAGTCATAGTTACCAGTTCCAGAGTCGGAATGTTTTCAGGGGTTTTTATTCAAACCTGTTTACGATTCCCAGGAAGAAAGGGGAAGGTTCAATCTTGGATCTCAAGGCCTTGAACCACTTTGCGCAGGTTCGGAAATTCAGAATGGAGTCCATTTGCACAGTCATGGCTTCCCTTCATCAAGGGGACTTTCTGGCCTCCATCGATATCAAGGACGTTTACCTTCATATTCCAATTTATATCGGGCATCAGCATTTTCTTCACTTTGCCAAAGGCGAGGAGCATTGTCAATTTATGGCGTTACCCTTTGGTCTCGCCTCAGCTCCTCGTGTGTTCACAAAAGTGATGGCCCCGATGTTAGCCTTACTCAGGCAGCGGGGAGTTTCGGTACTGGGGTACCTGGACAATCTTCTTCTGAGGGCAAAGTCGTTGCATTTCCTGAAGGAAGACCTGGACATAACGGTGCAAACTATGCAGGAGTTCGACTGGGCTGAATTTTCAAAAGTCAGCCTTGACCCCGTCCCAACAAGCTGGACTACCTGGGGCTGACTTATTCAGCCTCAGCCCGGGTGTTCCTTCCAGAAACAAAAGTCTTGAAATTGCAGCATGCCATTCGGCTCCTGTTGTCCAATCGACGGTCGTCTCTCAGAACTTGCATGCAGGTGCTAAGCCTGATGGTTTCCACCCTCGAGGCGGTTTCCTTTGCTCAGTTCCATACCAGACCTCTGCAAAAGAGGTTCTAACTGGGACAAGAATCCACAGTCTCTAGACAATCTGATCCTGTTGAGTCGGGGTGCAAGAGGGTCTCTAATTTGGTGGCCCCTCGCTCCCTGGCATTTCGACAAGAGAAGTCTTTTCTCCCCCTGTACTGTACAGTGGTTACCACAGACGCCAGCCTGTCCGGGTAGGGAGGTGTCCTGGGCACGGAATCAGCCCAAGGGTTCTGGTCTCAGGAGGAGTCCAGTCTGCCTATTAACATCCTGGAAATTTGGTCGATCAAGCTTTGCCTGTCCCAGGGGACCGATTGTCTGCAGGGGTGTCCGGAAAGGATTCAATTGGACAACGCCACGGCTGTGGCGTATATCAATCACCAAGGGGGCACCAAAAGTGCCCTAGCGGCCAAAGATGTGGCCGGCATTCTTAAGTGGGCAGAACGCTTTCTTCCAGCCCTCTCTGCTGTGCACATTTTTGGGTTGGAAAATTGGCAGACGGACTACCTCAGCCGACAGGTACTGTGTCCGGGCGAATGATCCCTTCACCCGAAAGTGTTTCAACAATTGTGTCTCCTTTGGGGGACCCCCGATGTGGACCTGTTGGCCTCTCGTCTCAGCCGGAAAGGGCCCAAGGTTTGTAGCAAGATCTCGGGACCCTCTGGCAAACGCCACAGACGCTCTGGTGCCCCTTTGGGACTGGTATCGTCTGATTTATGCCTTTCCCCGACTACAGCTTCTACCGAGACTTTTGCGCAGAATCGAGGCAGAAGGGATTCCAGTGATTCTGGTGGCCCCAGACTGGCCTTGTTGGGCCTGGTGCGCAGGCTTGGAAAGACTGATAGCCATTGCCCCTTGGGGGCTTCCTCTCAGAAAAGATCTTTTGTCTCTAGGACCGATCTTCCATCCTGCTTTACAGTCGTTCACTTTAAAGTCCTGGCTATTCAAAGCCAGGTATTGAAGGATAGGGGGTTGTCGGATTCGGTGATTCCTACTCTGTTAAAAGCTAGGAAATCTACTTCTCGGAAGATTTACTATGGAGTTTGGAAGTCTTATATTACTTGGTGTGCGTTTTGGGGGGGGGGGGGGGGGGGGGGGGTTGTTCCTTTTTGTTATCACGTCTGCTGGTGTTTCTACAAAGAGGTGTAGGTCAGCATTTTGCCCTGGACACCATTAAGGGCCAGATTTCAGCCTTGGCAATATTCATCCAAAGGCCGTTGGTAACACTTCTGGGGGCTCTTTTTGCTGTTTTGGGGAATTTCTTCTCTTTTCAGTGCTTTTCCCATCTCAGGGGGGTACCTTAGTGTGATCCCTATTGCAGTGCATTGCGGTGGGTCGCTGCAATCGCGTCTTAAAGGGCCAGCGCCATAGTTTTTTTCTCATGGAGTCCCAGGACTGCAAATTCCCCCTAGCCTTGGTGAATGATTCAGGTACTCCTGAATCTTCATTTTCTCTTGCTGCTGCACTTGCGACTTTAGCGTCCAAGGTGGATTTATTGATGTCAGAGCGGGGTTCTAGAAAAAGACCTAGGTTTTCACTATCCTCTGAATCTGAGTCGGATATGGTTGCCCTGGACAGTTTACCCTTTAGGGGCCTCAGTCCTTTCATTCTGATGGGGAGGTGGGGAAGAGGATGGGGGTGATTCTTCTCCTGAAGCGGCTAAAGAATGCGCTGCTGTGTCTGCGCTTATTGCTTCAGTTAGGACACACTACATTTAGAGGATGAGCCCAACCCACCGGGTAAGCAGTCTTCCCTTGGGACTCGCAGAACCCAAAAAGCGGCACGGGTGTTCCCTTGTCCCGCTGAGTTTCACGAAACGGTGAACGAACTATGGCGTAATTTAAAGCGCCCTTTTGTGGTACCAAAACGGTTTCAGTTCCGTTACCCTTTCGCGTCTCCTACGGATTCGCGATGGACTGTGTCCCATAGGTGGATCACACGGTGTCCAGGTTTAAACAAGGGCACTCTCATGCCCTCAGAGGATTCTCCGATGTTTAGGGACCCTACAGATAGGCGGGTGGAATCTCTTGCCATGCTTAGATGGTGGCGGGTTCTTTGCTGAAGCCCATCTTCGCCTCTGGTATGGTCTCTCAGGGTGTGGCTGATTGGGCCCAGGTGCTCAAACGCACTCTTGAGGCGGATTCCGCCCCTCCGATTACTGTGGAGGTGGTGGAGCGGATGCGTCTGGCGGTTTTGTACCTGTGTGACGCGGCCTTGGACGGGGCTCTTCTAGTGGCATGGCTCTCTGGTGTTCAAGTGCTGGTCGGCTGACCAGGCTTCCGGTAAGACAGTGTCTGAAATCCTTTTATGCGGGCAATCGTCCTTTTGGGGACTCCCTGAACGAGTTGGTGACGGGGGTCACTGGGGGCAAGAGCACTCTGCTGCCCCAGGACCCCAAGGGTAAGTTTTTCCGCGGTAAGCAGGCCCTTCTCATAAACCAAATCAGGGGAAACCCTTTAAGGGCCTGGGTGGTCAGAGGAAGCCCTGGGCGGGCAAACCAAAATCCACCCACGCTGGCCCGGCGGGTCCTTCCGCCTCAACCTGAAGGTACGCCCTCACCCATTTCAGGGGTGGGGGGACGTCTGTGTGGTTTTCTCGAGCCTTGGCTGCTCCAGATTCCGGACAGGTGGGTTCAGGAAATCATTCGATCAGGATACAAGATCGAATTCCTCTCGCGTCCAGCAGACAGATTCTTTCCCTCAACTCTTCCTTTGACCCCAGGTCGGTTACACGATCTTCGGACGGTTCAGGATCTCCTCGCCCAGCGGGTGGTCGTCCAGGTGCCTCCTCAGGACAGGTTTCGGGGGGTTTTTACTCAAATCTGTTCACTGTGCCCAGAAAGAAGGGCAAGGTACGTCCGGTTCTGGTTCAAAAGTTCCGCATGGAATCCCTCCGTTCGGTGGTGGCCTCTTTAAGCCCGTGAGATTTCGATTTCGTGGCTTCCATCGATCTTAAGGATGCGTATTTACACATCCCCATATTCGGGGGTCATCAGAGGTACCTCCGATTTGCACCAAGGGTCTTTACAAAAGTGCTGGCTCCTGTTCTGGCCCTGTTGCAGGCGTAGGGGATTGCGATCTTGGGATATCTGGACGATCTCCTGTTAAGATCGTGTGCCAGCCCAAGTCTATTACGCGATCTGTCAACTACCGTTCAGACGCTCCTTGAGTTCTAGTGGACCGTCGCCGTTCAGAAGTCGACCTTGTCCCCTTCTGTTCGTCTCCCTTACCTGGGAATGGTCCTGGACTCTGCCCAAGCAAAAGTCTTTCTACCGGAGGACAAGCTCCGGACTCTGCAGGACGAGGTCAGGTCCCTCCGGGACAAGGGTTCCTCGTCACTCAGGGCCTGCATGCGGTCTCTGGGTTTGTTGGTGTCAGCAATACCGTTTGCACAGTTCCATACGCGATCTCTTCAAGCGGAGATCTTGGCCAGATGGGACAGGCATCCTCGATCCTTGAAAAGGAGCATATCTCTGAGTCGCCAAGTCAGAGAGGATCTTCTCTGGTGGCTCCAGTCCCCAGCTCTGACGGAGGGGACACCCTTCCGGACGTTGTTGTGGACGGTAATTGTCACCGGTGCCAGCCTGTCGGGCTGGTGTGGCGCTCTGGGCATTCTGTCTGCCCAGGGCACTTGGTCGGAGGAGGAATCCTCCCTGCCGATAAACACGTTGGAACTGCCAGCGATCAGCCTGTGCTTGCTCCATTGGTCTGATCATCTTCGGAGCTGCCCTGTGCGGGTCCAGACGGGTAACGCCGCTGCGGTGGCTTACATCAATCACCAAGGGGGCACCAGGAGTGCCCGGGCGGCCCTGGAAGTGACCACAATTCTGTCTTGGGCCGAAACGCACGTCCCAGCGATTTCGGCAGTTCACATTCCAGGTGTGGAGAATTGGCAGGCCGATTATCTGAGCCGCCAGACTGTGGACCAGGGAGAATGGTCCCTACACCTGGAGGTGTTTTCAGATGCTGTGTGCGAGATGGGGAACCCTGGATGTGGATCTGTTCACATCTCGGCTAAGCGACAAGGTGGGAAGGTTCGC
This sequence comes from Pelophylax lessonae, assembly GCF_965119305.1. Taxonomy (NCBI): domain Eukaryota; kingdom Metazoa; phylum Chordata; class Amphibia; order Anura; family Ranidae; genus Pelophylax; species Pelophylax lessonae. The sequence continues at coordinate 166,680,327 of NC_138772.1, read as the reverse complement.
GGCAAGAACGTGCGATCCTCTGGCAGTCGCCTCGGATGCGCTCGGATATCGCCTGATTTATGCCTTCCCTCCGATTCAGTTGTTGTCCAGGTTCCTTCGCAGGTTGGTCTCGGAACCGAAGTGGGTGATTCTGGTGGCCCCAGACTGGCCGCGCCGGTCATGGTACGCGGACATCATACAACTGGTCGTCGAGCCTCCGTGGCGACTCCCATTACGGGACGATCTGCTGTCTCAGGGGCCGATCTTCCATCCTGCTTTATAGTCGCTGGCTTTACCGGCGTGGCTGTTGAACGCCAGGACTTGAGAGATCGGGGGCTCTCATCGGCGGTCATTCCTAACCTGCTCAAGGCTGGGAAGGCCTAATCCGGTAAGATTTATTACCGTTCCTGGAAGGCTAATTTTGCCTGGTGTGAATCCAGGGGCATTCATCCTCGCTCCTTTTCAGTGGCGAGGGTGTTAGCCTTCCTACAATCTGGTATGGACCAGCGCCTTGCGTTGTCCACGATTAAGGGCCAGGCCAGTTGTCTGCACTGACGATCCTTTTTCAGCGCCCGTTGGCGTTGAATTCTTTGATACGCACCTTTATTCTAGGATGGCGTCATTTGGCTCCTCCTCGGAGAGCACCTTTACTTCCTTGGGCCTTGAACTTGGTTCTGTCCTTTTTGCATCGTCCTCCCTTTGAAAGCATCAGGGAAATTTCTCTGCCTCTGCTGTCATGGAAGGTTTCCTTCTGGTGGCGATCACATCTGCCCACAGAGTGTTGGAGTTGGCGGCCCTGTCTTGCCGCTCCCCATACCTGGTGGTTCATAGGGATAAGGTGGTCTTGCAACTTAACCAATCCTTCCTTCCTAAGGTGGTTTCTGATTTTCACCTTAATGAGGATATGGTCTTACCTTCGCTGTGTGCGAATCCTTCGCATCCTAAGGGGTTTGCTTACATTCCTTGGGTGTAGTCCGGGCGATCAGGGGTTACCTGTCGTCCACTGAATCCTTCAGAAAGTCGGATTCTCTTTTTGTCCTTCCTGAGGGACCTCGGAAGGGTACGGCTGCGTCTGTGGCGACCATTTCAAGATGGCTCAGACAGACGATTGTACAGGCCTGTTCGATTAGGGGACGGGTACCGCCCTTCCCTGTCAAGGCGCACTCTACCAGAGCGGTGAGTGCGTCATGGGCTTTCCGACATCAGGCTTCGGGGGCCCAGGTGTGCAAGGCTGCGACTTGGTCGTCCGTGCACACCTTTTCCAAATTTTACAAACTTGATGTTTTGGCATCAGCAGATGCCTCCTTTGGCCGCAAAGTTCTGTGTGCGGCTGTGCCTTGAGGGGGCCCTGGCTTTTTCCGGTCCCTGTCTGTTGGGGTTGTTTTCCCCTTGCTTATTTGCTTTCCTGGGTTGTTGCTCCAGTTGAGCTTTTCTGTTGCCCAGATAAGGTTCCTTTCTCTGACCTGGGTGCTGCGTTGCCTTTGTGACGGTTGCGCTTCCCACACCTCATGTCTAGTCTACACTGCTTTGGGACATCCCATTGGTGAAGACTGTATTAGTGGGCGGCGACTGTCAGAGGACGTAAGAGAAAACTGAATTTTTGGTAAAATCTTACCGTAAAATTCCTTTCTCTGAGTCCTCTGACAGTCGCCGCCCCCGCCCCTCTTTGGGGTTCATGGACTCTACTACTTGCTACCAAACTGAATTGGGAATGAGGCTAGCCGGGGGTTTTGGACCAGAGGGACAGCCCCCTGTAGGTGTGTCTATGTAAATTGCTTTGTTTTTAACAAGTCTTATGCCTAGCTTGCTCCTGTGGATAAGAGGTCAATACCCATTGGTGAAGACTGTATGAGTGGGCGGCGACTGTCAGAGGACTCAAAGAAAGGAATTTTACGGTAAGATTTTACAAAAATTCAGTTTTCTTAGCAATTTCTGAAAATTTAATAAATTGGCTGATTGTGCGACCACTGGGAGCTCCCTTAATTGCTAGTTTGCCACATGTCTTTCCCTGTTAGCTCACTCCCTATTTCTGCTGGTTTTAATAAAGAATGGGGTAATGCTGTGGGACTGAGCATTGGCCTCATCTGCTGATGTCACACACATACTCTGTTCTCTTTTCTGCCATACAGTGTCAAAGAAACGTATCCCCATTGCTGTTCCTGTTTGAAAATAATTATCTGCTACTTATGTACAGTCACTTTAGTCACCTCTGGGTATCTGACTCACGCCTGCTACTAGCTGTGCAGGTTTTTTTTAGAACTTAGGGCCTTGTTTGAGCCCATACATTGCCCTTCTGGCTTGTGGATGCAACATATCTTATTCTAGAGGTGGGAAAAAGGAGGGGGGGGGGGTGAAAGATGAACACAATTCGCATTATGTTGACAGTTTTTTGAACTACTTAGAGTGAACCTGCTGATGATGCTGAAGCCTGGAGTAATGTTATATTTTGCTCTTGTAGCCTGTTCTTTCCAGGGGGTCCTCTCTGGCTCTCTCAGGTGTGGCTGGAACCTCCCCACTTTTGGCTGAGCTTTTTTGCACTGACATGATTTTTGGACCCTACATCCAGAGATTTCTCAGGACCTGGAATGACAGATGTGGACCTACAGGGTTCAGCAACAAACTGGAGAGAGCTGTCTCCAGGTACAGGGATCCTCTAGCACAGGGGGTACTGAATTGAAATTCATAGGGGTTCAGTCAGTAAAATTTTCTTCCAGCAGAGGTCCAAGTGTTCAAGTGTTATGTTGGTGCTATGACTCAGATCCTTCACATCACAGCCTCCCGTGCACTTCAGTCACTCCCCCCACCTTTAGGGCCCAAACATCCTGGCCCTTATGGTAAAATGTAGGGTCCTAGTGTTTGGGCACCTGTTAGTGATAGTTTGAGGTCCAGGAACTGTTGTGGCAGCGTACATTTATGTGCTTTTTTTTTTTTTTTCTTTTAACTACAGTAAACCCCCCTCCATCGCGGGGGTTACGTTCCGGATCCACCCGCGAACTAGAAAAACCCTATTAAAATACACTGAGCGACAGACAGAGCGAGAGTATGGAAAACGCAAAAATAATTAATTTTCAATGATTTAATTAGTAAAATAACATTACAGAAAAAAACGATAGAGTGGGGGTTTACTGTATATTGAAATGTGAAAATTATATTTCATTAATTTTTATGCACTGCAGCTCAGTTGCAGTTCATAGAAACTGACTGTACATGGAACCTTCAGGTGAGCTCCAATCCGTTGCAGAAAAATGCACACAGTATGCATTTCACACTGCAATGCTCAGCACCCAGGGGCACTGTTGCAGTATGAACAGAACACATAAAAAACAATTGTTTTCTATTGCCCTTGCAGAGACTTGTTTTTCTAGTGCAGAAAAGTGTGAACAAGCCCTTACGTCCATGTCCTCAGACCCCTCATTTATATCAGACCCCCTCTCAATCACAGGACCCCCCAATCACAATCCTCCCTCCATATTAGACTCCTGTCCCTTTTATAACATTGCAGCGCACACACACACACACACACACACACAGTCCTACCTTATTTACACAAGATGGGAAGCATGGCAGGTCTGACTTTTCATGTTAAAGGCGGGTGAATGATTGTTTAGACCGCCCCAATGCCTAGCAACCAATCACTCGCCTTTAACATGAAAAGTCCCGCCTTTTGTCCAGACTTGCCATGCTTCCCGTCTTGAGTGAATAAGATAGGACAGTGTAGGGAGCGGGGGAGTGCTGTGATGGTATGAAAGGGACAGACCTGCCGCACCTCCCTTGTTGTGCCCTTCCTTGAGGATGATGGCGGCAGCGGTCGGAAAGTGAGCCATCGGCGAGTAGAGGACACTTTGACAACTATTTGGCAAAAAACAAGGAATATTTCTGCTAAATTGTAATATCTTACTCAAGAGCTACACTTATATATCACCTGATTACCTAAAAAGATGTATAAACCTATACATACACGTGTTATGAAAAAGGTTGAACAGTACTATGAGTGTGCAGAATGAATAATCAAACAATGAAACAAATCATTCAATAACAGTAATGATGCACCATTAGCCTAAAAAAAATTGAAACCCTCTTTTACACTCCATATCTCATTTGCTTGTGGTATATGGAATATTTAGTTTTATTGAATGATTTGTTTTACTGTTTGATTATATATTCTGTACACTCAAAGTACTTTTCCACTGTTTTCATAATAAGAAGTAAACTATAATTTGTGTATAACTATTTCATGAGGCTGTGGTCTGAATTACAGTCCACCATTTAGTGATGCCTGCTCTAGCAGAAGCAATGGATGCTCTGGTAATTGCGGGGATCCGTACAACCTGCTCCATGCCTCATCTCCATTGAGTCTTCTTCCTCGTCCACTTTTGCTTTGTAGGATCGAGATGAAGGGCATTCCTGCTAGCTGTTCCGTGGGCTCTAGCAGATCATCAGGATCTTTTGTCTCAAGGAGAATTTTTATGTTAGCTGGCTTTAATAGTATTGCTGTTGATGCCCACGTTCTGAAGGGACAGGGGTATTTGAGTATGTGATTCCTAGAATATAAAAGTGAGGACCTCTTCTTCTTGCAAGGTCCATCATCTGAAGGCATCTTGGGGCTTCCACCCCAGGTTTTTCTCCATTGGACAAATTCACTTCTTCCTTGGTTTGGGCCAGCATCTTGCTCTTAGCAATATCAAGGCTCAGGTCTCTGCCATTTCTATTTTTTTTTTTTTTTCAAAGATCATTGGCCTCTGTCTTTGGCTATTTGTACAGGGGGTTTCACAAGTAGCTTCCCTGGTCTGTTTCCCTGTGTGATTTAGGTCTGTTTTTGTCAGCCCTTTGGAAACTGCTCTCTGAATGCATTAGAGACGTTTCTCTCTATTTTCACCCACAGGGTGGTGCTTTTGTACCCACCACCTAAGCGAAGCAAATGTCTGTACTGTCTGCTTTGTCCTGCAAAAACTCAGTTTAGTTTTGCATAGGGACAGGGTTATATTTAGGCTTACTGCAACTCCAATTTTGTTATTCTGAATGCACACCGTAAGGGGGTACATAAGCTTTTTGCTCCACCATCTCGAGGTAGCTGAAATAGACCATCATCCAAGCTTTTGGTCTCATTGATCAGTTTTCACCCTTTCCTGTCAAGGCACAATGTCTACTAGATCTGCAAGTGTCTTTTCATTTTTTTTAGCATCAAGCATCTGCTACCTGGTCGTCTGATTACATATTCTCTAAGTTCTCCCAGGTGCATGTTCATGTATCCCAGACAATATAAGTCAAACACCATACTAGTGTCTGTCTCACTGACAAATAGACAATAGTGTCAATACTAGTGATCGACCAATATTGTTTTTTCAATTAATTGCGATACCGATATTTTGGTCATCGGATATCGGTATTAGCCAATATCGGCCGATATTTTCAGACATGTAAAAATTATATATTTTTTTTTCTAAAGCTACTCCTTATGGAGGGATCTGGGGGTCTAAAAGACCCCAAACCCCTCCTCGGCACTGAAAAGCATTCAAAACGCCAAATTTGGCTGTTTTGAATGCTGTCAGTTTTTTTAATTTGGCCCAAGTACCTGGAAGTGATGTCATGACATCACTTCCTGGTTTTTTTCATGGAGACCGGCGCATGCGCACTTGCGGCAGGGATACCAGCTTTCACAGGGTCACATCTTCATGCTACACCGGGTCTTTTCTTCGGCGGTGGGGGTAGGATGCCCAGGTCTCCCGGTGGGACGGGAGACTGGGGTGAGCTGTGGAAGGGGGGAAACGTCCCCTCCCACTCCTTTTAATGACAGCCGAGCGGCTTCTCAGCCGCATCGGTTGTCGTTACAAGTCAGCCGACCATCGGCTATGGACACCGGTATGCCTCTAGCTGCAGGCAACACCCCAGGACATGCACTTTCCCTGGATATCGGCAATATCGGTAACCTCAGGGGCCGATTCCGATATATTGGGGAAAGTGCATATCAGCCCCTGTTATATCGATGTTGCCGATAATCGGTCGATCTCTAGTCAATACTTGATAAAAAGTGCTTTAATACTATTATTATGTTATTCCTTGCATGCATCGACCATGTCACATGATAAATATCAGCACTGCCCCTCCTCTGCCTGGTATCATTTCCTTCACCTTTATAACACCACTCAACATGCAGTGACCCTCCAGTTACATGCAACTTTCTTCATTCAGTTTACTGCCAGCACTGGCCAAACTGGAAAAATCGAAGGGTATAGTGAAAAGCTGGCAGTTTTAAGTGAAAGGAAATCTGTATCGGCCACAGTGTTCTGAACAGAGGTCTGCAGTGCTGCCTGCTCAAAGTGACACAAAAATTCACATTGGGCACAGAAGGGGTTGTGTGCAGAGCTGCCTGCAAGAGCTCACTGGGATGTGTAACATGGTGGGAGCAAGCTTGGTGCTATGTTACCAGTTGCAGAAAAGTTTAACATTTCCGAAGCAATGACCAGTATCATTGTGTTACCAGTGGCAGAATGATGCTATGCTGCAAACCTGTTGCTTTGTTACCCTAACAATAGCCTTGTTACATGAGTCAAACAATTTTGCACAAGACAAATAATTCCAGTTTACATCTTACTTCGTCTGCTGTCATTGGTGCCTGACATGTCCGTTACATGTCCAAGGTGTGAGGAAATGGCACCATAAGCGCTTACACATTTGAATAAATCTGAAACTACCGGAAATCAAAGCTTACGCCTAAATACCTTACCCTTTATATTTAGGCAGCAGAAGCACTAAAAAGAAAATTGGAATGCTTTTTCATAATAATTAAAGGTCCTTTCACACGGCCGCTCCGTGTGTCCGCAAATCATCCCATCCGTTTGCGGATGATTTGCGGACATAATGTAAGTGAATGGCACTGCGGATGTCAGTGGAATACCATCCGCTGACATCCGATTTTCCTCCTTTCAGTTCTGTTCCGTTTTTTTCGAATGGAACAGAACCCCATGTTTTCTTCCGTGTAAAAAAACGGAAAGGAAGGAAAATCGGATGTCAGTGGTGTCATCCGCTGACATCCGCAGTGCCATATACTTACATTATGTCCGCATATCATCCGCAAACGGATAGGATGATATGCGGGCACACGGAGCGGATGACAGAAATGTCATCCGCTCCGTGGAAAAAAAAAAAAAAAGTCCCGCAGCGGACCTTTCACACGGAGCGGCCGTGTGAAAGGACCCTAACAATGGTAAGATGGTATGTCAAAACCTTTTAAAAAGGCTTGGAGATGCAGCAAAGAAACAAACTCAGGTAACCTGGCTATAGCATTAACCCACGTCCTAGGCACATTTCACATGCATTTTTTCATGTTTATCAATACTGGCATAAGCAGAACCGCCTGGTTTTCAGGTTTTTTTCAGTTTTTTTTTTTTTTTACAAGGAAATGAAAGCTGTAAGTGTGTCAACAATGAGCATATTGTGTTTTTCATGCTTTCGGTATCTATCTTTGAAGTGTTGCAGTTTAGGGCATGTCTTTAGTCTGTGCCACAATCTACCTCCTTGCCCTGAAGTTCTGGACACAATGAAAAGCAAAACCATGCTAATGCGCAGGTTTATTTTGTTCCATTCGCCAAACCATGTGAAAGAGGCCTTAAAGGTGACATGTAAATGTAGCTAAATATATGGCCCTACTAGATCCTAGTGCTTAATACAGTCCAATGCTCCATCCCATCCTGCCGACCAAATATATATAAATATTTTTTTTATTTTTGGCCCCCGTTATGTTTTATCTTATTGCCTGCAATTTCACCCCCTATGCCTCCTGATCCCCCCTACATCCCCCTGTTACTCCACATCAAATTCTGAAATTAATACGTAAAGCATTTCCTTGCCTTTGGTATTAACTGTGGCTGACCAACTCCACTAGTCATGGTGAACAAGACGTCACTGCACTTAATCAGACACACTCGCTTACCTAATCAACCATTGTTTAAAACAACATTTCATGTTATTATTATTATGATGTGGATCTACTGTTGATATACTCATGAATCTGGGCATGTACATGCCAAGTTGTTACATTATCATGTTGTCAGTTTCCTTGCTGTACTTTATTATTGTCTACTGAATACTTGGTACTTTTTAAAGTGCTTGTAAACCTTAGACATAAAATATGAATAAAGCCTATCCCTCTGTAGCGTGTACTTTTTTTTTTTTGCAGCTTAAAAACACCCTTCCATGTTATCTTATGGCTTCATGCACACACAGACGTTTTGTAGCTGTAAGTGGCATAGGCGTTTTCAAACTGCAAAAAATCCCAGGGCCAGTGCATTCTGAGGACCAGTGTCAGAGCTGTAAAATGTCTGACGCTGTTAAAGGCTGCCTAACGTTGGTTATACAGTGTTAAGCCATGTTGTTAGTTTTTTTTTTTTTTTTTTGTATGTGTGAAAATCAATGGTTCCCTATGGGAGCCCATTGATTTGAATGGAAGTCGCATCACAAATCGGATCAGGAGGATCCAACTTCTGGTGTGACTTGCGCTCTGAGGATCTTGAGGGGGAACTCCACGCCAAAATAGGAAAAAAACGGCGTGGGGGTCCCCCCAGGTTCGAGACGCGTGAGCGGCCCCACCCCCTCCTTAACCATACCAGGCCACACACCCTCAACATGGGGTGGTGTGTGCTTTGGAGCGGGGGGCTCTGCTCCCCCCCACTTCAACAAACCTAGTCTCCATGTTGATGAGGACAAGGGCCTCTTCCTGACAACCCTGTGCGGTGGCTGTGGGGGTCTGCAGTCAGAGGGCTTATCGGAAAATCTGGACGCCCCCTGTAACAAGGGTGCACCCCCAAATCCCGGACCCCCTCATTATTTGAGTATGGGGTTCATTGTACCCCTATCCATTCACCCCACAAAAGGCAGTGTAGTGTAAATAATGACAAGAGACAGTTTTGAGAAGTCCTTTATTAAAAATCTTTCTCCGATCTTCTCCCTCCGATCTTCTCCCTCTGGTCTTCTTTCTCCAGTCTGCTTTCTCCAGTCCTCCCGTGATAATGCCGGCTCCGCTCTTTGCAGCTTCTTATATAGCCAAGGGTGGCATGGCCTCCCAGTGATGTCACCTAGAGACCCCACCCCCTTTATGTCGTCATCTGACGATGCATGAAGACATAAAGGGGTGGGGTCTCAGTGACATCACCAGGAGGCCACACCCCCGTGGCTATATAAGAAGCTGCAAAGAGCGGAGCCGGCATAATCACCGGAGACAGCGTCGGAGGAGGACCGGAGGAAGAAGATCGGAGGGAAAAGACCAGAGGGAGAAGATCAGTCTCTCGTCGTTATTTAAACTACACTGCCTTTTTTGGGGTGAATGGGTAGGGATACAATGTACCCCATACTCATTCACATAGGAAGGGGGTCCGGGATCTGGGGTGCCCCCTTGTTACAGGGGGCGTCCAGATTCCGATAAGCCCCCTGCCTGCAAACCACCACCCAGAGTTGTCGGGAAGATGCCCTTGTCCTCATTAACATGGGGACAAGGTGCTTTGGGGTGGGGGGTGCCAAGCCCACCCTGCTCCAAAGCACCCACCCCCCCATTTCTAGGGCATATGGCCTGGTATGGTCCAGAAGGGGGTGGGGCTGCTCGCTCGTCCCTTCCCCTTCCCTGACCTGCCAGGCTGCATGCTCGGATAAAGGTCTAGTATGGATTTGAGGGGGACCACTGGCCGTTTTTTTCGGCGTTGATCTCCCATCAAAATCCATACCATACTCGAAGGGCTTGGTTTGAAACCTGGGGGGGGGGGGGGGGGAACGTATGCCATTTTTTCCCCCCATTTTGGCGTGGGGTTCTCCCTTAAGATCCTCAGATCCTGATCCAACTTGTGATGCAACTTCTTTTCAAATCAAAGGGCTGAAAGCCGTATCAAAGATAGCTCATAGGCAACCATTGATTTTAAATGGAGGCAGAAAAACGCTGCTAAAAGCCAGCGTGATCAAACGTGCATTAACGCTAATGAAAAAAGCTACTAAAAGCACGTTTTTACAGCTGCTTTTTCCTGACATTAGAAGTGGCTCTGCAGCTGCCCTGTGTGCACGAGGCCTAATCCTTTTAGGCTCGGTTCACACTGATGCGATGCGGGAAGGCTGCGAATTCGCAGCCTGTTCCCGCATCGCACACGCACCCCCGGCAGTTCACACTGCCATATGCGATCCGCTGGGGGTGTCAATGTAATCTTAACGACACCCCCAGTTTGATCGCATATCGCAGTGCGATCGTGCAGTTCGCACAGGATCGGATCGCACAAGTGTGAACCGCTGTGCGATCCGATCCTGATGCGGCAGCAAAAATGCCTCCTGTGCGTGTTTGCTGCGGGTGCGATGCGAATTTAGCCATACAAACTGTATGGCTAAACTCGCACCGCACAGCTGATCGCATGTCATGTCGGAGCAGTGCGCTCCGACATGACATGCGAACCCCGCACACGCAGTAGTGTGAACCGGGGCTTACAAGCTGTCATTTGTATAGCTATCAATTGTGTTTTGTTTCTTTATTTGTATATACGAACAGCTACTTTGTTTCCAGCAAGCTGCTACACAGCAACTACCAGGAGTAGTTTTTCTGCTCTGCGTATTTTATTTCAATTTGACTACAGTGGATATAAACAAAATTGAGACAAAGATAAATCATTTCATAATTTTTTCCATCTATAATGAGACCTATAAACTGTATAACTCAATTGAAAAACAAACTGCAATCTTTTAGGGGATGGGGAAGTAAGAACAAAAAAACTAAAAAAAAAATGTGGTTGCACACCCTCTTATAACTGGGGATGTAGCTGTGTTCAGAATTAAGCAATCACATTCAAACTCATGTTAAATAGGAGTCATTACACACCTGCCACCATTTAGAGTGCCTCTGATTAACCCCAAAGTTCAGCTGTTCCTAGTAGGTCTTTTCTGACATTTTCTTAGTCGCATCCTACAGCAAAAGCCATGGTCCTCAGAGAGCTTCCAAAGCATCAGCTGGATCTCGTTGTTAAAAGGTATTAGTCATGAGAAGGGTACAAACAAAATTCTAAAGCATTAGACGTGCCATGGAACACAGTGAAGACCGTCATCAAGTGAAGAAAATATGGCAAAACAGTGACATTACCTAGAACTGGACATCAGCCCAAAATCAATGAATAGAAAATAGGTCAGGGAGGCTGCCAAGAGGCCTACAGGAACATTAAAGGAGCTGCAAGAATATCTGGCAAGTACTGGCTGTGTGGTACATGTGACAACAATCTACCATATTCTTCATATGTATGGGGTAGAGTGGCAAGACTCAAGTCTTTTCTTATGAAGAAAAACATCCAAGCCCAGCTAAATTTTGCAAAAACACATCTGAAGTCTCCCAAAAGCATGTGGGAACATGTGTTATGGTCTGATGAAACCAAGGTTGAACTTTTTGGCCATAATTCCAAAAGATATGTTTGGCGCAAAAACAACACTGCACATAACCAAAAGAACACCATACCCACGGTGAAGCATGGTGGTGGCAGCACCATGCTTTGAAGCTGCTTTCTTCAGCTGAAACAGGGGCATTAGTCAAGGTAGAGGGAATTATGAACAGTTCCAAATACCAATAAGTATTGGCACAAAACCTTCAGGCTTCTGCTAGAAAGCTGCACATGAAGAGAAACTTCATCTTTCAGCATGACATATAATACAATAATAATACAATAAAGAATGGCTTTACCAGAAGAAGATTAAAGTTTTAGAATTATCCAGCCAGAGCCCAGACCTGAATCTGATTGAAAATCTGTGGGGTGATCTGAAGAGGGCTGTGCACAGGAGATGCCCTCACAATCTTGACAGATTTGGAGTGTTTTTGCAAAGAAGAGTGGGCAAATATTGCCAAGTCAAGATGCTGATAGACTCATACCCCAAAAGAGTGCTGTAATAAAATCAAAAGATGCTTCAACAAAGTATTAGTTTAACCATTTAAGCCCCGGAAGATTTTACCCCCTTCCTGACCAGACCCCTATTTTCAACTTGGCACTTTGTGACTTTACCTGACAATTGCGCGGTCATGCAATGCTGTACTCAAACGAAATTTACGTCCTTTTTGTCCCACAAACAGAGCTTTCTTTTGGTGGTATTTGATCACATCTGCTCTTTTTATTTTTTGCGATATTAATAAAAAAAGAATGAAAATTTTGAGAAAAAATGACATTTTCAACTGTCTTTTTAAAAAATATCCAATATACTCAATTTGTATCATATTTTTTGGCCAAAATGTATTTAGCTACATGTCTTTGAAAAAAAATTTTTTTATTGGTTTGCGCAAAAGTTATAGCGTCTACAAACTATGATGTAAATACTGAAATTTACGCAGCTTTAATTTCTGACGTAGTGACGTAACAAAACCACGCCCTACGCGTTTCGTCATACGACGTCATCTGGAGCGTGCCATCTAGCGCTACTCCCGGTCCTTTTATAGGCTGGGCTGCCGCCATTTTTGTACACCCACTGAGAGTCAGACACGGCGGCCATCTTAGTGCACCTGCCATGCAAAACTCCAGTTTAGTACAGCCTAACCAAATCTTTATTCATCATGTGAACTCCCTATTTGCTGTGTTCGCCGTACATACAATACATATATATTTATTACACTTTATAAAAGTACAATCGAACACTCTTAATGATTAACTTGTTTAAAAACTTTTTAATACAATATGGTGCAATATTAGTGCGGGACAGTGATGTGCCCGATTCGATCAGGGGTGCTCCGATATTTTGGTGCTGCATAATAAAGATAAAATAACATAGTGATCCAGTGGTGTGTTAAATATTCTTCATGTTTATTAGTGAAGGGCCCACTTTTTCATGCAATTAGTGCTTATGACAAAAAAGTGCCCATACATGTAACAATAAAATCGGTGTAAAGATCTTTCTCTATCGCTCATTGACAGACGTAGTCCTCGGTGATACAGCACCTTCGGGTTATGTTGCCTCCACAGGAGTAGGACTAGACAGGAAATAAAATGCTCTGGCCACACCCTAGGGGCAGTCCCAGAGGGTATATCCTCTCTCTCTCTGCCTCAGCAAATCAGTTTTTTTCTGTCTAGTCAGGAGTAAGGACCTAGATACCTTGCTGGGATCTTCGGTCCTGGCAGGATTTTTTTCTTAGAAAAGAATTTTTTAAGACAGCTTTTTTTCTCCAGTGTTCCTGTGAGATCTTCAAGCAAGAAAGCTGAACTGGGCGACGGGCTGGATGTTGAGATCCAATGGTCACCCCAGTTCAGCCTACGAGCGCGTGCAGGCCCTAGCTCCGCGCTGGGTCGGCCGCGACATAGTCCCACTGGACGGGGACTGACCCTGCGAGTTAAACGTCTCGCTGAAACGCCAAAGACCATGAGTCACGGCGCCCGTATTGGTCGACAGCCCTCCCACCCCGGTGGAGAGGGGTACTGTCAGGAGTTGGCGCCCGCCTGGTTCCGGTATGGTGAGTAGTATTTTCCCCCTGACGGGTCTTGTGGTGAACGCGGGCCCCTCTCTGTAATGGTAAGGATGGGTTCCCCTCTATCCTATAACATGTCACAGATCCCCCTAATTGAGTGTGATTTTTGTGTACAAGAAGCCAGGAGGCTTGGTTTGGGAGCTGACAATCTAATTGTAAAGATGTGTAAATGATTGTAGTCAGTGGCAGTACTAGAACTTTACTGTGATAGTATAAGGTATCCTACCTGTCAGTAGCCACAGGGCGATGTCTATACATGTATACTGCATTCCAGATCATTCCTCCAGCTAAGCAGTGGACCGCATACGGCCCGCTAGGGTCCGGTACCTCCGACCACGCTGACCACCGTGAGGGTGAAGGGTTGTGAGGCCGAGATCCTTCTGCAGACATGCCGCTATTCTGTGCAGGCCGCCGCCATTGTCTGGTAGATCGCACAAGGCCGCCATTTTGGTGTAGCCTCGTGTCTCCAGCATGGGGGGGGCCATGTTTGAGGTGACTCAAACACCTCATGGAGCCAGGGGGAGGACCCGGCAGGCGTGTTAAGGGGCGGAGCCGCCTCTTTTACCCAGGAAATAGGGCCAAAGACTTCCTGTCTGTAACAAGACAAGCACTGAGCAAGCTGATGAAAACTTCTGTGCATCAGGGATGAGCCTTGGGGTCTGTCTCTCTCTCTGTGGGGTCCAAAAAGGCAGGTAACACTGAGGGGCGCTGTTGCGACTGGGGGACACTAAAAAAAAAAAAAACTTTTTTTTTTTTTTTTTTTTTACTTTGTCACTTTTTGTCGCTGGCAAGTGTCTTGTATAATCATTGACCCTGCCGCATAGGTATCCCCACCTGATCCCCTCAAGGTGGCCGCAGGACCCTCCAGTACCCCACTTGTTTTTAATGCATTATCGGCAATTTTGGAGTCTTTGGTATCCCGGGTGGAGGTGGCCTGTCAGGGACGGGGGTCAAGTAGCGACCCCCGCCTACCCCTATTGTTTATCAGATACTTCAGATACGGATTCGGAACTGGTCAATGCAGTTGCAGGTCCCTCTTAGGGGGCTGTTGTCTCAGGTAATATCTCCTCAGCAGTGAGGAGCACGTTTCTGCCTCCGCCATAGCACAAGAGTGGTGGATGCACTAGTTGTGTCCGTCCAGGAAACCTTTAGTCTTGAGGTTACACCGGCAGAGGTAGCTGAGACTGAGATTCCTTTTTGGTACTTGTTAGCCTACCAAAAGGGCGAAGGATTTTCCTTTACCCAAATGGGGTCGTTTTGAAACGAACCCCTGTTATTTCCAAACGCATGGCTAGGTGCTATCCGTTTGAGGAATTCCTCTTTATAGGATAGACGGTACCACCTGCTGTCTTGCCACAGACTGTTAGGATAAAAAGACCTCGTAACTAACGAGGACCTTCCTTTTCTGCTCATATAGAGTTGTTCGTTCCGCGAGGGCGGGCGATAAGGCGAAACCCTCCAAAGCCCCTTTAGAGGGGTTTCAAAGGGCGCTGGTCGGGTAAACAAAGAGTCCGGCTCAGCCAAGCCTGAAGAATATAGCCTGATGCGCCCCTACCCATCTCTGGGGTGGGGGGGGATGTCTTCACCGGTTTCTGGAGGACACAGGATCGAGTTTCGATCACTTCCACCGGTGCGATTCTGCCCTTCTAACATTGAACGGTTTCAGGGGTTTTATTCGAACCTATTCACAATGCCCAGGAAAGAGGGCAAGGTGCGTCCAAATCTGGACTTGGGAAGAAATAGAGTCCATCCGTACAGTGGTGGCCTCCCTGCATCAAAGAGATTTCCTGGCGTCCATAGACATATAGGATGCCTATCTTTATATCCCCATCATCGCAGGACATCAGCGTTTTTTCGCTTTCCCAAAGATCATCCCTGGTTCCCACCAGGAGACTGAACTATCTGGGCCTAAGGTTGGATACATCCTGGGCAAGAGAGTTTCTCCTTGCTGGGAAACTCCAGAAGGTTCAGTCAATGATTCGGATGTTGCTGTCCGTCAATTGGCTGGGACTGATGGTGGCCTTCTTAGAGGCAGTACCGTATACCCAGTCTCATACCCGAATTCTCCTGAAGGAGATTCTTTTTTAATGGAATCAGAATTCCGATTCCCTGGACAATCGGATCCGGTTGAGCGAGCGGACCAGGAAGTCTCCGATGCTCAACCAGGAGAAGTCATTTCTTCCGATAGTATCCAGATTACCAATAAGGGTATCGGAATTGAGAGCGATCAGATTTTGTCTGATTTACTGGATCGAGCAGCTCTAGAGCAGCCCGATTTGGATCCAATCGCATATGGCCTCTTCATCCAGAGGTTTTTTCCCTAGCTGTCCCTTCATTGGGACATCCCGGATGTGGATCTGTTGGCACCTTGGCCTAACAGGAAGGTGCGGAGGTTTGTAGCTCGCGCCACGATCCTCTAGCGGACGCAGCAGAAACGCTGATCGCCCCGTGGGGGCAGTATCAGCTACGGCATGCCTTCCATCCTCTCAAGTTGCTGTGGGAACTTCTTCGCAGGATAGAGGTGGAGGGAATTCCAGTTATTCTGGAAATTCTGGATTGACCTCGTCAAGCCTGGTACGCCGACTTGGCGAGGCTAGTCGCGGACGCTCCTTGGAGACTTCCTCTCAGGGAGGATTTGCGGTCTCAGGGACCGATCTTCCATCTTGCTTTACAGTCGCTGGCTTAATGGCCTGGCCATTGAGACCCAGGTACTGAAGGACAAGGGAGTGTCAGCTTCAGTTATTCCTACCTCCAGTTAAAGCAAGGAAAGTGACTTCCAGCACATGGAAGTCTTATATTGCATGGTGTGAATCTATTGGATTTTCCCCACATACCTATTCGGTGACCCGAATTTTGGTCTGTCTGCAACAAGGGGTTGAGCAGAAACTATCCTTGAGCACGATCAAGGGTCAGGTTTTCGGCGTTAGCAATCTTCTTTCAAGAAACCTTTGGCTAATCATTCCTTGGTGCGGAATTTCATCCAGGGGGTGCGACATCTGGCTCCGCCAGTGCGCGCACCCTTACCGCCTGGGATCTTAATTTAGTGTGGTCAGTTCTTCAGAAACTTCTCTTTGAAGATATTAGGGAGATTCCCTTGCTTACATTCCCAGAAGGTGGCCTTCTTGGTGGCCATTACTTCTCTACGCAGGGTGTCAGAACTGGCCGCATTATCCTGTCGTTCTCCAGATCTGGTGGTTCATAGGGATAAGGTGGTTCTTCTTCCGAATCCATCCTTCCTTCCTAAAGTGGTTTTCGTAAGACGGACTCACTTTTTGTGATCACGGATAGCCCTTGAAGGGGGTTGCCTGTGTCTGCCGTGACCATATCTACATGGATCAGTCAGACGGTGGTACAGGCTTATTCTATTAAGGGTCGGAATCCTCCGTTCCCTGTTAGGGCGCACTTCACTCGAGCGCTCAGTACTTCCTGGGCCTTTCGCCATCAGGCGTCAGTGGTCCAGGTATGTAAAGCGGCCACCTGGTCATCGGTACATACCTTTACAAAATTTTATAAAATTGATGTGATGGCATCGGCGGATGCCTCATTTGGCCGCAAGGTTTTGCAGGCCGCAATTTGAGGAGACCGGTGGTCTACCTCGAGGGTTTTTTTCTGTTTGAAAATTTTTTTGTTGAGTCTCATCATTAAGGATGAGCATTGTAAACTTCTAGTTGGCACCGGTTGGGCCTTCTAGATTTGGATTTGATGTCCATTTTCCCACCCCTCATTTGTGATACTGCTCTGGGACTTCCCGAAGGTGCTGTATCACCGAGGACTACGTCTGTCAATGAGCGATAGAGAAAAATGGATTTTTGTAAAATCTTACCGTAAAATCCTTTTCTCTTAGCTCATTGACAGACGTAGTACCCGCCCCTCTGTTTTTTTGAGTTGGGTTGGGTTAAATTCTCTAAAGACTGCTTTTATGACATAACTGATTTGCTGAGGCAGAGAGAGAGAGGATATACCCTCTAGGACTGCCCCTAGGGTGTGGCCAGAGCATTTTATTTCCTGTGGAGGCAACATAACCCGAAGGTGCTGTATCACCGAGGACTACGTCTGTCAATGAGCTAAGAGAAAAGGATTTTACGGTAAGATTTTACAAAAATCCATTTTTTGTTGGAAAAAATCTGAAAAAATCTTTAAAAATTCTTTAAACCTCAAGGACCTCTGAGGATGTTTCCAAAGTGAAAAAGTTGTTAAAAGAGTTTATGCAACCTTGAAAAACATTTAAGAAGCATTTTTAGAGTCTCTTCATCCTGAAATTATATGTTGAAAGTCCCATACTCCTGAGTGTTATATAGATTTATGTTGTCCTTAGACCGATATGAAAGTCCAAAAAAAAAAAATTAAAAATTAAATATTACTTCCCACGGGGAGGGGCAAAAAATTATATATATCTCTCCAAGTGAAAAAATGTATATATATAAATAAATTTAAATATATATATATATATATATATCTCCAGATAAAAAAGGAGAAAAAACGAGGGCAGATACCAATGATAGAACTTTAGAATAGACTTTTAGGTGGAAACTGAGGACTGGAAAAATGGGAGTTTTCCAGCATAGGCTCAACGTAGGCTTTGGGTAATTAACCTCAAGCCAGATAGTAAGGCAAAAAGGTGTTTCCAGCTTGAATGCAATAAATATAAATTGTAAACATATAAAATTATATGAAAATGTATAAAAATATGTATAAAAATTAATAAAATTAATAAAAATTATTACTCCGGTAAAATGGGAAGGAAAGAGAGGAGGGAAAAAAGTCTTTTTAAAAATCTGTGATGAAACAATTCAGGTCAATGTCTATATTCAAGCCTTTTGGTTGGAGAGTCTGCATTAAATATATCCACTTCGTTTCGTTCCTAGACACATTTATTCTTTTGTTGCTACCTCTCCAGTCATTTTTTATTTTATCAATGGCGTAGAAAACCATGCCTGTAGGATCCTGAGAATGATATTGCTTAAAATGCCTTGGCAGACTATGTTTGTCAAATCCTTTCCGGATGTTTTTCACGTGTTCTCTGATGCGGACAAACAAGGGTCTGGTGGTGCGGCCTACATATTGTAGCTTACATGGACATTCGACTACGTAGGTTACATGGGTACTTGTACATGTTATGGTTTCTTTAAATTCGAATGTTCTTCCCGTACTTTGTGCCACAAAAGATGTGGTCTTTCTTCTCTTTTCTTTTGACGTCCTGCAGGGTAGGCATTTTCCACATCTGAAGAAGCCTTTAAGACTAGTTGGAAGGTTTATTTTCTTTGGGGGGTCAATAACATTGTGCACTAGCCGATTCCTCAGGCTGGGTGCTTTTCTGTAAATGAAAGTTGGTTTTTGAGGGAGAATATCCTTTAATGTGGTATCCGCTTTCAAAATAGGCCAATGTTTCCTTATGATCTTCTCTAGGGCCTTGTGTTGTGTGTTGAATCCTGTCAGGAAGGCAAATTCCTTATTTTTGTTTTTATTTTTATTTTCTCTGCTTGGTGAATCACTTTTTAGGTCTTCTCTTTTCATGTTCTCTACCGTTTTCTTGATTTTGATGAGTTCCCCTCGTTTGTATCCTTTCTCCACAAACCAAAATCAATTAGTATCTGGGCTTGTGTTTCGAAATCCGTAGGGTCACTGCAATTTCTTTTGATCTTCATCAGCTGACCTTTAGGAATGTTACCTAGCCACTTGGGGTGGTGGCAGCTACTTGGGAATGTACCCATTCCTATCGTTTTTTTTTAAATATGTCTTGCTAGTTCGTTTTCCTTCCTTCTTGGATAATTCCAGATCCAGAAAGGCGATATGTTCAAAATGAAAATCTCCTGAGAAAGTGATGCCATATATGTTGGTGTTGATCTCATCAAAGAATTCTTGTAAGAACTCCACATTTCCCCTCCAGACGATAATGATGTTGTCGATGTACCGACGGTAATACTTGAGATTGTTCCTGGGTACACTGAACACTTGCTCCTCCTCCCACTTCTGCATAAAAACGTTTGCCACGCTGGGGGCATATTTAGCCCTCATGGCAACTCCTTTCTTTTGTACATAATAGTTACCCTTGTACCAGAAGTAATTTGATTCCATAGCTGTTTTAAGTCCTTCCAATATGTAGCAAATCTGTGCCTCCGTCATATCCGTATTGGTGTGTAGAGCCCAGTCCACTGCTTGCAGGCCATCTTGTTGCTTTATGTTAGTATAGAGGCAATTAACATCTATAGTTAATAGAATGTCATTCTCCTCTATGTCTAAGTCCTTGATCTCTGGTAGCAGTTGCTTGCTGTCCCTCAAGTAGGATTTCCCCACAGGGACTAGGGGTTGTTCAGTGTACCCAGGAACAATCTCAAGTATTACCGTCGGTACATCGACGACATCATTATCGTCTGGAGGGGAAATGTGGAGTCCTTACAAGAATTCTTTGATGAGATCAACACCAACATATATGGCATCATTTTCTCAGGAGATTTTCATTTTGAACATATCGCCTTTCTGGATCTGGAATTATCCAAGAAGGAAGGAAAACTAACTAGCAAGACATATTTAAAAAAAAAACTATCGGAATGGGTACATTCCCAAAAGTAGCTGCCACCACCCCAAGTGGCTAGGTAACATTCCTAAAGGTCAGCTGATGAGGATCAAAAGAAATTGCAGTGACCCTACGGATTTCGAAACACAAGCCCAGATACTAATTGATAGATTTGTGGAGAAAGGATACAAACGAGGGGAACTCATCAAAATCAAGAAAACGGTAGAGAATATGAAAAGAGAAGACCTAATAAGTGATTCACAAAGCAGAGAAAATAAAAATAAAAACAAAAATACGGATTTTGCCTTCCTGACAGGATTCAACACACAACACAAGGCCCTAGAGAAGATCATAAGGAAACATTGGCCTATTTTGAAAGCGGCTACCACATTAAAGGATATTCTCCCTCAAAAACCAACTTTCATTTACAGAAAAGCACCCAGCCTGAGGAATCGGCTAGTGCACAATGTTATTGACCCCCCAAAGAAAATAAACCTTCCAACTAGTCTTAAAGGCTTCTTCAGATGTGGAAAATGCCTACCCTGCAGGACGTCAAAAGAAAAGAGAAGAAAGACCACATCTTTTGTGGCACAAAGTACGGGAAGAACATTCGAAATTAAAGAAACCATAACATGTACAAGTACCCATGTAACCTACGTAGTCGAATGTCCATGTAAGCTACAATATGTAGGCCGCACCACCAGACCCTTGTTTGTCCGCATCAGAGAACACGTGAAAAACATCCGGAAAGGATTTGACAAACATAGTCTGCCAAGGCATTTTAAGCAATATCATTCTCAGGATCCTACAGGCATGGTTTTCTACGCCATTGATAAAATAAAAAATGACTGGAGAGGTAGCAACAAAAGAATAAATGTGTCTAGGAACGAAACGAAGTGGATATATTTAATGCAGACCCTCCAACCAAAAGGCTTGAATATAGACATTGACCTGAATTGTTTCATCACAGATTTTTAAAAATACTTTTTTTCCCTCCTCTCTTTCCTTCCCATTTTACCGGAGTAATAATAATTTTTATTAATTTTATTAACTTTTATACATATTTTTATACATTTTCATATAATTTTATATGTTTACAATTTATATTTATTGCATTCAAGCTGGAAACACCTTTTTGCCTTACTATCTGGCTTGAGGTTAATTACCCAAAGCCTACGTTGAGCCTATGCTGGAAAACTCCCATTTTTCCAGTCCTCAGTTTCCACCTAAAAGTCTATTCTAAAGTTCTATCATTGGTATCTGCCCTCGTTTTTTCTCCTTTTTTATCTGGAGATATATATATATATATATATTTAAATTTATTTATATATATATATATATATATATATATATATACATTTTTTCACTTTGAGAGATATATATAATTTTTTGCCCCTCCCCGTGGGAAGTAATATTTAATTTTTAATTTTTTTTTTTTTGGACTTTCATATCGGTCTAAGGACAACATAAATCTATATAACACTCAGGAGTATGGGACTTTCAACATATAATTTCAGGATGAAGAGACTCTAAAAATGCTTCTTAAATGTTTTTTCAAGGTTGCATAAACTCTTTTAACAACTTTTTCACTTTGGAGACATATCCTCAGAGGTCCTTGAGGTTTAAAGAATTTTTTCAGATTTTTTCCAACAAAAGAACTTTACACCGATTTTATTGTTACATGTATGGGCACTTTTTTGTCATAAGCACTAATTGCATGAAAAAGTGGGCCCTTCACTAATAAACATGAAGAATATTTAACACACCACTGGATCACTATGTTATTTTATCTTTATTATGCAGCACCTAAATATCGGAGCACCCCTGATCGAATCGGGCACATCACTGTCCCGCACTAATATTGCACCATATTGTATTAAAAAGTTTTTAAACAAGTTAATCATTAAGAGTGTTTGATTGTACTTTTATAAAGTGTAATAAATATATATGTATTGTATGTACGGTGAACACAGCAAATAGGGAGTTCACATGATGAATAAAGATTTGGTTAGGCTGTACTAAACTGGAGTTTTGCATGGCAGGTGCACTAAGATGGCCGCCGTGTCTGACTCTCAGTGGGTGTACAAAAATGGCGGCAGCCCAGCCTATAAAAGGACCGGGAGTAGCGCTAGATGGCACGCTCCAGATGACGTCGTATGACGAAACGCGTAGGGCGTGGTTTTGTTACGTCAATACGTCACTTCCGGTAACGGTGGTTTGAGCCGTTGGAACGCGGAAGCATCGCGGCGAACACCTTATACTGATAGTGAACTCCCTAAATGTGAGTGGATGCTACTTGCTCTAAACACAACTACCATATACTACGCAATGGAGGCTTCTTTTGTGTTCTAGTGACCGGGGGAACGGCTGAGTCATCTGCCTTACGTGTGCGGTAAGCAGCGGTGCCATCTGTGGAGCCATATCTAAAAAGCACATTATCACTCACGTGGTTCATTGCTACATTGGCACTCAGCACTTTATATACATATGTGATATATGATATGGTACACTAAACACAGCCCATGCATTGTTTATTGAAGTTTTTAACCAGCACGTAGCACTTTGTATTTAAAGGGGCACATGCACTGTATGCACCATATGCACTTTATCAAATACGGATATTTTTTACTAATGAGCACAAAATACACTTTTATTAGCTGTGTACAGGACCGCGAAAACCAAGCAACACTCTCAGGTTTTCTAATGGCGTAAATTGTGCATGTCACCTCTGCACTACCTGTCACAGTTTCGGAGGCCCTAAAATTCCAAGAGAGCACAAAACCCCCCCGAATGACCCCATTTTGGAAGAAGACACCCCAAGCTATTTGCTGAGAGGCATGGTGAGTCCATGGAATATTTTATATTTTGCCACAAGTTTTGGGAAATCTATATATATATATATTTTTTTTTTTTTTTACACAAAGTTGTTAGTAAATGATATATTGCTCACACATGCCATGGGTATATGTGAAATGACACCCCAAAATACATTCTGCTGCTTCTCCTGAGTACAGGGATACCCCATGTGTGAGACTTTTTTGCAGTCTAGCCGAGTACAGGACCCCGAAATTCAATCCCCACTTTCAGGCTTTCCAAGGGCGTCAATTGTTGATTTCACTCCTGACTACCTATCACAGTTTCGGAGGCCATGAAATGCCAAGACAGCACAAACCCCCCCCCCCCAAATTACCCCTTTTCGGATAGTAGACACCCTAAGCTATTTGCAGAGAGGCATGTTGAGTGTTTTGCAGATCTCACTTTTTGTCATAAAGTTTTGGAAATTGAAAAAAGAGGAAAAAAATGCATTTTCCTGTATTTTCTTAATTTTCCAAAAAAAATGAGAGCTGCAAAATACTCACCATGCCTCTCAGCAAATAGATTGGAGTGTCTACTTTGCAAAATGGGGTCATTTGGGGTGGGGGGGGGGGGGTTGTGCCATCCTGGCATTTCATGGACTTCAAAAGTCTGATAGGTAGTAAGGAGTGAGATCAACAATTTACACCCTTAGAAAGCCAGAAGGGGCGGATTGGTTTTCCAAAAGTCTCACACATGGGGTATCCCTGTACTCAGGAGAAGCAGCAGAATGTATTTTGCGGTGTCATTTCACATATACCCATGGCATGTGTGAGCATTATATCATTTACTGACAACTTTGTGTAAAAAAAAAATAATAATTTTTCCGCAAAATATAAACTATTCCATGGACTCATCATGCCTCTCCGCTAATAGCTTGGAGCATCTACTTTGCAAAATGGGGTCATTTGGGGGGGGGGGGGTTGTGCTATCTTGGCATTTCAGGGCCTTTGAAACTGTGACAAGTAGTGCAGTGGTAAAATCAGCAATTTACACCATTAGAAAACCTGAACATGGGGATTGGTTTTCGGGGTCGCGTACACAGCTAGGCTCCCAAAAAGTCTTACACATGTGGTATCCCTGTACTCAGGAGAAGCAGCAAAATGTATTTTGGGGTGCCATTTCACATATACCCATGGCATGTGTGTGCAATATATCATTTAGTGACAACTTTGTGTAAAAAAAACAAAAAGAAAACAAATTGTCATCTTCCCGAAACTTAGGGCAAAATATAAAATACCTCATGGACTCAATATGCCTCTCAGCAAATAGCTTTGTGTGTATACTTTTCAAAAATGGGTCATTTGGGGGGGGGGGGGGGGTTTTGAACTGTCCCGGCATTTTATGCTCAATCTTAGCCACACATCACCCACTCTTCTAACCACTTGAAAACCAAGCCTTTTCTGTGACTTTTTGTTTACATGAAAAAATATATTTTTTTTTACTAGAAAATTTCTTTGAACCCCAAACATATATTTCTTTAAAGCAGAGGCCCTATAGAACAAAATGGTGGATGTTGCAAATTTTTTTTGTCACACGGTATTTGCGCACAGATTTTCCAAACGCAATTTCTGCAAAAAAAAAAAATTTAAATTTATTGCACAAATACACTATATAATTCCACATTTTTTGGTAAAATTTAAAAGATGATCTTATGCCGAGTACATAGATACCAAACATGACATGCTTTAAAAATTGCGCACGCCTGTGCAGTGGCAACAAACTACATACAATTTTAAAAGTCTTTACAGGTTACCACTTTAGACTTACAGAGGAGGTCTACTGCAAGAATTACTGCACTCGACCTGGCATTCGCGGCGATATCTCACATGCATGCTGCAATCGCGGTTTACATATGACACTAGACCAATGCTTGCGTGCGCCATTTTTTTATTCTGCTTTTTTATGTTATTTTGACACCTTTCCTTTCATTTTTTTTTTTAATCATTTTTATTGTTATCACAGTGAATTTAAATATCCCCTATGATATCTGTAGTGACAGGTACTCCTTTTAAAAAAAATTGGGGTCTTTTAGACTCTAGATCTCTCCTCTGACCTTAACGAATCTGACCACACCAAAATTGGTGTGATAAAATACTTTCCCAATGGCCCTGTTTATTTCTGGCGAAACAGAAGTTATGAAATACTCGTAGCTTCCGGTATCTTAGTCCATAGAGATGATTGGAGCCATTCTCATCTCCAATTAGCTCTATGGTTAGATAATTGAACCACCGGCTGCACTCTCGGGTTAACCGGTGGGACAGGAGAGCCAGAGAAAAACCACGGAAGGCGGCGGTGGGGGGGGGAGGGGTGTAAAAGCAGTCTAGCAGCCAATTATCTGCTAGGATTGCTTTTACATGTAAGCCGACCGCTGGCTGTAAAAAACAATACCAAGATGATGCCTAAATCTGCAGGCATCATCCTGGTATAACCACTCAAAGTCCAGCGACGTACCAGTACATTGCTGGTCCTTGTTTGGCATATAGTGTAGGTTTTTTTTTTTTTTTCATGCAGCCTGTGGGCTGAACGAAAAAAAGAGAACCTATCAGAAATCAGCACAGGAATATTGTGTAGTATTACTCATCATTAACCGCCCAAACAACCACCCACTGAATTTAATGATGGGTATGCATGACAATATTCTACGTATACCTAAATAGTATTTTAACTGCAGTGCTGAAATCAGAAAATCACCACAGCTGCTGCCAGCAAAGGTATCCATATATGCTGTTTGCAAACACTTGTTTGTGTCAGAATATATAAAATCAATGTGGCAGCCGACGAGTACCTGCAAGAGAAACGGGTTCACAAAAGAATAAAAAACAAAGTACAGTAAAAGTACAGTAGGAAGAGTAGAAGAACATATAAAATGACTGACACGATAACTGTTTTTGTGTTTTTTTTTGGAACACTTTTTTTGTCAACTGCGATTTGCCAGCTTGGGTCTCTCAAAATGTCGATAGCCATCAAACATCTTTCGAGACCCTGTGTTTGTGTGCCCTACACTGTGTCGTGTTGTACCCTACACTAATACTCTACTAGTGTATGGTAGCGCTCAAAACATTCCCCGATGCAGAGACCAGGTTGGTCAGGACATCTGGGACAATAATAGCGGGTGTCACGCCTAAATCCGCGCCTGCTACAGACACGGCATCTTCTTTGGGGGTAAGTTTGGGTAGGGGTACGCGGGAGGACATGTGGAAAATGTCTCTCATGCAGCTGGCTCACTGCATCTGGAAGGGGAAGTTGGGCAGGCATGCCTCCTGGGTACAGGTAGGCAAGGATGATCTCTTCCTGGAATTCTCGGAAGGATCCGGTGCGTCTTGACGCCCTGTATAGGACAACGGCGTTCAGCATAGCCAATTGGAATAAATAGACACTTTTTGTACCAGCGTCTGGCTTTACAGGCAACTAAATAAGGCGCCAAAAGCTGGTCGTTAAGGTCCACCCCTCCCATATTAAGGTTGTAGTCATGGACACAGAGGGGTTTCTCCATAACGCCAGTTGCCGTAGGAATTTGGATCGTCGTGTCTGCGTGAAGGGAGGACAGAACATAAACATCCCGTGTATCCCTCCCCTTCACCGCAAGTAATTTGTCCGTTTTCAAGCAGGCTCTCTCCCCCCGACTAAGACAGGAATCTACAAGCCGTTGGGGGAAGCCCCGGCGATTAGGTCGCACGGTGCCACATGCGCCAATTTGTAATTCGAGCAGGTGACTAAATAGTGGCACGCTTGAGTAGAAGTTGTCCACGTACAAATGGTACCCCTTTCCAGATAAGGGTGACACCAAGTCCCAAACTATCTTGCTGCTTCTTGCTGCTGCTCCCTATGTAGTCTGCACAGTTGGGTGGCTCCACACAGCTATCTTTTCCCTCATAGACTCCGAAACTAACTGTATAACCTGTGGCCCTGTCACACAGTTTATACAGCTTGACCCCGTACTTGGCACGCTTGCTGGGGAGGTACTGTTTCATAGCAAGGCGGCCAGTAAATTTTAATCAGGGACTCATCAATGCACACAACTTGTTCGGGGGTGAACAAGGCTGCAAACCGCTTATTGAAGTGGTCTATGAGGGGCCGAATTTTGTGCAGCCAATCATATGCAGGGTCTCCCCGAGGACGACCGATTTCATTGTCGCTGAAATGCAAAATTTGCAGAATTTGCTCGTATCTCGTCCTGGACATGAGAGCAGAGTACATGCGCATATGGTGAAGTGGGCTAGTGGACCAATATAGCCACAATTCACTCTGTTTGGTTTTGCCCATATTGAGGGAAAGGCCCAGAAAGATTTTAATATCGGAAACCGTTATTGATTTCCAGCCGAATTGTCTGGGGCAAGGTGCGAATGTGGGTTGGCGGCGATAAATTGTTGTGCATATAAATTTGATTGATCCACAATAGATCTGAAAAGATCTTCCGTGAAGAACAGCTCAAAAAAGTTCAGGGGCGTAAAACCAGCTGTCTCCACGTGGATTCCAGGTTGGGCAGTGAATGGGGGAAGTACTGGCGCTGTAGAATCAGTGGGTTGCCAATTGGCATATGCCAGCGCATCAGGGAGGGCACTATGGTCTCTACGGGCCTGTCTTCGAATACGCAGACAAGAGCGGGCCTCTCCAGTCCTCTGGAACCCAGTGACTGCGCTGCACACACCACCAGCCATTCTCGGAGCGTCACGATTGACTCGCGATTTCCTTTACTACTATGTAAGTTACTACATTTGTGTTGTAATAAAATAACTTTTATTACACTCGAGGCGCTTTCCCCTCCTTTTACTTTTCTACATAGAGTTGACTTCACTCCTTCGGTCAGCAGCCCTGAGTGTCCTCCCATCCATCCATCCACTCCAGGATCCATCCCAGACCTGCCCATCCCTTACTGGATTCCAGGTTAATTTAACCTTCTTTTCCCCCTGGGGCACGCACGTGGACTCTCCATCCTCCCCTTGTGCTTACCTAGGATATACTTCCCTACCCTGAATTGCAGCGGACACCCCCTAAGCACTACCTATGAGCGCCATACTGCCTACCATTTTTTTACCTGTCTTCGAATACACGGTGGCTGCGGGCCACTACTCATGCTAGCCACCGCACCAGCTTCAACTGCACTTATGGGACTCGCCACGTCACCAAGTGTTACTGCAGTGCTGGTTGTACTAGGTCCAGGGTGTACTAGGCCGCTGGTGCTTGCCAGGTCACCAGAAGGATGAGCGGCCGTAGTACCGACACTCTGCTCCATACAAGCACCCTGCGATTCCTGCATCTCAACAACTCCAGAATGGGGTCGGGTACGCCTGGGTCTAACAGGCACCCATCTGTCGTCGGAGCTATCTGTCAGGGAGCCGCTGTCGTCATCAGGTTCGTATACTGACCCTGATTCTGCCTGTGAGGCTTCCCCATCGCTCTCATCTGACACGGCCAGTATACTATAAGCCTCTGCACCACTGTACAAACGTTTGGTCATTATGGTAACTAAATTTACCGGTACAGTAGTGTTGACTATTTCAAGCGCTACCAAAAAAAACTGCTAATGCTAGCAGGGATCACACCTGACTCTAACACAGCGGTTTTGTGTGTTGTGTTTTTTTGTAAGAGACAGTAATCTATTGATTACTACACTTACCTGGGTGGGGTGAGCTGGGTAGAGGGGTTAAACACAGGTGCTGGCCGGAATCAGTGCTGATCGGGCAAACACCGCGTTTTGGGAACCCTAAACTATGGTTGATCTGTTCAAACACTATACTAGTAATGGAAGTGTATGTGCGTGTGTGTGGTAATCAAGGGGTTATTTCTAACTATGCGCCGGGGATCTGCGTTATTTTAGACTGACACTAACACTAGCTAATGTCACCTGTGTCACTAATAATAGTGATCAGAAAAAAACTTTACACTATAAAAGTGACACTGTGACAGGGCACGGAAGGGGTTAACTGGGGGTGATCAGGGGGTTAAATCTTTATTGGGGGGGTGGCGGGGACCCTAAACCTCCTTTGGGATAGAAACTAACTAGCTAGCGCAAACTCAAGTCACAATCACACTAATGCAAAATACAGTAAAACACTATATTACGCGTGTATTAGTGTGCAATGTGACGGGGGGAGGGGTTAACTGGATGTGATCAGGGGGTTAAATCTTTATTGGGAGGGGGTGGCGGGTATCCTAAGGATAAAAGGAACGACCGTAAGCGCTAAACCTGGTCACAAGTCACACTTATACGGGTATATAGAAAATGCTATATACTGTATACAGTGTGTGTTTTGACAGGGGGTGTAGGGGTGATCAGGGGGTTAAATCTTTATTGGGGTTGCGGGTATTTTAAGTGAAAAAGGGGGGGGCCGCAAGCGCTACACCTGGTCACAAATCACACATATACGGGTATATAGGAAAATGCTATATACTGTATACAGTGTTCATTGTGACAGGGGGTGTAGGGGTGATCAGGGGGTTAAATCTTTACTGGGGACCCTAAACCTACTAGGGATAGAAACTAAGTCGCTAGCGCTAAGTCAAGTCACAATCGCACTAATACTAAGTGAAAAAGGGCGGGCCGCAAGCGCTACACCTGGTCACAAATCACACTTATACAGGTATATAGGAAAATGCTATATGCTGTATACAGTGTGTGTTGTGACAGGGGGTGTAGGGGTTAACTGGGGGGGGGCGATCGGGGGTTAAATGTGCCTATCTAAGTGTAAATGTATGTGCTTGGTGCAGTACTTGCAGTTTGATGTGCTCTCCTCTCACGCTGGATCCAAAAAGGATCATGGGAGGGAAGGGCACATCTTTTCTAAGCCTGTGTTTACATTACACAGGCTCAGCATGGATTCGGATTGGGCAGAACCGATCAACAGGTCCAGGCCAAAAATCATTGGCCTGAACCTGATGACTGATCATTTCTGAACCCAATCAAGCCATCGGCGGCGGCGAGGGGCGCGGGAGCGCGCACTGGACCGGCGGGAAATAGCGACGTAGACCTACGTCACTTTGCCTGGCCGGGGCTGACTGCCGACGTAGATAGTTGTGCGGTGGTCGGCAAGTGGTTAAGGGTGTGCACACTTATTCAACCATTTTTTTTTTCATTTTTTAGTTTTACTTCCCTCCACCAAAAAGATTTTAGTTTGTTGTTCAACTGAGTTGTACAGTTTATAGGTCACATTAACCGCTTTCCTACCGGGCACTTTCACCCCCTTCCTATCCAGGCCAATTTTCAGCTTTCAGTGCTCTCACGCTTTGAATGACAATTGCGCGGTCATGCTACACTGTACCCATATGAAATTTTTATCATTTTTTTCACACAAATAGAGCTTTCTTTTGGTGGTATTTAATCATCTCTGGGTTTTTTTATTTCTTACAAAAAAAAAAGAAAAAAGGCAGAAAATTTTGAAAAAAAAAAGTTTTTCTTATTTTCTGCGAGTAAATTTTGAAAATAAATAAAATTTTCTCCTTCACTGATGTGCGCTGATGAGGCGGCACTGATAGGCTCCACTGATGGGCACTGATGAGGTGCCACTTATGGGCACTGATGAGGTGCCACTTATGGGCACTGATAAGGTGGCACTGATGAGGAGGTACAAATATGCCACACTGATGAGCACTGATAGGCGGCACTGATGAGCACTGAGAGGTGGCACTGAGAGGTAGCACTGCTGGGCACTGAGAGGTGGCACTGCTGGACACTGATGGGTGGCACTGATGGACACTGATGGGCGGCACTGATTAGCACTGATGGGCAGCACCATCAGTGCCCACACTCAGTGCCCATAGTGCTGCCAGTCAGTGCTCATCAGTGCCTAGATGAGCAGGCACTGACTGGCAGCACTATGGGCACTGATTGTGGGCACTGATGGTGGGCACTTATTGTATTTTATTTACCTTGTGTAATCAGGGCACTGGTGATCCGTGCCCTGATTACATTCCTCTGTGCCCCCGAACGGCTGATCGGTTCTGCTCCTTCCTCACACGCAGTCTCTGTGTGAGGAAGGAGAGCTGGCGATGAGAGATGATCTCATATGTTTACATATGAGATCATCTCTCATTTCATGGGCCGATCACGTGGTAAATGGCCGCTGTGATTGGCCATTTACCACGATCTGGGATTGGCTGTGTCCATGGGACACGGCCGACACAGATTTTCCCCGATGCGCGCTCGCAGGAGCGCACAGGGAGCCTGTCTCTGGGAGGCCGTATAAAGACGGCCTCCGGGAAATTAGAGTCCGCACTGTAGCCGTACTTTGGCTATAGCGCGGACCGGAAGAAGTTAAAGGTGGAAACGTTTTTAAATGATTTATCTTTGTCTCATTTTTTTACATCACAGAAACCTGACATTTTACCAGGGGTGTGTAGACTTTTTATATCTATGGTTTTTATTTACCCTGTGTTATGAGCGCTAAACATTAATTTCTGTTTCTTTTTTAGTTTTTTGACCACTTTAAAAAAGAATTAGAAAAAAAAACAAAATGTAGCTAAATAGAGCTGATGCATATGCCACGTTCGTTGGAGAATAGAATTCTATTTTAACTGATTTAACTGTTTTTGGGCTTTAAAACACTTAAATTATTATTTTCTGTAAGGGTCATAAATATAAATTATAAAGTTTTTTTGTGTCTTGACATATTTTTGTGAGGCTGAAACTCTCATTTTAATTTCAGCCTTCAGTAGAAAACATCATCAAGGTTTTTGAGCATGTTGCAAGTTATCGTGTTCAGGCAATGATACCCAGTTTAATGGGTATCTTTAGCAAGGTAAGATATTCATAAACTGTTTTGAAAGCAAGATTATGCAACTATTTGAGGGAGCAGTACTTTATGTATTAATTTTACTAGATGCTGTGTTTACAATCATAGGTACATTTAACATTTTCTTATATTAACTGTGTATTAATAGTAAGCAAGTCATTTATTGTCCTTTACAAGAAGCTTCCCCTTCTTTTCTATAAATATTAAAGATGTTTTGTTGTAACATGTAAGTATTTGCAAATCAGCAGACTTAAGAATACCATGTATGCTATTAGGTTACTACTTCATTTTCAGAACCAAATATACATTTTCCAGATTTCTGCCTTCTGAAATATAATGTAATCACTTGATCATTCAACAATTTTAGATTACTTCAGTGCTCCACAGCCCTACCAGAAAAGTTCTTTGGAGAAAAGAGAAACTGAACACTGATACAAAAATATCTTCCCAATTGCAAATCATGGATGAGGGGGTATAATGTTGTAGGACGACATTAAAGTAGAATGTTAGGCAAAACTTTTATTGTCATTTTGAAAAGAGTAAGGGAGGGTTATAACCTCTGACACTTTTTTTTTTTTGCCATCTGTGTCCCATTGGGGAGATTTCCCTTCACTTCCTGTCCCATAGCTAAACAGGAAGTGAGAGGAAATCCCGGCAAATTATGGGAATTCCTTGGAGACCCCCAGGTCACCAGAACTAGTGTCCCAACTGGAGGATTTCCCCTCTATTACTTTTCTGGGGACAACTTAAAATTTGGAATTTCTCTATTGTATATTGACGGACGCAGTTCTCTCTGATCTATATCAGTAGGATTATACTGCCCCCTACAGGAGTAGGACACTAGGCAGAAAAAAGTTCTGGCTACGCCTATGTGCAGTCCCGGAGGGTACACCCTCTCTCTTCCTGCATAGGATGTCAGTTATAATCTGCCTAGTCAGGAGTAAGGACCTAGTTCCTTGCTGAGATCTTTGGTCTTGGCATAAAAGTTATTTTTTTATGTAGATTTTTTTTTTAGCTAGCCTTTTTTTCTCCGGAACTTTTTTCCTATGAGATCTTCAAGCAATTATGCCTGGCTGAGCGACAGGCTGGATCCCTATATCCAGCAGTCACCCCAGTCTGGCCAACGAGCACGGGCAGGCCTTAGCTCCATGCTGGGTCGGCCGTGACATAGTCCCACTGGACGGGGACTGGCCCTGCGAGTTAAAACGTCTCACCGGAATGCATACAACCGGGTCTAGGCTTATGTCGCAGCGTTCCTATTTGGCCGACAGCCCCACCACTCCGGTGGCGTGGGGTTCTGTCAGGAGATGGCGCCCGCCTGTGTTCCCGGTATGGTGAGCAAATGTTCCCCCGCCCCTTCCCTGGCAGATTTTGAGGCGGACGCGGGCCCCTCCCTGGGACGGTCGGACCCTCACACTCCTGGGTTTCCCTCTGTCCTGTTGCGAACCCCCCTCCTCCACGTGGGGGACTGTTTGGGCCTACCTGAGGCTGGGGCCTAGTGTGCAGGCCACATGGGGGGCCGAGGAGTGCACCGTTCACGGCACTCGGTCGTTTCCTCCAGGGCTGGATGGTGTAGGAGGGCTGGCGTGGGGGACTCCCTGTGGAGTCCTGTTGCCGTACCGGCCTCGAGGGACCGCCATTTTGTTGTAGCTTTGTCTGCTTCTATGGCGGCGGCCATCTTGGTACACCTGTTTTCGGCCATTTTGCGGTGAATTTTTTTGCTGTAAAGGCCGGTGGGAGTGCCTGAAGGTGTTCTTTTGGTGGAGAAGCCCCTCCCTTCATCCCGGGTGGCTTTCTGGCTCACTCCTCTCTCTGAGCCACCGCTGGGACCCTCCTATGGAGGGGTTAAATCCGATTGCTATTTGGGGACAGTGAGTTACTCAGGGTAGTCTCTCTCCCTTTGGGGGGGGGGGTTAATTAGCGCCTGCCTGAACTCTGGGGGGCAGCTTCTGTAAAAAAAAATTCATTTTTTGCAAATTTTGCAGGTGGTTTCCTAAGGGTTATGGACCCTGCAGGCCATGTGTCCCCACCTGACCCCCTCACGGAGGCCCCAGGGCCTTCTGGATCTCCACTGTCCATCAATGCATTTTTCAGAGGTTTGGGAAGCATTTGGGCCTGGGTGGAGTTGGGAGGTGCGCTGAAACGTTTCCCCACCTACCCCTGCCTCATCTGATGTCTCGGATTCTGAGTCTGACTCAACCGCCGCAGACGTGGGCTTCCCTGCCGGGTCTGGTACCTCGCTCCCTGTCTCATCGGATGATGATGACATTTCTTTTTTTTTTTACAGATAAATTTTTCCTTTTATTAAACATATAAACAAGACAAACAGTTACAAATAAGGCACATTACCCTACACAGAGGTTATCAGTACATAAAAAAACGAGGAAGAAAAAAAAAAGGGGGGGAATAAACCAAAACAAGGAAGTATATATATATATATATATATATATATATATATATATATATATATATATATATATATATATATATATATATATATATGTATATAAGAGAAAAAAAAGGGAAGGAGTACATTATATCCTGCTCCTGTCATCATGAGACAGGAGACATTGGCACACCTACAGCATCAATCCAGGCCGACCAAACTTTATCGAAGTTCTTAGGACAGTTCCTACTATCGTACGTAAAACGATAGAATGGAAGCGTTTTAGTAACAGCGGCTATCCAGGTTGTCCGGGTGGGAGACTCAGGTAGCTTCCACCGCAGAAGGATTTCTCTCCTAGCATAAAATAAAGCATAGGTGATGCACATTTTAGCATGTTTATCCCCAACCACTTCTGTAAGATTGTTCAATAGAGTTACCTTTGGGTGCAATGGGATCATAATATCAAAAATTTCCCCTATCGTCCAAAAGGATGCAAGCTCAGGACACGACCAAACTACGTGAAAAAAAGGTGCCAATATCATGCCCACATCGGGTGCAAGAGGGGTCAGTCATAGGGTATATTCTGGCAAGGCGTTGAGGCGTATAATATGCTCTATGTAAAAATTTGAGTTGTATGAATCTATCCCTAGCCGCTATCATTGAGGGAATATAATTATTAACCGAGTAATCCCAGTCCTCAACAGTCAAGTCCGGAATATCCCCCTTCCATTTATTATAAATTTTCTAAAGAGACTGGCTGTAATCCGTTGATAGCAGCAGGTATATAGAAGAAAGAGGCTTACCTATAACCTTAAAGGTCAGCATTCTTTCCAAAGGGTCCGATTCCAGGACAACCAGGCACTGGAACTGAGCCTGCATAGCATGGCTGAGCTGCCAATAACGAAATTCCATAGTTCTAGGCAATGAGTGTAATTGTTGGAAGACCTCAAACCCTGGAAGTCTTCCACCTTTAATAACATGTTTCATGGTCACAATCCCTTTAGCAGCCCATATCTGAGGATCAGGAAGTTGTTGCAGATGTGCTAAATTAGGATTACCCCACAACGGGGTGTGGGGGGATATATACAGGGGTTTCTTGTATACCGCTCGTGCCCGAACCCATACCCGTAGCACCGTCTTCATCAGACTGGTGGTCTGGGGATGCGCCCGTTCACCCCGAAAAACGAGATTACTCAGAGCAGCATAGGATCCCAGTAACGCTGCTTCCAATGTCACTGCGGAGTTAAACTTGGGCTGGAAAAATTACCACCGGACCGTCACCAATATAGCCGTCCAGAAGTAAAGCTGGAAATTAGGAAACGCTAAACCCCCTCTTGAGAGTGGGAGGTGCAGCGTACGCCTGGCAACACGCGGAGTGCGCCCAGCCCACACAAAAGTTGTTACCATACTGTCTAATCTGGAGAAAAACGTTTTTGAAATATCATAAGGGGAGTTACGAAAAAAATCCAGAAACTTCGGAAGGTAGCTCATTTTCAGTAAGTTAACCCTACCTACCGGGGATAAGGGAAGCATACGCCACGACGCACACCTCTTGATTAACTGAAGGAACAGGGGTTCAATATTGTCTTGCTGATAAACATCCAGCGTTGGACCTACCTTGATACCCAGGTACATCATACCCTGAACCCATTTCAATGGTGTCTGGGTATCAATTAAAGGGACCAATGGATGTAACGGAAAAAGAACAGACTTAGACCAGTTGATACGTATACCAGAGAAGCGACCAAAGATATTAAATAGTTGTAAAGCCCTATGCAATGAGGTAGAGGCGTCAGCTAGGTAAATCAGAGTATCATCCGCATATAAGGACAATTTCTCCTCAATACCACCTACTTTAATGCCACAGACCCGCGGGTCCGCCCGCAGCATAATCGCGAGCGGTGCCAGGGCAAAAAGGGCCAGGGACAACGGACATCCCTGTCGGGTACCCCTCAATAAGGGGAATTTATCCGACAGGGATGAGTTAGTGCGCACCCGAGCTGTGGGGCTTCCATTAAGCAACTTAATCCATGACACAAGCCTGGGACCAAACCCAAAATCGGCTAGGATCCTCCAAAGAAAAGGCCACTCGACAGAGTCAAATGCTTTCTTGGCGTCGAGGGAGGCAACCACACCTGCCCCCGACACCAAGGCCATGTGTGTAATCCGCATAGCCTCCGAATATTAATATCCGTACCTCGCTCGGGTATGAAACCGGTTTGGTCCGGATGGATCAGGTTTGTGAGGACAGTATTAAGTCGGGTAGCGAAAATTTTTGAAAGGATCTTCCCATCTACATTTAGTAGAGAAATGGGCCTATATGATGAACATAATGATGGATCCTTGCCCGGTTTAGGAATCACAACAATGACCGCTTCACTCATGGTT
This sequence comes from Pelophylax lessonae, assembly GCF_965119305.1. Classification (NCBI taxonomy): domain Eukaryota; kingdom Metazoa; phylum Chordata; class Amphibia; order Anura; family Ranidae; genus Pelophylax; species Pelophylax lessonae. The sequence goes on along the minus strand of NC_138772.1, from coordinate 166,644,022 downwards.
TTGGGAAGCTCACCATCATTCAAAGATCCAGCAAGAGTGGCTAATAAACGGGGGCCCAGAAGATATAAGTGGCCCTTGTAGAATTCAACAGGAATTCCATCCGGGCCTGGTGTTTTACCAGATTGTAAGGAGGCCACCGCTTCCTGGAGCTCCGAAAGGGTGATAGGGGCATCCAATTTAATCCGTTATTTATCGGTCAGAATTGGAAAGTCAACTTCCTGTAGATATTGGTCCAGTTCGTCATCCGAATAGTCAACCCTAGTATTATATAAAGCCTGATAATCAGTGAAATTACGGTTAATAGTTTCTGGATTAGAGTGAAAAACACCCAAATGATCTTGAATATGTGCTATACTGTACCCTAGATAGTTGCGCCAGCAATTTACCATTATACTCTCCTTGTACAAAAATGCGTTGGGATTGAGAAAGTCATTTCTTCTGGTTAAGAGCTGTTCGTATTCCCATTACTTCTCCGGTCAAGGATTGAAACCGGGCATAATGAGTAGGATCTCTAGAACGAATGTATAGATTTTCCATATCTCTTGCTTCTTTTTCTTTCTGCGTTAAGTCAGCACGTCTGTCGTTGGGTCTGACCAATGGCAGTCTGATAGTATCCCCGGGTGCAAGCCTTAAAGGCGTCCCAGACCATAGCCGGCGGTGCTGTGCCAGGATTGACCTCCCAGAAGGCCGCAATTTGAGGTCCTACAAGGAGGTCGATATCGACATCGGAAATCCAGAACCTGGATAGTCGCCACAATCTATTAGAGGGGTTCCCAGATAGCTCCATATTCAAAAGAAGTGGGGCATGATCTGAGATCCCTCGGGAGAGTACCCGAATCTCCCGCACCCGAGGTAAGAGGGAACCACCCGCAAACATTAAATCAATTCGGGAAAAAGATTTAGAAGAGGCGGAATGGCAGGTATATTCCCTAGAATGGGGATGGTGCCAACGCCATAGATCCGTCAACCCATAGGTCTCGGCCCATCCGGCGAGATCCGACCGGGAAGAAGAGTCCCCATTCATTCTATCCAAACTCGGGTCTGGAACCATATTGAAATCGCCCACAATAAGTACATTATCATTCCCAAATTTTGCAACTTCTTTAGAGATTCTATGCAGCAGCCTAATCGAGGCTGGCGGGGGTATATATAACCCCACCAGCAATAGGTCGAAAGATGACACCTGTAAATTAAGCAGAACATATCGTCCATCTTGGTCTAAAGAAAGGTCCAAAAGTCTGAATGGAAGAGATTTATGAATGAGGACACTGACTCCACGAGCATACGTAGAAAACGTAGAGTGGTAATGATGTCCGATCCATGGTTTCTTAAGAGCCAGTGTTCGACTACCCACCAAATGGGTCTCCTGAAGGACACATATATGAGGGTTAAAAGTTTTTAGATATTGGAACATTAAGGAGCGTTTCACAGGTGAATTCAAACCCCTAGTGTTCCAAGACACCACCGTTAAAGAATCCATATCCGCTCATAAGACCATTTATTAAGGATAAAAGGGAAATACCGGGTCTTACCATATTCCACAAGACCCGGATGAAGAATACTCTGCTTGGTGTCCGCCCATATCCTAGATACTGATATTTGTGTGTAGGAATTTGTGTGCCAGTCAAAATAAAAGAATAAAACAACTACAAAAAAATCAAACAAATAATCAAAATAAAAAAAAATAAAAAAAGAATCATAATAATGAACATAATGACAAAATAACATTCAAAACCCCATCCCCCCCACCCATGCCCCCAAAATTGGAGAGGGTTTGTATCCCACCCACCGTGGACCTCATAGTCCCACCTAGGGGTGAGTGTCAAAGAAGGCACCCTATTGCCCCTCCCCCCCCCCCCGCAAAAAAAGGAGCAGGGAGGAGGGGAGATTCCGGCGAAAAAAAGAAAAGATAAGTCAGATCACCCAAGTGTCCCACAAATTGACCACGTAGTACATCAAGAATAAGAAGAGAAAAAAAAAAAAAAAGAGTCCCCAAAAAAAAAAAAAAAGGGGGATATTTCCCAGAAGAACCCCATCTAATAGAAAATACACCATTGCTGGAGCCATATCCCAACCTCTCCCATAAGGAATACATATATTGTCATTAGTTATCTTTTAAGTTATCATGAGTTATCATGCACTGCAAACACAGGGAGGGAAAAAAAAAGGGGGGGAGACAAGGCAGTGGTTAAAAAAAAAGGAAAGGCTAACCATACAAAATATCAGGGTAGTTCATAACCAGTGTGTTAATATTCCTGCCCAGTATTTAAGGCTACAACAGCAGCAAGGTATCTCCAGTGGCCTCAAAGTCCATCAAGCATATTCAGGGTTGCTTATATGTCTCAAGCCAGGATAGCACCTCTTTAGGGGAGGTAAAGAAGCGCACATGATCACCTTCTTGAACCCGAAGTTTAGCCAGAAACAGAGTGCTATATTTCAGCCCCTTTTCCCTTAATTTAGCACGGGCTTGGTCAAATGATTTCCTCTGGCGCTGTGTTTCAACAGAATAGTCAGGAAAAATAAAAAGTTTGCCACCTTCAAACTTTACTTCGCCCTGAGATCGGGCTGCTCGTAGGACAGTGTCCCGATCACAATAATGAAGGAACCTGAAAATAAACGTACGGGGAGGGGAGCCAGGTGGACCTCGTGTTGCCGGTATCCGATGCGCCCGCTCCACCGAGAAGTAAGTAGAAAACTTAGCCTTTGGTAGAATGGAAGGGAGCAGGTGTTCAATAAAGGTCACAGGGTTTGGTCCTTCGGAACCCTCCGGAAAACACCAATAATCTGCAGATTATTCCGGCGATTACGGTTCTCTGCATCCTCCGCCCGCGCCTCTAGTTGTTTAACCTTAGCTTTAAGCGTTTGAATATCCGAATGGTATCCTCGCTGTGCGTCCTCTACCTCCAAGACTCGCTGCTCTACCCCAGTCACTCGGTCCTGGAAGGTGTCCATATCTCTACATATGAGCCCGATATCTGACTGTACATTGTCAATTTTAGACGTCAGAGCCGTCTTACAATCCACTATGGCTTGCATGAGTGTCTCAAAATTGGCAGGTGGATCTGGGTCCTGGATCACGGACGTTTGGTCAGTCTGGGACGCCATAGTTACCATAAGTTTGAGTGGTATGGTCAATGCTTCAGCCAAGCGGCGTGTTTGTACACCTCCCTTACTCTTGTGCATCACCCCCGGATGGTAGGCAATGATCAGAGGTCCGAGTGACCAGCTCTTAGGGTAATCTGCCGAGGGAATTCAACAGTATAAACGCCGGAATCGGGAGCTCAGTTAGCACACGTCTGCTCCCGGCGCCATCTTGGACACACCCCGATGATGACATTTCTACCTCCCCTGCCACGCATGATACAGGCGCTGGTGGATGCACTGGTTGTTTCGGTGTGTGACACCCTGCAATTTGGAGAACGCAGCGGTGGCTGCGCCTAGGGCGCAGGTAGCATCTGGGCACTCACATGCCATCCGGAGCAGCTTATTTTGCTAGCATGCTCATGTAGGATGGGCCTGTCTGAGACTGTCTAAGCGGCTGCTAGACGTTACCCTTTTGAGGAGTCTCTGGTACAGTGGACTGTTCCGCCTATGGTGGATGTACGGTCTCTAGGCTGAATGAGACTACCGTTGTTCCGGTGGAGGAATCCCCATCCTTTAAGGACTTGGGATAGGATCACGCGGGCTGTACTCCCTTTCAGGGGGATCACCTGGATAACATTATACAAGGATCTCATGGGGGGAAGAGTACCTTTCTTCCACAGGCTAATAAGGTTTAGGGCCTTTGTCGCGGACGGGGTCCCTCCCTTTTGGCTCACAACAGTTTCTTCGTCTCTCGGGGACAGTCGATGTGGTGAAGTCCTTCGAGACTTCCTCGGGTGGTTCCAAACGACCCTAGTCTGGCGAACAAGAGATTTGTCTTTTCCAGACCTGCGGACAAGGCCTGAAGGTGCGTCCTCACCCATCTGTGGGGTGGGGGGTCGTCCTTGCCGGTTCTCGGACCTAAGGCTGGCCCGGATCCCGGGCAGCTGGGTTCAGGAGGTCATGCGATCCAGTTGCAAGTTGAGTTTTCATCCGTCTTTTCGGGTGAGGTTTTTCTCTTCCAATGTACGTCTGTCCCCGGATCGCTTGTAGGCGCCCTGTGGGGCAGTTCATGCTTTGGTTCAACGAGCTGGGCCTTCTGGCCCTTTGATGGTTCCGTGCGGATCAAAACTTCAACACGGTATCGGTTCGCACAATGGTGGCTGCCCTACATCAGGGGGATTCCTGCCCTCCATAGACATCAAGATTATACAAAAAATAACCGCGCTAAGCACAAAAGTGAAAAATTAAATAAACCAATGTGAATTGATTAATAATATTCAAAAAGTGAAATATGTATGAATGTGAAAGCTGCAGCTGTAGTGGGAAACACCAAATAATAAATGCAAAATAAAAGCCACGCTAAATTGACACAATGATAATAAAACCAATAATTAACGTGACAGTGAACAGTTGCTTCAATGAAATACTTGTACCATTGTTCCATTATGGTATGATTTGAAGCAACTGTTCACTGTCACATTAATTTTTGGTTTTATTATCATTGTGTCAATTTAGCGTGTCTTTTCTTTTGCATAGACATCCAGATGCCTACCTTCACATCCAGTTGTGTTTTGGACACTGATGGGTTCTCCGTTCTTGCCATGGGGAAGGATATCTATTGGTTTGTGGCGTTACTCCTTGGTCTCGCTTCTGGAGGATCCAGGTTACCAAACAATGTCCTGTGAACTGATAGCGATCCGGCTTTGCCTAGTTCACCGGACCGGCACCTACAGCTGTCCAGTGCACATTCAGTTGACTACGCCACGACCCTGGCTTATGTCATTCACCAAGGGGGCACCATGGGTGTCCTTGCGGCATTAGAAGTGACAGGCATTCTTCGTTGGGCGAAGCACCTTGTTCCAGCTCTCTCCGCTGTTCCCTTTCCAGGTGTTGAAAATTGACAGGCGGATTGCCTCTGTCGACAGGGCTTGGATGCAGGGGAATGGTCCCTTCATCTGGAGGTGTTCCAGCAGTTGTGCCTTCATTGGGGCACTCCAGTCGTGGACCTGTTGGCGTTGCATCTACTTGATAGTGCTAAGTTTTGTGGCCAGCTCCCGGGACCCTCTGGCGGGTTCTGTCATAGGCAGAGCATTCGCTAAGTTTAACATGAACGATGCTGAGAAGTTAAGCATGGTTGCCTGCGTAAGGCTAACGCCGGTGTGGTCATTTGAGAGTGCTCACAGATGGGCCGAGGTCAATATCAGCTGCTGTCTGCCTTTCCTCCTCTCTAGTTGCTGCAAAGAATGCTTTACAGGATCAAGGCGGAAGGGATTCCGGTCGTTCTCCTGGCTCCGGACTGGCCCCACCGAGCTGGTACGCCGTCCCGGTCAGGCTAGCCGCAGACACTTCTTGGAGGCTTCCTCTCAGGGAGGATTTATTGTCTCCAGGGCCAATCTTCCATTCGGCTTTATGGTCGGTGGCTTTGTCGGCTTGGCTGTTGGAAGCCAGGTGCTGAAGGACAGGGGATTGTCTGCTTTGGTGATTCCCACCCTGCTTAACCGGTTGCCGACCGCCGCACGACTATATACTGCGGCGGTCAGCCCCGGCCAGGCAGAGTGACGTATCGGTACGTCACTCGCCTGTCACTGACTTGCGAGCCTATCGCGGCTCGTTCACAGGCAAGTCAGTGCGTGTGACCGGCGGACTCGATGTCCGCCAGTCACACTGCGATCGCTCCTGTGAAGGGAGAAAGACAGAGCAGCTTGTGTAAACAAGCTGCCTGTCAGTTCTCCCTGTGTAAAAGTGGAGATCTGACCGTTCTACTATGTAGAACGGTTGATCTTTGCTTTTACACCAATAGGAATGTCCCTACACAGTTAGAATCACGCCCCTAGGACACACTTAACCCCTCCCTGTCCAATAAAGTTAACCCCTTCCCTGCCAGTGTCATTTTTGCAGTAACAGTGCATATGTATAGCACTGATTACTGCAGTAATGTCACTGGTAACCCCAAAAGTGTCAAAAATGTCAGTCAAGGGTCCGATCTGTCCGCCGCAATGTCGCAGTACCGAAAAAAAAATCGCAGATCGCCGCCATTACGCGTTAAAAAAAAAAAAAACCAAAAATCTTTCCCTTTGTTAGTAAACGCGATAACTTTTGCGCAAACCAATCAAAATACGCTTTTTGCGATTTTTTTTACCAAACATAGGTAGCATAAAACAAATTGGCCGAAAAATGTTAAAAAATTTTGATTTTTACTTTTTTTTTGGGGAATTTCATATAAAAAAATGTGAAAAATATTGTTATTTTTGCAAAATTTACGCTCTTTTTTTGTTTATAGCGCGTGATCAAAAAATCGCACAGGTGATCAAATACCACCAAAAGAAAGCTCTGTTTGTGGGAAAAAAAGGGCGTCAAATTCGTTTAGGTACAGCGTCGCACGACCGCGCAATTGTCCGTTAAAGTCACGCAGTAAAAAAGCGCAAAAAAACCCCTGGTCCTTTAGCAGCCAAATCCTCCGGGGCTTAAGTGGTTAAAGCTTGGGAAGCGACTTCTAGGATGATTTTTTCTCCATACGAGAAAGTCGTATATTGCGTGGTGTGAGTCTCTTTGGGTTGCCCCTCACTCTTACTCGGTGGTCAGGATCTTGGCTTTCTTCAACGGGGAGTTGCTCACAAGTTGGCCTTGAGTACAGTCAGGGGTCAGGTTTCGGCTTTGGCAATTTATTTTTTTCCAAAGGCAGTAGCCGCCCATTCCCTGATGCGTAACCTCTTCCAGGGGGTGCGACACCTGGTACTTCCGGTGCAACCTCTGTCACCAACTGGGGCCCTTGATGGTGCAGTCGGTTCTTCCAGAACCTCCTTTTGCAAGTATTTAGGGGTATTCCCTGCCTACCTTTTACAGAAGGTGGCCTTCTGGTTGCTCTCACTCTGCGTGCAGGGTGTCGGCACTAGCGACATTGTCCTGTTGTTCTCCCTATATGTTGGTTCATGGAGACAAGTGGTACTTCGTCCGGATCCGTCCTCCCCTCCGAGGGTGTTTTCTAGTGTTCACTTGAACAAGGGCATTGTATTACCATCTTGTGTCCTAAACCCTTACATCCTGCGGAATTTGCATTGCATTTTCTGGATAGAGTTCGGACACTCAAGGTATACTTGGCGACTACTGAGTCTTTTCATAAGTCAGGCTCGCTCTCTGTACTAACGGATGGCCCATGAACCGTACTACCTGCGTCTGCTGCGGCTTTTCCCAGATGGCTTAGACAGATGGTGGTGCAGGCTTATTCAATCAAGGGTCAGGTCCTGCCTTTCCCTGTTTCGGCGCATTCTACTCGGGCGCCTAGTGCTTCCTGGGCTTTTTCGCCATACTAGCATCTGTGCTCCAGGTTGCAAGACGACTAGTCTGTTCATAACTTTGCCACATTTTATAAGGTGGATGTGTTGGCATCCACAGATGCCTCTTTTGGCAGCAAAGTTTTTTTGCTGGCTGCTGTCTGGAGGGCTTTTGGCCTTCCTTGAGGGTGTTTACTGTTTGTTTCAGGTGGGCCTCACCTTTGTTTCTGCTGAGTCCTATGTTGCCGGGTTGGCTATGTTTAGCCTTTGGGGACTTGTTGTTTTCTGCTGTTCCCACCCTCATTTTATGGCACTGCTTTGGGACGTCCCTACTGATATGGATCAGAGAGCACTGCGTCTGTCAATGAACAATAGAGAAAACTGGGTTTTTGACTTACCTTAAAATCCTTTTCTCTTAAGTTCATTAATGGATGCAGTACCTGCCCCTCTATTTTGAGTTGGGCTGGTGTTACTTTCTGACATTGCTTTGATACAAAACTGACATCCTATACAGGAACAGAGAGGGTGTACCCTCCGGGACTGCCCATAGGTGTAGCCAGAACTTTTTTCTGCCTAGTGTCCCACTCCTGTAGGGGGCAGTATAACCCTACTGATATGGATCAGAGAGAACTGCATTCGTCAATGAACTTAAGAGAAAAGGATTTTACGGTAAGTCAAAAATCCAGTTATTTTCAACAATCCCCCAAAATGTACATGAACTGAAGCTATGTTGTATACAGGAATAAGCTAAACCCCTTTTGCGATATATGCGAGTGATAGATGTAGTGAGTATCCGGAGAGGAGAGAAAGCAGACAGAAGCAAAGGATCACTAAATCCTAGCGTGTAAGATCTGCTCTGGTGGTTGATGTGCTCAACCACCAGAGCTTCTTTGTCTGCTTTCTCTCCGGGTCCTGGCTACATCTATCACTCAGATGTCGCAAAAGAAAAGAATTGTGTCTACAAAGTGTTTTAAAAATCTTTTTTGGGACACCCATCTCCAGAGGAAGCATACCTGCAAAACGTGTCACAAGATTGTATCCCCCCCCCCCCCCCCCCCCCACAATTGACAACTGAAACCCTCTCATCTTATTCAATAGATTTATATACAGTAAAACCTTGGTTTGAGAGCGCTTTGCAAGACAAGCAAATTTTTTAAATAAATTTTGACTTGATATACAAGCGATGTCTTGATATACAAGTAGCGTCATGTATAAAAAAGAAAAGAGGAGCCTCTAAAGTGTAGCAATATGGTTACATTTAATGAAGGTTCAATATTTAGCAACTCACATGGTTGATGATTAAAACAGGCACATCTAAATATGCAGGCATCTGGGGTAAAGCTGTCCACATAGACCATCTTCTGCACAGCCATCTTCATCATCCCTTCCCCGCTGCACTCCACGAGTGATTTAAAGCCTCACTTTCAGATCACTTTACTGCAGGCTATTCTTCCCGGTCAGGATTGCAGACTGAAAGTGGTGAGAGCCGGTGGGTCAGAAGACAGAAGATGGTCTATGTGGACAGCTTTACCCCGGATGCCTGCATAATTAGATGTGCCTATTTTAATCATCAACAATGTGAGTTGCTAAATGTTGAACCTTCAATAAATGTAACCATATTGCTACACTTAGATACACCTCTCATCTCTCTTATATTCTGTAGCTCTGCTAGATTTTGCTTCTAATCCCCTTGGGAAGGCTGCATATTGTGGATGGACATTTTATGGTTACACAACCTATCACATTGCTATAATTTTTGTATATAGACTATAAACTGAAGGACTTGTGGAACGGATCATCTGAGTTTCCATTATTTCTTATGCGGAAATTTGCTTTGATATAAGAGTGCTTTGGATTACAAGCATGTTTCCAGAACGAATTATGCTCGCAATCCAAGGTTTTACTGTATATTTCATGGGCAGTACTAGTAGCCCTTCTCTTGAAACTTAATTTATTTGTCCGTCAACGCAGACTGTGTTGATGTAGGAATCCTTCCTGCCAAGCCATTGTATTCTCCCGGCAGGGGGAAGACAGGAGAATACAATGGCTTGGCAGGATAATAATATTGCTAGCAGTTATTCCACCTGCTAGCGAAAATCGCAAGTAAAATCCAGAAAGCTGGTTGTACCCAAGTTGATCAATTGATCAACTTGTTACATTTAGCCTGTCCATACATGGTTTGAATCTTGGCCGGTTGCAGCTCCGTTCCGGCCAAGTTTTGAACCATGTAGGGCCTGCCTTAAAGCGGAGTTCCAGTCTCCTGTGGAAAAAAAAAAGCAGCAGCTATAAAAACAGTAGCTTCTGACTTTTAAAAAAACAGACACTCACTTGTCCAACGATCCAGCGGTGTGCTCGGCACCAGCATCTTCACTATGGGCACCCGGCTGTGACAACACAGCCGGGTGCCCACTGTGCATGCACATGCAGTGCATTGTAAATGGTGGATGCAGTCTTTTGGGGACCTGTCATGTGTCCTAAAAGACTTCAGGGGGGGAGGGGAACGTCCGCTCCGATCTCCTAGGCCAGTGATGGCGAACCTTGGCACCCCAGATGTTTTGGAACTACATTTCCCATGATACTCATGCACTTTGCAGTGTAGTTGAGCAACATGGGAAATGTATTTCCCAAAAACATCTGGGATGCCAAGGTTCACCATCACTGGTCTACGCGGTCGGAGCGGAAGTGGGAGCTGGTACCTGTCAAAATTGCGTACCTGCTCCTCAAAAGTGCCAATTATTCAAGAGGAGTGGGGAACAAGTTCTTAAAGCGGTACTTCCCCTTTTTGGTGGAGCTCCGCTTTAATGTGTTTTCATATATATATATAAATATTGTAGCTTGAATATACTACAATTAGGGGGAATGTTAATACTTGTTTGCACATTGTTTTAAACATGGATTTATTGCTTTTAAATATTACTAATCGCCCTTTTGCTGTGTTGATTAGTCATAAACTATAATTAACTTTTTTTCTTTTTCGTTCATTGACGGACCCAGCTCCATATCTTCTTGACCGATGGGTTTATGCTGCTCTCCATAGGACAGTTGGCGGGAAAAAATTTGGCCACGCCTATAGGGCAGTCCCAGGGGGGTATACTCCCACTTCCTGCTATAGGACTTCAGTTTTTTTTTCTGCTTAGTCTGGAGAATGGACCTAGTTCCTTGCTGGGATCTCTGGTCCCAGCATTTTTTCCTTTTTAAACAAAATGTTTTTTTTTATTATTTTCTGTTCCTGTGAGAACAACCATCAACTGCCGGACTGGGCAATGGACTGGATATCTTAAATCCTTACGGTCTTCCCAGTCTGGCCAGCGAGTGGAATCCGACCTTAGCTCCGCTCTGGGTGGGCCACAACATAGCCCCACTGGACTGGGGCTGGCCAGCGAGTTATACGCCTCGTGAGGACGCATAGCCCTGGTCACGATGTCGCAGCGTACCTCTGTCCCCCAACACCCCCCATGCCAAGATGGCGGGTGGTCTGTCTGGAGAAGTGCCCGCCTGGTCCCATGGTGCGGTAAGTAGTGTCCCCCCGCCCCTCTGGTGGCCCCTTGGGGTGGATGTGGGCCCCTCCCTGGGTTGGTAGGACCCCCAAGTTACCTTCCTTCCCACTTTACGCACCACCTCAATATCAGGGTCCCACTGCAGACCACCCCCTATTTACCCATACTTAGCTTCTCCCCCCTCCCTCCGGGCGGCCATGCCTGATTTTTATGGTGGGGGTGTCAAGCGGGTGCTGGGGGGATGTGCCCTGCCGGTGGCACAAACGCTTTTTTTTTTTTAAGGGGGTGGTCCTGGTGGGGGTCCCTAGCGGGGTCCCCCCTTGCTGTCCAACTGTATCTAGTGGTTCTTGGAGGGTCCTGGGAGCCACGTGGGCGCTGCGTGCAGCCACCATTTTGTTGAGGATGGCTGCTGTATCTATCGGCAGCCATGTTTGTGTAGTCCGGCGGCCATTTTCTTATAGTTTCCCATTACTATCAATCGGCGGCCATGTTTTTGGAGTCTATGGGCGAGGTGATATGGTGGTGGACCTCTAGTGGCAGTTCTTCGAACTTCATCTCTGATCACCGCACAGCGTGCAGCCTAACACCTCTGTGAAGGGGATGTTGTGTCCCTGCGGGGGTTATTTGGCTCTATTTTGCTACTATAGCGATTTGGTGCACAGAGATTTGTAGTACTGCTGGTGCAGCGTTGGGTTGGTATTTTTTTCACAGCAATTTTACACATTTTGCTGACGGTTCTAGGTTAACCAATGGAGTCCCTGGAGCACGTGTCACCGTTTGACCCCCTCTCTGAGGCTGCGGGACCTGCGGGGTCCCAGTCCGCCTTGTCTGCTATGACGGCGGTCCTGCAGTCACTCGTGTCTAAAGTAGATTTGGTCTTCCAAAATAGGACGAGTAAAAAGTGTCCTCCACCTTCACCTGCATCCTCTGCTTCCTCACATAAGGTGGATTTGGCCACCCCGGACGCGAGTCAACCTAATGGGTCTGCGTCCATGCACCCTGAGTGTTCTGATAGTGAGGATGATTAATCTTCCACTATAGTCACGCATGAAAAGGCGCTGGTGGATGCATTGATTGTATTAGTGCCGGAAACTTTAAAATTGGAGGACACAGCTACCTCTGCGTTAGCTGCAACGGTGCAGTTTGGTACCCACAGAACCTCCAAGGCAGCAAAGGTATTCCCCTTTCCCGACAAACACACTGTCTGGGTCCCTAAGCGCTTTGCTAGAAGGTATCCGTTTGAAGAGTCCCTGCTAAAGAAACTGACAGTACCACCCGTGGTAGACTCTCAGGTTTCCAGGTTGAATAAAGCCACCCTCCTTACGGTGGAGGACTGTCCGTCCTTTAAGGACTCCTTTGACAAGAGAGCTGAATATCTGGTACGATACCGTTTCACCATGGCCGTTTCCATTTTGCGGCCAGTGTTTGCCATAACTTTGGTTTCACAGACAATAACGGAATGGGCCAAGTTGCTGTGCCAGGATTTGGATTGTGGACATCCTCGTTCTGACCTGGTGGAGCTAGCCGACCAGTTAGTCCAGGGGTTGCAGTATTTCTGTGATGCGGCTGATCTCCCCTTTGTAGGAGACCGCTTGTTCGGGGGTGCTTCCATGGAGGAGATCATTAAGGGTAGGAGGTAAGAGTACGCTGCTTCCACAGTCTGCCAGGAGTAGAGAGACTCGTCACAGGCGTGGTCCTTCTTCTCGGCCCATAAGCGATCCTTTCGTCTTTCGGGATCTAAGGACCAGGGATCAAAATTCACCCGTAACTCCGCAGCGGGTTCCAAAAGGCCCTGGCCGGGTAAGTCAAGAGCGGGCCCCCCGACGGGACGGCAGGCATGCTCGCTTCTGCCTGACCCGTACTTATGGTGGGGGGGGGACATCTTCGCTTCTTTCCAGATCCGTGGACCTCCCGGATTCAAGACAAATGGGTCCACGAGTTGATTCGGTCCGGGTACAAGATTTACTTTCGGTCCTTGCTTCCTTCCAGTCTGTGTTTGTCCCCAGATCGTCTACAAAGTCTTCTTGGGGCGGTATAGCATCTGCTCTCAAAGTGGGTCATTGTACCAGTTCCCGAATCGGAGCGCTTTCAGGGGTTTTATTCAAACCTGTTTTACTGTTCCCAGGAAGGAAGGCAAGGTCCGGTCCATCCCATTCTGGTTTTCAAGGCTTTGACCCGCTCTGTGCGGTTCAGAAATTTTGAATGGAATCCATTTACACGGTGGTGGCATCCCTTCATCAAGGGGATTTGCTAGCCTTTATTGATATCAAGGATGCTTACCTTCAAATCTCAATATATGTCGGGCATCAGTGTTTCCTTCGCTTTGCCGTGGGCGAGGAGCAAGATCAATTCGTGGCATTACCCTTTGATCTCGGGTGTTTACAAAAGTGTTGGCCCCGGTGTTGGCTTTACTGAGGCAGAAGGGGATTGCGGTGCTGGGTTACCTGGACGTTCTCCTTCTGCGAGCAAAGTCCCTGAATGCCCTGAAAGACAATCTGGACATTTCGATGCAAACTTTGCAAAAGTTCGGATGGAAACTGAATTTCCAAAAATCTGTTCTTGTGCCGCCCACAAAACTGGACTATCTGGGCCTGACCCTGGACACGACCTTACCCCGCATGTTTCTTCCGAAGGTGAAACTCAGGAAGTTTCAGGATGCGACACGGCTCCTGTTGTCCAACCAGGGATCATCCCTCAGGACTTGCATTCAAGTGCTGGGGCCTGATGGTCTCCACCTTCGAGGTAGTTCCATTTGCTCGGTTCAATACCAGGTCTCGAAGGGGATCCTTGTCAAATGGAACAAGAATCCACAGGATCTAGACAATCTGATCCTGTTGAGCCAGAGTACAAGGGGATCCCTGATCTGGTGGCTCCGCCCTGCCGTGCTTCCACAGGGAAAATCCTTTCTCCCCCTGTACTAAATGGTGGTCACAACGGATGCCAGCCTCTCTGGTTGGGGAGGTGTCTTGGGTACGGATCCGGCTCGGGGGTTGGACTCGCGAGGAGTCCATTCTGCCAATAAATATCCTGGAAATTCGGTCGATCGGCTTTGCCAAATTCATTGGATGAATTGTCTACAGGGGCACCTAAGGATTCAATCAGACAATGCCACAGCCGTGGCATATGTCAATCATCAAGGGGGCACCAAATTACCTTAGCGGCCTGGGAAGTAGCCGGCATTCTAAGATGGGTAGAATGCTTTGTTCCAGCGGCATAAAATTGGCAGGCGGATTACCTCAGTCGGCAGAAGTTGATCAGGGAGAATGGTCTCTCCACCAGGAGGTTTTTCATCAACTGTGCCTCAGGTGGGGGACTCCCAATGTGGACCTGTTGGCCTCTCGTCTCAACAGGAAGTTGCAGAGGTTCGTAGCAAGGTCTCGTAATTCTAAGGCTGACGTCACGGACGCTCTTGTAGCTTCTTGGAGCCAATACCGTCTAATGTATGCATTTCCTCCGCTGAGTCTTCTGCCAAGACTTCTGAGAAGGATGGAGGCAGAAGGGATTCCGGTCATCCTAGTGGCACCGGATTGGCCTCGCAGGTCCTGGTATGCAGACCTAGTGCAGCTGGTCGCCGATGTCCCTTGGTGACTTCCTCTTTGAGAAGATCTGTTCACTCAAGGACCGATCTTTAATCCTGCTTTACAGTAGCTGGCTTTGACGGCCTGGCTGTCGAAAGCTAGGAGCTGAATCGGTGATTCCTACATTGTTAAAAGCTAGAATCTACTGCTAGGAAGATTTACCATCGAGTCTGGAGGACGTACATTACTTGGTGTGAGTCTCGGGCGGGTTTCCCCCTGTTCCCTCTCGATGTCTCATGTCTTGGAGTTTCTCCAAAGAGGTGTAGATCAGCGTTTGGCCTTAGGTACCATCAAAGGCCAGATATCGGCCCTGCTAATTTTCTTGTAATGCCTAATGGCTACAAATTCCTTAGTTCAAACCTATGTTCAGGAGGTCTGCCACCTGGCTCCCTCTGTGACGTCTCTGTTCCCTCCGTGGGACCTCAGTTTGGTGCTGTTGGTTCTTCAGAAACCATCCTTTAAAAATGTTCGCGAAATAGACCAAACCGGATTCATTCCCTGCCGACAAGCCGGAGACAACGTTCGCAGGGCTATACACCTAACCTATCTCGCACGTCGTCGTAACATCCCTGCCTGCTTTGTCTCCCTTGACATTAGAAAAGCATTTGACTCCCTCTCCTGGTCCTACTTACAAACCGTATTACACAGATGGGGTTTTGGTCCTCACTTTCTCTCTTGGATATCATCGCTCTATTCTTCCCCATCAGCGTTTGTCCGCTTCCGCTTATCCCCCTTCCCTATTCAGGCTGGCACTAGGCAAGGCTGCCCTTTATCTCCCCTCCTCTTTGCACTAGCAATAGAGCCCCTAGCACACAAAATCCGCGCCAATCCTGACATAAAAGGTCTTGAATTTGGGGGCTTCCACCACAAACTGTGTCTCTTCGCGGACGACATCCTCTTGTTCCTTACGTCCCCTCTCATTTCGGTGCCCAACCTCCTCGCTACCCTGTCCCAGTTCGCACACCTTTCAGGCCTGACTGTTAACCCTGGTAAGTCGCGTGCTCTCAATGTGTCTCTGCCCCCTTCTCTCCTTTCACAACTACGTCTGGTGCTCCCCTTCTCCTGGGCGCAGCACTCCCTACCCTACCTGGGGATTAAGTTGACGGCGGACCCGCTGGAGTTGTTTTCGGCTAACTACCCCCCCATGCTTCGTCATCTCACGAACTTGATGACATCTTGGTCCTCCATACCTCTAGCCTGGATGGGGCGCATCACTGTCGCTAAGATGGCCATTCTGCCTAAGATTCTGTATCTCTTCCGGGTGCTCCCGATTAATGTCCCCTCTTACTACCTTCGCCAGCTTCAGCGACGCACCTTCACATACGTCTGGGGCAAGTCTAGACCTAGAATACCCCGCAGAACACTCTTTCTCCACAAACTCTGAGGCGGCTTAGGCCTCCCACACTTTACCAAATACTACCAGGCAGCCCAGCTGGCCCAACTACCCAAGTGGCATGCCACCTGCGAAGTCCCACTCTGGGTATCCCTGGAAATGGTTGAATGTGACCCCCTCTCTGTAGCTAACTTATTATGGCTTACTCCCCCCAATCGTAGGTCCATCTCTAATCCCGTCATGCGCCACTCCCTACGCCTCTGGGACGCCCTTAAATTCAAATTCAAGCTACATTAACCACACAACCCGCTGCTTTCCTTTCTACGCAACCCATCCTTTCTCCCGGCCTGGGAATCCCCCTCGTCCTTCCGACACTGGGCGTCAGCTGGTCTACTTCGGGCACACACTCTGATAGCATCCGACACTATTAAGCCTTTCTCTACGCTTTGTGAGTCCCACCACCTACGGAGCTCTGAGATTTTCCGCTACCTCCAACTAAAACACTTTTATGCCAATTGCATCCGCACTGACTCTTCTCTGCCCACCATGACTGCTTTCGAACATGCCTGCCACCGTGACCCACACACCCGGGGCCTAATTTCCCAGCTGTACTCCAGACTCACGGACTCCCCTGACAACACCCGCCCCCCCCCCCCACTTATGCTGCTAAATGGGAACAGGATCTGAGGTCCTCCTTAGATACTGAGGCCTGGGCTAAGATCTGGCAAGTGACAAAAGCGGCCTCCCAAAATATAGTTGCCTTGGAAACCAATTACAAAGTGCTGATGAGGTGGTACTTGGTACCCTCACGTATTGCAAAATTCCTACCCTGCTTCCGAGGCTGCCTGGAGGCGGGCATGCACATGCACATCTGGTGGACTTGCCCAATAGTAAAATCCTTCTGGCAAGCTGTCTTCCAAATCCTCTCTATCTTGATGGCTGAATCAATTGCACCTGACCCCCTCTTTGCGTTACTCAATGTGAAGCCGGACACTGTATCTAACTCTAAGCACAAACTATTCCTCCAAGTCACCACGGCAGCCAAACAAACCATTGCAAGAGCATGGAAGTCCCCGCACCTCTCCTTGCCTGAGGTCAAGAGCGGGTCACCACAGCCATGATACACGCCAAAATTGAGGCGGTTCTAATAGATGAAATAGACAAGTACAGTAGACTTTGGCAACCTTGGGTTGACAATCTTCTTCCATCCAATTTTGACACCTCCCTCCTACTGCCCTGATATTAACCCCCCCCCCCCCCGGCGAACCTCCCTTCTCCACCCCCCTTTTTTTCCTTCTCTGCCTCCCTACGTGATTTGTTCTGGCACCAACAACACACCTGTTTGAGCCTGTCAAGAACTAGAGTGCACCCGCAGGCTCCCTGGTTTGTGGCCTGCTTTTCCTGGTTTTACTTATTGTATTCTCTGTTTCCCCTGTCTAGTTGCATTACCATGTGGATTATCGCACACATTTATCCCTTCTCACGTACTACTGAGCTACTGGGCTTTGTTCACCCTTGCTTCGCCTGCTGCTTGGCCGCCCCTCCCCACCTGGGCACAGAGTGTTCCCTTTATGGGGTGCCTATGGGTTGGCTACGCCGGTTGCAGAGTCCTGGCCACAGCCCCCCTGGTTGCCTCTTATCTACCTACTCCTAAGTTTGACCCATGGTTATTGTATCCATTATTTTGTTAGGGCATCTGGCTTGTACTTATCTTGTCACTCTGTTTACCAATTGTTGTTACCTGTTTACTTTGTTCTCCAATAAAATGTTTGAACCAGGAAAAAAAAAAAAAAAATGTTCGTGAAATTCCTCTGCTCACTTTGACACACAAGTTAGCTCTCTTGGTGGCTATTACTTGTCGTAGCTGGCTGCATTGTCCTGTCGTTCACCTCATCTGGTGGTTCACAAATACAAGGTGGATCTATGTGTGTAGTTTCTTTGGGATAGGCACCATTCAAGTCCCTCCATTTTCTTTGGACGCCAATCCAGACAGTCATTTTTCTTGTCATCTGGTGCAAGATCTGCTATTGGATTTGCGACATTAGTTGATGTGAGCCCCAAGCCACAGTGGGATCTGGCAGAAATAGTAAACCCAGAAGTATAAAGTATTTAAAATGTTACAGCTATGCCACGCATAGATACTAAAGAAAACATTCTATGTTTTTTCTTCAGTGTGTTTTGTTTTTTTTTCTTTCACATTTTTTTACACAATGTAGGTTTTAATTGCTTATGTCATTTCATGTCCGATAATGTCACTAAATATTTTTTTTTCTTTTACTTCTTGACAGTGTCTTGATCTTGGAATGATACTTACATTACCACAAATCAACTATATAATAGAAACCGTGAACCAGCTCCCCAATTCAAGGGCAGCTATTAGCTTCCTGCTATCTGTGAAATCAAAGTGAGTGATTGCTTGCAAATGTGCTAGGCTAAATAATATTTATTGGCACATCTCTGGAAGCATATTAAACATGGGTCTGTGTTTTTAAGTAAAATACTTAATACAGTGTTATTACCCTGTTTTATTTGGTATTTACTAGTCTTTTCATCTCTACACGGGTTGTTGGTTTTCATGTAGGGAAACTTTAAACCTAGGAGAATTTTAAAAACTAGAAATCAAATTTGAAATCAATGCTCTTGTAAAAGACAGGTTTTTTACATACCTGTGTCAGTGCACTGCCATAGAAGTCTGGTTTTGTTGTAGAGCAAGCCACCTGAAGAATCTTCCACACTTCGAGTATGTCAGATGCCTACATACTGTACTCCACTGTGCTCTGTGGTCCCTCGTGTTAGCCTTTACAGCATTACAGGGCCTAGTAAAGAGAAGTTGACATCCTGTTTGCCACCTAGGTTGAAAGAGGCTCCACAGGAATCGGTTTTAGGCTGTCACATGCTTCACTAGGCATTTGTTCTTCTCTGAGGCAATGTTCACTTAAAGTAATAGTGAACATTATTTTGTTCTGTTTTGTTTTTTTTTTCTTTAAATAACAAACATGTTATACTTACCTGCTCTGTACAATGGTATTGCACAGAGCAGTCCCCATCCTCTTCTTATCGGGCCCCCTCCAAGTGCTCCTATGGGGGCACTCGTGTGTGCTTTCTCACGAGCCGGCACTTTGTGGCCATAAGGCTCATAGAGCCTGGTTCTGTCCTGCCACCTCAGCTCCTTCCTCACTGGCTGTGATTGACAGCACCAGTTGCCAGTGCCTCCCGCTGCTGTTTCTAAGCCAATGATGAGTGAGAGAGCTTCTCCCATGCATATTGCTGGATTGAGATTGGACTGAGGTAAGAATAAGGGGGTCCCTTGGTAGTAAACTTTTTTTTTTCCTCCCCTTTCTTTCCCCTCTTTGCGTTTAGCGAGTGTAACATGAACAATATGCACATAGATGTGATCCCCAAAACAAAAGCAGAATTAATGATTATCTAAACCCTAACTAAGTACTTATTGTACATTAGTTGGGGAATGTATACCCTTGATGTACAGTGTACCTCAAACATTGGTAAATGTTTTTTTTTTTTATATACACTTGCTCTTTTATGTTTATTATAAATGTAAATTTCTCTGTCGTCCATTGACAGACGCAGCTCTTATGCTTCTTATACAAAAGGGTTATGCTGCCCCCTACAGGAGTAGTACTAGGCAGGAAAAAAATTCACTGACACGCCTACAAGGGGCTGTCCTTCATGGCATAACCCCACACACACTGCCACAAGCCAGTTTCTTGCTGCCTAGTGAAGGAGTAGGACCTAGGTTTTCTTCTGTTCTTTTAAGAATTTTTCTGTTTATTTCTCTTTTCTCACTAACGCTAGCTAGTGTCAGGGGGATCCTCCCGATGAACTACAAGCGACAGCCGGCTGATGTTTCGCACTGGATAATATAGATCCTTACAGTCTTGCAGCCTGGCCATCAAGGTGAGCAGGTTATAGTCCCGCTCTAGGCCTCGCCACGCCAGAGCCCCTGTGGATGGGAACGAGCCTGCGAGTGGATGTCTCTCCGGGACGCATCGACCTGGACTGCCCCGAGTCGCAGCGTACCCCCTCGGCTGGCAGCACCCTCACTCAGGGTGGGAGGTGGTCTGTCCGGAGCAGGGCCCAGCCGGTCTATGGTATGGTCAGTAAGCTTAGCCCCCCATGTCCCTAGTGGCCTCTAGGGGGGGATGTTGGCCCACTCCTGGGGATAATTGGACCCTGTTTTTCCTAAAAGATCCCCCTGGCCTATCAGGATCACGACCCTGCTCTCCCTGCTCCCGCATGGGGGCACTATATTCGGCACCTGGCGCCCGAGGGGGGGGGGGGGTATACAGCGGTACCTTATCCTGTGGGGTCTGTGTAGGTAGATCCCTGGTGTGGCCTTGTATCTGGGTCCTGACTGCATTGCAGCGTTTGGCCGCCATCTTAGGTGTGGATTTGGCTCCCTGTACAGTATGTGAGGTGATGTGGCCATTTTTCCTTTGCTTCCTATGCAGTTGTATTGGTGCCATTTTGTTGTAGCCTGGAGCTACACAGGCAGTTTGGCCTCTTGTGGATTGATGTCACTTCCTGTGCCATCGCTTCCTGTGCTAAGTTCTCCATGCTGCAGACGTTGCTGGTTCCTCTGTGAGGTGATACAGTACAGTATGGGGGTCGTTCCTGGGCATTCCCTTTGCACTCTGCTACCTGCCGCTGTTTAAAGGGTAACTCAGAGTACAGCGCGATTGGGCGGTCTGGACCGCGATCGCGGATTTAAAGGGGCAGTGCACGTTTTTTTTTTCTTTTTACATTGCAAACTGGAGTCCCAGGTGGTAAATTCTCTATCAGACCCCTTCAGTGTGACTGCCAGTACGTCCGGCTCGCAGTCCACAGTGTCTTTTTCTGCAGCATTGGAAAGTCTGGCATCAAAGGTTGCTCTTGTCATGAAACATGTTGCATACCAAAAACAGCCATTGCCTTCCCTGTCTTCTGACAAAGACAACCCCCTCCCTGAGGGATTCCTATCCTCGCCTTCAGCTGGCAAAGAGGACCTGTTGTCCTCAGCCACAGTGCGGTAACGCGCTGTGGTGGAAGCACTGATACGTTCAGTAAGGGAAACTTTACAATTGACTGATGAGCCCACACAGTCGGGAATGCGGGTAGTTTTGGCTCCCGCATAGGCCAGAAATTGGGTCAGGTGTTACCTTGTCCCGAGGAATTTCACAATATTGTGAATGAATAATGGTGGGGTCTCAAACTGTTGGACGGTGCCACCTAGGGCGGGCCAGCCTGTTTCCAGGTTAAACACATCTACTGTGGTACCCGTGGAAGATTCCCCAGCCTTCAAGGACTCGGTGAACAGATGGGTGGAATACCTTTCCCGCTACCTCCATGTTTTGGCGGGTTCGGTATTAAAACCAATCTTGGTGTCCGTTCTGGTTTCACAGATGGTAACGGTATGGGTTAAAGTGCTTAGGGGTAACTTGAATGCTGAGAGAGTTCCCCTGACTTTGATTGGACTCACGGACCAAATGGCCCAGGCCCTGGTGTTTCTGTGTGATGGGTACTTGGACGCAGCCCCCCTGGTTGCCAGAGGGTCAGCGGTAGGGATTTTCATACACCGCATGGTGTGATTTAAGAGCTGGTCGACTGACCAGGCTTCCAGAAGGCCTTAATAGATCTCCCCTTTCTGGGTGAGCGTTTTTTTTTTTTTTTCTTTTGGAGACTCCTTGGATGATTTGATAAAAGGCTTAACGTCGGGGGGGTAAGAGTACTCCTCTTCCCATATCCTCCAAAAACAGTTTTTTTGTGTCCCAGGGACACGAGAGAGGTAAACCATTCAATGCTTCTGGAGGTCAAATCCTCTTCTGCATGAAGGGGCGCCCTCACCCGTTTTCTGTGGTGGGGGGACTCTGCGTTTCTTTCAGGAACCCTGGATGTCCTTGATCCAGGACAAATGGGTTCAAGAACCGATTCGTTCTGGGTACAAGTTTGAATTTTCGGTCTCGGCCGGCAGACAGATTCTTCCCTCTAATCTTTGTCTGTCTCCAGATCAATTGAAGGATCTCAGGGAGGCAGTGCAGGACCTCCTTGCACAAGAAGTGATTGTGTTGGGTCCTTTGCAGGACCGATTTTGAGGCTTTTATTCCAAACTGTTCACGGTGCCCAGGAAAGAGGGCAAGGTGCGTCCTAATTTGGACCCCAGGTTTCTGAACCGCTTTGTGTGGGTGCAGTAGTTTCGGATGGAATCCATTTGGTCGGTAGTGTCGTCTTTAGATAGGTGGATTTGACATCAAAGATGCGTATCTGCACATCCCTATATACGGAGGACACCAGAAGTATCTCCGTTTTGCGTAAGCGCTTTCAGTTTGCTGTGTTACCGTTTTGTCTCGCCTCCACTCCCAGAGTCTTTACCGAGGTTTTGGTCCTGGTGTTGGCATTGCTGCACAAAGGAGGGATTGCGATCCTAGGATATCTGAACAATCTCCTGTTGAGAGCAAACTCTCACCCAGCTTTGTTGGGCGATCTGTCAATCTGTGGATCATCAACTTCAAATAATCTGCACTGACCCTGTCTGTGTGACTGGATTACCTGGGACTAACTCTGGACTCCTCCGTGGTGAGGGTCTTTCTTCCCGGGGGCAAACTTCAGAAGTTGCAGGGAGAGATCCAAATGCTGCTGAAAAGCGATCTCTCTTCTCTACGGACATGTATGAGAGCCCTGAGTATTGATGGTGTCGACCTTCGAGGTGGTCCCATTCGCTCAGTTTCATTCCAGGCCTCTGCAAAAGGGAGTCTGGTCGACAGACGAGTCTTCTTTACCGATCGATGTTCTGGTACTCATAGCAATCAAGATTTGTCTGATCTATGGACAAATTGACTGCTTGGTCTCCCGGTTCAGGTCCAATCAGACAAGCCACGGCTGTGGCCTACATCAATCATCAAAGGGGCACAAAGTGTGCCTGGGCGGCCCAGGAGGTGGCCGAGATTGACGTGGGCGGAAGGATGGGTTTGGCCTCTCTCTCTGCAGTTCACATTCCGGGAGTGGAGAATTGGAAAGCAGATTACCTTTCCAATTCAGGTTCTGGATCACGGGGCATGGTCCTTTCATCCAGAGGTATTTTGTCTCCAGTGTGTCTGTTGGGGGACCCTGGAGGTCGACTTGTTTGCATCTTGGCTAAACAAAGAGGTGCAAAGGTTCGTGGCCAGAGTTTGAGATCCTCTGGCAGATGCTACAGACGCATTGGAAGCTCCTTGGAGCCAGTATCTGCTGACTTATGACCCTCTGATACAGCTGATGTCAAGGTTTCTCCGCAGGATGGCGGTGGAGAATGTTCTAGTGCTTCTGATGGCTCCAGACTGGCCTTGTCGGTCTTTGTACACAGACCTGGTAAAGATGGTCGTCGTGCCTCCCTGGCAGTTGCCTTTGAGGGAGGACCTGCTGTCTCAGGGTCCGATCCTCCATCCTGCTTTATGGTCGCGGTTTTTAATGGCAATGGCATGGCTGTTGAAGGCCAGGTGCTGAGGGATAGTGGTTTCTCTGAGTCTGTGCTTCCTACCCTGCTGAGGGCTAGAACAGAAAGATTTATCTTCGCACGTGGAAGATGTATATTTAATGGTGTGAATCGCAATAATTGTACCCTTGCCTTTTTTTCAGTGGCTGTGGTCTTGGCTTTCTTGCAGAAAGAAGTTGAGGAATGGTTGGCCTTGGGCATGATCAAGGGCCAAGTGTCGGCTTTGGCGTTGTCCTTCCACACCCGTTGGCTGCTAATACCTTGATTCGCACTTTTCTTCAAGGGGTGTGTCATATGGCTCCTCTGAGATGATCCCCCTTGCTTCCGTGGGATTTGACTTTGGTTTTGTCTATTCTTCAAAAGCCTCTTTTTGAGAATATAAGGACATATCTCTGCCTTTGTTATATCAGAGGTTGCCTTTTGGTGGATATTACTTTTGTTCGCAGAGTGTCTGAGCTGGCGGCGCTTTCCTGTCGTGCGCCTTATTTGGTCGTCCACAGAGATAAAGTGGTTCTTCGACCTAATCCGTTCTTTCTTCCTGCGGTGGTGTCTGATTTGCCCTCACTCTGCCCTAAGCCTAAGCATCCCAAGGAATTTGCTTTGCACTCTCTGGATATGGTTCAGGCGATCAGGGTTTACTGGCTGGCCACAGAGTCTATTAGGAAATCAGACTCTTTTTTTTTGTCCTTACTGAGGGATATCTCGTAAGGGTTTGGCTGCGTCTGCTGCGACTATATCCAGATGGATTAGACAAACGGTCGTACAGGCTTATTCATTGCAGGGTCAGGTTCCTCCTTTCCCTGTGACAGCATGTCCTACCAGAGCGCTGAGTGCCTTTTGGGCTTTTCCTCATCAGGCCTCTGTTACTCAAGTGTGTAAGGTAGGGACTTGGTCGTCCGTGCATACTTTTACAATTCTACAAGATAGATTTGTTGGCATCTTCGGATGTATCCTTTGGCCGCAAAGTTTTGCAGGCTGCTGTTTAAAGACTTGTTTTTCTTTTTCAGGGGCTTATATTTTCTTTCTACGGGTAAGCTCCTGTGGTTCCTGGTTGAGCTTTGTTACCCAGTTGGCTATGTTTAGCCTTTGGAAAAACGTTACCTGTTGTTTTTTTTTTTTTTTGGTTACGTTCTTCCCACTCCTCATGCCTACACTCCTTTGGGACGTCCCTATGGTATAAGAAGCATAAGACCTGCGTCTGTCAATGGACGATAGCGAAAACTGGATTTTTATAAGAACTTACCATAAAATCCTTTTCTCTGGAGTCCATTGACAGACGCAGCACCCACCCCTTTGTTATGGGGATGGTTTGGGTCTTCTTTTTCACTGCTTGCTTCGAAACTGGCTTGTGTCAGAGTGTGCATGGGGTTATGCCATGAAGGACAGCCCCTGTAGGCATGCCAGTGAATTTTTTCCTGCCTAGTACTACTTCTGTAGGGGGCAGCATAACCCTATTGTATAAGAGGCATAAGAGCTGTCAATGGACTCCAGAGAAAACGATTTTACGGTAAGTTCTTACAAAAATCAATTTTTTGTCTTAGATAACTGAAAACTTAAAAAAAAAAAAAGTAATATTTAAAGAAGAATAAGGGAGTCTTGGGGGTGCTGCATAGAATGCATGAATGTAAAAAAAAACCTTTACATCAACTTTAGGGCCTTGTTAGCTGTCCATGAATACTTGTGTATCTCCCCTCCCAAGGCCAGTTTTATTTCTTGGTTCTTTTAAACTTTTTACTCATTACCAAAGTGAGAAATTTAGCTTTTTGGATTTCGGATGAAGTTCATGTTGACATTTGAGATCGTTAATGTAAGTAAAAATAATCAATTCCATGAGGTAACTTGATTCCAGTGTGATTCCAATTGCTCAAAGTGGTCCCCTGTTAAGAGAACCTTTTTATTTACCCTGAATAGGCAAATTGAAAGGTCCACTTTAAGGGAAATAGAGTTGCGATTATTATTAGTAAAATGCATTTCTTGTGTTTAAATTTACTGGGATTTTACTTCTTTTTATTTATGGGCAATGTTTTTAATCAAGGATTGAGGCGCATCTTCCAAAGAAGAGTTTGGTGCATGACTTGGAGGCAGCAATGGATGAAATTGAGGTATATTTTGTTTTTTGCACTTTTCCTTTTTAAATTATGGGGTCACAGTGGAAGCATAGCTGTAACATAATAATCTAAAAGCATCTAACTTCTGCTACTTCATATGTATGTGTTCCGGACAGTCTCCAGTCAGGAAGTCAGGAGCCTTGGTGACATGGTGTTAAGCAAATCTTTTGCTGGATGCGGAATCAAGAAGGTGCTTTTGTATCTGCAACCAATGTGTTTAAAGAGGTCTGCATGGTGGCTAGAGCAGGCATGTCAACATCTGGTGGAATAGGAGCCTGTACCCAGAAGTGTTTACCAAAAACTACAAAAATGGTTATGAGCAAACTCATCCCAAGGCAGTAGGGAGACTCATTTGTTATGACAACAGAGATAAGAGAACAAATGTACTGCTCAAGGGTCTGTTTTTTCTTTTTTTTGTGGCAATTTTAGGGTAGTAAGCAGACCAGAATTGCAGAGAGATGTGTGTGGCTTTACAAAGCTAAACTAAACAACCCTAACTGTTATAGTTCAGTTACTGTTACTGTTCAGTATAAATCCGTAATACTACTGCTGCTGTATTGTCACACCCTTGCGGTAAGTGAAGATTATGTAAACCCAACATTTCATATTCCTGATATGTGCCTGCTGTACCATGTACTTGTATGAAAAAGTATCCTGTTCTCTTTGTATTTCTTCCTTTGTGTGAAATCCCTGGTGTTCCTGCCAGTTCCTCTGCTTTCCTGTTTTCCATGTTTTGCCTTTCATTTCTTTTTTTAAACTGAATGGGTGGTTTTGCAAGGTGATCATTGATACAGGCCAGTTAAACCTCAAGAGTCCAAAATGTATTGCATACTGGCTCACAGTTGTGCTTCTTTGAAAAGTGCATAGGAGATTGCAGAGGCAGAGATGGCACAGTGGAGACTGGATGCTGCTGTGGTGGTACTGGAGGCTGTGGATGCCTGAGGTGCAGTGGAAATAAAGCAGGGACTCTTAAGCATTGTAAACACGATCAGATTATCAGACAATTTTTCTATTTTTCTTTAGTTTTTCGTTGCATGCTAGTCTCCTATGGAAAGTAATGTAGGTGAAAAAGGTGCGCGAACCAATGTGAGTGATATAGAAGCAGCACTGTGAAATAAATGAATTATAACATATGAATAATAAGTTATAAAAGTGCGCTTCTATGAAAAAACAAACGTATAATATTATCAAAAGTGACAATTATATGATTATATATCACGTACGATAAAAATTTTATAGCCTGCACATCCAGTTTTTGTCGTACGAAAATTTGTAATCGGCTGTCGAAAGCACTGTACTAACGATCTGAAAATCGGCAGATCTTTCGTCAGACTAAATTTTACTTCTGATTTTCTTATCGTGTGTATGGGCCTTTAGACAGCAGCAGTGTAGCAGGGATTGTGGATGTAGCAGCAGTGTAGCAGGGATTGTGGATGTAGCAGAGAGCTGCAGAAGTGCAACGTTTGCCAAAAGAAGCAGTGGGCACTGGCGTATAGCTTAAGCAGTGTTTATACACTAGCTTTAAACTTTGATAGTTTAGGAATGTGTCAACATAATGTCCTAAGTTTATTATACAGATCAAGCACACTCTAGCGTAATCTAGAAGTGCTCATAGCTACGCAGAAGAGAGCAAGTGCTGGATTACAGGATGCAAGTTACAAGATGAGTATGGCAATTATTTTCCTTTCTTGTTTTACCTATCCGTTTTAATGGGAAAGTGAAAAGCAGCGTCGGCACAAGATCATCCATAGCCCAGGGCAAAGATGTCAAACAGCGCCCCATTCCCCCATTCATGAAAGGAGAAAATTCCGCGCAAATGGATCTGATTATTGGAATGGCTGCAGCCTACCCAAAAATATAGTACAAGACTATATCAAAAAATGAAGAAAGTATGATAGGGTAATTGGCGCTGCCAATAGTATTAAAAAATGTGTGTATATATATATATATACACAAGGGAGTGGTATATCTGGCAAATGCAAAAACGATGTAAGAAAATGTGTAAAAAATGTGATAACAATGGTGTAACTAAAGGTCCTTCTATATACCCAATGGTTTCAATGTAATCTCACAATATGTATCTTAATCAACAGAGGATATGATTATATCATTAATAAATATTAATCATAAACCAGTAAAATGAAACAACATAAATAGATAAAAAAATAAAATATGTGCGGTGCCAGCAAGCAATAAATATATTTCAACCAGTGAAAAAATAAGTGAATCTAAAGGTAATTGTCGTGACTGGTGTAATAAATAATTTAAACACTAGGTGGCAGTATTGATAAAAAATGTAAAGTGTGGATATCCAAATAAATGACAGTTATAAAGTGATAAAATGTGCCAAGTGATATGTTAATATCAGGAGAAAACAATCAATACTAAAAAGGTGAAATAATAGATATCCAGGTGAAGAATTGATATATAAAATAAATACTAAAAATTAAATATCGTGCCAAGTGAAATGATTTGAAATCTATAAAAACACTTATAGAAATTCCAAGGATAAAACTACATAGATAATTAGATAGTCCAAAAAAAGTCCAACAATTATTGATCAATATAATGATCTTCCAAAAAGGTGCAACAATAATGTGCTATAAAGTGCCAGCGAAGGTTTTCATGGATGGAGGGGGTGCTTCCCAGTGATGGATCAGGTTGTGGGTGTCGGGTGAGGGAATTTCCGTGCTCCCCTTCCTACATAGCCCGCACTCACCAGAGAGCGGCACCCCTACAGGGGTAACCAGCGTTGGATTAATGGGGTCTTCCCCGGAAAGCTGCGGTGAGCCTCTCCACTCCTTCTGGGATCAAATGCACTTCCTCCTTCCAGCACTAATGTAATTTAGGCAAACGATGTGGCATGGGATCTTGGGCAGTGCTCCAAAGTGTTATCAATGATGTCCGAGATTATATGGATAGAAAACACTAATATAGTGATGTACTGCAAAATGTGTCTGTTTATTAGGCATATAACATAAAGTACTCACATTTAAAATAACGATACAGTGTCCGTAAGCAGGTAGGGACCGCGAACCCCTCGTATAGCGATACTTCCGGACGCCGTGCGTATCAGCAACCGGATTTGCGTGTCAAAGGGCGGAACTGACGTGCCTACGCTCTACGCGTTTCGTCATCAAGCTGACTACGCTCTTTGAGCTGGTCTCCAGACCATGAATTCCCCGAAGCTGACAGCTTCACTCTGGCCTTAGTCCTCAGACCGTCACCTGTCTCTTGCAGACGCACATGTGCTCTTGAGAGAGATAGGGGGGTCTCTAAGATTTTGAGGCTGCAGGTGGCAACCAGAGCACATGTGCGTCTGCAAGAGACAGGTGACGGTCTGAGGACTAAGGCCAGAGTGAAGCTGTCAGCTTCGGGGAATTCATGGTCTGGAGACCAGCTCAAAGAGCGTAGTCAGCTTGATGACGAAACGCGTAGAGCGTAGGCACGTCAGTTCCGCCCTTTGACACGCAAATCCGGTTGCTGATACGCACGGCGTCCGGAAGTATCGCTATACGAGGGGTTCGCGGTCCCTACCTGCTTACGGACACTGTATCGTTATTTTAAATGTGAGTACTTTATGTTATATGCCTAATAAACAGACACATTTTGCAGTACATCACTATATTAGTGTTTTCTATCCATATAATCTCGGACATCATTGATAACACTTTGGAGCACTGCCCAAGATCCCATGCCACATCGTTTGCCTAAATTACATTAGTGCTGGAAGGAGGAAGTGCATTTGATCCCAGAAGGAGTGGAGAGGCTCACCGCAGCTTTCCGGGGAAGACCCCATTAATCCAACGCTGGTTACCCCTGTAGGGGTGCCGCTCTCTGGTGAGTGCGGGCTATGTAGGAAGGGGAGCACGGAAATTCCCTCACCCGACACCCACAACCTGATCCATCACTGGGAAGCACCCCCTCCATCCATGAAAACCTTCGCTGGCACTTTATAGCGCATTATTGTTGCACCTTTTTGGAAGATCATTATATTGATCAATAATTGTTGGACTTTTTTTGCACTTTTTTTGGACTATCTAATTATCTATGTAGTTTTATCCTTGGAATTTCTATAAGTGTTTTTATAGATTTCAAATCATTTCACTTGGCACGATATTTAATTTTTAGTATTTATTTTATATATCAATTCTTCACCTGGATATCCATTATTTCACCTTTTTAGTATTGATTGTTTTCTCCTGATATTAACATATCACTTGGCACATTTTATCACTTTATAACTGTCATTTATTTGGATATCCACACTTTACATTTTTTATCAATACTGCCACCTAGTGTTTAAATTATTTATTACACCAGTCACGACAATTACCTTTAGATTCACTTATTTTTTCACTGGTTGAAATATATTTATTGCTTGCTGGCACCGCACATATTTTATTTTTTTATCTATTTATGTTGTTTCATTTTACTGGTTTATGATTAATATTTATTAATGATATAATCCTATCCTCTGTTGATTAAGATACATATTGTGAGATTACATTGAAACCATTGGGTATATAGAAGGACCTTTAGTTACACCATTGTTATCACATTTTTTACACATTTTCTTACATCGTTTTTGCATTTGCCAGATATACCACTCCCTTGTGTATATATATATATATACACACATTTTTTAATACTATTGGCAGCGCCAATTACCCTATCATACTTTCTTCATTCCCCCATTCATGATGTGAGGGTTGTACACTCAGTAAACCATTGCGCCCAGGGCAACCGCTCCTTCCGCCCACCCCTCGTCTCGGCCCTGGTGGAAAGGCTAGGCACAGTTTATTCCATAGATGTGCCCATGAGTCAAGAAAAATTACAATAGCACCTATTGGCTGTTGCACTGTTAACCCATTAACCACTTGCCGACCGCCGCAAGTACATATACTGCGGTGGTCAGCCCACCTGGGCAAAGTGACGTATTGGTATGTCACTCGCCCGCGAGCCAATAGGGGGCGAGAGCGTGCCGCTGGAGGCGCGCTCCCACTCTTTCACTGCCATGCCAGCGCGAGTGGCCGGCGGTTCCGTTGTCTGCCGGTCACTCGCGATCTCCCACTGGAGAGGGAGAAAGGCAGGCAGCTAATGTAAACAATGCTGCCTGTCATTCTCCCTGATATAACTGCAGAGATCATATGATCCTGCTATGTTGGATCGTATGTCTCTGTGGTTACATCAAAAGCCACGCCCCTTTACAGTTAGAAGCATGCCCCTAGGGACACACTTAACCCCTGGATGTCTAATAAAGTTAACCCCTTCCCTGCCAGTGTCATTTTTACAGTAACAGTGCATATGTATAGCACTGATTACTGTAGTAATGTCACTGGTACCCCCAAAAGTGTCAAAAATGTCAGTCAAGGGTCCGATCTGTCCGCCGCAAAGTTGCAGTCCCGCAAAAAAAATCACAAATCACCGCCATTACTAGTTTAAAAAAAAACAATAAAAATGACATAAATCTTTCCCTTAGTAAACGCAATAACTTTTGCGCAAACCAATCAAAATATGCTTATTGCGTTTGTTTTTCACCA
Organism: Pelophylax lessonae; assembly: GCF_965119305.1. Classification (NCBI taxonomy): domain Eukaryota; kingdom Metazoa; phylum Chordata; class Amphibia; order Anura; family Ranidae; genus Pelophylax; species Pelophylax lessonae. Next base: position 166,613,143 of record NC_138772.1, on the reverse strand, counting down.
ACAATATGTAGCAGAAAACAAATTGGCCTAAAATGTTAAATTTTGATTTTTACATTTTTTGGGGGGGGGATTTCATATAAAAAATTTGAAAAATATTGTTATTTTTTCAAAATTGCCGCTCTTTTTTTGTTTATAGCGCAAAAAGTTAAAATCGCACAGGTGATCAAATACCACCAAAAGAAAGTTCTGTTTGTGGGGAAAAAAAAGGAAGTCAATTTAATTTGGGCACAGCGTCGCACGACCATGCAATTGTCCGTTAAAGTCACACAGTGCCGAATCGCAAAATAGGCCCTGGTCTTTGAGCAGCAAAATCCTCTGGGGCTTAAGTGGTTAATAAAATAACATTTAGTGCTTTGTTTACACTGTAGACCTGCATTTTTCTCTAATACATAGGTCTCCCCAAGTGCAAACAGATTGTGTGTTCACACCGTCTGCGCTCCGGGCTGCTCACCCACACACCTGTCACATTAGGACAAGCGGCTATGTCTGTGTAGCCACTGCATCTCAATAAACTTGAATAGACTGCTTAGATGCAGCACCTGAAGTTTAGAGACACCAGAAAAAAAAGCTGGTTCACAGTATACGGGCCTCAGCGCCAGTGTGAACAAAACCTGGTCTGGTGCATCACATAAACTTTTTGATGATATTCTAGTTTTATTTCAGTAATTCAATTCAAAAAGTGAAACGCATACATTTTATATAGATGCGTTACACAGAGTAATATAATTCAAACATTTCTTTCTTTTAATTTTGATGATTATGGATTACAGCTATTGAAAACCCAACATTCACTATCTTAGAATACATGAGACTAATAAAAAAAGGATTTTTAATACAGAAATGTTGGCTTACTGAAAATTATGTCTATGTACAGTATCATATGCATTCAATATTTGGGCAGGGCTCCTTTAGCATGAATTCCTACATTAATGTGGCGTGGAGTGGCATGGAGACAATCAGCCTGTGGCATTGCTGAGGTGGTATGGAAGTCCAGGTTTCTTGGATAGTGGCTTTTAGCTCATCTGCATTGTTGGGTCTAGTGTCTCACATGTTCCTCTTGGCAATACCCCACAGATTCTCTTTGGGGTTTAGGTCAGGCGAGTTTGCTGGCCAATCAAGCACAGTAATACTATGATGATTAAACCAGGTATTGGTACTTTTGGCATTGTGGGCAGGTGCCAAGTCCTACTGGAAAAAAAAAATCTGCGTCTCCATAAAGCTGGTCAGCAGAGGGAAGCATGAAGTTCTCTAGAATTTCCTGGTAGAGAACTGTGCTGACGTTGGACTTAATAAAACACAGTTGACCAACACCAGCAGATGACAGGACTCCCCAAATCATCATTGACTGTGGAAACTTCACACTCGTCCTCGTGCAACTTGGATTCTGTGTCTTTCCACTATTTCTCCAGACTCTGGGACCTTGATTTCCAAATGAAATGCAAAATTTTCCACAGTCAGTGATGATTTGGGGAGCCATGTCATCTGGTAGTGTTGGTCCACTGTGTTTTATCAAGTCCAAAGTCAGCACAGCCCTCTAGCAAGAAATGCTAGAGCACTTCAGGCTTCCGTCTGCTGAATAAAGCCTGGGACCCGTTTTCAGATTTGAATGTCCACGGATTCCAGTCAGTCATCTCTGCACCACCCACTAACACTGAAAAGCCAATTCCAGGAACGTGTGCATTGGGATTAGTACAATTATATGCATTTTGATGAGGCACAATTTATAAATAATGCTATCACCTTTTTTTGCCAGTTTCACGAGCCTAGAGCAACCTATTCAAAAAGAAATGCAACATGCAGGGAATGAAGCTGGGCGGGCGTTTCAGTGGGGATCAGCATTCCACAGTTGTGCCCCCACATTATAACACCCAGCCACTCTCGGCTGCTGACTCCAGTGATGTCTAAGACTGCATCTGCATTCTGGTAGGGGGTCCAGCACAGCCCCAAAGGCTGACAGAATTATTTCCAGGAGCAGGCAGGATGGGGGACCGAAACGGGGATAAAGAGGGCGGCATGGAGCATGCCATCTTCTCCTGCACTACACAGGATGGAGCCTCCATCTCTCTGAGCCCTGAGAGCTTGACACCAGCACCCCAAAGAGAGGGCAAGGTCTCCTAGAAAAGACCAGCTGCTTCCCCTTTTGTATTTCCACTGGAAATACAAGAGTCCAATTGCCCCCCGAAACAATGCCAGAACAGGTCAGAAGCACAGAGGTTAAGAAATGATAAGCTCAGAGTCCTGTCCACAAATGCTCACAGTTTAGGTAAAAAAATCAATGAACTTGGGTCAATAATGGCATCTGAGAATGTAGATTTAGTGGCTGTTACGGAGACATGGTTTAATGAAAGAAATGACTGGGACATAACCATACCAGGGTACTCTTTATACAGAAGAGACAGAGAAGGCAAGAAAGGAGGAGGAGTGGCCCTGTATGTGAAAGATGGCATTAAATCTAACCTAATACAAGTTGGTGAGGCCAACATAGAGTCAGTTTGGGTTACGTTGCAGTTTGCTAATCATGCAGTAACTCGTGTAGGTGTGATATATAGACCACCTGGTCAAGTTAAAGAACTAGATGATCTACTAGTTGAAGAAATAGCTAAAATGACAATGAAAGGAGAAGTTATCATTATGGGAGATTTCAATCTTCCAGATATAAACTGGAAAACCAAAAAAGCAAGTTCTACCAGGAGTACAGATATTCTAAATTCCCTACTGGGGTTGTCTCTGCAACAAGTGGTTGAGGAGCCAACCCGGAGGGAGGCCATTTTGGATTTGGTATTCACAAATGGGGATTCGGTATATGATGTCATTGTAGGCGAAACCTTGGGATCTAATGATCACCAGTCAGTGTGGTTTAATATAAGAACTGTGAAAGAGTCACACCACACAAAAACAAAAGTTTTAGATTTTAGAAAAACAGACTTTTCAAAAATGAAATTAGTCATAAATGAGTCCTTATCAGACTGGAACGAATTACATGGAGTCCAGGAGAAATGGGACTACTTAAAAGGTGCATTATTGAAGGCAACAGAAAATTGCATTAGACTTGTCAGTAAAAGCAAAAAAAGGAAGAGACCACTGTGGTACTCAGCAGAAGTGGCCCAAATCATTAAAAATAAAAAGCTAGCATTTTGTAATTATAAAAAAACCCAGAGCAATGAAGATAAGGAAATCTACAAGATTAGGCAGAAAGAGGCCAAGCAAGTTATAAGAACTTCTAAAGCGCAGGCAGAAGAAAAACTAGCTCAGTCTATGAAAAAGGGGGATAAGACATTCTTCAGATATATAAATGAAAAAAGGAAATTAACCACTTAAGCCCCGGAGGATTTGGCTGCTAAACGACCAGAGGGTATTTTGCGATTCGGCACTGCGTGACTTTAACGGACAATTGCGCGGTCGTGCGACGCTGTACCTAAACAAATTTGGCGTCCTTTTTTTCCCACAAACAGAGCTTTCTTTTGGCGCTATTTGATCACCTGTGCGATTTTTTGATCACGCGCTATAAACAAAAAAAGAGCGTAAATTTTGCAAAAATAGCAATATTTTTCCCTTTTTTTTATATGAAATTCCCCCCAAAAAAAATGTAAAAATCAAAATTTTTTAATATTTTCGGCCAATTTGTTTTATGCTACCTATGTTTGGTAAAAAAAATCGCAAAAAGCGTATTTTGATTGGTTTGCGCAAAAGTTATTGCGTTTACTAACAAAGGGAAAGATTTTTGTCATTTTTGTTGTTTTTTTTTTTAAGGCGTAATGGCGGCGATCTGCGATTTTTTTTGCGGTACTGCGACATTGCGGCGGACAGATCGGACCCTTGACTGACATTTTTGACACTTTTGGGGTTACCAGTGACATTTCTACAGTAATCAGTGCTATATATATGCACTGTTACTGTAAAAATACACTGGTAGTGAAGGGGTTAACTTTATTTGAGAGGGAGGGGCTGTGTGTGTCCCTAGGGGCGTGATTCTAACTGTGATTGGCTGTGGCTTCAACTGTATGCAGAGTGATCAATGGATCTACATAGTAGATCCATGTGATCATCTCTCATACAGAGAGGAGAATGACAGGCAGCTTGTTTACACAAGCTGCCTGACTTTCTCCCTCTCCCCCGCCGATCGCAGAGTGGCCGGCGGCGATCGGGTCCGCCGGTCACACGCGCGGGGGGTTCCGTGACCACGCGGGAGCGGGAGCGCGCCTCCGGCGGCGCGCGCTCGCTCCCTAAACCCTCACAGGCGAGCGACGTAGACCTACGTCACTTTGCCTGTGAGGGGCTGACCGCCGCCGTAGATAGTCGTGCGGCGGTCGGCAAGTGGTTAAAACAAGGAATAACTAAATTAAAAACAAAGGACGGAAGGTATGTAGAAGAGAATAAAGGGCTAGCCGACTGCCTTAATGAATACTTCTGTTCAGTTTTTACAGAAGAAAAAGAAGGAGAAGGACCTCCACTCGAAAGGATGACTAATGAATCATTTGATGCATGTGTCTTTACAGAGGAAGACGTTCTAAGATTGCTGTCTAAAGTGAAGACAAATAAGTCACAGGGTCCTGATGAGATACACCCAAAATTATTAAAAGAGCTTAGTGGTGAGCTGGCAAAACCATTAACAGATTTATTTAACCAATCATTAGTAACAGGAGTCGTCCCGGAAGATTGGAAATTGGCAAATGTCGTGCCCATTCACAAGAAAGGTAGTAGGGAGGAATCGAGCAACTATAGACCAGTGAGTCTGACATCAATAGTAGGCAAATTAATGGAAACCCTATTAAAGGATAGGATTGTGGAACATCTTAAATCCCATGGATTGCAAGATGAAAAACATGGGTTTACTTCAGGGAGATCATGTCAAACAAATCTTATAGATTTTTTTGACTGGGTGACTAAAATAATAGACGGTGGAGGTGCAGTAGACATTGCATATCTAGATTTTAGTAAGGCTTTTGACACTGTCCCACATAGAAGACTTATCAATAAACTGCAGTCATTGAGCATGGACTCCCATATTGTTGAGTGGATTAGGCAGTGGCTGAGTGACAGACAACAAAGGGTTGTAGTCAATGGAGAACATTCAGAACAAGGTCATGTTACCAGTGGGGTACCTCAGGGATCTGTACTGGGACCAATTTTGTTTAATATCTTCATAAGTGATATTGCAAAAAGGTTTGTCTTTTTGCTGATGACACAAAGATATGTAACAGGGTTGATGTTCCTGGAGGGAAACGCCAAATGGAAAAGGATTTAGGAAAACTAGAAGAATGGTCAGAACTCTGGCAACTGAAATTTAATGTGGATAAGTGCAAAATAATGCACCTGGGGCGTAAAAACCCAAGGGCAGAATATAGAATATTTGACACAGTCCTGACCTCAGTATCTGAGGAAAGGGATTTAGGAGTAATTATTTCAGAAGACTTAAAGGTGGGAAGACAATGTAATAGAGCAGCACGAAATGCCAGCAGAATGCTTGGATGTATAGGGAGAGGTATAAGCAGTAGAAAGAGAGAAGTGCTTATGCCGCTGTACAGAACACTGGTGAGACCTCACTTGGAGTATTGTGCGCAGTACTGGAGGCCATATCTCCAGAAGGATATAGATACTCTAGAGAGAGTTCAGAGAAGAGCTACTAAACTAGTACATGGATTGCAGGAAAAAACTTACCAGGAAAGGTTAAAGGACCTTAACATGTATAGCTTGGAAGAAAGAAGAGACAGAGGGGATATGATAGAAACTTTTAAATACATAAAGGGAATCAACTCGGTAAAGGAGGAGAGCATATTTAAAAGAAGAAAAACTACCACAAGAGGATACAGTTTTAAATTAGAGGGGCAAAGGTTTAAAAGTAATATGAGGAAGTATTACTTTACTGAGAGAGTAGTGGATGCATGGAATAACCTTCCTGCAGAAGTGGTAGCTGCAAATACAGTGAAGGAGTTTAAGCATGCATGGGATAGGCATAAGGCTATCCTTCATACAAGATAGGGCCAGGGACTATTCATAGGATTCAGATATATTGGGCAGACTAGATGGGCCAAATGGTTCTCATCTGCCGACACATTCTATGTTTCTATGTTTTGCATTGCCCCCTCCAATAGTCCGGTGAGTAAGAAGCACCTTGCTTTTACTGTACAGAGGATGATTCCCTTGCAGCCTCTTCTTTGTTACTAATTCGTGGATCATTTCACTGCCTCAGACCAACCAGCCTCAGAGCATACTATAAAGGAGATGCTCCTATCATTAAAAAATGTCAAGGCTGAGCTTGGTAGCAACATATCCAAGTTACAACCACATATTGACCAGGTAGAGGAGAGAGCTGATATCATAGAGAGGAAAATGGGGGACATTGCTGCAGCACATAATGATTTAGTGGATGAATTTCAAGAGCACACTACTGACATCCAGTGGCTAAAGAATAAAATTGCGAACCTTGAAGACAGATTGAGGAGGAATAACTTAAAATTTAGAGGTATTCCAGAGATTTTAACACCCTCTGAGCTCATTCCCTAACTACAACTTTTTTGGGCTCTACTCCCTCTTGAAAAGCCTAAGGGTTTTGTCATAGACAGAGCTCACATATTGGCTAAACCTTCATTCTTGCCAAATTCCATTCCCAGAGATGTAATCACAAGAATGTATTTTTTTTTTCATATAAAAGGAAGGGCATACGTTGCTGTTCAGAATTGGGGAGACCTCCAGATCCTTTTTCAAAATTTCAAATCTTTGCAGGTTTATATAGAGCAACCCTGCAACAGCACAAACATTTTGCAGCCGTGACCAGCCAACTATTTACCTGTGGAATCTAATACTCCTGGGGTTTTCCCCATCAAGGTCACCCAAAAACGCTGTGCTTTCATACAGATGCTGCCAAACTTCCACCAAAATGGGGGTCTAACCCCCCTCTTTAGTCTTTAACACTTGACCCTGTCCTATAACACACAACAGTCCAACACCTGCCATGCTTTGCTTATATTTGAGGCTTACTTTGAAACTCAACATTAGGTCCCTTGCTGTCGAGTGCCTATCTTTACACCCCTGTTTTTGAAGGCGTTAGGTTTCTTTGCTGTTTTACTTAGCAATTCACATTGCTGTTTGATGTTCTTGTTGCAGAAATCAGGGGGATACTGATGCCTAAAATGTTTTACCTTAATGCAAGGAATGCATTAAAGTAAAAAAATGTTTAGGCTTTAGAACCACTTGAAGCCACATTTCCAACTTCTTACAGGATAAATAACGTGTACTCAGACTGGTCTGGAGTGGTGGTGGGGTACCCCAAGCCTCTGTCTTGGGACCAATTCTGTTTAATTTATTAATAAATGATATAGAAGATGGGATAAATAGCTCAATCTCAGTTTGCGGAGGACACAAAAATAAGCAGGGCAATAACGTCACATCAGGATAGAAATTTTACAGAAAGACCTGAACAAAGTGATGGAGTGGGCAACTACATGGCAAATGAGGTTTAATGTGGGAAAATATAAGGTAATGCACTTTGGGGCTAAAAACATAAAAGCAAACTACTCACTAGGGAGAGAACCTCTGGGGGAATATAGAAATGGAGGAAGATCTGTTGATCCTAGTAGATTACAAAGTAATAGCCAGCAGAATTTTAGTATGCATAAAAAAGGGGATTTACTCCAGAGATAAAACCATAATCCTGGCACTTTGGCCACATCTGGAGTATTCTGTCCAATTTTGGTCACCAGTCCTCAGAAGGCATGTGCTGGAGCTGGAAAGAATCCAAAGAAGGGCAACAAAAATCAATAAGGGGATTGGAGGACCTAATTTATGAGAAACGACTACAAGCGTTCAATGTATTCTCACTGGAGAAAAAAACGCTTAAAGCGGAGTTCCGGGCACAAAATAATGCCTTTCGATTTTATGGCATCCACTTCCTTATCCTTACCTGAGCAAGAATTGGATATTCCCGGCTTTTTTTTTTTTACTTACCTTATTACAGAGGATAATATACTCACCTTTACATCCACTTCCTCGGCCGCGGCCCGCAACGTCACTTCCTGTCCCGCAATGCGTCCTGGGAGCTCTTACTCGTCGCTCCCAGGATGCATTGGGCAGTGACGTAGGCGGCCGGTCGCTCCTCTCATGATTGGCATCCCTATACTATGCCGATCGCATAGTACTGGGAATGCGCGAGATTTCGCGCTGCATTCACCGGCCCCTCTCCTTCTCGAACCAGGAAGCGGGGCATTCATTAACACAGCAGCTTCAGGGGAACCCGGACAAAGATGGCGGCGCTCAGGAGACTTTTTATAAAGTAAGATTTTCTAATTGCCAATCGATTATTATACTGTAAAAAACAGGATTAGTTGATGTATGAAGGGGGGGGGGGGTGACAGTTGGGGAGGTATTGATAAAAAAAACGATTCTGTGGCCGGAACTCCGCTTTAAGAGGGGACATAAAAGCGATTTACGAATACCTCCATGGTGATCCCAGCGTAGGAAAACAATTATTCAGTTTCAGGGAGCGTACAAGGACACAGGGCCACACAATGAGATTGGAGGAGAACCGGTTTAACCTTAAGCTGCGTAGGGGGGTTTTTTACTGTCAGGGCGATGAGGTTATGGAACTCTCTTCCACAATTGTTGGCATCAGCAGGGAGCATTGACATTTTTTAAAAACTCTTGGACATGCATCTTAAAGAACACCACATACAGGGATAGGAGAAATTATCGACACTGACACACGTACACCTACAATGGTTGAATTTGATGGACTATTGTCTTTATTTAACCTTACCCACTATGTAATAATGTGATCAAATGTTCCCAGCTTCCCATGAAATAGATCTGATGTTTTGGTATATATTAGAAATGATTACTTATACGCTAACAGAGCTGATAACCTAACACTATTATGTTTCTCGTAAATCAATCACTATTAAAAACCTAAACTACACTTGATGACCCTTTACTCACCAAATACCAATTAAAAAGCTTTTCTGCATTCCCTTATGAAGAAAGTACAAGCGCTATGTATGGGCCACCTCATCCTCTGCAGGGATTTTAATGAAGTGCTGGACATAGCCTTTCAACTCCACTAGCCATACAGAACGACCTTCCCGCGTTCTTCGCAACCTGATAAAAACCGAGGATCTTTAGGATGCCTGGAGAAGCACTCACGGGTCATAAAAAGATTATACATTCTATTCTCAGGTTTAACATGTTTTCTCGAGAATAGATTTGTTCCTGGTGGACAAAACTGTCCTACTCCAAACCACATCTTCGCATATTGGTACAATAACCTGGTCGGACCATGCACCCATATCCTTGTAACTTCAGGTTGCAGATTCTCAACTGACTAAGGTTTGGTGAATGAATATTTTTATCCTCCGTCCACCACTAGAAACAAATGAAGGAAGAACTAGATTCCTTTTTTAAATGAAATGTTGGATCTGTGGATAATGTGCACTTTTTATGGTCAGCCCACAAAGCCTATATGAGAGGAATACTAACAAAATTGGGGGCACAGGAGAAGATTAGCAGAATGCAACTAGTCACTAAACTTCAAGACTCAGGATGTAAATTGGAAGACCAGAATAAATCTCAACACACTAGCGATAGGACCAATCAATTAAAAGACCTATGACACAAACTCACACAATGTTTTCTCTCAATATGCCCTATACCTAAAATAACTCAATTTAAATTTCTATGTGGCAGGAAACAAAATTGGTTTGCACTTAGCGAATCAAATTAAAAAGAAAATTGCCACAAACAGAATAGTCTATCTCATTGACTCCAAAAATGTCTGAATTACTAATCCTGCCCAAATTGCAAATTTTCTGAATTCTACCTCTTCAACCACTGCCTGGGCCAGACGAACCACTCTCCCTCAAGCGAACAAATTCAGACCTTCCTCTCTTCACTGAGTCTCCCCAGCCCAACTTGCAGAGATCTCATTTCTGCCTCCGGAATCCAGGCAGCTATGAAAAAAAAAAGAAACTACCCCTACCCCTGTCCCACCTTGCTCCCCCAAAGACAACGGTTTTAAAACCAAACTGCGCTCTTCACCTCCTTCCCCAAAGAATCCTTTGAGGTTAATTGTAACAGTACCCAAACCAGATAAAAAAAAAAACCTACATCCCCTGCTAATTATACGCCAATCAACATAAAAATCTATGGCAAAATTATTGCTTTATGACTAGAGAATATACTTTCACATTTGATTCACCCAGATCTGATGGCACTGGGTGTGCCCTCAATTTACTTCTGTAGTCAGAACGTAGTCGAGTGCATTCTCTGCTTCTATCTTTGAATGTGGAGTAGGCTTTTGACCGAGTACATTGGCAGTACCTTTCTGCAGTACTTCACACATTTGGTTTCACAGGCTGTATACAGTGCCTTGAAAAAGTATTCATACCCCTTGACATTTTCTAGAGGTGCGCATCTTCACTGGTCTCACGATTCGATTACGATTATCCTGTTTCCGATTCTGCGATGCATCACGATTGCTGCCCATGGTTTTCATCAAAAAATTTATGCAGTCAGAAAAACTCAACTCTTTATAAAAAAAAAAAAATGATGACACTCCCTGCATGTAGCAAATTTTGAACACAGCAGAAAAGGAGCTCCAGGCTGCCCCCAATATACTACAGGAGATGGTCAAAGACTGTAGACATGATACAAGAGATGGTCAGAGACTGCAGACAGGATAAAAGGGAAGGTCAGAGACTGGATACAGGAGATGGTCAGAGACTGCAGTCATGATACTGGAGATGGTAAGAGACTGCGCACATAATACAGGGGATTGTCAGAGACTGCAGACATGATACAAGAGAGGGTCAGAGACTGCAGCCATGATGCAGGAGATGGTCAGTGACTGCGCACATGATGCGAGATGGTCAGACACTGCAGACATGATACAGGAGATGGTCACAGACTGTGCACATGATAGAAAAAATGATCAGAGACTGCAGACATGATACAGGAGATGATCAGAGACTGTGCACATGATACAGGAGATAGTCAGAGACTGCAGACATAATACAGGGGGTGTTCAGAGACTGCAGACATACTATAGGAGATGGTCAGAGACTGCAGACATACTACAAGAGATAGCTATAGACTGCAGACATACTATAGGAGATGGTCAGAGACTGCAGACATACTACAAGAGATAGCTATAGACTGCAGACATGATACAGAGATGGTCAGGAGGTTAGTATTATCTCTTTTTTATTTTAACCACTTACCGCAAAGTGACATATATTTACGTCGGCAGACTTTGCGGGGTTATACCGGGATGATGCCTCTAGCTAGATGCACCTTCCCGGTACCGTGGTTTAGAGCCAACGGTCGGCTTTTCGTCAGTAACGGCCGATGCGGCTCGGGAGCCGTTCGATCGTTACCCGGGTGAGCAGGAGGGGACTTACCCCCCCCCCCCCGCCGCCTTCCTTGACTTCGCCCAGGCCTCCCGTCCCACTGGGAGACCCGAGCACCCAGCTGGTGCATCCGCTGGCTGGAGTCCCGATCTAAGCCGGAAGCGGCTTCGATCGGGTCTCTGATGACGTAACCCGGAGGCGGCGTCCATGACGTCACTTCCGGGTTAATCTGCTGCAAAAGGCGGCAGATTTAAAAAACGGCTGTATGCAAAAATGCCGTTTTCGGCATTTTGCATAGATGAAAGTGTAGTGGAGGGGTCTAGGGTCTTTTAGACCCTCGATCCCTCCATAAAGAGTACCTGTCACTGCATATTGGTGTCTCAAGGGATGTTTACATTGCTTGTGACCGCAATAAAAGTCACCGTTGGCTCGCGCACGAAATGAAACGTATTTGGAAGTCGAGCCGCGAATGAAATCGCTGTTCAAACCACACATGTGAGGTATCGCCGCGATTGCCAGAGCACGAGCAATAATTTAAAAAAAAGAGCTGCTTTCTAACTCTAAACTGGTAAAAATTTAAAGTGTCGCCTATTGAGATTTCTATTGACCGTAGTTTGTCGCCATTCCACGGGTGTGCGCAATTTTAAACCATAACATGTTGGGTATCTATTTACTCGGCGTGACATAATCTTTCACAATATTCAAAAAAATGGGCTGACTTTACTGTTTAGTATTTTTTAAATGCAGTTGAAATGTGATTTTTCATAATTATTCAAAAAAAAAATGGCGTTTTAAAGACTGCTGCGCAAATACCGTGTGACACAAAATATTGCAATGACTGCCATTTGATTCTCCAGAGTCTTTGCTTAAAAAATATATATGTTTGGGGGTTCTAAGTAGTTTTAAAAATACTGATTTTAACTTGTGAACAAAATGTGTCCGAAATAGGGCTGGGGCTTAAGTGGTTAAAGAAAAAATAATACCCTTTAGTATCACTTTAAGGCCCCTTTCACACATACGATCCGTTCAGTTCATCAGTTCAGTCACGTCAAAATGTATCAGTTTTCCATCTGTTTTTCATCCGTTTTTCATCAGTTGTCATCCGTTTTTCGTCAGTTGTTCGTTTTTCATCTGTTCTTCATCAGTTGTCATCCGTTTTTCGTCAGTTGTTATCCGTTTTTCATCCGTTTTTCGTCAGTTATCTGGTTTTCATCCGTTGTCATCCGTTTTTAATCCGTTTTTCGTCCGATCCGTTTTTCGTCCGATCCGTTTTTTTGACGGATGAAAAATAGAGCATTCATACGTTCAAAAAAACGGACATTGACGGAATCGGATGAAAACGGATGTTAGCTGATGATCATCCATTGTCATCCGTTCTTACATAGAGATACATTGATGTCCGTTTTTCATCCGTCAGCGGATGGATGAAAAACGGACAGCATGTGTGAAGGGGGCCTAACAAATCATTGATCAGTCCTTTGGCAGCAACTTAGATTGACAACAGGTCAACATCACTTCATAAAAAAAACAGGCATTCCGATCAGCAATCCAAAAGTAAACTGCTCACAGATTAGTGGAAGTTTTCAGAGGGGAAAAGAGGAAGTAATGAGACAGAAAAAAAGAAGTGCAGCCCCCCAATGCTATAGGCACTCAGTACACCAGTACACTCGGACTGAATAGATGCAGCAGGTGGGGGATGTGCCACTTCTATACACTCACTTCTCACTTACATTAAGGATGACAGGCTGGTCTCTGGTCATGTAAACCTTTGGAGCACTCCTACCCCCCCCCCCCCCTGCAGGTCATTGCTGAAGCAGACTCTGTGCTTTATCCCTGTGCTCTTCCATGTAACAGAGATGTGCGTCACAGTCCCACCCATTGGGTGACAGGTGTACAAAGCTACAAATCCAGAGCCGGGGGAGAGTGTGGGTGGGGGCGGCATGCTGACATATTGCAGCGCTTGCCTCCTGAGGCTACAACATCCATATGTGGTGTAACGGCAATGGGTGGAGTCAGCCCACGGGCGCATGTTGTTAGCAGCACGATGCGGAAGAGCACTGACACATTACACCGCCAGCGCTGTAATGCCACTTCTGTGGGGGGAGGAGCCGAGATGACGTTATGCATAATAGCGATACAGCTGGATTCTGCATCGGTGCAGAATCGTTAAAGGCTGAAACACAATGTATCCATGCGTCTATCACTTTCAACACCCCTAAAATTTTCAACATTTTGTCATGTTACAACCAAAAACGTAAATTTGTTTTATTGTGATTTTTTGTGATAGACTAACACAAAGTTGCACATAATTGTGAAGTGGAAGGAAAATGATAAATGATAAATGGTTTTCAACATTTTTTACAAATATACAGGTCCCTCTCAAAAAATTAGCACTGTGTTTTATCAAGGGCAGGGTCAATGCACCTTGCTATCAGGAGATTTTGGAGCACTTCATGCTTCCATCTGCTGAAAAGCTTTATGGAGATGAAGATTTCATTTTTCAGCACGACCTGGCACCTGCTCACAGTGCCAAAACCACTGGTAAATGGTTTACTGACCATGGTATTACTGTGCTCAATTGGCCTATCAACTCTCCTGACCTGAACCTCATAGAGAATCTGTGGGATGTTGTGAAGAGAGAGTTGAGAGACGCAAGATCCAACACTCTGGATTAGCTCAAGGCCGCTATCGAAGCATCCTGGGCCTCCATAACACCTCAGCAGTGCCACAGGCTGATTGCCTCCATGCCACGCCGCATTGAAGCAGTCATTTCTGCAAAAGGATTCCCGACCAAGTATTGAGTGCATAACTGAACATAATTATTTGAAGGTTGACTTTTTTTGTATTAAAAACACTTTTTTTTTTATTGGTCGGATGAAATATGCTAATTTTTTGAGATAGGAATTTTGGGTTTTCATGAGCTGTATGCCAAAATCATCAATATTAAAACAATAAAAGGCTTGCACTACTTCAGTTGTGTGTAATGAATCTAAAATATATGAAAGTCTAATGTTTATCAGTACATTACAGAAAATAATGAACTTTATCACAATATGCAAATTTTTTGAGAGGGACCTGTATGAAAAGTGTGGCATGCATTTGTATTCAGCCCTCCTAAATCAATACTTTGTAGAACCACCTTTTGCTGCAATTACAGCTGCAAGTCTTTTTTGGGTATTTCTCTACCAGCTTTGCAGATCTAGAGAGTGAAATTGTTGCTGATTCTTCATCGTCAATTGACAGACGCAGCTTCATATCATCTTGACCATTGGGTTATGCTGCCCCCTACAGGAGTAGGACACTAGGCAGGAAAAAACTTCACCACACCTATGGGGCAGTTCCTGCAGGCATAACCCCACACACTCTGCTACAGTCCTCAGTTTGTTTCTGCCTAGTTTAGGAGTAGGACCTACTTCCCTGCGGGGTCTTAGCTATTTAATTTGGAAAACTTTTTTTATGTTTACATTTTTTTAACTAGTTAGAATTCCTAGAGAACTACAAGCAACAGCCAGCTGGGTTTCCGACTGGATATACTAGATCCTTAAGGTCTCCCAGCCTGTTATAGTCTAGCACAAGGCCTCGCCGCGCCAAAACCCCGATTTGATGGGGACGAGCCCGCGAGTGGACCATCTCCCTGGAATGCCCTGAGTCGCAGCGTACCCCCTGGCTGGAAGAACCCCCAACCCAGGTGGGAGGTAGTCTGTTCGGAATGGCAGCCACCTGATACCATGGTATGGTGAGTAAAATGTCCCCCCAGCTCTCTGGTGGTCTCTGGGCGGACGTGGGCCCCCTCCATGAAATAGTTGGACCCTCGGGTATCCCTCAGTTCCCCTGGCTTTTTGGACATACCAGGCCCCTCTCAGCTTCCCCCCCCCCTCCATTGCGGGTTCCTACCTCATGGGGGTGCGGATACATTACGGCCGCTGCGGCGTGTCTGAGGGTGGGGGGAGCGTCTGTTCTGGTGAGGTCTCCTCCTGGGGACCCTCCGATGCCTCTTGTCTGAGGATCCCTGGGGGTCCTGGAGATCGCATGGTGCGCCGTGGGGGCCGCCATTTTCCTGTAGATTTGTGCTCAGCTTTTCTCATTGTAATTGCATGGGCAGCCATTTTCAGTTCCCCATAGGAATGCATAGGGCGGCCATTTTCCTGTAGACCACGATCGCTGGACAAGCAAGGCAGACACTAAAGACTCTAGCTATGACCCTGGTGTTTTTTTCTACTTCCTTTGTCAGATCGTTTTTCCTTTCTGATGCACAGAACGTTCCTGCAAGCCTCCTGAGCAGTTTGGTAATGTGTTTGGGGTCTCTTGTAGGTGTTCACTCACTCTGCTGACAGAATGTGTTAGGCTGAGATTTGCATACCGCTAGTGCAGCGGTGCGATCGCGTTTTTGCGACCCTGCATCTTTTTATTTTCAGTGTAAGTGGAGTTCCGGGACAAAATTTCACCTACAGATCCCCTCAGTGCGGCTGCGGGACCCTCTGGGTCGCAGCAACTGTCTGCTTTTACAGCAGTTTTGGAAAGCTTGGTTTCAAAAGTGGATTTAGTGTTAAAAAGCGCTGCTAGCCGCAAGCGACCTTTGTCTTCACCTCCATCTGTATCCTCAGATTCTGAGGCAGATATGGCTGCCGCAGACGAACCCTACCTTGGTGCGTCTGTGTCATCTAATTCTGAGGGCGAAAAGAACATGTCCTCTTCAGCCACCGCGCAGGAAAGCGCATTGGTGGAAGCACTTATAGTTTCTGTGCGAGAAAGCTGGCAGATAAGTCTACACTGTCAGGAACGCAGGTGTCTTTTGGCATCCGCAAATCCCAGAAATCGGGCAAGATGTTTTCCTGCCCAAAACTTTTTGACAATATTGTCAATGAACAGTGGAGGCGCATCAAGCACATGTTAGTGGTGCGGACGCGGTTTCCACTCGGTGGACCATGCCACCAAAGGTGGATCATCCTGTTTCCAGACTGAATAAGTCTACTGTGGTCCCAGTGGAAGAATCCCCGGCCTTTACGGACCCCATGTGTTTGCGGGCTCAATATTGAAACCAATATTTGTGACCACCCTGGTGTCACAGACCATCACTGAATGGAAGTTACATAAAGGTCACTTGGAAATGGAACAGCTCTCTGGGGCTGATTGAGCTCATGGATCAAATGGCTCACGCCCTGTTGTATATACAGTATCTCACAAAAGTACAACCCTCACATTTTTGTACATATTTATTATATCTTTTCATGTGAAATGACACTTTGCTACAATGTAAATGTCAGTTACCTTGGTGGAGGCCGAAGTGTTGAGAGGGCTTCCCTTGCAGCTCGGTGCGGATCACCCCTGGTGGTGATACAGGAGATGACACGTCCAGAGGAGCACTGGATGCGGATGGATCCCGGATGGATGGTGATTCAGGACCGCTTCCAGGAGATCTATAGATGCTCAGAGAAAAGAGACAAAGGTTAATGCCAGGCCGAGGGTCATACACAGATAATCAGTCCGAGGAGATGAAGGTACAGAGGGCCGTACAAGAGAGAGAGTCCGTGGGATCCAAGCCAAGGTCGGTACACAGGAGATCCAGCAGAGGTGTCTTTTAGAGTAAAGGGTGGTCAGGCAAGCCGAGGTCAAACGAAGGAGAGATGCAGGTAAGTCAAAGGAGCTAGCCGGGTCAAACAGGAACAACAGGCAATCTAACAGGTCACGGGTACAGGAGCTGATGATAAACCAGCACTGAAGCACAGCCAGAGAGCGTCTTATATAGGGCCAGGGCTGGGGAGATGGGCGTGGTGACACACCTGCTCTGCATCCGGCGTTCTATTGTTGCTGAATGCTGATTCCTTTCCTGGCAGTGCCCCCCCCGAGGGGCAGCCTCTGGATGCCCTCTGACCATGTTTTTACGGAAATTTGCTATGAAATTCTCTCAGAAGCTTAGGAGCATGGATGTTACCCAATGGTTCCCGGGGCGTATCCTTTCCATTTAATTAAGTATTGAGTGCGATTGCCTCTCTGTCGGCAATCTAAGATAGTCTCAATCTCAAATTCAGGCTCCCCTTCCACTGCAACTGGAGAAGGTGGTACCTCTTCTCTCCCTGGGTATGGGCTCGGTATTGCGGGCTTCAGTAGCGAGGCATGAAACACCGGGTGAATTTTGAAAGAACCGGGCAAGACTAATTCAAAGGCCACAGGGTTCACCACTCTCTTGACCTCGAAAGGACCAATGAATCTTGGCCCCAACTTCTTGGATGGGCAAGAAAGTTTTAAATTAGTTGACGAGAGCCAGACCTTATCTCCCACCTTGTGTGCAGGGTTCACCTTCCGTTTGAGGTCAAAGAATTTCTTATAATCCTGTTGGGCTTTCTGAATATTGTCCTGTAGTAACTGAAAATTAGCTTTAATGGCAGCCAGTCGATCCAGGACTGCGGGAACCGTGATTTCCTGGTCCAAGTTGGGCAAGAAAGAAGGATGGAAGCCATAATTAGCCCAAAACGGGGTTTGGTTGGTTGCGGAGTGTACAGAATTATTGTAAGCGAATTCTGCGCATGGGAGCAGGGAGACCCAGTTGTCCTGAGAGCTGGTGCAAAAGCATCGGAGGTACTGTTCTAGAGTTTGGTTTGTTCTTTCAGTCTGCCCATTGCTTTGTGGATGGTAGGCAGAGGACAGGGACACTCCAACCGCCAAGGCCTTGCAGAGCTCCTTCCAAAATCTAGAGGTAAATTGAACGCCTCGGTCTGATACTATATTATTTGGAAGTCCATGTAAACTGACCACCTCTTTGAATGCGTTGGCTGTTTCCAATGCAGGAGGAGTGCCCACCATGGGCAGGAAATGAGCCATTTTTGAAAGTCGATCTACGACTACTAGGATGGTGGTAAACCCTTCTGATGGCGGTAGTTCAACTATAAAGTCCATAGATAAACCTTTCCAGGGCTGCTCTGGAATCGGTAATGGCCTCAACAGGCCCCATGACTTGACTTTTGCCCCTTTGTTCCGTTGGCACGTAATGCAGGAATTCACATACATTCTGCATCCCTGGTGCAGTTGAGGCCACCAAAAGCGGCGTTGAATAAGTTTGTAGGTTTTTCTCACCCCAAAATGTCCGGCGAGTTTGTGGTCATGAAAGGTTTTGAGGACCATCAATCTCACTTGTGCGGGAACAAAAATTTTTTCCTGGTACCAGAGGAGTCCATCCCGTTTCTTTAGAGACTTGGCTTCGAGTCCTGTACATTGGGTAGGGGCTTGTTGAATTGAAGTTTGTAGGTCAGCGTGGATCAGGAAAAAGTTTTGAGCTGACAAGATGGTATTGGGCTCCGTTGTGCTGGGAGAGTCTGGAAACATCCGGGACAGGGCATCCGCTTTTCCATTATTCGACCCTGGCCTGTAGGTAATATGGAAATTGAAGCGTGAGAAAAATAAAGCCCACCGGGCTTGCCGAGGTCTTAGGCGTCTAGCGGTCCTGAGATATTCAAAATTTTTGTGATCCGTGAATATCATAATAGGGTGCATTGCACCTTCCAGCAGGTACCTCCATTCTTCTAAGGCACATTTAATGGCCAGGAGTTCCCAGTCCCCCACATCGTAATTCCTCTCTGGGGGTGACATTTTCCGAGAGAAGAACGCTACCGGATGTAGTAGGGCCTTTGGGCCTTGTCGCTGGGACAGGATAGCCCCTGTGGCTACTTCCGAGGCATCCACTTCGAGGATGTAGGGTAAAGCTGGGTCCGGATGTTGGAGAATAGGTGCGGTCACAAACAGGTTCTTTAACTCATCGAAGGCTGACTGAGCCTCCGGTGACCAGCGGAAGCGGATCTGCTGGCGCGTAAGTTGGGTGATGGGTGTAATAATTGTTGAAAACCCCTTCACAAACCTTCTGTAAAAGTTAGCGAAACCCACAAATCGCTGAACTCCTTTTTTTGTCCGTGGGGGCTGGCCACTCCAGAATTGCTTTCACCTTCTGCTTATCCATAGATACACCCCCTGTTGAGATAATGAGCCCTAGGAACTGGATGGACTCTCTCTCAAATTCACACTTCTCCAGTTTCACATAGAGCCCATGTTTCCTCAGGGTGGCTAGTACTTTCTTAACGTGGATCTGGTGGAGTTCCAGAGTGGAAGAAAAGACCAGGATGTCATCTAGGTACACAATTAGGAAGTTGTCCAGAAACTCTTGAAAAACGTCATTCACCAAATGTTGAAAAGTGGCCGGGGCGTTACACAGCCCGAAGGGCATGACCATATATTTGAAGTGGCCAAACCGGGTCCTGAATGCTGTTTTCCACTCATCCCCCTCTCGGATGCTGCTAAGGTTGTATGCCCCTCGGAGGTCTAATTTAGTTAAGACCCGAGCAGTCCGGAAACGCTGAAACAACTCTGGAATCAAAGGGACAGGATAGCAGTTCTTGATGGTCACCTTGTTGAGTTCCCAGTAATCAACGCAGGGTCTTAATGTGCCATCTTTCTTCTCAACAAAGATGATTCCAGCACCCGCTGGAGAGGACGAGGGCCTGATGAACCCCTTTTCCAAGTTTTCATTGACATAGGTCCGAAGAGTTTCCAATTCCCTCTCAGACAGGGGAAATATTCTTCCGAAAGGGATCTTTGCCCCTGGGAGAAGTTCAATAGGGCAGTCGTAGGGCCTGTGAGGGGGTAAAACATCAGCCTTTTTCTTGTCGAATACATCCCTAATGTCCCGATAAGCTTCAGGAAGGTCTTCAAGGGGGTCTGGGACCGGCTGGACGGCTAGACAAGCGGCAGGGGCTTTGGGTCTAGGAGGGAAGCAATGATCCAGGCAGTATTTGGATGAGAAGGAGATCCTCTTCTTTACCCAATCAATTTGGGGATTGTGGGCCTGGAGCCAAGGTAGGCCTAGGATTACCAGGAATAAGGGAGAGGACAAGACATCGAAGCGGATGAACTCTTGATGGCCCGGGCTTGTGATAGTAAGAACCAGATAGGTCTATTTGGTCACGGGTCCGGAACTAGGCAAGGACCCGTCGGCCAGAAAGACTCTAAGCCGTTGCTCCTTAACTTGCAGGGGGACTCCTAGTTTCTTAGCTAGAGTGCAGTCCAGGAAACAACTACAAGCTCCGGAGTCAATAATTGCCGTGAGCTGGATCCTCTCTTCGGCTACCTGTAGGGAGACAGGAAGGATAAGGTGAGCAGGGGACGGCTCAGAGACCTGACAGTTCAGAACAGACCGTGAATAGCACTTACTAGGCCTCACAGGACAGTTGTGGAGAAAATGGCCAGAAGCTCCACAGTATAGGCAGAGGTTCGCCTGGCGGCGACGTCCCTCTTCGGGGGTTAGGGAGGAACGAATTAGCCCAATCTGAATGGGTTCACCATCTGCAGAGGCATTGACAGCTGGTCCAGGAAGAGGAGAGGCAGCAAATGGAACCTTAGGCATGACCCAAGTAGCTCGAGCCCCCTGGAGGCGTTCTGAGCGTCTTTCCCAGAGACGCCTGTCCATCTGGATGGCAAGGGAGATTAAATCTTCCAAGGATGCTGGTGTCTCTACTCAAGCAAGCTCGTCCTTTAGAGCTTCAGAGAGGCCATGTCGGTACTGATACTTTAATGCTGCCTCATTCCAGTCCGTGTCGGCTGCCCACCTACGGAAATCTACAGTGTAGTCCTCGGCCGGGCGTTTGTTCTGTTGTAGGGCATGTAAGGCAGACTCTGCTGTGACCGTGCGCTGGGGATCTTCATATAATTGGGCCATAGCCTCAAAGAAGGAGCTTACGGAATTTAGGATCGGGCTCTTCTGTTCCAGGAGGTTGTGTGCCCAAGTCTGAGGTTCGTCAGTCAATAGGGAAATTATGAACCCTACTTTAATGGATTCAGAGGAGAAGGTCCTGGGCTGGAGAGCCAGATATAACAAACAGGCATTCTTGAAGGCCCTGAACTTCCTTCGCTCCCCACGAAAGAGTTCTGGCGTGGGCACCCGTGGCTCTGGGGGCGGAGCTGAAACTGAATGGGCGGAGCTAGCTTGATCTGGTTGGGACGGAGCCCGTAGCGAGCTAGTGGCAGGCTGAGTAGGGTCCGTCGAGGAGGAGGAGCCGGCTAGGTTAAGTACCCGACCTTCCAGCTGGAAGTAACCATCTTGTAGACTTTGTACGGCCTGGGTCAGGGCTGAAACCTGTTGGCACAGAGCCTCGAGCGGGGAAGCACCTCTTTCGGCCTCTGACATGCAGCTCAGTGCGGATCACCCCTGGTGGTGAAACAGGAGATGACAGGTCCCAAGGAGCACTGGATGCGGATGGATCCCGGATGGATGGTGATTCAGGACCGCTTTCAGGAGATCTATAGATGCTCAGAGAAAAGAGACAAAGGTTAATGCCAGGCCGAGGGTCATACACAGATAATCAGTCTGAGGAGATGAAGGTACAGAGGGCCGTACAAGAGAGAGAGTCCGTGGGATCCAAGCCAAGGTCGGTACACAGGAGTTCCAGCAGAGGCTTCTTTTAGAGTAAAGGGTGGTCAGGCAAGATGAGGTCAAACAAAGGAGCTAGCCGGGTCAAACAGGAACAACAGGCAATCGAACAGGTCACGGGTACAGGAGCTGATGATAAACCAGCACTGAAGCACAGCCAGAAAGCGTCTTATATAGGGCCAGGGCTAGGGAGATGGGCGTGGTGACACACCTGCTCTGTATCCGGCGTTCTATTGTTGCTGAATACTGATTCCTTTCCTGACAGTAAAGTAGTGAGTGTACAGCTTGTATAACAGTATAAATTTGCTGTCCCCTCAAAATAACTCAACACACAGCCATTAATGTCTAAACCGCTGGTAACAAAAGTGAATACACCAGTGACAATGTCCAAATTTGGTCCAATTAGCCATTTTCCCTCCCCAGTGTCATGTGACTTGTTAGTGTTACAAGGTCTCAGGTGTGAATGGGGACCAAGTGTGTTAAATTTGGTGTTATTTCTGTCACTCTCTCATACTGGTCACTGGAAGTTCAACATGGCACCTCATGGCAAAGAACTCTCTGAGGATCTGAAAAAAAAAAAGAATTGTTGCTCTACATAAAGATGGCCTATATACGACTATACGAAGATTGCCAAGACCCTGAAACTGAGCTGCAGCACGGTGGCCAAGATAATACAGCAGTTTAACAGGACAGGTTCTACTCAGAACAGGCCTCGCCATGGTCGACCAAAGAAGTTGAGAGCACGTGCTCGGGGTCATATCCAGAGGTTGTCTTTGGGAAATAGACGTATGGGTGCTTCCAGCAATGCTGCAGAAGTTGAAGAGGTGGGAGGCCTGTCAGTGCTCAGACCATACGTCGCACAATGCATCAAATTGGTCTGCATGGCTGTTGTACCAGAAGAAAGCCTCTTCTAAAGATGATGCACAAGAAAGCCCGCAAACAGTATACTGAAGACAAGCAGGCTAAGGACATGGATTACTGGAATTATGTCCTGTGGTCTGATGAGGCAAAGATAAACTTATTTGGTTCAGATGGTGTCAAGCGTTTGTGGCAGCAACCAGGTGAGGAGTACAAAGACACGTGTGTCTTGCCTACAGTCAAGCATGGTGGTGGGAGTGTCATGGTCTGGAGCTGCATGAGTGCTGCCGTCACTGGGGAGATACAGGTTATTGAGGGGACCATAAATGCCAATATGTACTGTGACATTCTGAAGCACAGCATGATCCCCTCCTTTCAGAGACTGGGCCGCAGGGCAATATTCCAACATAACATCCCCAAACACATGTCCAAGACGACCACTGCCTTGCTAAAGAAGCGGAATGTAAAGATGATGAAAGATGATGGACTCACCAAGCATGTCTCTAGAATTAAACTCTATTGAGCATCTGTGGGGCATCGTCAAAGGGAAGGTGGAGGAGCCCAAGGTCTCTAACATCCACCAGCTCCATGATGTTGTCATGGAGGAGTGGAAGAGGACTCCAGTGGCAACCTGTGAAGCTCTGGTTAACTCCATGCCCAAGAGGGTTAAGGCAGTGCTGCAAAATGATAGCCATTTGGACATTTTGATTTAGGGGTAACTCACTTTTGTTGCCAGCAGTTTAGACATTAATGGCTGTGTGTTTTGAGTTATTTTGAGGAGACAGCAAATTTACACTTATACAAGCTGTACACTCACTACTTTACATTGTAGCAAAGTGAAAAGATATACTAAAATATTTACAAAAATGTGAGGGGTGTACTCACTTTTGTGAGATACTGTATGTGATGCGTTGCTGGATGCGACTCCCCTGATGGCCAGAGTGTCGGCGGTGGGGATTGCTATTAGATGCATGTGGTCTAGACGTTGACCTTCTTTTACTGCTCATAGGTGGCTTTTTCGTACCTCCGGGATAAAGGACAGCCTTTCGGGTCTCCTGGGGGTTCCAAAAAGACGTCGTCAGGAAAACCGAAGACGAGCCAATCCAGATCTGCAGACAAACCCTCGTCTGCATGCAGGGGCTACGAGCGGCGGTACAAGATCTGGGGCTGTTTGCGCCGTTTCCGTCTCAGGAACGCTTTCAAGGGTTTTAGTCAAACCTGTTTAATGTGCCCAGGAAGGAAGGCAAAGTGCGTCCAATCCTGGACATCAAGGCTCTAAACCGTTTTGTACAGGTACAGAAGTTTCGAATGGAGTCCATTCACACGGTAGTGGCGTCCCTAAACCAAGGAGACTTTTTGGCTTCCATAGATATCAAGGACGCATATCTACACATCCCTATGTACGCTGGACATCAGCGTTTTCTTTGCTTCGCTATAGGAGAGGAGAATTATCAATTTGGGTGTTACCCTTTGGTCTCGCCTCTGCCCCCAGGGTCTTTAGAAAGGTGCTAGCCCCGGTGTTGGCATTATTGCGCCAACAGGGGATTTCAGTACTGGGGTTCCTGTACGATCTCCTTTTGAGGGCAGACTCTCATTCATCCCTGTTGGGCGACTTAACGATCATTGTCCGAACACTGCAAGAGTTCATTTGGAACATCAATTTAAAAAAAATATACCCTGATACCTTCCCTGAGACTGGATTATCTGGGCCTGACTCTGGATTCTGCTTTGGCGAGGGTCTTTCTTCCCCCCCGGACAAGCTGCAGAAGTTGCAGGGGGCATTCCGGTTGCTGTTGGAAAACAATCTGTCCTCTCTGCGGACTTGCATGCGGGCCTTAGGTCTGATGGTATCGACCTTCAAGGCGGTTCCATTTGCTCAGTTCCACACGAGACCCTTACAAAGGGAGATTCTTGTAAAGTGGAACAAGGATCCAAAGTCCTTGGATACCTTGACTCGGTTGAATCGCAACACAAAGTATGTTCTTCTATGGTGGCTTCACTCGTCAGCACTACACCAAGGCAAGTCTTTCCTTCCATTGTATTGGACGGTGGTAACCATGGACGCCAGCCTGTTAGGCTGGGGAGGCTCTACGTCAGGGATCCTGGACAGTGGAAGAGTCCAAGCTGCTGATAAATATCTTGGAGCTCAGAGCGATTAGGCTTTGCCTGAGTCATTGGACAACTTGTCTCCAAGATTGCCCGATCCGGATTAAATCGGACAATGCCACAGCCATAGCGTACATCAATCATCAAGGGGCAGTGTTGGGGTAGTTACTCAAAAAATGTAACTAGTTACTGCATTTGAAAAGTAACTTCACTACTTATTCCTTTATTTTACTTTTGAAAAAAAATATGAACAAATTCCAATGCGCATATTTATTTGTACTGCACAAAAAAAAATACAATATTTATTGTTTTATTTATATATAATATGACCACAGCATGCCCCCTTTCAATGCCAGAGTGGCCACATTGTGCCCCCTTTCAATGCCAGAGTGACCACAGTGTGCCCCCTTTCAATGCCAGAGTGACCACAGCGTGCCCCCTTTCAATGCCAGAGTGACCCCAGTGTGCCCCCTTTCAATGCCAGAGTGACCACATTGTGCCCCCTTTCAATGCCAGAGTGACCACAGCATGCCCCCTTTCAAAGCCAGAGTCACCACAGCGTGCCCCCTTTCAATGCCAGAGTGACCACAGCATGCCCCCAGATTGACCACAGTGTGCCCCAGAGTGACCACAGTGTGCAATCTTTCAATGCCAGAATGACCAGTGTGCCCCAGAGTGACCACAGTGTGCACCCTTTCAATGCCAGATTGACCACAGCGTGCCCCCAGATTGACCACAGCGTGCCCCCAGATTGACCACAGCGTGCCCCCAGAGTGACCACAGTGTGCACCCTTTCAATGCCAGAGTGACCACAACGTGCCCCCTTTCAATGCCAGAGTGACCAGTGTGCCCCCAGAGTGACCACAGCTTGCCCTCAGATTGACCACAGTGTGCACCCATTCAATGCCAGAGTGACCAGTGTGCCCCCATATTGACCACAGTGTGCACCCATTCAATGCCAGAGTGACCAGTGTACCCCCAGATTGACCACAGTGTGCCCCCAGAGTGACCACAGTGTGCACCCTTTCAATGCCAGAGTGACCAGTGTGCCCCCAGATTGACCACAGTGTGCACCCTTTCAATGCCAGAGTGACCAGTGTGCCCCTAGATTGACCACAGTGTGCCCCCAGAGTGACCACAGTGTGCACCCATTCAATGCCAGAGTGACCAGTGTGCCCCCAGATTGACCACAGTGTGCACCCATTCAATGCCAGAGTGACCAGTGTGCCCCCAGAGTGACCACAGTGTGCACCGTTTCAATGCCAGATTGACCAGTACACTTACCTTCAGGGGCAGGCGTCTTCTCCTCTGTCCTCCCGCCTCCTCCGCAGCCCCCCGCTCTCCTTTGTCCTCCGCCTCATTCAAATCCTCTGCCACACACGATCCCCCTGCTCTCCTCTGTCCTCCCGCCTCCTCGGAGTCCTCCGCAGCCCCTGCTCTCTTCTGTCCTCCCGAGTCCTCCGCAGCCCCCGCTGTCTTTGGTTTTCCCGCCTCCTTTGAGTCCTCGGCCACACACGATCCCCCGCTCTCCTCGGTCCTCCTCGGCCACGCGAGATGTCGGCTTGGGTAACGCAGGAAAGCGCGTTACTCAAGCCGTGTAAAGTAACATAGTTACCCCCAACACTGTCAAGGGGGCACCAAGAGTGTCTTAGCGGCCTGGGAGGTGGCCGAGATTCTGCATTGGGCGGAGAAGTTTTTTCCGACTCTGCTGTGCACATCCCAGATGTGGACAACTGGCAGGCGGATTACCTAAGACGTCAGGTGTTGGATCAGGGGGAGTGGTCCCTGCATCCAAGGGTGTTTCGCCTCCTGTGTGTTCAGTGGGGGACACCTGATGTTGACCTGTTTGCTTCTCGCCTCAACAAGAAGGTTCAGAGGTTTGTAACCAGATTGAGGGATCCTCTGGCCGACGCCTTAGACGCACTGGTGGCTCCTTGGGGTCAGTATCGGCTGATTGCAGAATTATTAGGCAAATGAGTATTTTGACCACATCATCCTCTTTATGCATGTTGTCTCACTCCAAGCTGTATAGGCTCGAAAGCCTACTACCAATTAAGCATATTAGGTGATGTGCATCTCTGTAATGAGAAGGGGTGTGGTCTAATGACATCAACACCTTATATCAGGTGTGCATAATTATTAGGCAACTTCCTTTCCTTAGGCAAAATGGGTCAAAAGAAGGACTTGACAGGCTCAGAAAAGTCAAAAATAGTGAGATATCTTGCAGAGGGATGCAGCACTCTTAAAATTGCAAAGCTTCTGAAGCGTGATCATCGAACAATCAAGCATTTCATTCAAAATAGTCAACAGGGTCGCAAGAAGCGTGTGGAAAAACCAAGGCGCAAAATAACAGCCCATGAACTGAGAAAAGTCAAGCGTGCAGCTGCCAAGATGCCACTTGCCACCAGTTTGGCGATATTTCAGAGCTGCAACATCACTGGAGTGCCCAAAAGCACAAGGTGTGCAATACTCAGAGACATGGCCAAGGTAAGAAAGGCTGAAAGACGACTACCACTGAACAAGACACACAAGCTGAAACGTCAAGACTGGGCCAAGAAATATCTCAAGGCTGATTTTTCAAAGGTTTTATAGACGGATGAAATGAGAGTGAGTCTTGATGGGCCAGATGGATGGGCCCGTGGCTGGATTGGTAAAGGGCAGAGAGCTCCAGTCCGACTCTGACGCCAGCATGGTGGAGGTGGAGTACTGGTTTGGGCTGGTATCATCAAAGATGAGCTTGTGGGGCCTTTTCGGGTTGAGGATGGAGTCAAGCTCAACTCCCAGTCCTACTGCCAGTTTCTGGAAGACACCTTCTTCAAGCAGTGGTACAGGAAGAAGTCTGCATCCTTCAAGAAAAACATGATTTTCATGCAGGACAATGCTCCATCACACGCGTCCAAGTACTCCACAGCGTGGCTGGCAAGAAAGGGTATAAAAGAAGAAAAGCTAATGACATGGCCTCCTTGTTCACCTGATCTGAACCCCATTGAGAACCTGTGGTCCATCATCAAATGTGAGATTTACAAGGTGGGAAAACAGTACATCTCTCTGAACAGTGTCTGGGAGGCTGTGGTTGCTGCTGCACGCAATGTTGATGGTGAACAGATCAAAACACTGACAGAATCCATGGATGGCAGGCTTTTGAGTGTCCTTGCAAAGAAAGGTGGCTATATTGGTCACTGATTTGTTTTTGTTTTGTTTTTGAATGTTGAAATGTATATTTGTAAATGTTGAGATGTTATATTAGTTTCACTGGTAAAAAAAATAATTGAAATGGGTATACTGTATATTTGATTTTTGTTAAGTTGCCTAATAATTATGCACAGTAATAGTCACCTGCACACACAGATATCCCCCTAAAATAGCTAACTAAAAACAAACTAAAAACTACTTCCAAAAATAGTCAGCTTTGATATTAATGAGTTTTTTGGGTTCATTGAGAACATGGTTGTTGTTCAATAATGAAATTAATCCTCAAAAATACTCATTTGCCTAATAATTCTGCACTCCCTGTATGCATTCCCTCTGCTGAAACTCCTGCTGGGGCTTCTGCGCAGAATAGAGGTGGAAGGGATTCCAGTCATTCTGGTGGCCCCAGACTGGCCTCGCTGGGCTTGGTACGCAGATCTGGTAAGGTTGATCGCTGATGCTCCTTGAAGACTTCCTCTCAGGGAAGATCTGCTGTCTCAAGGGCCTATCTTCCATCCTGCTTTACAGTCGCTGGCTTTACCGGCGTGGCTGTTGAAAGCCAGGTACTGAAGGATAGGGGTCTTTCTGACTCTGTGATTCCTACACTATTGAAGACCAGGAAGTCTACTTCCAGGAAGATCTATCATCGTATGTGGAAATCGAACATTTCATGGTGTGAATTGCTAAAAGTGCACTCTCGCTTTGTTCTCGGTAGCCAGGGTTTTGACCTTTCTTCAAAGAAGGGTTGAACAGCGTTTGGCTTTGGGCACTGTCAAAGGCCAAGTGTCAGCTTTGACTATTTATTTCCAACGTCCTTTAGCTACGCATGCCCTGATTCGCACTTTTGTTCAGGGGGTGCATCATCTGGCTCCTCCGAGGCGATCCCCTCTGCCCCCGTGGGATCTGAATTTGGTGTTATCTGTTCTTCAAAAACCTCAGTTTGAGAACATTAGGGAGATTCCCCTGCTCACGTTATCTCAGAAGGTTGCCTTATTGGTGGCTATAACTTCTGCCCGCAGGGTGTCTGAATTTTTAGGCGTTGTCCTGCCGTTTCCCTTATCTGGTGGTCCACAGAGATAATGTGGTACTTCAACCTAATCAGTCGTTCCTTCCTAAGGTGGTTCTGATTTCCATTTGAATGAAGATATTGTGCTGCCTTCACTCTGTCCTAAGCCCAAGCATCCCAAGGAATTTTCTTTTGCATTCTTTGGATGTGGTTTGGGCAATTAGTTTACCTGGTGGCTACACAATTTTTCAGGAAATCAGACTCTTTTTGACCTTCCCAAAGGACCTCGTAAAGGATTGGCTGCGTCTGCTGCGACCATATCCCGATGGATCAGGCAGACGGTGGTTGAGGTTTATTCACTAAAGGGTCAGGTTCCTCCCTTCCTGTTGAAGACTCATTCTACTCTAGCACTGAGTGCCTCTTGGGCTTTTCGCCATCAGGCGTCAGTGATACAAGTTTGCAAGGCAGCAACTTGGTCATGTGTGCACATGTTCACAGAATTCTACAAGGTAGATGTGTTGACATCTTCAGATGCCTCTTTTGGCCGCAAGGTTTTGCAGGCTGCTTTCTAAAAGAGAACCTTTTTTCTCTTTGAGGTAGGGCTGGGCGATAAATAGATTTTTTAGTTTGAAACAATTTTTTTTTTTTTAAAACTCGAGTTTTTTCTACAATTGTTTTTTTCCTCCTTTTTCCGCCTGCTCCTGCGTAACTACACACACCTGGGCTCAGTCAGCTACTAGTCCGCCGCACAGGAACCGAACTCTCCCCAGTAACGGACCACCGCCGCCACACCGCGCCTGGATGTGACGTCAGCTGCGGGCGGTGTGTCTGTACAGGGGCTGCGGCGCGCTGTGATAGGTACACAGAGAACTCCCCGGCCTGGATGTGACATCAGCTGCCGGGAGAGGAAGCGGGCGGTGCGTCTGTACAGGCCAGGGGCTGTGATAGGATAGGTACCTATCCTATCACAGCCCCTGTACAGACGCACCGCCCGCTTCCTCTCCCAGCAGCTGACGTCTACTGACGAGCAAGTGAACTGAAGCTCCGACTCTTCTAATGAGCTGAATCAGAGGAGTGACTCATACGTTTGGCAGCTCTCTGGGGATGTTTTCTTTGATTTAACTCCTTCTTGGCTCCTCAGAGCTCTCTCAAGCCTACGGTATGTCAGACACAATAAACTTTGTCAGATTTGCCAGCATTATCATGTTCAGGACTTCAGGTGACAGCTGTATACATTTAAAGCAGGTTTCTGTGCATGTGAACTGCATTCTGATGGGCAAACTTCACAGTTAACATTGCCAGCCAGATGTGTCCAGTTTTTACAGCGCATGCACAGGAATAACGATCAGATTTTATTACTGTGTGTGTACTTCGGCCACAGTAATAAAATTAGACTTTCTCTATCGCTCATTGACAGATGTAATCCTCGGTGATACAGCACCTTCGGGTTATGTTGCCTCCACAGGAGTAGGACTAGACAGGAAATGAAAAATGCTCTGGCCACACCCCAGGGGCAGTCCCCGAGGGTATATCCTCTCTCTCTCCGCCACAGCAAATCAGTTTTTTTCTGTCTAGTCAGGAGTAAGGACCTAGATACCTTGCTGGGATCTTCTGTCCTGGCAGGATTTTTTTTTCTTAGAAAAGAATTTTTTAAGACAGCTTTTTTTCTCCAGGGTTCCTGTGAGATCTTCAAGCAAGAAAGCTGAACTGGGCGACGGGCGGGATGTTGAGATCCAGTGGTCACCCCAGTTCAGCCTACGATCGCGTGCAGGCCATAGCTCCGCGCTGGGTCGGCCGCGACATAGTCCCACTGGACGGGGACTGACCCTGCGAGTTAAATGTCTCGCTGAAACGCCAAAGACCATGAGTCACGGCGCCCGTATTGGTCGACAGCCCTCCTACCTCGGTGGAGAGGGGTACTGTCAGGAGTTGGCGCCCGCCTGGTTCCGGTATGGTGAGTAGTATGTTCCCCCTTTCCCCCTGACGGGTCTTGTGGTGAACGCGGGCCCCTCTCTGTAATGGTAAGGATGGGTTCCCCTCTATCCTACAACATGTCACAGATCCCCTTAATTGAGTGTGATTTTTGTGTACAAGAAGCCAGGAGGCTTGGTTTGGGAGCTGACAATCTAATTGTAAATATGTGTAAATGATTGTAGTCAGTGGCAGTACTAGAACTTTACTGTGATAGTATAAGGTATCCTACCTGTCAGTAGCCACAGGGTGATGTCTATACATGTATACTGCATTCCAGATCATTCCTCCAGCTAAGCAGATGCCTCCCGACGGCCACGGACCGCATACGGCCCGCTAGGGTCCGGTACCTCCGACCACGCTGACCACCATGAGGGTGAAGGGTTGTGAGGCCGAGATCCTTCTGCAGACATGCCGCTATTCTGTGCAGGCCGCCGCCATTGTCTGGTAGATCGCACGAGGCCGCCATTTTGGTGTAGCCTCGTGTCTCCAGCATGAGGGCGGCCATGTTTGAGGTGACTCAAACACCTCATGGAGCCAGGGGGAGGAGCCGGCAGGCATGTTAAGGGGCGGAGCCGCCTCTTTTACCCAGGAAATAGGGCCAAAGACTTCCTGTCTGTAACAAGACCAGCACTGAGCAAGCTGATGAAAACTTCTGTGCATCAGGGATGAGCCTTGGGGTCTGTCTCTCTCTCTGTGGGGTCCAAAAAGGCAGGTAACACTGAGGGGCGCTGTTGCGACTGGGGGACACAAAAAAAAAAAAAAGTTTTTTTTTACTTTGTCATTTTTTTTTCCGCTGGCAAGTGTCTTGTATAATCATTGACCCTGCCGCATAGGTATCCCCACCTGATCCCCTCAAGGTGGCCGCAGGACCCTCCAGTACCCCACTTGTTTTTAATGCATTATCGGCAGTTTTGGAGTCTTTGGTATCCCGGGTGGAGGTGGCCTGTCAGGGACGGGGGTCAAGTAGCGACCCCCGCCTACCCCTATTGTTTATCAGATACTTCAGATACGGATTCGGAACTGGTCAATGCAGTTGCAGGTCCCTCTTAGGGGGCTGTTGTCTCAGGTAATATCTCCTCAGCAGTGAGGAGCACGTTTCTGCCTCCGCCATAGCACAAGAGTGGTGGATGCACTAGTTGTGTCCGTCCGGGAAACCTTTAGTCTTGAGGTTACACCGGCAGAGGTAGCTGAGACTGAGATTCCTTTTTGGTACTTGTTAGCCTACCAAAAGGGCGAAGGATTTTCCTTTACCCAAATGGGGTCGTTTTGAAACGAACCCCTGTTATTTCCAAACGCATGGCTAGGTGCTATCCGTTTGAGGAATTCCTCTTTATAGGATAGACGGTACCACCTGCTGTCTTGCCACAGACTGTTAGGATAAAAAGACCTCGTAACCAACGAGGACCTTCCTTTTCTGCTCATATAGAGTTGTTTGTTCCGCGAGGGCGGGCGATAAGGCGAAACCCTCCAAAGCCCCTTTAGAGGGGTTTCAAAGGGCGCTGGTCGGGTAAACAAAGAGTCCGGCTCAGCCAAGCCTGAAGTATATAGCCTGATGCGCCCCTACCCATCTCTGGGGTGGGGGGGGATGTCTTCACCGGTTTCTGGAGGACACAGGATCGAGTTTCGATCACTTCCACCGGTGCGATTCTTCCCTTCTAACATTGAACGGTTTCAGGGGTTCTATTCGAACCTATTCACAATGCCCAGGAAAGAGGGCAAGGTGCGTCCAAATCTGGACTTGGGAAGAAATAGAGTCCATCCGTACAGTGGTGGCCTCCCTGCATCAAAGAGATTTCCTGGCGTCCATAGACATATAGGATGCCTATCTTTATATCCCCATCATCGCAGGACATCAGCGTTTTTTCGCTTTCCCAAAGATCATCCCTGGTTCCCACCAGGAGACTGAACTATCTGGGCCTAAGGTTGGATACATCCTGGGCAAGAGAGTTTCTCCTTGCTGGGAAACTCCAGAAGGTTCAGTCAACGATTCGGATGTTGCTGTCCGTCAATTGGCTGGGACTGATGGTGGCCTTCTTAGAGGCAGTACCGTATACCCAGTCTCATACCCGAATTCTCCTGAAGGAGATTCTTTTTTAATGGAATCAGAATTCCGATTCCCTGGACAATCGGATCCGGTTGAGCGAGCGGACCAGGAAGTCTCCGATGCTCAACCAGGGGAAGTCATTTCTTCTGATAGTATCCAGATTACCAATAAGGGTATCGGGAACTGAGAGCGATCAGATTTTGTCTGATTTACTGGATCGAGCAGCTCTAGAGCAGCCCGATTCAGATCCAATCGCATATGGCCTCTTCATCCAGAGGTTTTTCCCTAGCTGTCCCTTCATTGGGACATCCCGGATGTTGATCTGTTGGCACCTTGGCCTAACAGGAAGGTGCGGAGGTTTGTAGCTCGCGCCTCGATCCTCTAGCGGACGCAGCAGAAACGCTGATCGCACCGTGGGGGCAGTATCAGCTAAGGCATGCCTTCCATCCTCTCAAGTTGCTGCGGGAACTTCTTCGCAGGATAGAGGTGGAGGGAATTCCAGTTATTCTGGAAATTCCGGATTGACCTCGTGGAGCCTGGAACGCCGACTTGGCGAGGCTAGTCGCGGACGCTCCTTGGAGACTTCCTCTCAGGGAGGATTTGCAGTCTCAGGGACCGATCTTCCATCTTGCTTTACAGTCGCTGGTTTAATGGCCTGGCCATTGAGACCCAGGTACTGAAGGACAAGGGAGTGTCAACTTCAGTTTTTCCTACTTCCAGTTAAAGCAAGGAAAGCGACTTCCAGCACATGGAAGTCTTATATTGCATGGTGTGAATCTATTGGATTTCCCCCACAGACCTATTCAGTGACCCGAATTTTGGTCTGTCTGCAACAAGGGGTTGAGCAGAAACTATCCTTGAGCACGATCAAGGGTCAGGTTTTTGGCGTTAGCAATCTTCTTTCAAGAAACCTTTGGCTAATCATTTCTTGGTGCGGAATTTCATCCAGGGGGTGCGACATCTGGCTCCGCCAGTGTGCGCACCCTTACCGCCTGGTATCTTAATTTAGTGTGGTCGGTTCTTCAGAAACTTCTCTTTGAAGATATTAGGGAGATTCCCTTGCTTACATTCCCAGAAGGTGGCCTTCTTGGTGGCCATTACTTCTGTACGCAGGGTGTCAGAACTGGCCGCATTATCCTGTCGTTCCCCAGATCTGGTGGTTCATAGGGATAAGGTGGTTCTTCTTCCGAATCCATCCTTCCTTCCTAAAGTGGTTTTCGTAAGACGGACTCACTTTTTGTGATCACGGATAGCCCTTGAAGGGGGTTGCCTGTGTCTGCCGCGACCATATCTACATGGATCAGTCAGACGGTGGTACAGGCTTATTCTATTAAGGGTCGGAATCCTCCGTTCCCTGTTAGGGCGCACTTCACTCGAGCGCTCAGTACTTCCTGGGCCTTTCGCCATCAGGCGTCAGTGGTCCAGGTATGTAAAGTGGCCACCTGGTCGTCGGTACATACCTTTACAAAATTTTATAAAATTGATGTGATGGCATCGGCGGATGCCTCATTTGGCCGCAAGGTTTTGCAGGCCGCAATTTGAGGAGACCGGTGGTCTACCTCGAGGGTTTTTTTCTGTTTGAAATTTTTTTTGTTGAGTCTCATCATTAAGGATGAGCATTGTAAACTTCTAGTTGGCACCGGTTGGGCCTTCTAGATTTGGATTTGATTTCCATTTTCCCACCCCTCATTTGTGATACTGCTCTGGGACTTCCCGAAGGTGCTGTATCACCGAGGACTACGTCTGTCAATGAGCGATAGAGAAAAATGGATTTTTGTAAAATCTTACCGTAAAATCCTTTTCTCTTAGCTCATTGACAGACGTAGTACCCGCCCCTCTGTTTTTGAGTTGGGTTGGGTTAAATTCTCTAAGCACTGCTTTTGTGACATAACTGATTTGCTGTGGCGGAGAGAGAGAGGATATACCCTCGGGGACTGCCCCTGGGGTGTGGCCAGAGCATTTTTCATTTCCTGTCTAGTCCTACTCCTGTGGAGGCAACATAACCCGAAGGTGCTGTATCACCGAGGACTACGTCTGTCAATGAGCTAAGAGAAAAGGATTTTACGGTAAGATTTTACAAAAATCCATTTTTTATTGCTATGCATGCGCTGTTAAAACTGGACAAATCTGATAGCTGGCAATGTTAGCTGTGAAGTTTGCCCATCAGAATGCAGTTCACATGCACAGAATCTGCTTTAAATGTATACAGCTGTATGTGCTGGTGATGAGCTGAAAAAAAAAATCGAAAATCGAATCGAAACTCGAATTTTTCTTTAAAAATCGAAGACGAGACCTGAGCAAATGGCCGGCGCGTCCGCCGGCTGGATGGAATCCCGATCTAAGCCGGATGCGGCTTCGTTTGGGTCTCCGATGACGTAACCCGGAGGCGGCCCTTGATCCCTCCATAAAGAGTACCTGTCGCTGCATATTGCTGTCACAAGGGATGTTTACATTGCTTGTGACAGCAATAAAAGTGATTAGATTTTTTTTTTTTTTTTTTTTTTTTTAAAAACCTGTGTTAAAATTAAAAAATAAATAAATTGGAAAAAAAAAATTTAGCCGCCCCTGTCGCTGTGAGCTCGCACACGAAAGAAAACGTATATGGATGTCGCGCTGCAAATTAAATCGCTGTTCAAACCACACATGTGAGGTATCGCCGCGATCGCCAGAGCGTGAGCAATAATTGGGAAAAAAAAACTACACTCTAAAATAAAGCGTCGCCTATGGAGATTTTTATTGACCGTAGTTTGTCGCCATTGCACGGTGTGCGCAATTTTAAACCGTAACATGTTAGGTATCTATTTACTCGGCGTGACATCATCTTTCACAATATACAAAATTATTGGCTAACTTTACTGTTTAGTTTTTTTTAAATGCAGCGAAATGTGATTTTTCGTAAGTTTTTCAAAAAAATGGCATTTGAAAGACCGCTGCGCAAATACCGCATTACAAAAAATATTGCTATGACCGCCATTTTATTCTCCAGAGTCTTTGCTAAATATATATATATATATATATATATATATATATATATATATATATAATGTTTGGGGGTTCTAGGTAGTTTTCTAGCAAAAAATACTGATTTTAACTTGTAAACAAAAAGTGTCAAAAATAGGCTCGGTCCTTAAGTGGTTAACCACTTCCCGCCCGTCGTATAGCAATATGACGGCCGCAGAGTGGTTAAGTGATCCTGACTGGGCGTCCTATGATGTCAAGCAGGATGGGGCGTGCAGTGCGGCAATCGCTAATGACGCACGTGTCTCAGCCCATCTGGATGTGCCACACAGCCCATCTGGATGTGTCACATCGCCCATCATCTGGATCTGTCACACAGGCCATCAGTACTGCCATCAGTGACCTGTCCCACAGGCCATCAGTACTGCCATCAGTGACCGGTCTCACAGGCCATCAGTACCGGCCTCAGTTACCACACAGGCCTTCACACACCACCATCCGTGATCTGTCCAACAGGCCATCAATACCAGCTGCCATGTCCAAAATGTTTTTACATCTGAGGAGACATATACAATCCTTACTATGTCGGATGATGAAAGCAGCAGGGAGCTCTCATCATCCGATTCTGGTTCAGAATTTGAGCCAGTAGAGAGTAGAGGCTCGGGAATCAAATCGGAGGAGGAAACAGTCCCTCCTAAAATAATGAGAACAAGATCAGAAGCCCTGCCTACCACCACCAGCGCCATACACCCCAACGGCACCAACACAAATGGAGCTAGACCCCAGGAAGAGGAGCCCACAAGATTTGCTGCAGTAAATGGTGGACCAAACACATCTCTTTGCAGAGCAATTTATTGCCTCCAACCCCAATTCCTCCTGTGCCCATATGTTCCATTGGCGACGTCTCGCACTAGACAAATTCAAATTGTCCACCAGGCCCATCCACCACATGCCGATTTATTCTGCTGTCCTGTCCAGGGCACGCTATGACATTTTAATAACTCGCAGTGCCCTCCCCGAGATCATCCCAACCATGATAAATTGTATAAAATATGCCCCCTACTAAATTATTTTTCCAAACGGTTTGCTGAAGTGTCCTAGACCAAAATCTTGTGTAGACGAATCCCTTATAATCTACTAGCCGGCTGCACTTCAAACTATATACAGTCAGGTCCATAAATATTGAGACATTCACCCAATTCTAATCTTTTTGGCTCTATACACCACCACAATGAATTTGAAATGAAACAAACTGCTTTAACTGCAGACTTTCAGCTTTCATTTGAGGGTATTTACATCAAAATCAGGTGAAAGGTGTAGGAATTACAACAGTTTGTATATGTGCCTCCCACTTTTTAAGGGACCAAAAGTAATAGGACAATTGGCTGCTCAGCTGTTCCATGGCCAGGTGTGTGTTATTCCCTCATTATCCCATTTACAAGGAGCAGATAAAAGGTCCAGAGTTAATTTCAAGTGTGCTATTTGCCTTTGAAATCTGTTGCTGTCAACTCTCAATATGAGATCCAAAGAGCTGTCACTATCAGTGAAGCAAGCCATCATTAGGCTGAAAAAACAAAACAAACCCATCAGAGAGATAGCAAAAAACATTAGGTGTGGCCAAATCAACTGTTTGGAACATCCATAAAAAGAAAGAACGCACCGGTGAGCTCAGCAACACCAAAAGACCCGGAAGACCACGGAAAACAACTGTGGTGGATGATCGAAGAATTCTTTCCCTGGTGAAGAAAACCCCTTTCACAACAGTTGGCCAGATCAACAACACTCTCCAGGAGGTAGGTGTATGTGTGTCAGTCAACAATCAAGAGAAGACTTCACCAGAGTGAATACAGAGGGTTCACCACAAGATGTAAACCATCGGTGAGCCTCAAAAACAGGAAGGCCAGATTAGAGTTTGCCAAACAACATCTAAAAAAGCCTTCACAGTTCTGGAAAAACATCCTATGGACAGATGAGACCAAGATCAACTTGTACCAGAGTGATGGGAAGAGAAGAGTATGGAGAAGGAAAGGAACTGCTCATGATCCAAAGCATACCACCTCATCAGTGAAGCATGGTGGTGGTAGTGTCATGGCGTGGGCATGTATGGCTGCCAATGGAACTGGTTCTCTTGTATTTATTGATGATGGGACTGCTGACAAAAGCAGCAGGATGAATTCTAAAGTGTTTCGGGCATTATCTGCTCATATTCAGCCAAATGCTTCAGAACTCAGAACGGTGAAGGAATTACAACAGTTTGGATATGTGCCTCCCACTTTTTAAGCGACCAAAAGTAATGGGACAGATTAACAATCATAAATCAAACTTTCACTTTTTAATACTTGGTTGCAAATCCTTTGCAGTCAATTACAGCCGCCAGGTACGGTTTGAAACTAAACAAACTTTGCAATAGAGCCATTGGAAATGTGCACGCCTTCCACGTCTATGAAAGCAAAGACTTACAGTTAAAGCCCCCTGAGTGCCCAACGTATATTAGAACCAGTGGGAAAATTGTCTAGAACCTGGCATTTCCCCTGTTCAGAAAAGGATATCATATATATGTGGTCAACTATTTCACCAGTTTGCCCCTTTTTCATCACCTGTACCATGAAAAACAACCCAGGCCTGTGGTACCTCCAGAAAAACAGGAAGGGCTTCTCACAAAATGTAGTCACAAAAAAGGCTACGAAGGGGGGAATCAGCATTTCTGGGAAATAAGGAAGTCCTGGCAGTGAAGTGGAGGGACAAGTAAGATGTTTGTCATGTCCACCATCCACAATGATACCTTGGTTGAAATTCACAGAAGACCTGGCCCCATTGTAAAGCCTGAATGTGCCCACGATTATAATTAGTTCATGGAGGGGTGGATTTAAAAAAACAGATGCTACAATCATGTTTATCAACCTGAAAGTCCCATTACTGTTCAAAAAAGTTGCATTTCATCTCTTTCATATGGCAATGTATAGTTCGTAGATCTGCTATCAGAAGTCAACAGCCAACCCATCACCTACCTCAAATATATTGACGATATCATCACTGCCCTGATTTACCAACAAGGACCCGCCCCAGGAAGCATTCGCTCTGATAGACCCATGTGATTGTTGTCTGATTCACAGGAACCACACCTGGAGAGTCTAATTAGGATTTTAAAGACTGAAAGGATTACCATTCCAGGATTATTGGTCACTAGCAGGAGCACTTGCTATTTATTTGTTTAATCACTTTGATCACATTATGGGACTTCAATATTATGTTCACAGTGTGTGTTCATTATTTTGAATTTGTTTATATGTGAATTTTGCACAGCTAGAATATTAATTTTATATGATTTACTGATTTTTCACATATTTTTACATCTATCAATATCTTTGCGCAACTTGGTGTATATTATTTGATTTAATGCACTCATTTGGTGAGTTTATTATAATAAGTTGCAACAGTTCTAAGATTGTCACATAGTAGCACTTTACTAATTTTATTAACGCAGGAGATCAACACCATTAGTGTACAAGTACTGCTGAAGCTATAAACCACAGCAATACTACCCACTACTTCCTTTGCCAACTCCTGCACTTCTGCAGCTGTGTGCCACATCCACAGTCCCTGCTACATCTACATGCTACAATCTTTGCAGCATTGCTGCTGTCTAAGCTCCTGCTGTCTTCATCTCCACTGCACCTAAGGCATCCACATCCTCCAGTACCACCTCAGCGGCATCCAGTCTCTGCTGTGCCATCTCCGCCTCTGCAGTCTCTACTTTGTCGAGGCACTGTAAACACTGCTGTTATAGCCCTATATTCCACCCCATCTGCAAAGGTTTACACTTCACAGTCTCTTTCATCCTCTTTATATAACTAATGGAAGGTTTCAGAGTTGCCCCTTCTCTCTACAAACAAGTAGATTACATCCAGGCATCTTGGGCTTTTGTATAAAAAACAGGGAATATAAACACAGACTATGTGGGCAACAACATTTTATCTCTTACTGACCCCTTCACCTCAACTCAAGCACTGAGGTAAAGTCCCATATCCTATTGCACGTTTTCCTTATATCACTAAAGCAATCACTGCGTCATCCTGCCTCTCCTGGGCTCCACACTCCACTAATAAATGCAGAGGTATCAAACTCTCCATACCCTGCTCCTCTATATATAAAGCTAAATATGTACTACTCTCCATCAAACAACAAACCACATCCCACTTGACTGCCCATGTGTCATGGGCAGGATGAGCAGCAATTACTAAAATGTCACTCCTACCTTCTATACTGTACCACTTCAGAACCTTACCCATCCGACTTACATTAGTTTATCTACGTAAACACCAATCTGAGATCAATTCTTATATCTGGGGCGAAAAAGACCAAGATTTAAACCCTCAATCCTAAACAGATCCTAGGAAAATGCCAGCGTGGGTGTTCAGACCGCAAGGCCTACTACCAAGCAGTGATTCTAGATTGTCTCAAATTCTGGTGGTCCCCTCCTGAAGACCATGTCTGAATTAAACTTGAATGTTTGTTATTGGGATACTCCTTACAGGGTACCTTAGCTGCCACTCTGCTTGGATTCCGTTAACCTATGTCACTTTACCGAACTATCAGAGCCACTCTCTCCAGCTGGCAAAGCTTCCAATCCTTGAAACTGGACACACCTGATTTTTAATTTCTTCATATCTTTGGAGCCCTTTATTCCAGGTTTTTCGCTAACTGGATGGATTCTGGCATACTAAACCTTGGTCTCCTCTACCAAGTCTCTAAGCTGTGAACATTTGAGGATTTTCTAAAGTCATACAATCTCCCAACCAGAGATTTCTACAAATATCTACGTTTCCGTTCTGTTATGACAACAATCCTACAAGAAAGCTTTCAAATCCCAACAGGCTTTCTAATATTCTGTGACAAACCTCTGAATCATTATAAAGGAAATTCCTTTTTCTACCGCATTCTCACACATAA
Source organism: Pelophylax lessonae (assembly GCF_965119305.1). Taxonomy (NCBI): domain Eukaryota; kingdom Metazoa; phylum Chordata; class Amphibia; order Anura; family Ranidae; genus Pelophylax; species Pelophylax lessonae. Next base: position 166,572,311 of record NC_138772.1, on the reverse strand, counting down.
TCTCTCCTGGAGGAAACCTCTTCCATGGAAATATGGGAAGCAGAACTTTCTCAAGACTTTAAACGATCACAGTGGCATAAAGCAACATGGCTGCTTCTCACATCTACGAAATGTGTTACCCCCTGAGAGACCTCCTTGAAAATACTACATCACTGGTATTATACCCCATTTAGACTGTTGGAGAAACTGTGGTTATGTCGGCTTACTACTTCACATACAGTGGTCCTGCCCCAAAGTACTACCATTCTGAAAATACAGTATCTCACAAAAGTGAGTACACCCTTCAGATTTTTGTAAATATTTTATTATACCTTTTCTCTTGACAACACTGAAGAAATTACACTTTGTTGCAATGTAAAGTAGTGAGTGTACAGCTTGTATAACAGTGTAAATTTGCTGTCCCCTCAAAATAACTCAACACACAGCCATTAATGTCTAAACCGCTGGTAACAAAAGTGAGTACACCAGTGACAATGTCCAAATTTGGTCCAATTAGCCCCCCCCCCCCCCCCCAGTTTCATGCGACTCATTAGTGTTACAAGGTCAGAGGTGTGTTAAATTTGGTGTTATCGCTCTCACTCATACTGGTCACAGGAAGTTCAACATGGCACATCATGGCAAAGAACTCTGAGGATGATCTGAAAAAAAGAATTGTTGGTCTACATAAAGATGGCCTGAGCTATAATAAGATTCCCAAGACCCCGAAACAGAGCTGCAGCATGGTGGCCAAGACCATATAGCGGTTTTACAGGACAGTTTCCACTCAGAACAGGCCTTGCCATGGTTGACTAAAGAAGTTCAGTGCACATTCTCAGCGTCACATCCAGAGGTTGTCTTTGGGAAAAAGACGTATGAGTGCTGCCAACATTGCTGCAGAGGTTGAAGGGGTGGGGGGGTCAGCCTGTCAGTGCTTAGACCATACGCCACACACTGCATCAAATTGGTCTGCATGGCTGTCGTCCCAGAAGGAAGCCTCTTCTAAAGATGATGTACAAGAAAGCACGCAAACCGTTTTCCAAAGACAAGCAGCAGATTAAGGACATGGATTACTGGAGCCTGATGTCCTGTGGTCTGATGAGACAAAGATAAACTTATTTGGTTCAGATGGTGTCAAGCGTGTGTGGCGGCAACCTGGTGAAGAGTACAAAGACACGTGTGTCTTGCCTACAGTCAAGCATGGTGGTGGGATTGTCATGTTCTTGGGCTTCATGAGTGCTGCTTGCACTGGGGAGCTAGAGTTCATTGAGGGAACCATGAATGCTAACATGTACTGTAACATAATGAAGCAGAGCATAATCCCCTCCCTTTGGATGCTGCGCCGCAGGACAGTATTCCAACATAACGACCTCAAACACACCTCCAAGATGACCACTGCCTTGCTAAAGAAGCTGAGGGTAAAGGTGAGGGACTGGCCAAGCATGTCTCCACACCTAAACCCTATTGAGCATCTGTGGGGCATCCTTAAATGGAAGGTGGAGGAGTGCAAGGTCTCGAACATCCACCAGCTTCGTGATGTCATCATGGAGGAGTGGAAGAGGACCCCAGGGGCAACCTGTGAAGCTCTGGTGAACTCCATGCCCAAGGGTGTTAAGGCAGTGCTTGAAAATAATGGTGGCCACATAAAATATTGACACTTTGGGTCCAATTTGGATGTTTTAACTTAGGGATGTACTCACTTTTGTTGCCAGCGGTTTAGACATTAATGGCTGTGTGTTGTTATTTTGAGAGGACATCAATTTATACTCTTATACAAGCTGTACACTCACTACTTTACATTGTAGCAAAGTGTAATTTCTTCAGTGTTGTCACATGAAAAGATATAATGAAATATTTACAAAAATGTGAGGGATGTACTCACTTTTGTGAAATACTGTACATCTTCACTTTCCTTTCTGCAGCACTTAAGACCCCAATAAAATGCAACTCAGCCACGGCTCGTCTTTTACAACATGAAGCTTGGGATCCTATCCAGACCGTTCATAATTCATAGTTTTTTTTGCTGCCAGAAAGGCCATTGCCATGACTTGGAAGCAAACGGACCCTTTTGACAGAACGACCTTCCTCCAAAACCTCAACACGAAAATGCAATATGAGATCATGTTTGCCAAAAAATAGAGCACGTGCACTCTTCTGGAAACAATGGAATACATGGTTGCAGCATCCAGCATGTACTGTCTGCTTATAGCAGTAAAATACTACCCTTTTGTCAGCCTTCAAGTTATAGTTGGTATCAAGAAGAGGTCTTGTAACCTTTTTTTCACAATAAGGTATAATCCGCCCTATATACCAGGCTGAACAGCCTCACTCATTATTCCATTAAATATGTATATTATTATGTGTATGTATGGGTGGTTCCTGCGCTATCTGAGGTGGTGTTAATTCCTTCTTATTGCTGCACCACGATACTGGTACCAGGAACCAGTTGACACAGTGATTAAAATGGGGGGGTTTATGGTGCGCTTCAAAAGTGAATTAAACTCCAAAAAAAATGATCTAATTCTTAAAATATAGTTAATTTATTTGTTAGTGCTGTGCTTGTGAGGAATGGGGTGTTTATTTTTGGTAAATACGCATCCTTATAACCTTAAATATATAATAGTGCTTCAATAGGTCTTGTGATCAAATAAATCGTGAAATAAACAATTTTTAAATCTCTAAAGTGCTGGGTGCTATAATTCATCTATAAATACAAATAATGCAAAAAAAAGTCCTTAAAATCCTTAAAAAACAAATGGTGATTTAAATAAATGTCCGTTCTTCCAAATCACCATGAATAAAATAATCAAGTGTGTGACTTCAATCTCCAACTTAAACCACAAGGTGCTTCTGTGCAATTAAAGTGCTGTGACTTTCTCCTCCACCAGGTGTCACTTCTAGGTGCTCTAAACTCTCACCTCAGTAATATACATAAATCGCCTGTGTGTATATGTCTTTTCCCCCGATTTGGTGCTTCACGGCTCCTGTGTCCTATCTGAAGGGTCTTATCCGTGGTCCCGAAATGCCTCTAGGGGTCCGTGTTGGGGTACTTTTTACTATGGATTCCTTAACTGCTGCCACGACCTCAGGGGCTCATCAAATAAAGAGGGCCATCATGGTGCAGTATTAAAAACAATTTATTTCGCATTAAAATAAATGCACTTACATTCGGGGAGGAAGTCACGTGCCGTGACGTAACGCGCAGGAGGAGCCGCCGTAACCGGAAGTGACGTTGAGAATCGGAGCGAAGTTCTCCCAGCGCTAGCTACATTGTTTACATGCCTGTAACAAGCGGACCGAATGTAAGTGCATTTATTTTTATGCGAAATAAATTGTTTTTAATACTGCACCATGATGGCCCTCTTTATTTGATGAGCCCCTGAGGTCGTGGCAGCAGTTAAGGAATCCATAGTAAAAAGTACCCCAACACGGACCCCTAGAGGCATTTCGGGACCACGGATAAGACCCTTCAGATAGGACACGGGAGCCGTGAAGCACCAAATCGGGGGAAAAGACATATGCACACAGGCGATTTATGTATATTACTGAGGTGAGAGTTTAGAGCACCTAGAAGTGACACCTGGTGGAGGAGAAAGTCACAGCACTTTAATTGCACGGAAGCACCTTGTGGTTTAAGTTGGAGATTGAAGTCACACACTTGATTATTTTATTCATGGTGATTTGAAAGAACGGACATTTATTTAAATCACTATTTGTTTTTTAAGGATTTTAAGGACTTTTTTTGCATTATTTGTATTTATAGATGAATTATAGCACCCAGCACTTTAGAGATTTAAAAATTGTTTATTTCACGATTTATTTGATCACAAGACCTATTGAAGCACTATTATATGTTTAAGGTTATAAGGATGCGTATTTACCAAAAATAAACACCCCATTCCTCACAAGCACAGCACTAACAAATAAATTAACTATATTTTAAGAATTAGATCATTTTTTTGGAGTCTAATTCACTTTTGAAGCGCACCATAAAGGCCCCCATGTATATTATTATGTTTACCTGACCATGAACACATTGTCTTTTCGCCTTACTATTTTTTACTTATTGTGAATCTCTACATTCCCTTCATTAGTTTTTGTTCTCATTGACAAACTCCTGATCAATGTACTTGAGCAGAATAACCTCTTATGTTGGTAAATGTTGTTTTTGCTCTGCTTTCACTTATTTTAAATAAAATATACAATGAAAAACAATTGCTTGTGCTTGGACGTACCTCCTTGTGTGAACGAGCCCCAGACTGGTGTGCCTCAAGGATTGTGTGCATTTCTAAAGGGTACCCAAAATTTAAAGAGCACCTTTGGGCTTGCAAGGAGTATAAATTGTTTCCTTTATGAGTCCTTGAAGTGCCAGGACAGGAGAACCACACAAATAACCCCATTTTGGAATGCAAACACCCCAAGTTACTTTCTGAAAGACATGATGAGTCTTTGAAAATGTTGCTTTTTGTCACAGCCATTTTTGGAAAATTCCAAAAAGAAAATGCAAATGCATTTTTTTTACAAAGTTGGCAATGAGATATTTCTAACACACGGCATAAGTATTATTATAATACACCTCGAAACACATTCTGCTACTCCCCCCCCAAGTATGGCGATACTACATGTGTGAGACATTTTCACAGCAGAGCCACATAGAGAAACCCAATGACCACATTCATAAATTACACATCTAATTTTCTTACTACCTACCACATTTTTGGAGGCCCTTGAACACCAGGACAGTGAAAACACCCACAAAATTACCAAATGTTGGAGAGTAAACACCCCACAGTAGAGACATGGTAAGTCTTTTGAAGACTTAATTTTTTTGCAACAATTTTTTGGAAAATGTAGAAATAAAGTGAAAATGATTTATTTATTTATTTTTTTACACAAAGTTGTCAGTTAAGAGATTTTTCATACACTGCATTGGCATACTAAGAGTTTCACCCCAAAACACATTCTACTACTCTTCCTGAGTGTGGGGATAACACATGCGTGAGACTTTTTCAAAGTTGGGACAGATTATGTACAGGACATTGTATCTTGTGTATCTAACAAATCAATTGTATCAAAACTAGTGTACTGTAATACTCGTTTCTGTGTGAGTTGCCTGGGAATGTAGCAAGCCTAGCCTACTGGTACATGACGGTCCTCAGGAATGCCATATCACTGGCTAGAAAGTACAGGAGGATGAAGAAAAAGAAAACACAAGAATTCCTATGGTTTCAGAAGTTGGGACTGGTGTTTTACAGGAACATAGTCAGTTGGACATGCAGATGGGTCAGTTCAAGCAGCAGGCAGAGAACATGGTCATCAAACAGGCAAAGGATTGGCCCAAACAGAAGGCAGAATCATGGTCTGTACAGGCGGCAGGCAGAGGTAACACATTTTTGGCTTGCATTGGTCTGGCAACCCTGAGACCTGTGTGGCAGCAATCAGGAATACTGTTGCTGGCATGCACCGGTCTGGTGAGGTGGTGATCAGGAACACTGTTGCTGACTGCTCTGGGGACACTGTACCGATGCGGTGGCGATCAGGGATACTGTTGATAGCTGCACTGGCTCTGCTGTAACTAGCGATCAGGAACTTTGTTGCTAGCTACACTGGTCTGCTGACATTGTCGCTGGTGTTTCAGTGATCAGTAACACGGTTGATGGCTGTACTGGCCTGGTAACAGTGGAATTGATGATAAGGAACACTGTTGTTGGTTTACACTGACTCGGTGACACTAGCATTGGTGTGGGAGAAATCCGGAACACTGTTGCTGGCATTTGGCAGTGATCAGGAAAACTGTTGTTGGTTGCATTGGTTTGGTTTGGCTGCCATCAGGTACACTCTTTCTAGCTACACTGGTGTAGCGACACTGTGGTGTGATGGTGATCAGAGACATTGTGACTGGCTGCACTATTCGGCTCCATGCACACTGGACTTTATAAAAAAAAAGCCAGTAGCATTAGCTGAAGAATGCTGTAGAGTAAGTTATTCAGTAGTTTTTGGCATTTTTTTAAGCTGTAGCATTTTAAGCTGTAGCATTTTTAGCTTTTGTTTTTGTTTTTTGTAAAACTATACTCCCATAACAGCTTATGGCTCAAAAACGCTGAATAGCCATGTTTTTCAGTGTTTTTTTTTTTTTTTGGTGTTTTCCAGCTTTTATCAGAGTTGGAGCATTTTTACAGCTGAAAAACTCCTCTCAAAACCCACTAGTTCTGGGGTTTTTTCCAGCCAGAAAACGCCCCTGCCAAAAACTGCCTTTATTTGACCTAGGATAACATGCTGGAGAGTTTACTGGCTGTAGAAAAAAACGTCTGATGCCTAAAACAGCGGCTGTAAAAACATCCAGTGTGCATGAGGCCTTAGGGCTCACATGTGAGGTTGGGTGTTGGTAAAACTTCACAGGCATGCATGAGGCATTGGAGGACATACAGATATATCCTCCCGATTTGACAAAGCTCTTTGCTGGGCTGTTTATATGCAGTGGCTGCTGGACAAGAGGTGATTAATATGTATATTTAAAATGTGTAAACTTTTATACTTAATTTTGAATCTGATTTGTAGCTAAGGAAATATCATTTGGTTTCTTAATTTGGCACATAAACCCTAATCAGCCAGTCGTTAGAATACTTGAGTGAATACTACTAAGAGTTGTATAAATAAGAAATGTGCATAGCTATTGGTCCTGTGAATCTGCATGTAAATTCTTTCTGTGCAAATGCTGGAAAAATGAAATGCTGCTAGGCTATTTACTCTCCAGGTTAGGTGTTCTTTATTCATTAGAATTGCACAAGTCAGAAAAAATACTATATTAGGATCACTAGATGGAGATGACAATCATAGTTAATACGTTTTTTGCTATGATCCTCCGCTCTATCTAGTGGCTATAATGCAGTATTCTCAAGCTGTTCTTATGATTGAGGCACATCTGACCTGAAGTGAAAATGGTTGAATACCATTCGAAGTTGCCAGCAGTAACATTTGTGGTCCTTGATCCGCCATATGTTCACTGTGGCTGGATCGGCAATTAGATCGGTCTTTACTATTGCCCTGGTGTCGCAAGCTATGAGGAAGTGGGCAAAACTTCTACACAGGAACCTGGAGGGGGTACAGCTCCCCCCTGTCTTTGCGGAGCTAGCAGATCAGTTGGTCCAAGGGCTACAGTTTGTCTGTGAAGCCTCTTTGGATGCTGCTCCCTTGATTTCTAGATTGTCTCAGCTGTGGTCCTGCAGTGTATTATCTGACTAAAATGCTGGTCTGCGGACCAGGCTTCTAAGAAGGCCTTATCCGATCTTCCATTTGTGGGGGATTGCCTGTTTGGAGCTTCCTTGAATGACGTCATCAAAGAGCTCACAGGTGGAAAGGATACTCTTCTTCCTCAGACTTCCATGGGTAAGGAGTCCCGTCGCAGACGTGAGCCTTTCTTTTCGACTCACAAGTGGCCTTTTCGTCCCTCAGGGTCTCAAGACAAGGGATCTAAGCCCTTCAGGGCCTCCGCCGGGGGTTCTAAGAGATCTTGGTCCGGCAAACTACGAGCAGGTTCTGCCAGACCTCCACATAAAGGGGCGCCCGCACCTTTATCTGAAGTCTGGGGACGTCTTCGCTGATTTCCAGATCCTTGGACCTCCCTGATTCAGGCCAAGTGGGTCCACAAAGTCATTCGAGAGGTTCTTCACTTCTAACCTGCACTTGTCCCCAAATCGCTTTCTATGGGGCAGTGCAAGACTAGTTACTTCAAGGGGTGATTGTTTCGGTTCCGAAATCGGAACATTTTCAAGGTTTTTACTCAAACCTGTTTACAGTTCCCAGGAAAGAAGGCAAGGCGCGTACAATTCTGGAACTCAGGGCGCTAAACTGCTTTGTACGGGTACAGAATTTCCGAGTGGAATCCATTTGCACAGTTGTGAGGTCCCTACATCAGGAGGATTTCCTCGCCTCCATCGACATCAAGGACGCCCACATTCACATCCTGATATGTGCCGCCCACCAGCACTTTCTCCGCTTTGCCGTGGGCGAGGAACACTATTAGCTTGTGGCGTTACCCTTTGGTCTCGCCGGCGCTCCTCGGGTTTTCACAAAGGTATTGGCCCCGTTGCTAGCATTGCTGGGTCAGCGGGGGATAGTGGTACTGCGGTATGTGGACAATCTGCTTTTGCAAGCAAAGTCTTCGACTGCTCTGTTGGCCAACTTGGAGATTACTCTGTGAACTCTGAGGGAATTTGGTTGGACTCTGAATCTTCAGAAATTTGCTCTTGTTCTGTCCACAAGCCTGGACTATCTGGGTCTGACGCTGGACTTGGCCTCAGCCAGAGTGTTTCTTCCTCTGGATAAGCTTCAGAAATTGCAGGAAGCAATTCAGCTTCTGCTGCCCAGCAGACGGTCATCTCTTCAGACTTGCATGTGAGTGCTGGGCTTGATGGTGTCTATCATTGAGGCGGTTCCCCTTGCACAGTTCCATACGCGTTCTCTGCAAAAGGAGATTCTGGTGAAATGTAACAAGGATCCTCAGTCTCTAGACAACCTGATCCTGTTGAGCCAGAGTACGAGAGGGTCCCTGGTTTAGTGGCTTCGTTCTCTGGCACTTTGTCAGGGAAAATAATTTCTTCCCCTGTACTGGATGGTCGTCGCCAATGACGCCAGCTTGTCCAGGTCGGGAGCCGCCCTCGGCACAGAGTGTGCTCAGGGGGTCAGGACTCTGGAAGAGTCCAGGCTACCGATCAATGTACTGGAGCTTCGAGCGATCAGACTTTGTCTGGCTCATTGGACAAGTCCTCTCCAGGGGTGTCTGGTATGGATTCAATCAGACAATGCCACGGCCGTGGCCTATTTCAATCACCAAGGGGGCACAAGAAGTAGCTGGCATTCTCAGGTGGGCAGAACAAATCGTTCCAGCCCTCTGCTGTACACATTACAGGGGTAAAAAACTGGCAGGCAGATACTGGCCAGGCTGGTTGTCGATGCCCCTTAGAAAAATCCTCTCAGTTAAGATCTGCTGTCCCAAGGGCCAATATTCCATCCTGCTTTACTGTCGCTGGTTTTGACAGCTTGGCTGTTGAAAGCCATGTGCTGAAGGATGGAGGTTTTTTCTGAGTCAGTGATTCCTACGCTGTGAAAAGCTAGAAAATCTACTTCTAGAAAGATTTACCATTGTACTTGGAAGATGTACATTGTGTGGTGTGAATCCCTCAAGGTTCACCCTCGCTCCTTTTCGGTGACTCGGATCTTGGCTTTCCTCCAACAGCGCCTGGCCTTGAGTTTTCTTTCAACGTCCATTGGCCACACATTCCCTGGTGCGTACCTTTATCCAGGCAGTGAGACATTTGGTTCCTCCCAGTGCGGTCTCCATTGCCGCCGTGGGACCTCAATTTGGTGTTGTCAGTTTTCCAGAAGCCTCCCTTTGAAGATATTTGCGAGGTTCCCCTGCTTATGTTATCCCAAAAGGTTGCCTTTTTGGTGGCTATCTCTTCTGCGTGCAGGGTGTTGGAGCTGGCAGCGCTGTCTTGTCGTTGACCCTACCTGGTGGTGGTTCACAAGGATAAGGTGGTTCTTCGTCCATGTCCGTCGTTCATTCCGAAGGTCATCTATGATTTTCACTTGAATGATGATATCGTGTTGCCTTCCCTGTGTCCCAGGCCTAAGCATCCTAAGGAAGTTGCTTTGCATTCCCTGGATGTGGTTCGGGCAATAAGGGTGTACCTGCAGCTACGGATTCTTTTAGAAGTCAGACTCACTATTTGTCCTCACGGAAGGACCTCACAAAGGGCTGGCTGGTTCTGCTGTGACCATTTCCAGATTGATCAGACTGTGGTTCAGGCTTATTCCATTAAGGGTCAGGTTCCTGCTTTCCCTGTTAAGGTGCTTAGTGCCTCCTGGGCCTTCCATCATCAGGTGTCAGTGCGGCTGGTTTACAAGGCAGCTTCCTGGTCGTCTGTGCACACGTTCACGAGTTTTAGAAGGTGGATGGCTTCTTCAGATGCTTTCTTCTGCTGCAAGGTTTTGCAGGCTGCTTGTCCTCTTTGAGGGTGTTATACCTGAAGGGTTTCACATGTACTGTCACCTTAAGGCTGGCTCCACCCAGGAGTGATGACAGGGGTCAAGGGGCAGAGTGGCTATCTTGGAGACATGTAAGAGATGTATTGATATACAGAGCTGTCCTGTAATGCTGTACAGAGAGTACTGAATAAACAACCGTTGTTCCAGACCAGAGTCCTGTGTCTCTCACAACACGGAGAATATAACAGTGGCGACGAGGATGGGATTTACAAGGTTACTATCCGTGTGAGAAAAGAAAGAAAGAAAAAATAAAAAACTCTGGATTGTCAGCTGGATACAAACACTCACAGAGCCCAGCAGGAAAATGTCATTGATCGGGACATTAAGTGAATTTGATGGAGAACAGACATCGTGGAGTTCCTGGATTGAGAGACTAGTACAATATTTTTATGCAAATGCCATCCCAGGCAACAGGCAAGTAGCAGTATTTCTGACACTGGTTGGTGCTAGGACATATGACACTCTTGGGGATCTCCTTTTCCCTGAAAAACCAGCAACTAAGACTTTGGCAGAGCTCCTGACCCTGTTAGGAAATCACTTCCAGCCTAAACCACTAGAGATTGCAGAAAGATTCCGGCTCTATCAGCGGCAGCAGCAGCTGGGTGAAGATATTAAGGCTTATGTGCTCGCCCTTCGCAGACCAGCCTCAACCTGTTCTTTTGGGGAGTACTTACCGACTGCACTGAGGGATAAGTTTGTCATGGGACTAAATAGTGAGTCTAGCCAAAAGAGACTGTTAACAGAGAAAGACCTTACCCTTACAAAGGCAAGTGAGATAGCTTCAGTGATGGAAATGGCTGTGAAAGATACAGAGGCATTGAACCCCCAGAGCAGAAGGGAAGAGGTTAAAGAGGAAGTTTTCAGAACAGCACTCAAGCCAACTGCAGCTAACTGTAAAAATAGACCCTCACCAATCCGGGAGTCCGCTTGCTACCGTTGTGGGAATACAGACCATGATCACAAAGTCTGCTGGTTTAAGGATCAGCTCTGTCATCATTGTGGTAAGGTAGGCCATCTGAAACGAGTCTGCCGTAGTAAGAAGGTGCGAAATAAACAAACTCTGAACACCAGGACAAAGGCATATATGGTGGGAAGATATACATCCTCATCTTAATTAGAGGATGAGGAAGTGCTCCACAGATTGGACATACATCATATGCATTCAGCACCCTCAGCAATGACTGTAGAGGTAACCGTGGAAGGAAAGAAACTCAAGATGGATGTAGACACAGGAGCAGCAGTTTCAGTTATCACCCAGAAACAATGGAGAAAACTTCTGATCCGAACAACTGTCCGTCCAACACCAATCAAACTGCAGACATACTCAAAGCAGATACTCCACCCACTGGGTTACGTGAAAGTACAGGTATCCTACAAGGGTCAGACGAAACGAATGCCATTGTATATCCTAGAACATGGGGGTCCCCCTCTCTTTGGGAGAGACTGGATTGCTCACTTTGGCATGCCAGACATCGCCATTAACCCCTGCAACACCATGACCATCCCTTCAGGGGATGAAGAGGGATGGGTGGAATCCCTGAAACAGCGATTCCCACAAGTCTTTGATCACCATTTGGGGAAAATAAAGCATGACTGTGTGAGACTCGGGCTGAAACCAAATGCCCAGCCTAGGTTCTTCAAAGCTCGGACGGTACCTTTCGCACTCCGAGCAGGTGTGGAAGCTGAACTAAGCCAGCTGGAGGAACAAGGTGTCATCTCAAAGGTAGAGCACAGCGAGTGGGCATCACCAGTTGTACCAGTAAAGAAAGCCAATGGGGACTTACGCATTTGTGGCGATTTCCGCATGGCACTAAATTCTCAACTGGAGATAGACCAGTATCCCCTACCCAGAGTAGATGCCATTTTTGCCTCTCTTGCAGGAGGTCAAAAGTTCACCAAGCTTGATCTCAGGCAAGCTTATTTACAGTTTGAGGTCCACCCTTCGTCCCGCAAGTTTCTAACCGTCAACACTCACAAGGGACTGTATGAATACAATCGGATGGTGTTTGGTGTAGCCTCTGCCCCACCAAAATGGATGAGATTTTGGTGGACATTCCTTTCACACAGTGCCTGTTAGATGACATGCTCATCACGGGCCTGACAGACCAGGAACACAAGCGTAACGTGGAGCTTGTGTTGGCCAGACTCCAAGAGCAGGGTCTAAAAGTGAACTTAGCGAAATGCCAATTCATGGTACCTAAATTGGAGTTTTGTGGCCACCTTGTGGATGCAGAGGGTATACACACCACGGAAGCCAAAGTTGATGCTTTAGTAAAAGCTCCAGGCCCAACCAACGTCCAACAGCTGCGATCATACCTGGGCTTGCTGAACTATTACCACAAATTCCTGCCGGATCTAGCACACACTTTGTTTCCATTAAACAAGCTTTTGGAGAAACACTCCAGATGGAACTGGTCGGCTGCATGCCAACGTACTTTTGAAGTTTCTAAGCGAAAGCTGTTGGCGTCACGCATGCTCGTGCACTATGACCTCCAAAGGCCTCTCACCTTGGCTTGTGATGCCTCACCCTATGGTCTAGGGGCTGTACTATCTCACGTTTTACCAGATGGGTCAGAGAAACTTGTGGCATTCACCTACAGGTCCTTGACAAAAGCAGAAAGCAATTACTCTCACATTGACAAAGAGGGTCTGGCGCTCATATGGGCAATTAAGAAATTTCATCTTTATCTGTATGGTAGGGAATTCACCATACAAGAATTAAACAAAGGCATTCTCCTCAAGGTGGGATTTTGTCGGCAAACAATACAAAATATGTAGAAAATATATGATAAAATCATTCATTTTATTAAATAACATGAATTAGCAATTGAGTATTACATTATTTACATACAATAAAAAATGTATCAACAAGCATTAAAGAACATAACATGCATGGATCAAGAGAAAATCCTTGGGGTAGTGAACCCCCTGCAGTTGAAAGTGAGAAAAGTCCTACTCCAACGCGTTTCAAACTTTTGGAACAGACAGTTCCGTTCTTCCTCAGGGAAATGGACTTAAAACTCTAAGAAAAGAAAAAAGAGACAAGGTATAATGATGTGATATAACTGCATATAGTGGGTAAGGCACATCCCTTTGTGAGTGCCAATATATGTATGGATATATGCCGAGATTGTTAGACTGACCATATGAAGAGGGGGGGGGGGGAAATGTGGGAAAAAACCATCCCAACAGATCCTTTATCCGTCCAAAAATTATTGTGTATCCATAAATACATTTCCAAGGCTTGTATGTTTCCCCAGTGCGTGTCTCACATCCTCCTTTTCAAAGGGGTCAAAATCCATGCCTCTATCCTGTAGGACCGCAGTAAAAAAGAAGAAAAATAATTACCAAAAGACCGGCAACTCCTCTGTGTTGCCAAAAAAAAAACACAGCCTATATCTGTATAATTTGTGTATTCCCCTGGTTTCCAAAAAAAGAGAAAAGGGGGGGGGGAAGGGGAGAGAGAAAACCCCCCCGAGCAAGACAGGGCTACATTAACATGAAAAAAAAACGATGGTTCTAAGCAAGTTGATCAATGTATTGCTAAAAAAGGAGGGTAAAAAATGACCCTCTGTGTCCAAGTGTAGCATGTAAAAGTGGTCCAACCTATCCTCGGGAGGACCCAAAAACATGCCTACCGGACAAATTTTCCTAAAAAAAAAAAAAGGGTGGTTTGTATATATGTAGCCCAATTCTCAAAATGGATATGTACTTACTCTTCCAGAGGCCAGAAGGGATTCCAGCAAAAGGAGCCAAAAAGGGGGAAATTCCCTGATATGGAATCTGTTTTGAGAGAAAAAAACCTCCAAATTGCAAAAGAAAGGGGACTTCTCAAACAAGGGGTCCCCAAGCACAAAATTCTCCCATCAAAAACAGAGCACCCCTCCAATGAGGGGGAGCTCCGGGAGATCACAACCGATCACGGACCTCGGCGTCCTAGAAATGGGCGCCAGCGCGGAGAACGCAGCGCTGGGCCCGCCCCTCCTTCCACCGGATGTGACGTCATGTGTGGCGTCCACACCGGAAGTCCATCAAGACACCGGAAGCGGCACGCCTCGCGAAGACGAGGCTGCCGCTGCGTTCTGACGTTAGGGGAAGAAGAACCAATGGCCGCGTGCGCGGGTGCTGGTTGGCCACCACGATCCAAATGGGAGGGGAGGGGAAACAATTCCCCTCACCGTCCCCAAGGACCCCGGAGGTAAATCCCGCCCACATATACAGAGGCACTCTGCAGAGGGGGCAGGACACCATCTCACCCGCGCCGGACAGGAAGAGACATGGAGCAGACCAAAAGACCAGGAGAAAAGGGAGGCTTTGCACCGGCCAATATATTGTATTGGAAAACATTAAATTCACTGACTAGACTAATACCAAGAGGACCCCCCCTAAAAATTAGAAATTACAGAGGAGAAAACATCCCCTTAGTCGATGGCAAGGACATCAGATCTCCGTCCCCAGGGGGGAGACAGAGAAGTGTTAAAGGGGGAAATTTCTACAACAACCAAGGCAAAAAGGGGATGTAAAAGATCCTACATATAATGCCCATCCTATGCAGTCATTATGTCACATCAGAAGCACATGATTTGTCACCTATGCACAGAATCGCCATCTATGATAAATCCATACAAAAATACCCTTATTGACAAGGGAACATTTGATATTATATATGTGCATAGATTTGTCTCTCTCTCAATATGAAACAAAAAATAATAATAATAAAGCTTGAATCATTATATAAATTCTGAAAACTTTTTACAAACAAATATTGCAGAAGCATATATTGCAGAAAAAACACCCTGCTTGATCCTGAAAAGACAGGATTGGTATGTACGGCAGCATCAGAATCACACATATAGAATAAATAAAAGAAAAGAAAAAAATAAATTGAAAAAATAGAAAAAAATGAAGGAAAAAGGAGGGAAGGGAGGAAGGTAGAAGGAGGGGGAGGGGAAGGGAGAAAAGGGTGAATGGAAGTGAGGCAATGGTTAATCTGTCTTGCCTGAACTAAAGCCAGACAGAAAAGGTCTGAAACTCTCGGTCTCATTGAGACCAGGGGGGAACGTCGCTCGGAGGGCCCTGATCCAACGTGCCTCCTTCTGGAGGAGGACCTTGTTCCAATCGCCCCCCCCTGATGGAATGTGAGTGCGGTCCAGGACAGTGAAGTTCACCGAGGGCATCTGCTAGCCGTGGGGGCCAGCAACGTGCCTCCCAAGAGGCAAATAGGGGTTGCCGACCCTCATGCTGGCCAGATGTTTGCCCACCCAGTCATGGAACTCCTGTCTGGTTTTACCCACATAAAAGGAACCGCACTCACACTCCATCAAGTAGACCACCCCCCTGGTCTTGCAGTTGGCAAAATGCCTTAATCTGAAGGGCTTGCCATTGGGCAAAATGAAGGTGGTACGTTGTTGAATGAAGGGACAGCTGATACATGATCCGCAGAGGTAGGTGCCCCACACCCTGCATGGATCACGAGGTGAATCACCCCTGAACTCGCTATGCACCAGCTGCTCACCAATTGATCCGGCCCTGCAATGCACTATTGATGGATTTTTTGTGATGAATTTGGAGATAGTGGCATCTTCAGTCAAAATATGCCATATGGTTTTTTCAAAACCTTAGCAATCTTCTGGTGCTCATTAGAGTATCGTGTAATCAATCTTACACTTTCCTCTTTCTTCGGGACATTCTCTCTGAAAATTAGATCCCTCCTGTTTAACACTCTCACCTTGTTGAAGGACTTTCTGAGAGCCGACTTAGTGTATCCCCGAACTAGCAGTCTCTGCGTTAGCTTGTCTGCCTCCATCTGAAAGTTTTCAAAGGTGGTACAGTTGCGCCTAAGTCGCAAAAACTGACTATAGGGGATAGATCTAAGTAGAGGCTCGGGATGGAAGCTACTAGCATGGAGGATGGTATTGCCAGCGGTCTCCTTCCGGAAGAGGCCACTGGTCAATTTGCCATCCTCCTTCTTGCGTATGGTGAGATCCAGGAAATCTATATGATGGGTGTTAAACACCATAGTGAAGAATTAATTGAAACTGTTCTTATTGAGGAATTCCAAAAATTCCCTCAGCAAGGTGGGAGATTGATCCCAAATCAAAAATACATCATCGATGTATCTCTGCCACATGAGAATGTGGCAGGTATACATCGCAAGGCTCTCATCCGAGAAAAGAAAACGCTCCCACTCCCCCAGGTACAGGTTGGCATAGGTGGGGGCACAGCATGTGCCCATGGCCACCCCCTGTACCTGGAGGTAGTGGGAGCCTCCAAAGGAGAAAATATTGTGCCTAAGAATGGGAATTCACCATTCTGACTGATCATAAACCACCCCTTCAGATCTTTAGCCCTGACAAAGGCATCTCCCAGACGACTGCGGCCCATCTTCAACGCTATGCCCTATTCTTGGGAGCATATAGCTACAAAATCCAGTATCGCAGCCATGATGCTAATGCGGACGCCATGTCCCGTCTGACAAGGACATTAACAGACTCTTCTCCACCTGTCAAGAGTTGTCGTTACACCAGCCTGTCCTTTCTGTCTTCCGGGGAAGTAGCAGCCCATACAGCCAAGGATACCTTCCTTAAGACAATACTCTGGGTACGGTACGGTTGGCCTGCAACTGTCACACAGGATTATGAACCTTACTTCCGTAGGCGTCTGGAATTAACTGTGGCTGGCAACTGTGTTTTATGGGGAGACCCTCCGGAGACACATTCTGAACTTGCTACATACTGGTCATCCTGGGGGCACACGTATGAAACAAAAGGCCCGAGACTATGTGTGGTGGCCGAACCTCGAATCCAATATCACGACATATGTGAATGCGTGTGCTGGATGTGCACAAAATGCAAGAGACCCTCCTCGAGGGTGCGTCCAGCCCTGGACTTGGCCCACGGTTCCCTGGTTTCGCCTATACTTGGACTTTGCAGACCCGATCAGAGGACACACCTTTTTGATCATTCTTGATGCCCATTCAAAGTGGCCTGAGGTCATTCCTGTTACCCAGCCGACGACTAAGTGACAATTTCCATACTGTTACATCTCGCTGCTACGTTTGGATACCCCAGAGAAATTGTCACAGACAAACGGTGCACAATTCACAAGCCAGGAGTTTCAGAGTTTCCTGACTGCCCACAACATCAAACACAAGTTGACCGCACCTTACCACCCGGCTACAAATGGTCAAGCAGAAAGGTTTGTACAGACCTTCAAACGCTATTTCAAAGCTACTGTGGCTACAAGTAAACAATAGTCCCCGTCACCCCAGCAGCTGGACTCCTTCCTTTCTGCTTACAGAACCACACCACATGCAACCACTGGGAAATCTCCAGCTGAACTTCTTTTGGGTCGGCAGCCATGGACTGTTTTGGACATGCTCCGCCCTCAAACGGTCCAGGAACATGTACGGCAGTCCCAAGACAAGAGGGTCGAACACAACGAGATTCCCCGGTTTACAGCCCAGCAAAAGGTATGGGCCCGATCTTATGGCGGTTCCAACACTCGTTGGCTTCCTGCTATCGTCGCAGAGACTTTGGGAACCAAAATGTATAGGGTCTGCCTGGAAGATGGTTCCATTTGCAGACGGCATGCGGACCAATTGCTTCCTCGTTCTCAGCTGCCCGAATCCCTGACATCGGCTGCATCTCCAGTGTCTCAAGGTTCTGCTCCTACCGGATCAGGAGGCATTGAGACTGATGTTTGGGGGGGACTCTGAACTTTTGAACTTAGCTCCAACAGAGCCCTCCAGCCCTGGTCCAGAGGTCTGTTCACCCTCTGAGCTAGGGGATCCCCTCTTGGCCCCGCCGGTGTCCATTCCGGCCAGCCCTGCTTCCTCCGGCCCCGAGTCGCTGGGTGCCCGTCCTCAACGACGCTGTCGCCCTCCTGACCGGTTTCAAATGCAAGAGCGGTTACAAGACTTTCGACGGGCCCGCCGAAAGTGATCCGCTGCCATGTTCTCCCCGTAGCGTCCCTGGAAGTTGTTCTCACATCCGGACGCGGAAGAACCCATGTAAATCTCCTGAGTTGGAGGACTGTATTGGACAATTATGAGTTACTGTTTTATGCCTGTTCTCATTTTGTTTTGTTGTTTTTTTTTTTTTGTGTTTTTTTTTTTTTGGATGGACGGAAGGTGTTATACCTGAAGGGTTTCACATGTACTGTCACCTTAAGGCTGGCTCCACCCAGGAGGGATGACGGGTCAAGGGGCAGAGTGGCCATCTTGGAGACATGTAAGAGATGTATTGATATACAGGGCTGTCTTGTAATGCTGTACAGAGAGTACTGAATAAACAACCGTTGTTCCAGACCAGAGTCCTGTGTCTCTCACAACACGGAGAATAAAACAGAGGGTGTTTTATATTTTTTTCTGGTGAGCTCCAGTTGTTGATAGTTGAGCTCCATGTTTCCTGGTTGGCTATGTTTATCCTTGGGGAATGTTGTTTTTTTCTTACTGTTACCACCCCATCATGTTTGACACTGCTTTGTGTCATGAAGCAATAGGAGGGGAGAAGCCGCTCAGGTGTGTGTTCCAAGACCTGGTGCAGGTCAGATCCGTAATCCAAGAACTGTAGAAATCCAAAATTTGAGACCGCACTCGAGGTATATGTTGAAATCAAAAGATATCCTTTATTCTTCATAAATGAAATAGACAGTGTGCAGACAGACGTGCCAGGTTGACGCGTTTCACGTCGCTGTAGGTCGCTTACTCATCACCACACAATGAGATTTCGAAAGTCGGCAAGCATTTGTAGATAGACAGATAGGTGGAACAAGGCGGTGTAATCACACACACCTCGAGCCAATTAAATTAATGAAACAAATGAGTGCCAACTCTTCGAAATGTCAAGGTGAAAATTGTTATTGACACATAAAGACCCACCAAGGGGAAACATTAAACAATGTAAAAAGAGTGAAAAAAACAAATGAAACTGAATAAAATCACGTAACATTGTAAAAATTGGAAAATTGCAATGGGGACAGATATGGATCCTGCTCCTTCAATATCAGTGAACAAGAAGAACTATCTACATAACCAGTATGTAATAGTATAAAGTTAGTGAAAAATTATGAATGGATCCCTCTATGTAGGGGAAGGGGGAAAAGTGGGTCATCCCATATAGTCATAACGATGAGGAGCTATGTCCGTCAATGAACGAAAGAGAAAATGGGATTTTTAACTTACCGTAAAATCCATTTCTTTTATGTTCATCGACAGGCACAGCACCCGCCCCTCTATGGATTTTGTTTTTTTCTTTTCTGACACTGCTTGTAACAAAACTGAATACCTATCACAGAGAGTGGGAGTATACCCCCTGCGACTGCCCCTTAGGTGTAGTCAAGTTTTTCTCTACCTAGTGTCCTATTCCTGTAGAGGGCAGTATAAACCAAATAGTCATGAAGATGAGGAGCTGTGTTTGTCAATGAACATCAGAGAAATGGATTTTACGGTAAGTCACAAATTCCATTATTCTATCCATTTAACAACTTACCATAAAGTCCATAAGTCATTTGAAATTCCACTTTTATTAGAAACATGCAATTTAGTTTGGTTATATTTTTTCTTTCCAGCATTATAAAGTCAACAGTGACTGGGTGAAACTAGGAACTTTATATGTCAATATCTGTACAGGACATGAAAATATAACAGATTTAAAGAACTTTTCACAATGCATTGCTGAAGCTCTAATGAAGGAGTCCATTGATGACAGACCAGATGTTCCTTATTGTGAATTTGTAGACACAAGTAAGTATACATGTAACGCTTTTCTGACGTGGTTGCTTTAGCTGAAATAGGAGCCATATCATTTTTGGTTGGGGGGAGTACCGCGCTTTAAAGTGCTTGATGTGACATTAATTAAATCATATAAATATGTGAAAAAATGCCTTAGTGCTTCTCCATATAATATTCACAAAATATGTATCACAATGTACAAAATTATTCAATCAAATAATATAATTCATAAATAATTAGGTGGAATAATCTACTAAATAAAATTAATAATTCTTAAAATAACAATCCATATATAATATAAAGTGATACAAAATATATATAAAAAAAATTCTTAGTACGTGTCCATTTAATAAAATTATTTTAGTGCTCTTAAATAGGTGGTATCAATATAAAGTGCTGAAGTGTCCTTTAAATAAATATATAAATATGTGGTGAACAGCAAAAACTTCTTCTCCAAGTTTCACATGCAGGTGCTCTTTTGTGCGGTGCCCACTAGGTGTCCTAAGCGCTCACCTCAATGCTCTTTATATAAAGCCTTAAGTTGTATGCCTCAGCGTACTGCTCCTTTCTCCTTATTGGCGTACGGGTACCATAGTAAAATATCGATTTTTTTTCTCCCTTATATATGCAGCAATATACCAGGGATACTTGCGAACCTTTATGCCTCCAAACAAAACCAAAGCGGGCCAAGATAGTGAAGTACGTTCCTTATATTTTATTAAATAAAGCAGAGTAACACTCACATTGTATTCCGTCTTGTTCAGAGCATAACAAACAATCTTTGCCGATACGTCACTTCCAGTTGGCTATCCTACGCGTTACGCTGCGCGCCCACGCAGCTTCTTCCAGGGATAGCCAACCGGAAGTGACGTATCGGCAAAGATTGTTTGTTATGCTCTGAACAAGACGGAATACAATGTGAGTGTTACTCAGCTTTATTTAATAAAATATAAGGAACGTACTTCACTGTCTTGGCCCGCTTTGGTTTTTTTTGGAGGCATAAAGGTTCGCAAGTATCCCTGGTATATTGCTGCATATATAAGGGAGAAAAAATCGATATTTTACTATGGTACCCGTACGCTAATAAGGAGAAAGGAGCAGTACGCTGAGGCATACAACTTAAGGCTTTATATAAAGAGCATTGAGGTGAGCGCTTAGGACACCTAGTGGGCACCGCACAAAAGAGCACCTGCATGTGAAACTTGGAGAAGAAGTTTTTGCTGTTCACCACATATTTATATATTTATTTAAAGGACACTTCAGCACTTTATATTGATACCACCTATTTAAGAGCACTAAAATAATTTTATTAAATGGACACGTACTAAGAATTTTTTTTATATATATTTTGTATCACTTTATATTATATATGGATTGTTATTTTAAGAATTATTAATTTTATTTAGTAGATTATTCCACCTAATTATTTATGAATTATATTATTTGATTGAATAATTTTGTACATTGTGATACATATTTTGTGAATATTATATGGAGAAGCACTAAGGCACTTTTTCACATATTTATATGATTTAATTAATGTCACATCAAGCACTTTAAAGCGCGGTACTCCCCCCAACCAAAAGTATCTGTATTGTGTAGGTTACCAATTACAGTACCTGCAGCATTAAAGGCGAGAATTTAAATAACTAGAGAGACAGCGCGAGAATTTCACCAACCCCCTTTACATACAGGAGCCATATCATACCCATCAGTTCAAATATTAATACCTGCTTAATGTTCTGACCACTGATGCAGATCTGTATTGGAGTTGCAGATTTTGTGAAGCTCACTTAAAGGGTATGTATACCCACAACATTTTTTATTTTCTCAGTTTTTCATAGAGTAGGTGACGGTTAAACTCCCTGTCAGTTTACTGTTTTCCTGTCTGTGTCCCATTAGAGAGATTTCTATTCACTTCCTGGCTTAGAGACCGAACAGCAAGTCTTAAAAAATCTACCAAGTTAAAGGAATTCCTTTCTTTGACAGTTGTCACCATAACGAATATCGCCAAGAATTTTCCAGTTCTAGCGACAACTGTAACTTTAGAATTTTTCTTTTTCTATATTGCTGATAATTGTTACCAGGATAGAAAGGGTGAATCTGCACAGCAGGGACATGAAAAGCAGTAAAAGCTGCTAAAGTTCTAACCTTTCCCCACCCTACCCAAAACTAAAAATAAAAGCTTGATTATACATAAACTTCAGCAGTTTAAAAGGATAATGGTTCCTGCTCAATCTGATTATGTTTATTTTTAAAGGATAGTTCACCTTTACAGAAAAACTGCCTATGCAGGTAAGGGATGTGTGTAGATTAAAATAAACTGTGCATCTCTGACTAAAGTTGAATGAAGCCCTGGCTATAGGTGTAGGCCATTTACATACCTTATGAAGCCTGACTTGAATACTCCCAGCATGTTGCTAAGTGAGGCCTAGTCATCAATGCTCACCTCCACCATCACAGGAGTGAGCTGTTATTTATTTTAAACCCCCTCTCATACTCTCTCTCCCCTGATGTAATAGGTCAGCATTTGAGAGCTCACTCCTGTGATAGTGGAGGTGAGCAGTGATTACTAGGCCTCACTTAGCAACATCCTGGAAGTACTTATGGCTCCACTCGGACCTTCTTGGCTCGGTTTTGCTTTTCCACTGTATGGTACCGCATGGTACAGTGTTGGAACGGTTCGGTACGGTTTGCTTTTCCACTAATAGTAAGTGGGTGGGATAACAACGATTCTCTGACCAATCAGTGGCTAGTAGTGACAAACAGTCATGGCTTCATGCAAAGGATTGTGGGATATGGTACCGGTACGGCCTTCTTGGAACCACAACCGAGGTGGTACTGTTTAGGCGAGCCGTACCGTTCAGTTCCATGTAGTGGAAAAGCCCCACCGTACCGAACCGCTCCAACACCATACCATGCGGTACCATGCAGTGGAAAAGCGAGCCAAACCATTCAGTTCCATGCAGTGGAAAAGCGCCATAAGAAACATCCTGGGAGTATTCGAGTCAGGCTTTTTAAGGTATGGCCTATACCTATAGCAAGAGCTTTATTCATCTTTTGTCAGAGTTGCACAGTTTGTTTTTATCCACAGATGCCGCTTATCTGCATAGGCAGTTTTGTGGTAAAGGTAAACTATGCCTTTGAAGTTAAACTTTTTTAAACTGATGGTTTAGTATGTATGCTGTCATATTATATGGATTATCTGAAAGCAGAGCAGTACTCTTCTGACAGGCTCTTTCATTGAAACTTTGGTAGAGCGGTCTGTTAAGATATGAGTGGTTGCTCTAACTCACTGGTGTATAAAAAAATTTCAGCATGAGCTTCTGAGCTGTGTCGATAGGCTTTTCCTAGTTGTACGTTGCAGGACACCGGAGAGTAAATTCTTTAGACTAGTTTCACTTCCAGGTCATTGGACACTGGCAAATAGAGCCTGACACCACACAACATAACTGCTCCCACTCCCTGCATTGCCTCAGTGTTTTTCTCATTTCCAGTGGTGATATGCCTATCTCTGTGCTGAGAGCTTTCTCTGCTTTGAATCAGATTTCTATCTATTTGAACGTTCTTTCTCTCCTATACTTTGGTGCTATATACAGTGAGGGGAAAAAAAGTATTTAATCCCCTGCTGATTTTGTACATTTGCACACTCCTAAAGAAATGATCAGTCTATAATATTAACCACTTGCCTACCGGGCACTTTCACCCCCTTCCTGCCCAGGCCAATTTTCAGCTTTCAGCGCTCTCACACTTTGAATGACAATTGCGCGGTCATGCTACACTATACCCATATGAAATTTTTAACATTTATTTCACACAAATAGAGCTTTCTTTTGGTGGTATTTAATCATCTCTGGTTTTTTTATTTCTTACAAAAAAAAGAAAAAAGACAGAAAATTTTGAAAAAATAAAAGTTTTTCTTATTTTCTGCGAGTAATTTTTTTAAAATAAATAAATGTTTCTCCTTCACTGATGTGCGCTGATGAGGCGGCACTGATAGGCTGCACTGATGGGCACTGATGAGGTGGCACTGATGAGGAGGTACTAATATGCCGCACTGATGAGCACTGATAGGCGGCACTGATGATCACTGATGGTGGTACTGCTGGGCACTGAGAGGTGGCTCTGCTGGGCACTGAGAGGCGGCACTGACGGGCGGCACTGATGGGCACTGAGAGGCGGCACTGCTGGACACTGATGGGTGGCACTGACCGACACTGATGGGTGGCACTGATGAGCACTGGGCAGCACCATCAGTGCCCACACTCAGTGTTCATAGTGCTGCTAATCAGTGCCCATCAGTGCCTAGATGAGCAGGCACTGATGGGCACTGACTGGCAGCACTAGGGGCACTGGTTGTGGGCACTGATGGCGGGCACTGTGGGCACTGATGGTGGGCACTTGTGTTATTTTATATACCTTGTGTAATCAGGGCACTGGTGATCAGTGCCCTGATTACATTTTTCTTTGTCCCCTTACCGGTGATCGGTTCTGCTCCTTCCTCACATTGCAGTCTCTATGTGAGGAAGGAGAGCTGGCGATAGATTATCTCATATGTTTACATATGAGATTATCTCTCATTTCATGGTCCGATCACGTGGTAAATGGCCGCTGTGATTGGCCATTTACCACGATCTGTGATTGGCTGTGTCCAAGGGACACGGCCGACACAGATTTTCCCAGATGCGCGCTCGCGGGAGCATGCGGGGAGCCTGTTACTGGGAGGCCGTTTAAAGGCGGCCTTCCGGAAATTCGAGTCCGCGCTGCAGCGGTACTTCGGCTATAGCGCGGACCGGAAGTAGTTAATGGTAGGTTTATTTTAACAGTGAGAGACAGAATAACAAAAACATCCAGAAAAACGCATTTCAAAAAAGTTATAAATTTGCATTTTAATGAGTGAAATAAGTATTTCTCGATCGTCCATTGACAGACGCAGCAGCAATGCTTCTTTACCCTTGGGTTATGCGCCATATACAGGAGTAGACTAGGCAGTGAAAAAATTCACTGACACACCTATAGGGGCTGTCCTTATCGGCATAACCCCTCACAAACTGTGCTCTCAAATCAGTTTATTGCTGCCTAGTGAAGGAGTAGGGCCTTCGTTCTCAGTTTTTTCTTTTTAAGAATGTTTTTATTTATCTTTACTCATCGCTAGCTAGTGTCAGTGAGATCCTCCTGGTGAACTACAAACGACAGCTGGCTGCGGTTTTGCACTGAATAATCTAGAGCCTTAGGTTCTCCCAGCCTGGCCAACGAGCGTGAGCAGGTTATGGTCTGACTATGCCTCACTACGACGGAGCCCCTGTGGATTGGGACGAGCCTGTGGGCGGCTGTCTCGCCAGGACGCATCGACCTGGAATGCCCTGAGCCGCAGCATACCCCTTGGCTGGCAGCACCCCCACTCAGGGCAGGAGGCGGTCAACCCAACCGGAGCGGAGCCCACCCGGTCCATGGTATGGTGAGTAATACAACACCCCCTCATGTCCCTAGCGGACTCCGGGGGGGAGGAATTGATGTGGGCCCACTCCTGGGGATAACAGGGCTCTGTTTTTTCCTGAAAGATCCCCCCCAGGCCTAGCAGGACCAGGCCCTACCCTCCCTGCTCCCGCATGGGGGTGATATGTTCGGCGCCTGGCTTTGGGGGGGACTGTACACTGTTACCTTGTCCTGTGGGGTCTTTTTAGGTTGATCCCTGTGTTGGCCTCATGTCTGGGTCCTGACCGCATGGCAGCGTTTTTAGCCGCCATCTTAAGTGTGGACATCTGTCCTCTGTATGTAAGGTACAGCGGCCATTTTCCCTGAGCTTCCTATTGGCACCGTTTTGTTGTAGCTTGGAGCCACATAGGCAGTCTTTGGCCTCTTGTGAGTCTATCCTTGCTGCAGAGCTGCTGCTTACACTGTGAGGTGATAAAGTATAGGGGTCTTCTTCTGGGCATTCCTTGGGCACACTCTGCTTTTGCCATTATTTAGGGGTGACTCCGGTTACATCGCGATATAGCAGTGCGGACTGCAATCGCAAATTAAACGAACGATACACCTTTTTTATGAACCTTGCAAAAAAGTCCCAAGCAGTAATTTCTCCTCCCAACCCCCTCAGGGCGACTGCCGCTGCATCTGGATCGCAGTCTCTCATGTCTCTTTCTGCAGCATTGGAAAATCTGGCGTCAAAGGTGGATTTTGTAATGAAACCTATCACTAGCCTTCTCTGTTCTCTGATTCAGAGCCTGATATGGTCGCCTCGAACAACCCCCTCCCTGAGGGATCCCTGTCCTCGCAGTCGGATGGTGAGGAGGATATAGCCACCTCGGCTGCAGAGTGGGAATGCGCTATGGTGGAAGCACTGATTCGTTCAGTAAGGGAAACATTGAAAATGGATGATGAGCCCACGCAGTCAGGAAAGCAATTCGTTTTTGGCTCCTGCAAAGCCCAGAAGTCGGGTCAGGTGTTCTCTTGTCCCGAGGATTTTTTACGATATTGTGAATGAGCAATGGCGGCACATTAAGCACGTGCTAGTGGTGCCAAAGTGCTTCAAACGCCGTTGGTCTCGAACCGCTGGACGGTGTCACCTAGGGTTGATCACCCTGTTTCCAGGGTAAACAAATTCACTGTGGTGCCTGTGGAAAACTCCCTGGCGTTTACGGACCTGATGGACAGACGAGTGGAATCCCTTTTCCGCCACCTGCATCTTTTGGCAGGCTCGATACTAAAACCTATCTTTGCGTCCGTTCTGGTTTCTCAGACGGTAACGGAATGGGTTAGAGTGCTTAGGGGTAACTTGACCACTGAGTTAGTTTCCCCGAATCTGAGCTCACGGACCAGATGGCCCAGGCCCTGGTGTTCCTCTGCAGTAGGGATTGCCATATGCCACATGATGTGGCTGAAGAACTGGTCGGCGGACCAGGTTTTTAAGAAAGCCTTAACAAGATCTCCCCTTTTTGGGTGAATGTCTGTTTGGAGACTCCCTGGCTGAGTTGACCAAAGGATTAATGGGGGGTAAGACTACTATTCTCCCCCAATCCTCGAAAGGTAAGGCGCCTCGCAGTAAGCGGGGCCCTCTTTCACGGCTTATAGGCGTTTTTTTTCGTGCCTCAGGGGCGCAAGAAAAAAGTAAACCGGTCAGTCTCTTTGGAGGGTACAAGAGGGCTTGGTCGAGTAAACCCAAGACCAGCCAGTTTGATTCGGCGGACAAGTCCTCTTCGACATGAAGGGGCGCCCTCACTCGATTTGGGTTTGGGGGGACTTCTTCAATACTTTCAGGAACCCTGGACATCTCTAATTCAAGACAAATGGGTTCACAAACAAATTCGTTCAGGGTACAAGTTCGAATTTCCGTCTCACCCAGCAGACCGATTTTTTTCCCTCAAATCTTCACCTGTCTCCGGATCGCTTGAAGGATCTCAAGGGAGGCAGTGCAAGATCTCCTTGCACAAGGAGTAATTGTGCCAGTTCCTCAATGGGAACGGTTTTGAGGTTTTTATTCAAACCTGTTCACGGTGCCCAGAAAGGAGGACAA
Source organism: Pelophylax lessonae (assembly GCF_965119305.1). Taxonomy (NCBI): domain Eukaryota; kingdom Metazoa; phylum Chordata; class Amphibia; order Anura; family Ranidae; genus Pelophylax; species Pelophylax lessonae. Next base: position 166,545,042 of record NC_138772.1, on the reverse strand, counting down.
GGTGCGTCCAATTTTAGACCTCAAGTCACTGAACCGCTTTGTGCAGGTGCAAAAGTTTTGGATGGAATCCATTCGGCCGGTGGTAGCATCTTTAAATCAAGGAGACTTTCTAGCCTCCATCAATATCAAAGATGCGTATCTGCACATCCCTATATACGGGGAACATCAGAGGTATCTCCGTTTTGCAGTGGCGGAGGAGCACTTTCAATTTGTGGCATTACCCTCTGGTCTAGCATCCGCTCCCAGGGTCTTCACCAAGGTTTTGGCTCCGGTGTTGGCTTTGCTCCGCAAAAGAGGAATTGCTGTCCTCGGATATCTGGACGATCTCCTGCTGACAGCAAACTCTCACCCAACCTTGTTGGGCGCCCTGTCAATCACGGTCCAGACCCTTCAGGAGTTTGGGTGGACCATCAACTTCAAGAAATCTGCGCTGACCCCGTCTGACTTTAGTCTCCTCTCTGGCGAGGGTCTTTCTTGCCGGGGACAAACTTCAGATGTTGCAGGGAGAGATCAGGTTGCTGATGGAGAACGATCTCTCATTTCTGCGGACTTGCATGAGAGCCTTGGGGCTGATAGTGTCAACCTTCGAGGTGGTCCCATTTGCTCAATTTTATTCCAGGCCTCTGCAAAAGGAGATTCTTGTCAAGTGGAACAAGGATCCACCGTCCTTGGACAGTATAATATGTTTGAGCCCACTCACGAGGTCAATGCTCTCGTTGTGGCTTCTGTCGCCCGCTCTGTGCCAGGGCAAGTTCTTTCTACCACTGTTGAGGACAGTGGTCACCACGGATGCCAGCCTGTCTGGTTGGGGTGGAGTGCTGAACAATCTCTTTGCCCAGGGAGTCTGGTCGACAGAGGAGTCCTCTTTACCGATAAATGTCCTGGAACTCCGAGCAAGCAAGCTTGTCTGCTCCACTGGACAAATCGACTACAAGGTTCGGATTCAATCCGACAATGCCATGGCTGTGGCCTACATCAATCACCAAGGGGGCACAAGGAGTGCCCGGGCGGCCCAGGAGGTGGCTGAGATTCTGACTTGGGCCCGAGGAACATGTTCTGTGCTTTTTCAGCAGTTCACATTCCAGGAGTGGAGAACTGGCAGGCAGATTACCTAAGTCGTCAAGTTCTGGACCAAGGGGAATGTTCCCTGCATCTCATCTCTCGTTTGAACAAGAAGGTACGAAGGTTCATAGCCAGGGCTCGAGACCCTCTGACCGATGCCACAGACGCATTGGTGGCTCCTTGGAGCCAATTTCGGCTGCTTTATGCCTTTTCTCTGATAGAGCTGTTGTTGAGGTTCCTCCGCAGATTGGGGGTGGAAAAGGTGCCAGTAATTCTGGTGGCCCCAGACTGGCCTTGCCGGTCTTGGTATGCAGACCTGGTAAAGATGCCTCTGAGGGAGGACCTGGTGTCTCAGAAGCCGATCTTCCATTCTGCTTTACGGTCGCTGGCTTTAATGTCATGGCTGTTGAAGGCCAGGTGGTGAGTGACAGGGGTCTCTGAGTATGTGATCCCTACCCTGCTGAGGGTAGGAAAGGGACTTCCAGGAAAATGTATCATCGTACTTGGAAGATGTATATTTCCTGGTGGAAAGGAGTTGAGCAACGGTTGTCCTTGGGCACAATTAAGGGCCAAGTGTCGGTCTTAGCTATTTACTTCCAACGCCGATCAATTCCTTGATCCGCACTTTTATTCAAGGGGTGCGTCATTTGGCTCCTCCGAGAAGATCCCCTTTGCCTCCGTGGGATCTGAATCTGGTTTTATTTGTCCTTCAAAAGCCTCCTTTTCAGAATATTAGGGACATTTCTCTGCCTTTTTTTTATATCAGAAGGTTGCCTTTCTGGTGGGTATTTCTGCCCGCAGAGTGTCTGAATTGGGGACGCCTTCCTGACGTTCCTCTTACTTGGTCGTTCATAGAGACAAAGTGGTTCTCCGACCTAATCAGCCATTTTTTCCTAAGGTGGTGTCTGATTTTCTATTTAAATGAAGACATTGTTTTGCCTTCACTCTGTCCTCAACCTAAGCATCCCAAGGAAATTGCCTTGCATTCTCTGGATGTGGTTCGGGCGATCTGGGTTTACCTGTCGGACCTGTCGGATTCTTTTTGTCCTTACTGAGGGATGTCGTAAGGTTTTGGCTGCGAACATATCCAGATGGATTAGGCAGACGGTTGTTAGGCCTATTCATTGAAGGGTCAGGTTCCTCCTTTCCCTGTGAGAGCACATTCTACTAGAGCACTGAGTGCCTCTTGGACTTTTCGCCATCGGCATCTGTTAGTCAAGTGTGTAAGGCGTCGACTTGGTCGTCTGTGCATACTTTTACAAAATTCTACACGGTAGATTTGTTGGCATCTTCGGATTGTTGGCTTCTTCGGATGCATCCTTTTGGCCACAAGGTTTTGCAGGCTGCTGTTTAAAGAGACTTGTTTTTTCTCTTTAAGGGGTCAAACTCTGTTTGTGGGTAAGCTCCTGTTGTTACTGGTTGAGCTTTTTTCTTACCCAGTTGGCTACGTTTTAAGCCTTGGAAATACGGTAACTGTTTTTTGGTTGCGTTCTTCCCATCCCTCATGCCTATACTGCTTTGGGACGCCCCAAGGGTAAAGAAGCATTGTTGCTGCGTCTTTCAATGGACAATGGAGAAAACTGGATTTTTGTAAGAACTTACTGTAAAATCCTTTTCTCTGAAGTCCATTGACCGATGCAGCACCCGCCCCTCTATATGGAGATGGTTTGTGTCGTCTTTTCACTGCTTGCTACTAAACTGATTTGAGAGCACAGTGTTTGGGGGGGTTATGCCAAGAAGGACAGCCCCCTATAGGCGTGTCATTGAATTTTTTCACTGCCTAGTCTACTCCTGTAGGGGGAGCATAACCCAAGAGTTAAAGAAGCATTGCAGCTGCGTCTGTCAATGGACTTCAGAGAAAAGGATTTTACGGTAAGTTCTTACAAAAATCCAGTTTTGACCCCTTCGCAAAACATGACTTAGTACTTGGTGGCAAAACCCTTGTTGGCAATCAGAGCTCAGATGTTTCTTGTAGTTGGCCTTCAGGTTTGCACACATTTCAGGAGGGATTTTGTCCCACTCCTCTTTGCAGATCCTCTTCAAGTCATTAAGTTTTCGAGGCTGACATTTGGTAACTCAAATTTTCAGCTCCCTCCACATATTTTCTATTGGATTAAGATCTGCAGGCTGGCTAGGCCACTCTAGGACCTTAAAGTGTTTCTTTATGAGCCACTCCTTTGTTGCTTTGGCCGTGTGTTTTGGGTCATTGTCATGCTGAAATACCCATCCACAATGCATTTTCAGTGCACTGGCTGAGGAAAGGAGGTTCTCACCCAAGATTTGATGGTACGTGGCCCTGTCCATCATCCCATTAATGCATTGAAGTTGTCCTGTCCCCTTAGCAGAAAAACACCCCTAAAGCATAATGTTTCCACCTTCATGTTTGACAGTGAGGATGGTGTTTTTGGGGTCATAGGCAGCATTCCTTCTCCTCCAAACACGGTGAGCCAAAGAGCTCAATTTTGGTCTCCTCTTACCACAACACTTTCACCCAGTTCTCTGAATCATTTAGATGTTCATTAGCAAACTTCAGATGGGCCTGCACATGTTCTTTTTTGAGGGGGAATCTTGTAGGCGCTGCAGGATTTCAGTTCTTTATGCCAATAGTGTATTACTAGTTGTTTTCTTGGTGACTATGGTCCCAGCTGCCTTAAGATCATTGACAACTTTCTGGGCTGGTTTCTCACCATTCTCATGATCATTAAAATTCCACGAGGAGAGATCTTGCATGGAGCCCCAGACCAAGGAGGATTGAGTTATTTTGTGTTTCTTCCATTTGCAAATAATCTCACCAAGCTCCTTGGCGATGGTCTTGAAGCCCATTCCAACCTTGTGTAGGTCTATATTCTTGTCCCTGACATCCTTGGACTCGTTGGTCTTGACAATGATGTAGAGATTGGAATCTGATTGATTGCTTCTGTGGACAGATGTCTTTTATACAGGTAGCAAACAGAGATTAGGAGCACTCCCTTTAAGAGAGTGCTCCTAATCTGTTACCTGTATAGAAGACACCTGGGAGCTAGAAATCTGGCTGATTGATAGGGGATCAAATACTTATTTCACTCATTAAAATGCAAACCAGTTTATAACTTTTTTTATGCGTTTTTCTGTATTTTTTTGTTGTTCTGTCTCTCACTGTTAAAGAAAAAACCTACCATTTAAATTATAGATTGATCATTTCTTTGTGAGTGGGCAAACGTACAAAATCAGCAGGGGATTGTGACGGACGCGGGGATCAGATCTCTGCCCTTCTCACTAACTCGTGACAAAGAACCAGCCAATCTCACCCCACGCTTTCATGTACGTAACAATGCCACTCTCCGCTGCACCCTGCACACAAATTTTCCAGCTCACTGGACCACAATCTACATGCCAGCAGGCTGAGAGCGATTATCACTGGGCAAGTTAAGCAATTAACCCTTTAACTGCCACACGCACTTTGGGGAAGCTCGTAATTTTAGCAATACCAATTATGAGTTTAGAATAGTCGTCCGTAACACACTGTCACCACAGACAGGTATGTTCATAGGATTTATCCTATACAGTAGCACTCTTCAAAAGATGGGTTCTTTGTTAGCTTGCATTAAGAGCTTATGGCACTTTTCCACTGCAAGTACCGGCTCGGCTCCACTCGGCCCTGCTTGGCTCTGTTGGTTTTCCACTGCATGGTACGGTGTTGGAACGGTTCGGTACGGTTTGCTTTTCCACTAAAGTAAAGTGGGTGGGATAACAATGATTCTCTGACCAATCAGTGGCTAGTAGTGACAAACAGTCAAGGCTGCATGCAAAGGATTGTGGGATTGTGGGATATGGTACAGGTACGGCCCTGTTGGAACCACAACTGAGGTGGTACTGTTTAAGCGAGCCGTACCGTTCGGTTCCATGTAGTGGAAAAGCGCCACTGTACCATACCGAACCGTTCCTACACCGTACCATGTGGTACCAGCAGTGGAAAAGCACAAAAGCGAGCCGAACCGTTCGGTTCCATGCAGTGGAAAAGCGCCATTAGAGACAAGGTTAACACTTTTCAAAATATGGTTTTAATAATCAAAAGGTCAAAGTTGGTGCAAATAAAATATTTACAGAAAAAAAGGTGTTTCAAAGAAATAGAGATATAATTCAGCAATAGCAAAATAAGGTAGAATTGAGGCGGAAGAATACTTGCAGTCAATGTCCTGGGTGTCCAGTCGTTGAGCCTGGTTTTATCGGTTTGCAAACTTGATAGATGTTCCTGCTTAGATGGTACCATGAGAACTCCCTACTGGTTAGGCATCTTCCTTTTTCTCTGGGATTCAGGGGTGTTGACAGATACCCCTGACCAATAAAACGTATTGTCCATGGGCTGTCCTGGGTTTATGACAATATCAGGTCATAACTAGTGGGTTATATTACCTCATCCAGGAGTAGGACTATAGGCAGAACAAAAATCACCTGGCTAAGTCCGTGAGCCATCCTCAGCTTGGTATATAACCCCCCACCCTGCTCTAGGTAATCGGTTTTAATCTGTCTAGTCAGGAGTAAGGACCTAGGCTCCCGGCTAGGATCTCTGGTCCTAGCAATTTTTTTCTCCTGCCTTACATCTTTTTTTGTTTTTTCTCTCAGGAGATCTACAATGACCTGCTGGGCTGGGTGACGGGCTGGATAATCTGGATCCAGTGGTCCCCCCAGCCCACCCAGCGAGCACATGCAGACCGCAGCTAAGTGCTAGGTCGGCCGCGACATAGCCTCACGGACAGAGGCTGGCCCGCGAGTTAAACGTCTCGCAGGGTCGCATACGACTGAGCTTGGGTCTGTGTCGCAGCGGTCCTTTGGCCGACAGCTCCCCTAGGTCAGTGGCGAGGATTCTGTCTGAAACATTACCTGCACCATGGAAGGGTACAGTCTCCCCTTTTGGCGTTTTTTTTTTTTTTTTTTTTTTTTAGGGTGGATGCGGGTAACATCCAAGGACAGTCGGACCTGCCTGCAAGCTCCCTCGTCCCATCCTTAAAAGAAATCCCTCAGTGAGCTGGGCTTGCCCCACTCCCTTTCCCCCCTGTCTGGATCTGGAGTCTGGAGGTGTATGCCCCACTGTTTGCAGTGTGGGTATAGTGCAGGGGGGTCCAAGTGCAGAGTGAAATCGGTAGGGGGAGTCCTTGGGGTCCCTGTTATCTCTCTCTCTCTCTGCTGATAGGTACCCTGAGCCTTAAGGGGATCCTTTAGTGGTGCCAAAAGGTCTTCCTTTCCTTATGGAGCCTCAGGGTCACATCTCCCCTACTGACCTCCTCATGGAGGTGGCAGGTCCCTCGGAACCCTAGCTTCCCATGGTTGCACTGACAGTGGTCCTGCAAACGACAACAAACACAAGGGCGCACCGGCCTAGTGCATTATCTCTTAGACAGGTTTATTAAAATATTAAAAATACTCACAAACGAGTTTCTTTATAAAAAGCACATCAAATAGATCTAAAATCCTCAGCAACAAGATCGGGATTGAATCGTTCCCCTGAAGCTGTGCAGGCTTACGCGTTTCGAGGCACGAGCCTGAAGAGCAGGTCTAAACTCATGCTTTATATATGAACAATGAACAAAGACTCTGTGGATTCAGTACAATTAGGTGGAGTCCCTCCCACTCCAGGGCGTGTGCATGAAGTACCCACCCACAAGCTATCGTCTATCAAGGATAGAGTCATACCCCCAGAGACTAGGGAGGGCACAGTCATAAGTCAATAGATAAATAAAACTCTGGTATGAGCTGAGTGGTTTGGCTTATATAGACCTGTTATAGTACACAAATGGTTAACACTTATGCATAAAAAATTGTTATATGTATATACATACGCACACACATATATGTGTGTGTGTGTGTGTATATATATATATATATATATATATATATACACATACAGACAGAGGAACACTGGTATCGTCTTTGCATTTAATTAAAATATAGTGGTGAATGCAACTATTCAGATAACCATTGTTGCTACCAATATTGCTAGCAAACCCGAAGGTAGGGGCGACAGTCAAAACAAACAACAAAGTTCCAGCAAAGAAAGCAACCTGTTATTTTCCCTCCCTCTTTTCCTTTTCTTTTTGAGGGTGTCATTTGTAGGTTGCTTTCTTTGCTGGGCCCAGGAGGCAAAGGGCCAGGAGGAAGCACCCCCCGCCTTTCCCTGCTCAGTCTGTCTTATTTGATTCTAAACCTGATGCCGCCGTGGATGCGACCCGTCCAGGGGGGCTTAATATCACACTCCAGAGCCATCCGATAGTGAGGATGATTTCTCCATGGTGCAGCAGCGAATAAAAAGCGCTGGTAGACGCACTTATCACTGCAGTGCATGAGACTTTAAAAATGGTGGATGTGGCTGATGTAGCCACGGATGTGGCTGTGTCGTTTGGAACACATAAGTCACCTCGCACTCCAAAGGTTTTTCCTCATGTGCCTTATTTTGACATGTTTTCCTGTAAGGAATGGGAACAACCAAAATTACCCTTTGTGGTCCCCAGACATTTTGCTGTAGGTTACCCTTTTGAGCAGTCACTTTTACAAAAGTGGACTAGTCCGCCAGTGGTGGACCCTCCTGTTTCAAGATTGAACAAACCTACCATGATCCCAGTAGAGGAATCCCTAAGGACGCAGCTAACATGAAAGCAGAAGTTGTGGCATGCAGTAGGTTTACTGTGGCTGGTTCGACATTGTGGCCAGTATTTGCCTCAGCCCTGGTGTCTCAGACCCTAACTGAATGGGCCAAGCTTTTGCACCAGGGCCGGGGGGTGATCTGGTCCCCACTGCTTAAAGCAGTTGTAAACCCGAAAAAAACCTGCAAGACAAAGGCGTAATGAGCTAGTATGCATCCCATACTAGCCCATTATGTATTACTTACCTTAAAATGAAGCCTGACACGGACCCCCGGACATCGATGCGGGCACTGCCATGATCCCTCTGCGTCTCTTCCGGGTTCGGCGGCTCCGGGGCTGTGATTGGCCGGAGCCGCGATGCGCGGGAGTGATTTTCCGGCAAGCTCCTGGCAAGGAAAGCTGAAGGTCCGCCAGTCTCCTTGTGTGGATTTAATTCCTGCAAAGGTTCAAGTTATGTCCAAACTACCTAAGGATCCCCCCTATCCCTGTCCAAGGAATTTGTTTTACCTTGGTCTGATTCTGACCAGGGTGGTCTTCCTCTGGACAAACTTCAGGAACCACAGGCCATGATTCACCGGCTGCTGTTACACAGTTCTCTTTTCCAAGAACTGGAACATTTGAAACAGATTGTGAGAAACACAGAAAGGGAGGAGTTAATAAAAGAAAATATCAATAGGAAGAAAAAGGAAAACAAATACGAGTTTGCTTTCATTACGGGGTTCAACAGACAACATAAAGCCGTAGAAAGTATTTTTAGAAAGCACTGGCCTATTCTTAAAACAGACAAAACTCTGAAGGCCTTCTACCGAATAAGCCCTCCTTTATTTATAGGAGAGCACAAACGCTAAAAGACAAGATAGTACATAATGTGGTGAACCCACCCAGAACCATATCCCTCCCCACGAGTATACATGGTTTCTTCCAATGTCAAAAATGTTTACCATGCAGAAATAATAGGAAACAACAGAAGAAGTTCAAGAGCTTTCAATCAAATGTAACAGGTACCGAATATAAGATAAAGGAAACCATTACATGTACCAGTACACATGTGACCTATGTCATCGAGTGTCCGTGTCGACTCCAATATATCGGCAGAACCACTCGCCCATTACACGTCAGGATTAGAGAACACATTAAAAATGTAAAGAAGGGTTTTGACAAACACAACCTTTCAAGGCATTTCAAACAAGTGCATGCTCAAAACCCATCTGGCCTGATTTTTTATGGAATCGATAAGATAAAGGGGGATTGGAGGGGTTGCAACAAGAAACGAATGATTTCCTGCAATGAAACAAAATGGATTTTTCGGATGCAATCCTTACGGCCCGAGGGCCTAAATGCAGACATTGCAGACATTGATTTGAACTGTTTCATTACAGACACGTAAGAGCCATTCGGGACCAAGAGATTCTTCCCCTCCCCTCCTTTAATTAATTATTTTTTTAAGCATTTTTTAAGTAATTTTTTAACATTTTAACCTTTTGAACTTTTTATCCTTTTTTATTTTTAACATTTTATATTTTTAGCCTTTTTTGGCTTATACTTGTCTCACCATCACTTTTTTCTCACTGCATATCCATTTCCACACACAAAAATCTGAATTGAATATACGGTAGCACTCATGTCACCTTCATTCATAAGTGGTTTATGTTGTTTTTCATTATTGTCATTGGTGGTGGTGAATATGAGAAGTCTTTTTCGGTTCAAATGTTCTCTACATACAGACGTTTTACCCACAGATTACCTTCTCCCCCGAAAAATCAATTATCTAATTTTTACTATATATCATGCTATGAGTCTTTCATACAAATTTGCATTTTTTTCTTCAAGTACATTTTTATCCATATGTACCTGTCTTATCCACCTGTACCTCCCATCCTCATATGTATTTTTTATCCTTATGTCTTTTTATCCACATATACCTTTCAACTTTAAGGGCAGTAAACATAGTCCATCCAGAAATGATAAAATCGTGGTGGTATAGCGGGAGACGCCGTTCCCGTCTGCCTGCAGCATGTAACTACAGCGTGTACCGGCAGTCGACAGTCTCACCGAAGAATAGCGAAGCGCTCCGTCCGTCCTTGCCCCTCCCCTACGCGTGACGACACAAGGGACCACGTGTCTTCATCAGGGGGAAGTAGTTACATGCTGCAGGCAGACGGGAACGGCGTCTCCCGCTATACCACCACGATTTTATCATTTCTGGATGGATTGTGTTTACTGCCATGCTCGTTTAAAGGTGCATGTTATGCACCAACACATGTGAGTGAGACCAATTACCTTTTATTTTAATAAAAAAACATTTTTAAGGATTTAATGCACTATTGTGAATTCTCTGTTTACATATTGCTGCATTGAATGATACGGCAAACCAGCCTGGGTTATCTTGGATGAGAGGAGCCATAAGGATCCGGATGGATGGTCATTAGGATCTCTTATATATATATATACGCTTCTAAGTATATATTTTAAGGTGAGCACCCACTCACGAGGGGGTGCACGGTTGTTGTTCACTGTTACACTCGGGTCACTCATCACTGGGAAGCACTAGCCACCTTTAGTTGGCTGATTCACTTTTTTAGGACTATACGTTTTTCAGCACTACCATTCACGTGGATTTAAAACTGGACTTTTTTTACATTATTTGCACATATATACCATTTTGCACATTTATTACGTATATAATTCATATTGCCACTATTACTGCATTTGCACTTTAATGGTTGACCACTATTGCACATTTATTGATCTGACATTTATCAGATTTCTGTGAGATTACTATTTTGTTGGTACAGATATTTACAATTTTTTTTACGGATTGTTAGTCTTAAATTATTTAATATATTGACATTTGCGCAACACTATTAATTTATTTGAAAAGTCTTGAAATTGCAGCATGCGATTCGGCTCCTGTTGTCCAATTGCCGGTCGTCTCTCAGAACTTGCATGCAGATGCTGGGCCTGATTTGTTTCCACCTTCGAGGCTGTTCCATTTGTTTCCCCCCTGTTCCTTTTCGGTATCCCATCTGCTGGAGTTTCTACAAAGAGGTGTAGACCAGCGTTTGGCCCTGGGCACCATTAAGGACCAGATTGCAGCCTTGGCAATTTTCTTCCATAGGCCGTTGGCCACAAATTCTTTGGTTCAAACTTTCGTGCAGGGAGTTAGCCACCTGGCTCCTCTGGTAAGGTCACTGGTGCCTCAGTGGGATCTTAATCTGGTACTGTCAGTTCTTCATAAACTGCCCTTTGAGAATATTCGTGAATTTCCTCTACTTAACCTTGTCACAAAAAGTGTCTTTCTTGGTAGCTATTACTTCTGCACGCAAGGTCTCCGAGCTGGCTGTGTTGTCCTGTCAGTCGCCTTTCCTGGTGGTTCACAGGGACAAAGTGGTGCTCTGTCCCTGTCAGTCGTTCCTTCCTAAGGTTGCTTCCTAAGGACCTTCCTAAGGTCGTTTTGAGGTTCCACTTATAATGAAGACATTGTGTTGCCTACATTGTGTCCTTAGCTGAAGCATCCAAAAGAAGTTGCCTTGCATTCTTTGGATATGGTCCAGGCCAACAGGGGGTACTTCCCAAATCGCATTCCTTGTGTTTATTCTTATGGATGGTCCTTGTAAGGGGCAGGCTGCATCTGCTGCGACCATTTCCAGATGGATCAGGCGGACGGTGGTGCAGGCCTATTCAGTTAAGGGTCAGGTTCCGCCTTTCCCTGTTAAGGTGCATTCTACGAGGGCACTTAGCGCCTCCTGGGCCTTCCAACATCAGGTGTCAGTGGTCCAGATTTGCAAAGCGGCCACCTGGTCATCTGTACACACATTCACCAAGTTCTACAAGGTAGATATTTTCGAATCTGCAGATGCTGCATTTGGCTGCAAGGTTTTGCAGGCCGCTGTGGCAGACACTTCTCCCTCATGAGAAGTGTTTTTTTTTTCTCGTGGGTTAGCTTGCCCTTTTTGGGAATTATGTTTATTGCTGTGTTTTCTCTTTCGTCCACCGACGGACGTAGCTGTTGCTTTAAATTATAGACGGATGGTAATAACTCCCTCCCAGTAGAGCCAAAGGCTTTGACACACCCAGGGGGCGGGGTTCCTGGGTTATTACCCCTGGCACTGAATCTTCATTTTTAGCTGCCTGGTCTTGGGAGTGGCCAAAGAGCTCCCTGCTGGGACCTTTTTATCCTAGCTCGATTTTAAACATCTTAAAGGGAACCTTTTTTTATTTTATTTTTTGTTGCTGCTGACTCCAGTTCCTGTGGAAAGCCGGCTGGGTTTCGAAATGGCTGTATGAGAGCCTTCCGGTCTCCCAGTTTGTGCCAGCGAACGCTTGCAGACCTTAGCTCCTTAGGTCTTCATAGCGACTATAGTCCCACGAACGGAAACTGGCCTGCGGGTGAATCACCCCGATGGGGCGCACACACCTGGCATGTCAGCGTCGATGCGTGCCCCTTGGCTGACAGTGCCCTCACTGCGGTGCAGAGGCAGTCTGTCAGGATGGACGCCCATCCTCAGCAGCACGGTCCGGTAAGTACAGTCCCCCCATCTGGTTAGCGGGCCTGGGGCAGACGTGGGCTCCTCCATAGGTGAGTAGGACCCTCAGGTACCCATACCTCCTACCACCCACCTATGTGGGGGTCACCTGGGACCTTCCCATCCTACCCTGACCTCTCCCTACCCTGGGCTCCGGACCCCCGGGACACTTTTAGTGGGGGGTCCCCTATGGAAGTCGCCTCAGGTACTATACCGGATAGTGGGGGGGGGGGCTCGGAGGGGGGTACATGGTTGCGCCTCATACCGCTACCTTGGGGGGGGGGTTTCATCCGCCGGCTAGGCCTCACTAGGCCCGAGGTCAAATGCCTATCGGCGCCAAGCCGCCATTTTGCTGTGGCCTGCAGCCTTAACAGGCCTCAGCAGCCTGCCTGGATATCCCTATCACTGTAATGCCGGTGGCCATTTTGCTGGAGCCGGAGACAAAACAGCACAGGAGCTTCTGGCTCTTGTGGGAAGGGGCGTTTCTTTCTACCTTCTCTTCTCCATGTGGCTGATGGACCTTGCTGTGGTCCCCATGTGGTAACTACTCTAGAGGAGTTTAATTACCCTGGCCTTCAACTTTTCATCTTCAGAGGGGTTTCAGGCCTTTAGGGGGCTTAGGATTATCCCCGGAGTAGCACTGCGTGCATCGCAATCACCTCTTAAAGGCGCAGTGCACGCCGGTAGCAGCGGACTTGCTGGGACCTGTGGTGCCTTTGTAACCTCACTATTTGGCGATTGGGCGCAGATTGCTCCCTCTTCTCCAGAGAAAAAAAAAAGTTATTGCGGCAGCATTTACTAAGAAACGCCCTCGGCCCTCACCTGTCTCATCTCAGACCTCGGATTCTGAGGCCGATATGGTCGCCGGCAAGGCAGACCCCCTTTTGGAGGATGCGTCCCCGCATTCAGACTTTTCTTACGTGGAAGAGGATGTTTCCGCACCCGCCTTGGCACAGCAAAAGGCGCTGGTAGATGCCTTGATATCCTTAGTGAGGGACACCCTAAAAATCACGGATGCAATTTCTAAATCGCAAGGAGCTTTGGTATCCTTTGGATCCTTCAGGGCAAAGAAATCGGCCAAGGTTTTCCCTTGTCCCAAAGTTTTGTCCATCTTAGTGGAGGAACAATGGCGGCGACCTAATCGCACGCTTGCAATTTCCAAGCGTTTGGCTAGACGCTACCCGTTTAAGGAAGAGATCTTATGCAAATGGACGGTCCCCCCTCAGGTGGACCCCCAGATATGCGATATTCACAAGGCCACAGTTTTACCAGTGGCAGAATCCTCATCTCTCCCTGATCCAGTTGACAGACGTATTGAGGTCTTATCCCGACACCTGTAAACGGTAGTGGGATCTATTCTCAGGCCTGCCCTGACTGCCATTCTAGTCTCTCAGACTATGTTTGAATGGGTAAAGGCTCTGAGAGAGGCACTGACGGTAACCCCGTTACCGTCATCTGCCCTGCAACTCGCTGACCAATTATCGCAGACTCTGCAATTTGTATGGGATGCTAACCTGGACATTCTTCCGGTCATGGCCAGAGCGTCAGTGTGCTCATCAGACATGCGATCTGGCTAAAGTCCTGGTCGGCCAACCAGGCTTCTAAGAAGCTTTTTTGCGGATCTTCCCTTTCAGGGTGATCACCTTTTGGTTCCTCCTTGGATGACTTGATCAAGACGGTCACTGGGGGACACTCCTTCCTCACTCGACTAAGGGTCAGTCTCCCTCGCGTAAGCGAGGTCCCTCCTTTACAGCCCAGAAACGTCTTTTTCGTGGGACCGTGTCACAGAAAACCAAACAGACTTCAGGCTTAAAAGGATCCGGGAAATGGTGGGCTGGTAAGCCGAAATCCTCTGCCCCCACCACCTCCAAGTGGACCCCTTCTGCCTGAACAGACGGCCCCCCACCCACTTCACGGGTGGGGGGACGTCTCCACTTCTTTCCGGATCCTTGGACCTCACTGTTGCACGACAGGTGGGTCCACGAGGTAATTCAGTCCAGGTCCAAGATAGTTGTATTCCCGTCCGCCAGATTTTTTTCCCTCCAATCTTCAGCTGTCCCCAGACAGCCTTGCGGGGCTGCAGGAAGTGATTTGGGTTATGCTGTCACAAGGCGTGATTGTACCAGTTCCTCATTAGGAACGCTTTTGAGGCTTCTATTCTAACCTGTTTACCGTTCCATGGAAGGAGGGCAAATTGCGCCCGACCTTGGACCACAAAACTCTGAACCGCTTTGTGTGCGTCCAGAAATTTTGCATGGAGTCCTTGCAGTCAGTGGTGGCGTTCTTGTATCAGGGGGACCTGCTGGCCTCGATCGATATCAAGGATGCCTATCTCCATGTCCCTATTCGCCATGGTCATCAACGATTCCTCCGGTTCGTGGTGGGCAAGGACCATTTTCAATTTGTGGCGTTACAGTTTGGTCTCGCCTCTACTCCCAGGGTCTTCACCAAGGTGTTATCCCCTATTCTGGCTCCGCTATGACAGAGATCAATAGCGATTCTGGGGTACCTGGATGATCTTCTCTGAGCGGACTCGTCTGTGACATTGGAACGGGATTTGGAGGTGACCATTCACTCTCTGAAGCAGTTTGGTTGGAATCTCAACCTTCAGAAATCTGCCCTGGTTCCAACAACCAGCCTGGAGTATCTAGGGATGATCCTAGATTCAGCTTCAGCAAAGGGAAGCGATTCTATCGCTGCTGGCTTGCGACCTGGTGTCTCTCAGATCATCTATGCAGGTGGTGGGCCTTATGGTGTCCTCCTTCGAGGCCGTACCATATGCTCAGGCCCACACGAGACTTTTGCAACAGGAGATCCTTGTCGAATGGGACAAGGATCCTCTATCCCTGGACAGTCTGATTTGTTTGAGTCGGAGATCCAAGGACTCCCTGAATTTGGTGGCTCAGCTGTCCGAATCTTCTCCACAGGAAATCCTTCCGCCCGGTATTGTGGACGGTGGTGACGACTGATGCCTGTCTGACCAGTTGGGGGGGGAGTGCTGAGCACCCCAAATTTTCAAGGGTCCTGGACGTTGGAAGAGTCCAAGCTCCGATCAACATTCTGGAACTGAGAGCAATCAATTTGAGCCTGTTCCACTGGACGGACAATCTCAAGGGGTGTTCTGTCCGAGTCCAGTCGGACAATGTCACGGCCGTGGCATATGTCAATCATCAAGAGGGCACCAGGAGTGCCCTGGCGGCTCTGGAGGTAGCCGAGATCCTACGCTGGGCAGAGGACTACGTCCCAGCCCTATCCACCGTGTACATTCCCAGCGTAGATAATTGGCAGGCGGAATACCCAGGATCAGGGAGAGTGGTCCCTGCATCTACAGGTGTTCAACCAGCTGTGTCTCCGGTGGGGGACCCCGGATGTGGACCTGTTCGCCTCCAGACAAAACCGGAAAGTTTCAAAGTTTGTGACTTGGTCCAGAGATCCTCTGGCCGACTCAGTAGACGCCCTGGTGGCTCCCTGGAGCCAGTACGGGATAATTTATGCGTTTTCCTACGCTGAAAATGTTCTCACCTGCTACGCAGGTTCGAGTTGAAGGGGATTCCGGTAATTCTGGTGGCTCCCGATTGGCCCCGGAGATCGTGGTACACCGACTTGATTCGGCTGAAGGTCGCAGGTCCGTGGACACTTCCTCTCCGGGAATATCTATCTCAGGGTCCGATCTTCCATCCTGCTTTACAGTCGCTGGCTTTAACAGCTTGGCTGTTGAGAGCAGGGGTCTGTCCGATTCTGTGATTCCCAACCTTAATCAAGGCTAGGAAGTCCACTTCTCGGAAGATTTATCATTGTACGTGGAAAGCGTACATTGCTTGGTGCGAATCGCTGAAGCTGCTTCCCAAATCCTTTGCTATCAGCAGGATCCTGACCTTTCTACAGAAAGGGGTTGACCAACGTTTGGCGTTGGGCACTCTTAAGTCTCAGATCTCGGACTTGGCTGTGTACTTCCAATGCCCATTGGCTACGCACTCTTTGATTCGTACGTTTCTTCAGGGGGTTCGCCATTTGTCTCCATTACCTCCTTGGGACCTTAATTTGGTTCTATCGGTTCTTCAGAAATCTCCTTTCGAGAACATAAGACACATTTCCTTACTTGCCTTGTCACAGAAAGTTGCCTTTTTTGGTGGCTATCACTTCTACGCGCAGGGTTTCTGAACTAGCGGTGCTATCTTGCCGCTCTCCTTATCTGGCAATACACAGGGATAAGGTAGTGTTATGGCCTAATCCGTCGTTTATTCCTAAGGTGGTTTCAGACTTCCATCTGAACGAAGACATAGTGCTTCCGTCACTCTGTCCGAAACCTTCACATCCTAAGGAAATTGCCTTGCATTGCTTGGATGTGGTTCGTGCGATACTGGTGTGTCTGGAGACTACTGAGTCATTTCATAAGTCGGACTCTCTGTTTGTGAATACGGATGGACCCCGTAAGGGTCAGGCTGCGTCTGCGGCGACCATCTCTCGATGGATCAGACAGACTGTGATGCAGACGTATTCTCTTAAGGGCAAGGTTCTTCCTTTCCCTGTCACGGCTCACTCTTGGGCTTTCCGCCATCAGGCGTCAGTGATGCAGGTTTGCAAGGCGGCCACTTGGTCGTCTGTACATACGTTCACCAAGTTTTACAGAGTGGATGTGTTAGCATCCTTGGATGCGTTCTTCTGGCAGCTTGGTTTTGCAGGCCGCCATTTAAGGAGCAGTCTACTTTTCCTTCTCCTTTATGGTTTTGCAATTGAGTCCCAGTTGTTGCTTGTTGGGCTCCATGTTATATAGTTGGCTATGTTTGCCGTGGGAATTGCATTCTTTTAAGTTTGTCCTTTCCCCACCCCTCAGTGGTTACTGTTTTGGACATCCCATCCGTTTATGATTTAAAGCACCACCGACGGACGTAGTTCCCACCCCTCTTTTCGTTGAAAAGTTGGGTTTTAGTTATTATTCACTGCTTGCAACTAAACTGAAGATGCAACGGTGAGGCCAGGAGTAATAACCCAGTGACCCCACCCCCCCTGGTCGTGTCAAAGCATTTGGCTCTACCTTGTCACTCCTAGTGGGAGGGGCTTATTACCCATCTGTCTATGAATTAAAGCAGCAGCTACATCCTTCGGTGGATTCAGAGAAATGGATTTTACGGTAAGTAAAAAATTCCATTATCTAGCCCAATGCTGGATTCGGGAAAATTATTTCTCACCGTGACGTGGATACTACCGATGACAGACTTCTGGTCCAATCGTTAAACAAACTCAAGCACTTCTAGTTACTGCTAACGAGTCTCATGTTGAGACAAACACTTTTGATGTGTTACCTTCACCACATTTTCCCATTATTCTGGGACTTCCCTGGTTACACATGCATCAACCAAACATCGATTGGAAAACACGAACACTGACTTTCCCCTCACACTACTGTGAGACCACGTGTTAGATCCAATCGTACCGAAATATCCTTTCCATGGTGTCAGATCAAATCACACCACCACCATGCTATCAGGATCTGGCTGAAGTTTTCCTTGAGAAAAAAGCTCAAGTGTTGCCTCCCCATAGGGACTATGATTGTTCCATTGATCTACTCCCTAACAGTAAACTACCTTTCGGACATGTTTATCCTCTATCTCAGGATGAACTTTCTCATCTCAAACAGTATTTGGATGAGAATTTAGCGAAGGGGTTTATTAGACCCTCTACTTCTTCCACAGCTGCAGGACTTTTCTTTGTCCGCAAAAAGGATCAGAGTCTCAGGCCTATCATTGACTACAGGCAATTAAATAACATCACAATAAAGGATCGCTATCCTTTACCTCTCATTCCGGAACTCATTGAACAGGTGCGTGGAGCCACTTACTTTTCAAAGTTGGATTTAAAAGGGGCATACAATCTCATCCGCATACGCAAAGGGGATGAGTGGAAGACGGCATTCAGAACTAGGTATGGATTATTCGAATATCTGGTGATGCCCTTCGGATTATGCAACGCTCCCGCAGCATTCCAGCGTTTTATAAATGACATCTTCAGAGACCTACTCGATCTTTGTGTTGTGGTATATCTGGATGATATACTCATCTACTCACAATCCTTGTCTGAACATGTAAGACATGTACGACTTGTATTATCCAGATTGCTCTCACACAATTTATATGTAAAATTGAAGAAATGCCTATTCCATATGGAGGAAGTGTTATTCCTGGGATACATCGTATCAAAGAATGGCATTAAGATGGATAAAAGCAAGATATCGTGTATCCAGGATTGGCCTATACCAACAACACGTAAGGCATTACAACGATTCCTTGGGTTCTCAAACTTTTACAGAAAATTCATCAAAAACTTCTCTACCATTGTAAGACCGTTAACTCAACTCACAAGTGTGAAAAAGACGTACAAATGGTCTGAAGAAGCGAATCAAGCCTTCCGCTTGCTAAAATCAAGCTTCACTTCTGCTCCCATATTACGCCATCCAGACCCATCTCTACAATACATCCTAGAAGTGGATGTATCAAATATGGCTGTAGGAGCAGTTCTCTCCCAAAGACCGACAAATACGTCTCCTCTCCACCCAGTTGCTTTTTTCTCCAAAGCACTGACTGCCCCAGAGGTGAACTATCCAGTGGGTGAAAAGGATTTACTTGCCATAAAATTGGCACTTGAAAATTGGCGACATTTACTTGAAGGTACCCGGTTGCCAATACTGATATATACGCATCACAAGAACCTCCAAACCAACAAAACCCTTTCCCATCGGCAAGTGTGTTGGTCATTATTCTTCCTAAGATTTAATTTCCTAGTGAGAAAAAACAAAAGTGAAAGAAAAGCAGTTGCAAAGTATGGCTACAACAAAGGTGAGGTAAATTGAATCACATAGAGCTTTATTGAATGAAAAATTATGGAATAAAAGTTAAAACAACAGCATCAACATTGCACAGAATGTTATAAGAGAATTACCAATCGACATGAAGATGAAACACTGTAAAAGGTCCTGTCTGGTGAAAAATGGCACCACTACGCTAAAGACTCCACCCACCACCCCAATTGCACATTGAAAAATCCAACAATCACTTGAAAAATCAAAAAATATTCAAAAAATATTCATGACAAAAATAAAATTAATTGTAGTACTCTTGGAGTATGAACATGATATGTATGGATAAAGCCACCTCCAGTAGAAGCATCCAGTTGGGGATATTTGTGCAAATTTTGATATAAAAGTTTTGGTTGGTGGTTATCAAAAGTCTCCGTATATGACCGTTAGGTGCAGGGTCCTCACACCCATATGGTATACAAGGGCAATTGATGGCTCTACCACAACTTCCTCTGGTAAATAGACATGTATTGAATGGCTGCACTTTCCAGATGAATCTTTAAACACAGAACACAGCAGTAGACACCATGTAAAGCGGCACGGACATATGACTGAAACGGACAGACAGGCAAGCGAAGCAGGCAAACAAACAGATGGCTTTAAACAATGATTTGCATACCCGGTCTGATATTCAACCAGTATATGTGTCTGAGCAGTCAGGACGCTCTGCAGCTAAATGTCCTCTGGTCTGTGGATATTGCAGTCCGGTGTATAAGATTATGCTCACTGATAGGCACACTTTGTATGTCTCCGACCGTTCAGTTAGCCTTCCATCTCTATAGATTTCACCAGGACAGGCATGTTTGCAAACATTTAGTCACAGGAACAGAGCCGTTTACTGACCGTATGGATGGTATGAGTCCGTGTGATGTCCGCTTAGTGCCGTCCGTCAGTATGTAGAAGTCAGTCCGGTTGTGTGTCCGGCCATGGTGAGTCTGTTGAGGGGGCAAGCCTTAGTGTCCGCCAGAGAGCGTGGGAGCTTTTCCGTCTACCAAACAGGGCTTGGGCATCGAGCATCCGAACTGTGTACGCGGTCAGTGTTTCCGATAGGGTGGAGGGTGGAGTCCGCAGGCGTAGTAGTGTGTGACGTCGACGCGTTTCGCGTGACGCAGCACGCTTCTTCAGGACGTTAATTTCCTAGTGACCTACAAACCTGCAGATAAAAACAAGAAGGCGGATGCATTATCACGGTTAACCGAAGATAACTGTGCAGAAATCCCTTCACTCCCTATAATACCACAAGATCGTATTGTTGGCGTTGTTCGTTCCTTAAAAGAAGAGATTCTGCATAGTCTAGGATTGGATTCACCACCACCACATCTAAATTCTGATGCAGAAGGCTTCCTTTACTTTGATAACAAACTCTACATACCTCCTGACATGCGCACTAAGATCTTGGAACTAACACATGATGTACCTATGGCAGGACACATGGGTATGACCAAAACATTAAATTTACTCACCAGGCAATTTTGGTGGCCTGGAATGAAGACGTCTGTACAGAAGTTTGTTTCCTCATGTGACACCTGTGCTAGGTCCAAAATTGAGACTACAAAGCCATTCAGGCTACTTTGCAGTCTACCTATACCCAAAGTTCCATGGGAAGTTGTGTCCCTAGATTTCATAGTGGAATTACCACCTTCCAAGGGATTCACTACCATTTTAGTGTCAGTGGACCATCTGACCAAGATGGCACATTTCATTCCCATTCGCAGATTACCATCATCTAAAGAAACAGCGGAACTACTAATTAAACATGTGTTCAAGTTACATGGAATTCCAAAGACCCTTTTATCTTACCGGGGTTCACAATTTATTTCTAAGTTTTGGCAAGCTCTATGTCGTATATTACGTATTGAGCGGAAGCTTACTTCCCCCTATCACCCACAGACCAATGGACAAACTGAACGGGTCAACCAATGTATTGAACAATACTTGCGCTGTTACACCTCCTATTTACAGGATGATTGGGTGGATCTTCTTCCTCTGGCAGAATTTGATTACAATAATGCAACCCACAGTACCACTAAGCAAAGTCCGTTCTTTCTGAATTATGGGTTTCATCCCACATTTCTTCCTCCACGCATCCTACCATCAAGTAACCCGGTGGCTACTGATTACCTTACGCAAATAAAAGACTCCTTGGATTTACTGAACACCACCATCTCTCATGCCCACAGCCAACAGAAACGGTACTACGATCTTCGTAGAAGACCTTCCCCTCAGTATACCGTTGGAGATCTCGTGTGGTTATCCACGAAAAATCTGAGATTGAAAATCCCCAGCAAAAAACTTGGACCTCTGTTTTTGGGACCTTTCCCGATCGAGAAAGTCATTGGAACATCTGCAGTTCGACTCACATTACCGACAGATCTCAAAATACACCCTAAAAACCAGCTTTAGAGGCCTTCTGGAGCCGGCCTTAAGGGGGGGGTACTGTAAGATCCTGGTACTCTCAGTGCCTTTCTATCACCTCACTTCTGGGTTGCGTTCCACCACTCAGGTAGGTGGAACGCATATAGGTGTGTATTCCTTTAACAGTGCTGACGTCATCATCAGGCGCCGCACTGAGCGGCTATTTCAACTGACGGTCTGCACTCACACATTGTTCATGCAACCGCTCCTGATACCTGCCTAACCTGACGCTGCCGAATCTTCCAGCTACATACCCTATACCTGGATTGACCGGAGCCTCGCTACCTTGTCCTACACTCCCTCACTACTGGCTATTGATAAGTACCCCACAGGGGACCCCCTCTTATCAACAACGCTTGCTATCTATACCTGCATTATAAGAACTATTGCTAGCTCTAGGATACATGCTCTCCAGTATCTACCATCTGCATTTCTAAACCTAGATCGCTAGCTCTTGTGCCTATTATTTGTTACAACCTGCATTACCGAACTAAGCTTAGCAACACCTGTATATCTTGCTTGCTATTATCTATCACCTGTTGATTATACTAGATTGCTAGCTCTTGTGATTTCTATCTATCATCATCTACTATCATTCCTGTAACATCACTATCTGAGTGCTTATCATCATCTACTATCACTCCTCAGAGCCTATACCTTCAGTGTAACATCTCACTGCTACTTGCATAATTACTATCACTCCTGCAACATCATTATCTGAGTGTTTGTATATGTGCATACTGAATCAGGCTGAACCACTATGATGAGTCAAGAGAGTTGGATCAGGTGATTTAACAAGATCTCTACAAGACTACTGAGTGGAATTCTGCAGCTGCTCCTTGAGCTAAAACCCAGAGCGTTACACACAGGTCCATTCAGATCTAATCTCTCAAGGTCCATTCTGCTTTGAAGTATCCTATTCAGGATATTTCTGTTTCCTATCACACAAGGTTGCTTGTTTCATTGCTATTACCTTTAGGAGGGTGTCTGAGATTGTAGATTTGTCTTTTTCTTGAACTTCATAGAGACCACATAATACTTCCTGCCTAGGTGGTCATGGGATTTCACTTCAATCAGGACATTCTGCTCATACATTCACTAGGTGGATTTTTAGGCGTCGGTTGGAGATTCCTACGGGCAACCCTGTATTGCTCATGCCATTTGTTCTTCCTTTTGTTGTGGTAAACATATTGCTGCTGTTGGGTTGGTTAGCTATTATTTGCTGTTGCTCACCCCTCATGTAATTGCTTTTGAACTCCCAACAGTCTAAGAATTAATTCTCTTGTGTCTTGTGATGTATGATTAAGAAAACCAGATTTATGATTTACCTGTAAGACTTGCCTGTAAAATTCCTTTCTTGGAGTACATCACAAGACACTGGTCCCTCCCTGCTGGTTTCACTCCTATTTTCCCTACTGACAAAATTGAGGCAATGCTGGGAGTGCGAGGTGTTATGCTGGGTGGTGTCAAGCTTTGCTATTTGCCCGTGTCCAATCACCTGGAGGTGAAGTATAACCCAGTGGTCTAAGAATGAACTCTCCTGTGTCCAGTGATGTCAGAAAGGGATTATACAGGTAAGTACAAAATCCCTTTTCGTTAATTGTACATCACAGAACACCATTTTTTTAATACTTTATTTTGAAGTTTTCAGTCATACAAAGAAATGCAATCAAGTCACACATAGGAGAACATTACCACATTTAAATATGGTTTCTCTTATATCCTCTGATAGACGCAGCCACTTCATAGTTTCCTCACAAATGGGTAATGCACCACCTACAGGAGTAGACTAGGCAGTGAAACTATTTAGAAAAACTTTTCACTAGACACACCCTTAGGGGCTGTCCCCTCAGACATTACCCCAGACACATTCAGCTAACTAATCAGTTTCTTGCTGCCTAGCGTTAGGAGTAGGACCTAGGTTTCTCTGCTGGGACTCCGGTCTCAGTTTTTTCTTTTCTTTGAGAAATGTTTCTGTTTATTTTTCTTTACTCACTATCGCTAGCTAGTGTCAGGGGGATCCTCCTGGTGAACAACAAGCGACACCTGGGCTGAGGTTTCGTACTGGATAATCTAGAGCCTGGCCAACGAGCATGCGCAGGTTATGGTAGGCCCAGGCTTCGCCGCGACGGTGCCCCGACAGATGGGGACGAGCCTGCGAACGGAGGTTTTCACTGGGACGCATCACCCGGAAACGCCCTGGTTGCAGCGTACCCTTCTTGGCTGGCAGCACCCCGAGCTGTATCGGAGCAGGGCCCGCGGTTCATGGTATGGTGAGTGATACTGCCCCCTGTGTCCCTGGGACAATCCGGGGGGGGGGGGGTCTGGGCTCACTCCTGGGAATGTCAGCTGCAGTCTCTGTAAGGTCACCCTGGCCTGTCAGGATAGGTCCTGCCTTCCCTGCTCCTAATGGGGGTGCTATAGCGGAGTCTAATGCCGGGGGGGGGGTGTATGACTACTATCTTGTCCTGGAGGGGGTCCCTGTGGTGGATTCCCACGGTGACCTTGTTCCCTAGGCTCCTGATCGCCGGCGCTGTGTTCGACCGCCATTTTTGGTGTTGGCAGCCAGGCTGCATCAATGTAAGGGCAGCAGCCATTTTCTGCCTTGCTGTGTGTTTTGGCTCCGTATACGGGCACCATCTGGGATGTGGGCAGGCCGCACTGTATGGGCGGCAGCCATTTTCCCTGTGCTTCTCCTAGTCTTTATTATGGCACCATTTTCTTGTGGCTCAGGGGGAGTTCGGCCTCTAGTGATCTGAGGTCACTTCCTCCCAGGAGTTTCACTTTCGGCAGACAGCTTGGAGAGTGGATGCTCATCCTGTTTCTCTGGACACAGTAAGGGGGGGGTTTTAGTCCCTTTGGGCATTCTTTAGACACATTTAACTTTTGTCAGTGGGTCTGCTTGCTAAGGGGGAACTCCAGCAGTAGCGCGATTTGGCGGTGCAGACCGATATCGCTGATTTAAAGGGCCAGTGTACCTTTTTTTTTTTTTGTCAATTTACCAAAATGGAGTCCCAGAGTAAAAATTTCCCCACTGATCTTGTGTGTGCATCCGGGTCATCCGGATCTCCTTCACTGGCATCCCTGTCTGCAGCCATTGAAGCTCTGGCATCCAAAGTTGATCTTGTCATGTCACAAGTTCCTATTAAGAAATGGCCGATGCCCTCTCAATCTAATGATTCTGAGCCTGATTTGGTTGCCACGGACACTGCCCTCCCTGAGGGATCCCTGTCTTCACACTCGGACGGCGAGGAGGATGAGTCCTCATCTGCAGCGTGGGAACAGAAAGGTGGAAAGGTTCGTGGCCAGGGCTCGAGATCCTCTGGCAGACGACACAGACGCGCTGGTGGTGCCTGGGCAGCGGTATTGGCTGATCTATGCCTTTCCTCCGATTCAACTGTTGTCCAAGTTCCTCCGCAGATTGGCGTTGGAACAGGTGCAGGTTTTTCTGGTGGCCCCAGACTGGCCTCACGGTCTTTGTACTTGGACCTCGTAAGGATGATCGTCGAGCCTCCCTGGCGGCTGCCTCTGAGGGAAGATCTGCTATCTCAAGGACCGATCTTCCATCCTGTTTACGGTCTCTGGCTTTAACGGCGTGGCTGTTGAAGGCCAGGTGTTGAGAGATAGAGGTATCTCTGATGCTGTGATTCCTACCTTGTTGAGGGCTCGAAAGGCTACCTCTAGGAAGATTTATCATCGTACCTGGAAGGCGTATATTGCCTGGTGTGAGTCGCAAGGGTTGGATCCTCGTTCCTTTTCGGTGGCAAGGGTCTTAGCTTTCTTGCAGAAAGGTGTGGAGCAACATTTGGCTTTGGGTACGCTTAAAGGTCAGGTGTCGGCCTTGGCCATTTACTTCCAGCGTCCCTTGGCAACTAATTCCTTGATTTGCACTTTTTTCTAGGGGTGCGTCTTCAGGCTCCTCCAAGGAGATCCCCCTTGCCTCCATGGGATCTGAATTTAGTTTTGTCCGTTTTGCAATGACCTCCCTTTGAGAATAGCAGAGAAGTCTCTGCCTGTGTTGTCCCAGAAGGTTGCCTTTCTGGTGGCTATCACCTCTGCTCACAGGGTGTCTGCATCCCAAGGAATTTGCTCTGCATTCACTGGATGTGGTCCAGGCAATCACGGTTTACCTGTCGGCCACGGAATCTTTTCGGATGTCTGATTCCCTGTTTGTCCTTCCTGAGGGACCTCGTAAGGGTTCGGCTGTGTGCGCTGCAACCATTTCCAAAAGGATCAGACAGACGGTTGTTCAGGCCTATTCATTAAAGGGTCAGGTTCCTCCTTTCCCTCTGAGGGCACATTCTACTAGAGCCCTGAGTCCCTCTTGGGTTTTTCGCCATCAGGCTTCTGTGGCTCAGATGTGTAAGGCGGCGACCTGGTTGTCCGTACACATTTTTACGAAATTTTACAAGATTGATTTAATGGCATTCTCGGATGCTTCCTTTGCCCGCAAGGTTTTTCAGGCTGCTTTTTGCTGAAGAGACTTGGTTTTCTCTTCCTGGGGTAAATTTTCATTTTGGGGTTAGCTCCTTTTGGTTGAGCTTATGTTGCCCTGTTGGTTACGTTTTTTTTCTGGCCTTGATGGATCGTTACCGTTTAGTTGGTTGGCGTTTCTTCCCACCCTCATACCTACACTGCATTGGGACATCCCATTTGTGAGGAAACTATGAAGTGGCTGCGTCTGTCAGAGGACGTAAGAGAAAATAACCCCCGCCCCTCTATTTTGGGGTTGGTTGTCTTTTTCCTTCACTGCTTGCTACGAAACTGATGAGTAAGCTGGATGTGTCTAGGGTAATGTCTGAGGGGACAGCCCCTAAGGGTGTGTCTAGTGAAAAGTTTTTCTAAATAGTTTCACTGCCTAGTCTACTCCTGTAGGTGGCACATTACCCATTTGTGAGGAAACTATGAAATGGCTGCGTCTGTCAGAGGACTCGATTAAAATACTTTTACAGTAAGTTCTTACAGAAATTCTATTTTCTCTTACGTCCTCCGACAGTCGCCGCCTCTTCATATTCGTCACATATGGGGTATTAGACTTTGCTCCGAAGGAGTAGCTAGGCAACAGAATGTTAACATTAAAGCTTTTAACATATCCCACCCTCAAGGGGTGGTCCCCTCAGTCAATACCCTCCTACTTCCTGCAACCATATCTCAGTTTCAATGTCTAGCTTGTCAGGAGTGGCTGGCTCTCTCTGTGCTGGGGCTTTGTGCCCCAGACTCTTTCTTCTTTTTTGATTTTTTGTTTGAGTTTTCTCTCTACCTTTACTTAGCTGTTCTTTTTGTCAGTGTTAGTTAGTTCTTCGGATGAAGAGGATCATGCGGGCTGGGTCTCGGGCTGATCCCCCTGGTCGCAGGTCGTGGGTCAGTGGCTTCCCAGCCTGCCATCGAGCGTTCAGCCAGGTAACGCTCCTGGCACAGTGAACGACCCATCCCTGTTCGGTGCAGGGATGATTGGTGAGGTGGCTACCTCACTGGACGCTGTGCGGTTTCTTAACCCCCATTCTGTGCGTCTTGTATGCGACTCTCCCTGTCTCATGTGCAGCGGCTTGTTCGCCTGTGCGGGTCCCCCACGCCATTGTGAGGTAAGTGTATCTATGTGGGCACCTGTCTGTCTGGGGGGGTGTCAGTCTGGGACTGTGTAACCTGCCTCTGTTCACACTGTTTGTCTCCCTATCACTCGGCTGCATGCTGTGGGCTGCAAGGGGGGGGGGAGCTGTGTGACACTGTGTGTGTCAGCCTTGTCAGTGTGAGAAGCTGTGGGGCATGTTTTGGGCATGTTTGGGCACTATACAGCGATCGCTGCGGCGATCTGACATGTTTTTTTATACATGGATGACATGTGTGCATTACTGTACTGTGGAGCGGCGGTTTCGGCGCCAAACGGCGCCATTTTCCCTACACTCGCTCCGGCCGCATGTTCTACATGCATGGCGGCCATTTTCTTGTAGCCTCCCATAGGCTTTCATAGAGCGCCCTGGCAGCATCACTTCCTCTTCTCCAGGAACACCGATCGAGGCAGCAGCAGCGGCGAGGGTCTCCTCAGGTTATATCCTTCTTATCCATTGCCTGTGTCAGTTTTATTGTCCCTGTGGGGGTCTCATTGTGCTTGTGTGTGGTGCGGTGGGCTGCGCTCACCGCGCTTGTTAAAGGGGCAGTTAACCCTTTATTATCTGGCATTTGTAATAGGGGCAATGGATTCTCAGGAGGGCAAATTTCCTACCGCCTTGGTGGAAAGCCAGGGGACCGCTGTTTCCCCCCCAGGGGGGGATTTAGCCACTATTGTGGCTGTCCTTGCTGCTCAGGTGCAGATGCTGGTGGCTGCTCAATCTACTAAAAGACCCAGAGTTTCTCTTTCCTCTGATTCTGAGGGTGAAGGTGATGGGGCTGTTATGGTGGGGGCCTCCTTATCGGGGTCCCGCTCCTCCCTAGATCTAGTGGGGTCCGAGGTGGAGGCTGAAGTTGAAGGGGTTGATAATTCTCCCCCTGGCTCACCTGAAGAGCTTGCAATCATGGATGAATTGATTGCTTCCATAAAACAAACGCTGCGTTTGCAGGATGAAGTGTGTCCCCCCGCTGCCTTGGCGGCTTATGGGACGCAGAGAAAACGCAGGACGCCGCAGGTTTTTCCCTGCAATGATGATTTTCAGCGTGCTGTTAAGGAACAATGGCGCAATCTGCGCAAACCTTTTGCTGTACCAAGTAGGTTCAAGCTGCGTTATCCTTTCTCGCCTTCCACTGATGAAAGGTGGTGTGTGCCACCCCCAGTGGATCACGCAATTGCGGTTTTAAACAAATCCACTGCGATTCCTGCAGAGGATTCCCCTGTATTCCGTGATGCCACGGATAGGAGATTGGAGTCTCTTGCCCGTCATACTTATTCTGTTACGGGTTCTATGCTTAAGGCTCTGTTTGCCTCTCTCATGGCGGCCCAGGCGGTCGCAAGTTGGACGCAGATGCTTAGGCGCGTCCTAGTGGCCGATTCGGCCTCGCCGGCGACCCTGGATATGGTGGATCAAATCCACCAGGGTGTCATGTATCTGTGTGATTCGGACTTGGACCTAGTCCCATTGGCTGCACGTGTGCACAGCGTGGCGGTGTTGTCTCGCCGCCTGGTTTGGTTGAAATGTTGGTCGGTGGACCAGTCTTCACGTAAGACCTTAGCCAATCTGCCTTATGATGGGTCTCGCCTTTTTGGGGAGTCCTTGGATGTGTTGATTAAGGGGATCACCGGAGGTAAGAGCACTCTCTTGCCCCATTTCCCCAAGGCTAAGGGGGCTTCTGGGAAGAAGCATGCTAATTTTCGGCCCCCTCAGGGGTCCTTTCGTGCCTTTCGGTCGCACTACAAGGGCAAACCGTTCAAAGGTCAAGGCTCTCAGAAGAAGCCCTGGTCTGGAAAACAGAAGTCCGGTCAATCTGGATCCGCAGCCCATAACAGTGCGGCCTGAAGGGGCGCCCTCACCCAGTTTTGGGGTGGGGGGACGCTTGCTCGGTTTTCTTCAGCCCTGGTTGGCCCGCGTGCGGGACAGATGGGTTCAGGAGATCGTTCGATCTGGTTACAAGATCGAGTTTCTCTCTCGGCCGGAGAGCAGATTTTTTCCCTCAAATCTTCAACTGTCTCCAGAGCGTTTACGAGACCTGCACCTGGCGGTGCGGGACCTGAGGGCTCAGGGTGTGGTAGTTCCGGTGCCTCATCGGGACAGATTTCGGGGGTTTTATTCCAATCTGTTCACCGTGCCCAGAAAGGAGGGCAAGGTTCGTCCAATTCTGGACTTGAAGGCTCTGAACCGCTCTGTGCGGGTTCGCAAGTTCCGCATGGAATCCCTGCGGTCGGTGGTGGCTGCCCTGGTTCCGGGGGAATTCATGGCCTCCATCGATTTGAAGGATGCGTATCTTCACATCCCCATTTTCGGGGGTCACCAGAGGTACCTTCGATTTGCCATTGCGGAGGATCACTACCAGTTCGTGGCGTTGCCTTTTGGTCTCGCCTCGGCTCCGCGGGTCTTCACCAAGGTGCTTGCACCGGTTCTGGCATTATTGAGGGCCCAGGGCATTTCTGTCCTGGGGTATCTGGACGACATTCTGGTTTTATCTGCAACCAGCCAGGGTCTGGAGAAGGACCTGTCTGTCACGATGCAAACTCTGCAGGAGTTTGGTTGGACGATAAATTTTCCAAAGTCGACACTGAGTCCGTCGGTTCGTCTTCCCTAACTGGGAATGATTCTGGACTCGGTGCAGGCGAAGGTCTTCCTGCCGGAAGACAAACTCAGAACTCTTCAGGAGGAAGTCAGGTCCCTCAGGGCCGTTCCGCACTCGTCTCTGCGGACGTGCATGAGATGTCTGGAATTGATGGTCTCGGCCTTCGAGGCGATTCCCTTTTTTGCACAGTTTCACACGCGGGGTCTCCAAGCGGAGATCCTGTCCATGTGGGACGGGCGACCTCAATCTCTGGATCTTCAAATCTCGTTGAGTCATCGCACCAGAAGAGACCTTCTGTGGTGGCTCCAGTCCCCGATGGTGTCCGGAGGCAAGTCGTTTCGTCCTATCTCGTGGACGGTAATTACCACGGATGCCAGCCTGTCGGGCTGGGGTGGTGTTCTGGGCGTTCTGTCCGCCCAGGGGACTTGGTCGGAGGGGGAGTCCTCCCTTCTGATCAACATTCTGGAATTGCGTGCGATAAATCTCTGTCTTCATCGCTGGACGGACCGGCTGCAGGGCTGCCCGGTTCGGGTGCTGGATCAGGGGGAATGGTCTCTCCACCCGGCTGTCTTCCAGATGTTGTGCGCGAAGTGGGGTCTTCCAGATGTGGACCTGTTCGCGTCTCGTCTCAACAACAAGGTGAGAAGGTTCGTGGCAAGGACGCGCGACCCTCGGGCAGACGCGTTGGACGCGTTAGTGGCCCCGTGGCATCAGTACAAGCTGATGTACGCGTTTCCACCGATTCAGTTGCTGTCCAGGTTCCTTAGCAGGTTACACTCGGAACGCAGCACGGTGATTCTTGTGGCACCGGACTGGCCTCGCCGGTCCTGGTACGCAGACCTCGTGAATCTGGCGGTCGACGCCCCGTGGCGCCTGCCTCTTCGAGACGATCTCCTGTCTCAAGGACCGATATACCATCCTGCTTTACAGTCGCTGGCTTTGACGGCCTGGCTGTTGAGACCGAGGTCCTGAAGGAGAAGGGTCTCTCCCCAGAGGTCGTTCATACCTTGATCAGCGCGAGGAAGTCTTCCTCAGGGAAGGTTTATTACCGTACTTGGAAGGCCTATTTTGCCTGGTGTGAGTCCAGGGGGTTTTCTCCCCGCACATACTCGGTTTCCCGAGTGCTGTCCTTCCTTCAAATGGGTGTCGATCAGCGTTTGGTGCTGGCTACGATAAAGGGTCAGGTGTCTGCGCTGGCCGTTCTGTTTCAACGTCCCGTGGCTTCCAACTCCTTGGTTGGCACTTTTGTTCAGGGAGTGCGGCATCTGGTTCCTCCTAGGAGGGATCCTCTGCCCCCTTGGGACTTGAATCTCGTTCTATCTGTGTTACAACGTGCTCCTTTTGAACAGATCAGGGAGATCTCGTTGTCTATGTTGTCCAAAAAGGTCGCCTTTTTGGTTGCGATCACTTCGGCTCGCAGAGTGTCGGAGCTGGCGGCTTTGTCCTGCAAGTCTCCGTATCTGGTTGTTCATTTGGATAAGGTGGTCTTGCGACCTAATCCTTCTTTTCTTCCGAAGCGAGTTTCGGAATTCCATCTTAATGAGGATATTGTCTTGCCTTCGCTGTGCGCGAAGCCTAAACATCCAAAGGAGGTGAGATTACATTCTTTGGATGTTGTTCGGGCGATAAGGGTTTACCTTAAATCGACTGAGTCTTTTCGAAAGACGGACTCCTTGTTTGTTCTTCCAGAGGGTCCTCGGAAGGGCATGGCGGCGTCGGCCTCTACCATCGCCATATGGATCAGGCAGACCATTGAACAGGCGTATGCCTTGCAGGGGAAGGTTCCCCCTGTGCCTGTGAAGGCGCACTCTACTAGATCTCTGAGTACGTCTTGGGCCTGTCGTCATGGGGCTTCTGTAGCCCAGGTGTGTAAGGCGGCGACCTGGTCGACCGTACACACTTTCACATAATTCTACATAGTAGATGTTCAGGCATCGGCGGATGCTTCTTTATGCCGCAAGGTTCTTAGTGCGGCGATTCCCTAGGGTCCCTTGTTGGGGACCTCTGGCTGTTGGGATGAGTTTTTTATCCCCTGGTTCTTTGTCTTTTCCTTGGTTGTTGCTCCTGTTGAGCAATTATTTTTCCTGTAGCCCAGCTGGTTTCCTTCCTTTGGTAAGGTTCCTTTCTTTGATGCGGAGACTGCGTTGCCTTTCGGCGCGGATGCGTTTCCCACCCCTCATGTTTGCACTGCTTTGGGACGTCCCCATATGTGACGAATATGAAGAGGCGGCGACTGTCGGAGGACGTAAGAGAAAACGGAATTTTTGTAAAATCTTACCTGTAAAATTCCTTTCTCTGAGTCCTCCGACAGTCGCCTCCCCCACCCCTCTTTTGGGGTTTGGTTGTATACTCTACTGCTATTCCACTGAAACTGAGATATGGTTGCAGGAAGTAGGAGGGTATTGACTGAGGGGACCACCCCTTGAGGGTGGGATATGTTAAAAGCTTTAATGTTAACATATTCTGTTGCCTAGCTACTCCTTCGGAGCAAAGTCTAATACCCCATATGTGACGAATATGAAGAGGCGGCGACTGTCGGAGGACTCAGAGAAAGGAATTTTACAGGTAAGATTTTACAAAAATTCCGTTTTTACATAGTACAAATTATATCATCAATATAAACCTAACCATCACTGAAAGCTATCCCAGTAAATTTAGTGGAGTCCCCCAGAGGTTTTACTCAGATACTAAATAGGATCTTTCTTGTTTACCTGCATCAAATGATCAGCAAAGGTCAATCGTGAAAATTGTAGTATTTGGATGTCTGTTAAAATATTATACCCAGAAGCATACGAAAGAAACAGTAAAAACTGGTAGATAGTGCCTGCAATGGACATTCTAATTTACAGAAAATGTGGGTTTTAATGCACTGTATCTTGCAGCAGGGAGCGATATTCTATTTAGCAAGTGAATTCAGTCCAGAAGTGCCATGTTTTGCAGCATTGTTCTTCATGAGAATTTGCTGCAGTCATCATTTCCTCCATCCTCTCCAGGGGAGACCTCTAAGTGAAACATCAGTAAATACCTGTTCCATCATTTTACAGAGTTGACCTTACACCATTCCAGTATTTGATTCATAAGCATGGCCCTATGATAATTACATTTCTCTTTTCGTTCATTGACGGACACAGCTCCTTATATTCATAACCATTGGGTTATACTGCCCCCTACAAGAGCAGGACACTAGGCAGAAAATAATTCTGGCTACACTCATAGGCAGTCCCAGGGGGGTATACTCCCTCTCTCTGCTATAGCCACTCAGTTTTTTCTGCCTAGTCAGGAGTAAGGATCTATTTCCCTGCTGGGATCTTTGGTCCTAGCAAAAATTTTATCGATAGAAAATGTTTTTCTCCTGGATTTTTTTTTTGTGAGTTCTACAATTTACTGCCGGACTAGATAATCTAGAGGTGAGTTTTTATTTTTTTTATTGTCAACAAATCAACTCATTACAGATTATGCATTAACCACTTTACCACCGGAGGATTTTGCTGTCCTACGTCCAGGCCACTTTTTGCGATTTGGCACTGTGCGACTTTAACTGTCAATTGCGCGGTCATGCAACGCAGTACCCAAACAAAATTAAGTCCCTTTTTTTCCCACAAACAGAGCTTTCTTTTGGTGGTATTTGATCACCTCTGCGATTTTCATTTTTTGTGATATTAATAAAAAAAGCGACAATTTTGAAAAAATTATAATTTTCTACTTTTGACAGTTAAAAAATATCCAATATATTAAATTTTTGTCATATATTTAGGCCAAAATGTATTTAGCTACATGTCATTGACAAAAAAAATTCTCAATGAGCGTATTTTTAACCGCTTTAAGACTGGAAGATTTTACCCCATTCCTGACCAGGCCATATTTTGCGATTCGGCACTTAACAGACAATTGCGCGGTCATGCGATGCTGTACCCAAATTAAATTGATGTTCTTTATTTCCCCACAAATAGAGCTTTCTTTTGCTGGCATTTGATCACCTGTGCGATTTTTTTACTTTTTGCGCTATAAACAAAAAAAGAGCGACAATTTTGAAAAAATAACAATATTTTTCACATTTTTTATATGAAATTCCCCCAAAAAAATTTAAAAATCAAAATTTTTTAACCTTTTTAGGCCAATTTGTTTTCTGCTACATATGTTTGGTAAAAAAATCGCAATAAGCGTATTTTGATTGGTTTGCGCAAAAGTTATCGCAGCTACTAACTACGGGAAATTTATGTCATTTTTATTTTTATTTTTTTTTTTTTAACTAGTAATGGCGGCGATCTGCAATATTTTTTTTTGCGGGACTGCGACATTGCGGCGGACAGATCGGACACTTGACTGACATTTTTGACACTTTTGGGGGTACCAATGACATTACTACAGTAATCAGTGCTATAAATATGCACTGTTACTGTAAAAATGACACTGGCAGGGAAGGGGTTAACTTTTATTTGTGATCATGGGGTTAATGTATGCCTGGTGCTTACTAACGTGTGTGGGGGAAGGGGACTGTGTGACACAGGCACAGATCGCAGGTTCAGCTATGCTGAATCCTGCAATGTGTCCCTGCCTGTCACTTAGGAGATCCGCCCACTTTGTTTACATAAGCGGGCGGATCTCCACACTCGATCCCCGGCGGTCGGGGAAGAGCAGCGGTGATCACCACCGCTCCTCCCCTGGCCAGTCTCGCTCCCGCTGTTTTCAGTCACAGCGGGAGCGAGACTCCGGCGGCGTGCGCGCAGGCCGCCCACAATGGGAGGAGTCCAGCGATGTAGGTCTACGTCGCTGGGCGATATCGAGCCACTTTGCCGCAGTACGGTCAACGTGACCGGTCGGCAAGTGGTTAAAGACAATACAATTAAGTAGTAAATGAGAAAGAGGGATAATATCGGGTCAATAATCGTGGCTGTCATTCCTTGGCAAGACTTGTCCGGCATCTTCACTTAAGACAATCCTGTGGACTGTTGTATTTTAGGGTATCAAACGTATGGAAAACAGATGGGTTGTCACGTTAACAAGCGAGAGCTATCAATCTTATCCTAAACTAGTATAGAGGTGAGTGCGGTACAGGTCCTGATAGTTGACCGTTAATTATGAGAAGACAAAAAAGTGAGACGATCTAGATAGAGGAGTATGTCAGGTTTGTGTAGTCCAGTGGCCATTTTCTTGTGCCTTGCCATTGGAAGCGGCGGCCATGACAGTGGAGCCCTGTGGGGGGACGATTTCGGCGTTGGGAGCCCCTGTTCATCCCCTAGTGCTGACTCCTAAATTGTTTTACTTCCTGATCACCGCACCGCAGATTCTCCTGGTGGCTGCAGGTGCCTGTTTCTGTGGGTGGTTAGTCTGGTGGGGTCCCCTCCCTCTGCTGAGGATGGCTTGGTGCTTTATGCCTGGCGACCGGGTGGTGCTGCCAGCGTGGTGGGGGTTATCCCTTAGCAGTGTTTTACACTTTTTGTGAGGTACCCCTGGTGACTCATGGAGTCTTTGGGGCACATTTCCCCACCAGATCCCCTCTCTCAGGCTGCTGGGACCTCCGAGTCACAACAGTCAATCCATGCACTGACGGTGGTCTTGGAGTCCCTTGTGTCCCAAGTGGAGGTGGCTTGCGGGTGACGGGCTAGCAAAAAACGCCCCCGCCTTCCCCTGCCTCATCTGTCTCATCAGATCCTGAATCTGATTCGGCCACCACGGACGTGGGTAACTCTGCTGGGTCTGCAACCATGCACCTGGAATCCTCTGATAGTGAGGATGATTCCTCCACTTCTGCGACCACGCACGAAAAGCCGCTGGTGGATTCACTGATTGTATTTTTGCGTGAAACCCTGAAGATGGAAGATGCAGCTAAGGCTTCAGCAAAGGTGCAGGTGGCCTTTGGCACTCACAAGCCATCCCTGCCTATTTTGACAGAATTGAAGAGTGGGGGCGACCAAAGCGTCCCCGTGGGGTCCCTATGCTCTTTACTAGGCATTACCCCCTATGAGAAGTCCCTTCTTAAGAAGTGGACTGTTCCACCGATGGTGGACCCTCTGGTTTCCAGATTAAGCAAGGCAACCATGATTCCGGTTGAAGACTCCCTGGTCTTTAAGGATCTGGCTGACCGTAAGGCAGAGGCTGTGGCCCGCACTATGGTACACTCTGGCTGGTTCGGCAGTGAAGCCGATATTCACCATTGCCCTAGTGTCGCAACCTCTGACCGAGTGGGCTAAGCTCCTACACCGCGACCTGGAGGGGGGGCAATCTCCCCCCTGCTTTTGCCGAGCTGCCGGCTGACTGGTTTAACCATGATGCCTCTTTGGATGCGGCTCCCCTGATTGCTCGCCTCTGTTTTGGCAGTGGTCCTTCAACGTATTTTTTGCCTCAAGTGCTGGTCTGCGGATCAGACTTCAAAAAAGGCCTTGACTGATCTTCCTTTTTAAGGAGATCGCCTGTTTAGAGCCTTGATGACATCATTAAAGTTGGGAAGAGTGTTTGTTTTTCTTCCGCTGGCTACTAAGGGCAAGGAACCTCATCGTACATGTCTGCCTTTCTTCTCCGCTCATAAGAAGTTTGGGGCGACTGACAAGGGCTCGAAGCCTTTTAGGGCCTCTTTGGGAGTATCCAAAGGAACCTGGTCTGACAAGCCAAAATCGGGCTGCCCCAGACCTGGGAACAAGGCTCCTTCTACATATCGGGGATGGTTGGACGTCTTTGCTGGTTTCCGGGCCTGTGGGCTTCCCAGGGTGCAAGATAAGTGGGTCCACAAAGTCATTCGGTCCAGCTACAAGATCGAATTTCGCTGTTGTCCCCCGGCAAGGTTTTTTTCCTTCCAACTTGCTCCTGTCCCCAGACCGCTTACAGTGCCTGTTGGGGGCGTTGCAGGACCTGTTCCTTCAAGAAATGATTGTCCTGGTTCAGACCTCAAGACGTTTTCAGGGTTTTTACTCAAACCTGTTCCCAGGAAGGAAGGGAAAGTGCGTCCAATCCTAGACCTCAAGGCACTACTGCTTTGTGCGGGTACAGAAATTCAGAATGGAGTCCATTCAAACGGGGGTGGCATTCCTGCGTCAGGGAGATTTCCTCACCTCTATCGATGTCAAGGATGCCTACCTTCACATTCCAATATGTGCCAGTCACCAGCGTGTTCTCCGCTTTGCTGTGGGAGAGGAGCATTATCATTTTGTGGCGTTACCTTTTGGTCTCGCATCTGCTCCTTGGATCTTCACAAAAGTGTTAGCCCCAGTGCGAGCTTTGTTACACCAATGGGGGATCGCGGTACTGAGCTACTTGGACGATCTCCTTCTGTGAGCGGAAGTCTCTGCTCTGGTGGAGAACCTGGAGATCACAATACGAACTCTGCGGGAATTTGGCTGGATTCTGAATTTTAAGAAGTCTGCTCTGGTTCCGTCCACAAAGCTGGACTATCTGGGCCTGACTCTGGACTCTGCCTTAGCCTGAGTGCTCCTTCCTCTGGAGAAACTTCAGAAATTGCAGGCTGCAAGTCGCCTCCTGCTGTCCAACAAATGGTCATCCCTCTGGACTTGCATACTGGTGCTGGGCCTGTCAGTGTCTACCTTCGAGGCAGGTCCGTTTGCACAGTTCCATACAAGGTCCCTGCAAAGAGAAATTCTGACCAAATGGGACAAGTCTCCACAGTCTTTGGACAATCAGATCTGGCTGAGTCAGGGCTCGAAGGAGTCTCTAATATGGGGGCTTCGTTCTCTGGTGCTTCGGCTGGTCACCACGGATGCCAGCCTGTCGGGCTAGGAAGGCATCCTCGGCAAGCATTCTGCTAAAGGGATCTGGATGCTGGAAGAGTCCAGACTCCCGATCAATGTCTTGGAACTCCAAGCGATCAGACTGTGTTCTGGATCATTGGACGGATCGTCTTCAGGGTTGTCCAGCGTGCATTCAGTCAGACAATGCCATGACCATGGCTTATGTTTATTTACCAAGGCGGCACAAAAAGTGTCCTGGCGGCTCTGGAGGTAGCCGGTATACTATGGTGGGCAGAATTGTTTGTTCTGGCCCCCTCTGCCTTGCACATTCCTGGGGTGGAAAATTGGCAGGCGGATTACCTCAGTCGGCGGGCGTTGGTCTACGGGGAGTGGTTCCTTCATCCGGAGGTGTTTCATCAGCTGTGACTCTGGTGGGGCACCCCCGAGGTGGATCTGTTGGCGTCTCAGGTCATCAGAAAGGTGCAGAGGTTTGTGGCACGGGCAAGGGATTCTCTGGTGGACGCCACAGATGCACTGGTGGTCCCATGGGGTCAGTATCATCTGATTTATGCCTTCCCTCCTCTTAAAGCGGAGTTCCAGGCAGAAATGGGACAGTCAAGTCTAGTGCATTTAAAGAGGTTGTAAACTCAAATTTTTTATTTTTTTTTTTCGTTTTCACCCTGAAAGAGAAACACATGATGAGCTAGTATGCATCGCATACTAGCTCATTATGCAATACTTATCTTAGAACGAGCCCCCGCCATGCCATCCTCTCACCTCTATGACGGGCGACATGTTCAGTCGCCCGTCTTCTGGGATCGCGGCATTCGGCCATCTGATTGGCCGGAGCCGTGGTGACGTCACTCCCGTGCACACGCGCGGGAGCCGACGGTCACGGCACGGGACTCTGAAGGAACGGCACCAGCGGCCGTTCCTTCAGAGCGCATGCACCAGTGACGTCACTGGCTGCATGTAAGGTAAATATCTCCTAAACGGTACATGTTTAGGAGATATTTACAGTACCTATAGGTAAGCCTTATCATAGGCTTACCTATAGGTACAAGTTACAGAGGAAGGTTTACTTCCTCTTTAAGCAACGATAGCCTCTGAACTGTTCCCCGTTTCACTTACCTGTAAGAAGAAATACTTACCTTGAAAATGTATTGTCCAGCGCTGCCATCTCAGGTGTGGGCAGCTGAAGCCGGAGCGTCCCTCTTCCTGTCCTCTTCGGTGACATCGGAGTCCCAGAATGCCCTGCTCATCACTTCCGGGACAGGCGCGTCATCCCTTAACAGCTTCTGGGCATGCCGGGGAAGCTGTTCAGCAGGGAATGACGCGCCTACACTGGAAGTGACGAGTGACTCCGGTGCAGGCACATTGACTCCTGGGATCGATGACGCTCAGGAGTCAATGCAAGGAGGAAGTGACATCATGGGCCGCGGACGCAGAGGGAGGAAGAGGAAGGAAGGTAAGTATATTTTCATTAAAAACAAGGTAAGTGAAACAAAAATTAATTATCCAATTCTTTTTCAGGTTCATCTAAGCTAGCGGATGGTGCAAAGATAGTTTTTAGGGTGGAACTGCGCTTTAAGCTTCTGCCAAGACTTCTATGCAGAATCTGCTGTCCCAAGGACTGATCGTCCATCCCGTTTTACAGTCGCTGGCTTTGACAGCTTGGCTAATGAACGCCAGGTGCTGAAGGTTTAGTTGGTGATTCCTACACTGTTGAAAGCTATGAAATCTACCTCAAGGAAAATCTACTATCCTACGTGGAAGACGTACATTGCGTGGTCTGAGTCTCTTGGGGTTCTTCCTCGCTCCTTCTCAGTGGCTTGGATCTTGACCTTCCGTCAGTGGGGGGGGGGGGGGTTTGAACATAAATTGGCCTTGAGTACCATCAATGGCCAGGTGTCGCTTTGGTGGTCTTCTTCCAATGACCCTTGGCCACACACTCCTTGGTCTGTTTCCTCCAATGCGGGCTCCGTTGCCGCCATAGGATCTTAATTTGGTGCTTTCAGCTCTGCAGAAGCCTCCCTTTGAAAATATTTGGGAGATTCCCCTGCTTATGCTGTCCTAGAAGGTGGTCTTTTTAGTGGCTATCACCTCTGCGTGCATGGTGTCGGAACAAGCGGCGTTATCCTGTCAGTGATTCACAGGGATAAGGTGGTTCTTCGCCCCTGTCCGTCGTTCCTTCTAAAGGTTGTCTCTGATTTTCATTTGAATGAAGACATTGTGTTTCCTTCCCTGTGTCCTAGGCCAAAACATCAGAAGGAAATTGCTTTGCATGCCTTGGATGTAGTCCGGACAATTAGGGTGTACCTGGCAGCTACGGAGTCTTTCAGGAAGTCAGACTCTCTCTTTGTGCTCATGGATTGACCTCAAAAGGTGTTGTCCACTTCCTCTACAAC
The DNA here is from genome assembly GCF_965119305.1 of Pelophylax lessonae. Lineage (NCBI taxonomy): Eukaryota > Metazoa > Chordata > Amphibia > Anura > Ranidae > Pelophylax > Pelophylax lessonae. The sequence goes on along the minus strand of NC_138772.1, from coordinate 166,505,286 downwards.
CATTTCTAGGTGTATCAGACAGATGATGGTTCAGGCCTATTCCATCTGGGGTCAGGTTCCTCCGTTCCCTGTCAACGAGCACTCTACTAGGGTGCTTAGTGCCTCCTGGGCTTTCTGTCATCAGACATCAGTGATGCAGGTTTTCAAGGCGGCCACCTAGTCGTCGGTGCACACTTTTACAAAGTTTTATAAAGTGGATGTGTTGGCATCTGCGGATTATTCTTTTGGCCGCAAGGTTTTGCTGCTCTTTAAGAGGACCCTGATCCTCTTAGAGGGTGTGTTGTTTTTTTAAGGTGCGCTCCAGTTGTTTGGTTGAGCTCCTGTTGTCTTTAATTTTTTTGTTGTTCCCACCCCTCTTGTTTAACACTGCTTTGGGACGTCCTAATGGTTCTGAATATCAGGAGCTGTGTCCGTCAGTGAAGGAAAGAGAAAATGGGATTTTTGACTTTCCGTAAAATCCATTTCTCTGATGTTCATTAACAGACACAGCACCCACCCCTCTGTGGACTTATAATTCCCCTGACACTGCTTGTAAAAAAACTGAGTGGCTATAGAAGAGAGAGGGAGTATACCCCCTGGGACTGCCCCAAGGGTGTATCTAGAAATATTTTCTTCCTAGTGTCCTACTCCGGTAGGGGGCAGTGTAAACCAGTGGTAATGAATATCAGGAGCTATGTCAGTCAATGAACATCAGAGAATTGGATTTTACGGTAAGTCAAAAATCCCATTTTGTGAGCCTAGCTTCTAATGTGGGTCACAGGAGTGCATTTACTTTTGTAGTCCTGTGATCATCTGATAGAAGGCTATTGTGTGCTATAAGCTGACAGGGCAGAGCCACACCAGGCTCTGTAAGGATACCGACAGTATTGGGATGAGTGCTTACATTTGCTTTTTAAGCTGTAGTAAACTCAGGCACTGCAATCAAAAATATAGATGAGGCCATTATTCCATTGCTTTATAAACACACGGTAGTATATATCTTCCCTTATATTATTTTATGCATTTTTGCTTACTTTCAATTTGCTGTCTCACTGCCAAGCCTGCACCAGTTGTTCTCTTCCGCATCCAACACTTAGCACACTTCCACCATTTATCTAGTTTCCTTACCTGGTGAGGGCTGAAGTTGACACCCCTTGTGATGTGTCAAGTCATATGGGGTGTCTTAGGAACTCCAAAATGGATCAGCACATTTGCGATATTGCGAAGCAATACCGTGAGTGCCGATGGCGAGGCACAGCAACAGGGACGAAATGCGCATGCGCCAGTAATGTCTCTTACCGTACAGATCGGGCTGTTTTCTCATTAGGGGGGAAATTTCTGGAGGTTATGAAGGATAATTTTGTATAAGTAAGAGCACACTGCTTAACATGGGGAAAAGTTTGGAATGACTGTTTACTACCGCTTTAAAGCCCCCACTTCTCTTTTAAATCACAGGCACAAGTGCAGATGTGTTTTAACACATTTAGTTTGAACAAACCAAAAAGTAAAAGGAAAGGTAGCACATTAACTTACCTGTTAATTGATGTTTCCCATTTGTGAAGAACCCCTCTCTGTTTACATTTTCCAATAAGTTTCTTTTTGAATTTTATTAGTTTTTCTATGCAGCCATGTGACCACACAACTCCGACACTCTTTGTGCCTGGTGGGTGGAACTCTTCTCATGGTTGACAACAATTCTGGAACTATGGCTTTTTGATGGATTTTTCAAAGAATTCAGTGCCATTTTCGGGTCTACACAGTGTACAAATGATTCAGACACTTGAAGTATTCAGAAAGTGATTTACTGGAAAATGAAGGCAGAAAGGATTCGAGCGTAAAGAAAGCATTATTTACTGGGTAAGTTGTTGTGATGCCTTCCCTTTTCCCTAAAGGATAAGTTCACTTTAAAAAATAAATAAATGCACATTTTTGTTTTAGGAGCCTGGAAAGCATTGCACCAGCGATCAGACAATGCAGGTCTCCTTCAGACGGTCAGTGTAAGCTGTCTGCCCCGTACATCGTATGGTGCAGGTAGTTTTACACTGACAGGAAGACTCCATGAGCTACAATGGCACTCAGCAGTGCCAAGGTAGTTTACATGCCGACAGCCATAAAGGATGTTGGGATTTATAGTTCATTCATACACAGAGCTCTGTTAAAAAATGATGCGGCCGTGTGGGCAGAGCATGGCTGCACTGTTTTCAAAATGTGACAGCTAGTACGGGGAATTTCTCCCCCTACTGCTATCACAGGGAGAGAGAACAAAGCCAACAGAATAATGGGATGTATAAAAAAGGGGATTCACTCCAGAAATAAAGAGATTATTCTCCCACTCTACAAGACTCTGGTCCGGCCACATCTGGAGTATGCTGTCCAGTTCTGGGCACCGGTCCTCAGGAAGGATGTGCTGGAACTGGAGAAAGTCCAGAGAAGGGCAACAAAAATAATTAGGGGAATGGAGGACATCAGCTATGAGGAAAGGCTACAAGCACTGAACCTATTCTCTCTGGAGAAGAGACGATTGAGGGGGGATATGATATCAATGTACAAATACTGTACTGGTGACCCGAGCATAAGGAACAAACTATTCAGAGAAAGGAGATACAATAAGACACGTGGCCACTCACTAAAACTTGAGGAAAAATGGTTTAAGCTAAAAATACGTAAGGGGTTCTTTACTGTCAGAGCAGTGGGGATGTGGAATTCTCTTCCACAAGCAGTCGTATCAGCAGGGAGCATTGATAGTTTCAAAAAACTATTAAATGGACACCTTAAAGACCACAACATACAGGGGTATACAATGTATGGTTAAAAGTGGACACACACACACATCATAGGTTGAACTGGATGGACTGATGTCTTTTTTCAACGTCACTAACTATGTAACAGCGGGGAGCGGCTGCAGCAGTGGGAACATGTCACATGTTCCACCCTAAAACAGAAGGAACATGTAACATATTCCCAAAGGTGAACCTAATCTTTAGGGACCCAATAAATTTAGATCTTTATCTTAAGGATATATGCTTTTAATGCCCTGGATATAATGTAGGTATACTATTGCTAAGTAAATGAGCATGCGAACGCACATCTGTGGAAGTTCATGTAATCATCGAAGAATGCATTATTGTGGATTCACTTGCTCTGTACATTTTTCATGATTTTTTTTTCTTTTTTAATGCTTTGAGCAGGTGCAATGACGTACTTTGCCAATGTAATACAAACCCTTTATAATGTGCATCAGGGGATGAAGAAGCTGAAAAAAACAAACTTTTTTTGGTCAATGCACTGTGTATATGCTAACTTAACACCCTTACATCTAATTCAAACCTCATCACGTGATTTTAAAACCTGTTGGTGTGACTGTGCGCTTAGACTAGTAACGAATAGGTAACTTGTTATATGAGCCTCGTAGAGATAACAGCGATTACCTATTTAAGGTTATGAACTAAATGTCCTAATGCCAAATGCATTTTGTTTGCAGTATTCAAACACCCTCAGCTTAATGAAGTGCACAAAACTATTGTGGGAAGAATTGGAATTTCAGTCATGTTCTTCTACTACAGGAAAGAACTTTGGCTAAAGGTATGAAATATGAAAAATATATATTTTGGCAGAGTTTAATTTTGACATAGAATATTGTTTCATTTCTCATACAAATAAAGATTTATCCTTTAACAGTATGTGTTGTTTGGCCTTCTAGGTTTTAATTGTTATTGTCTTGAAATGTAATTTGGGAATGGGAACTTTAGTAAACCGCACACGTTTGTATTTCCATAATTCCATTCTCCAGCAGCTGCATATGTACTTTTACCCCTAAGGCACCACCATTTGGATTTGCTTTTTGCTTTAGTCACTTAAGCACCAGTGACCAAGACACATGTTTTGATCAGGTTCCTAGTGGGAGGTTTAGAGCCCTTTCACACTGATGCACTTTTACCACACTGGACCGCACCTTTCCATCGGGACAAAAACACATGCAGAATTATTTGACTTTAACTTCTATGAGTCTTTTCCCATTGCTGCACTGCGTTTGTCCTGCTGTTTGAAAAGTCCTGCGTGCTGAATCTTTTGGTGTGCTTTTAAAAAGTACACTAAAGATAAAGCTTCAATTGAAGTCAATAGGAAACACAATAAAAATGCACCCAAGGTTTGTTTTCAGTTGCTTTTTTTGGGGTCACTATGCTGGTTGTTAAGCGGGCACCCACCTGCTTCTTTAACAACCAGTGAATACCTGACTGGTAAGGAGCTCCCCCCCAGAGCCTCCTGCCCCCTTGGTGCTCACCAGTGTAGCTCCAGCTATGGATCAAAACCAGCCTTCCTTTGCCCCCCCTCCCGCTCTTTGCTGTCCTGCCCTGCCCTGTGTCTGCGCTTCCTCCCCCCTCCAATGGTAGCATCATTGCTGCACAAGAGGATATTGAGCATGCTGACCTATTGGCTGTAATGCAGCGCATTTAAAATGCAGTATGCTCTTTTAAAAACGCATAGTGCATTTGAGAAGTGCTGCGGTGTAAAAGCAGCTTTAGAATACTGTGCATATCCCCTTTAGGGAGATTCACCCTCTCTGTTTGCCCTGGTGATCATTGTAATTGAGACTGAATTTGAGTCAAAATCCAAAATTTTGAGTTGTCAACGAAGTGGAATAGAGAGTACATTTTTCAGTGGGAACTTGCTTCAGTGACAGTTGTCTAAGAGTGGATTTTCCTCCCTTTGGAAAGATTTCCAATTCCTCCTGCCGTAGCTATAGGACAGGATGTGAAGAAAAATTACCCCAGTGAAACAGATGGCAAAAAAAAAAAAAACCAGGGTTTAAACATTTAGATATACAGTACTTTAATAGTCTACACAGGGAACAAAGCTAAACACCAACAATTTCTGCTAATATATAAATACTTTTGAGTTGATAAATTAAAAGTGTTGCCAAGCTTCTCCCTTCTAATGTTTTAAAATAAAAATGTATACACAGCTCTCCAGTTGGGTTTCCATGGACAAATACTGTATATTTCCAACAATGACAATGAGCCATAGTTAATTTTCTTCCATCTTCCATTATTCCAATGAAATATCTCCTACAGTGAATCCAGAAAGTATTCACAGCGTTTCACTTTTTCCACATTTTATGTTACAGCCCTTTTCCAAAATGAATTCATTATTTCTCTATCATCCATTGACAGACGCAGCCTCATCTCCATTAACTGAGTGAATTATGCTGCCACCTGCAGGAGTAGTCTAGGCAGTAAGTTGGTACAAAACTTTTAACATGTACACGCCCACGGGGCTGTCCCTCCAGGCATAACTGCGACAGGCCAGCACATCAGTTTGTTTCTGCCTAGAGGAGTAGGACCTAGGCTTCCTGCTGGGACTACGGTCGCAGTTTTTTTTTTTTTTTTTATTCCTTTTAGAATATTTTCTTTTATTTCTCTTAAATCGCAAGCTAATGTTCAGGGAATAATTTTTCTGGTGATCTACAAATAATGATGCCGGCTGGGACTTTGCACTGGATAATCTGGATCCTTATGGTCCCCCCCAGTCTGGCCTACAAGCTGAGCAGGTTATAGTCCTGACCTAGGCCTAGCCACGATGGTGCCCCTTTTCCAGATGGGGACAAACCTGCGAGCGGATGCCTCGCTGGGTCGTGACGACCTGGAACGCCCTGAGCCGCAGCGTACCCCTCGGCTGGCAGTACCCCCACTTCGGGTGGGAGGCTGTTTGCCCAGGGTGGAGCCCACTCGGTCCATGGTATGGTGAGTAAATGTGCCTCCCTTGCCCCTGCTGGCCTTGGGGGGATGTGGGCCCTCTCCTGAGGATAGTGGGATTTCTAAAAGATCAAAAAGACCTCCCAAAAGATCCCACTGGCCTGCCTGGTGCCCGTCCGTGTGTCCTACCCTCCCCCTTCCCTGTCCCTGTGGTGGTTGTGTTTCTGGAGCGCCTGGCACCCTGGGGGGGGGGGGGGGTGACATGGTACCTTGGGCTAGCTGGTCCCTGTTGTGGTTCCTGAGGCCTTCATGTGTCGGGCCCTAGCCGCATGATTCGCCGTTGGCGCAGCCATCTTAAGTGTGGGCAATGTGAATTTTCCCCTATAGACTTGTATGGGGCAGCCATTTTCCCTGTAGCTTCCTATTTATATGTATGGGCATCCATCTTTGTGTAGCCCTTGTGCTATGCTGAGCAGTGTGACCTTGCTCAGGCGGCATCACTTCCTGTGCTTTCATTTCCTGCTGTTGGCCGAGGTCACTTCCTGTCTTTCTCTCCGTGCTGCTGGAAGAATCAGGAGGACAGTTTGTCTGAGGTAGTACAGTACTTGGGGCCCCTGCGGGCATATTCCTGCACCTTCTGCTGTCAGTTTAGTTTAAAAGGGTTCCCTGCAGACCACTGTGATCGGTGGTGGGTACCGCGATCAGCGCTCTTCAAGCGGCAGTATCTCGTTTTTTGCAAATTGCAATATTGAGTCCCAAACTGTGCAATCACCCTCAGACCCTCTCTGTGCAACTCCCAGACAGTCCGGATCACAGTCGCTGGCCACAGTTTCAACAGCCCTGGAAAGCCTGGCAACTAAAGTTGATTTTGTCATGAAAAAGGTTGATAGCTGAAAACGGCCGCTGCTTTCTCTAACTATGGAGGTGTCCTCTGATCCAGAGGCTGATGGGGTCACCCCGGATGCCCCCCTACCTGAGGGGTCGCTGTCCTCGCAGTCAGGTGGTGAAGAGGACCTGTCCTCTTCAGCTGCATCGTGGGAACGCGCTTTAGTGGAAGCCCTGATTATTTCAGTATGGGATACTTTAAAATTGGATGATGAGCCCATGCCGGAAGGGGCGCGAGTGTCCTTTGGCTCTCAGAAAAAAAGCTGACAGGATTTTCCCTTGTCCCGACACTTTTCACGATATTGTGAATGACCAATGGTGGTGCGTTAAGCACGTGTTGGTGATGCCGGTCTCCAACCGTTGGACGGTGCCACCTAAATTGGACCATCCTGTTTTCAGGGTAAACAAATCTACCCTTGTGCCTGTGGAGGATTCCCCAGTTTTTACGGATCCAGTGGACAGATGGGTGGAATCCCTTTCCCGCCATCTTCACGTGTTGGCGGGTTCCATTTTGAAACCGGTTTTTGTGTCTGTGTTAGTCTCACAGACGGTGACGAAATGGATGAGGGGTTTGCGGGAGACTTTGGACCCCGAGACTGTTCCTCCGGAACAGCTGGAACTCTTGGACCAGGTGATCCAGGCTCTGGTATTTCTGTTTGATGCGTCTGTGAATGCGGCTCCCCTGGTGGCCAGGGTTTTGGCCATAGGAATTTTTTTTTTTTAAGATGCGTTGGTTTGGTTGAAGTTTTCAGGGAGTAATCAGGGAAGATAAGCAACTTACTGTTCTGGTAGCACACCGCTTCCTGGTATCTGGCAGCACGCAAGACCTCATCACGGTCCCGAAAGTTAAGTAAAAATATATTTCAAAAGATCAGCGCACCACTTCCAGGAGCCAGCAATAAAAGGCACACAAATCCTTGTAATGAGTAGCAATAAAAGGCACACAAATCCTTGTAATGAGTAATAATATGAGTATTGCAGCGCTTGAACAGTTATAAAATATATCCATCAGTCCCAGAAGATCAAACGATATGACACAGAACACTGGATCAGAGTGGCTCCCTGGATAAAATCCGTCTGATGTTACATGTGATAGTAATCCTCAGGTAAGAAGTACAATCAAGTGTATGCAGATAAAAAAAAAGAAGGGAAAAGAATATCATGATACAGTATATCAAAGTGAGTATGTCACATCCACATGGGGGGGTTTCACCAGTAATAGACACAGTGAGTGCTAGGGCTGCACATCTTCACTTACCTCACGATTCAATTCGATTACAATTATTAGGGCAGCGATTCGATACGATTCGATTCCGCAATGCATCACGATGACTGCCCAATGCCCATGCCCAGCCCATAGTGCACTTCAAACATATAGGAGGTCTCCTCAGGAATGTGATAAATACATGGCGGTGTATAGAGGTGTCCTCAGGGTTGTGATAAATACATGGCGGTGTATGGGGGTCTCCTCAGGGATATCCGGGATGTGATATATACATGGCGGTGCATGGGGGTCTCCTCAGGGATATCCAGGATGTGATATATACATGGCGGTGTATGGGGGTCTGAGGAGATCTCCATACACCGCCATGTATATATCACATCCTGGAGACCCCCATACACCGCCACGTATATATCACATCCCTGAGGAGACATCCATACACCGCCATGTATATATCACATCCTGGAGACCCCCATACACCGCCACGTATATATCACATCCCTGAGGAGACATCCATACACCGCCATTTATATATCACATCCCTGAGGAGACCCCCATACACCGCCATGTATATATCACATCCCTGATATCTCTGAGTAGACCCCCATACACTGGTGTATGAAGGTCTCCTCAGGGATGTGATATATATTATATACATGGCATTGGATGGGGGTCTCCTCAGGGATATCCAGGTTGGAGAATCTCCGGTGCTGTGACCATAACGGATACTCTGGCTCCCCCTTCCCCTCAGTGTGCTCCCCCTGGCAGTGCCATGTCAACAACATTTGTAATAGTATTTGAAGACTTAGATTAGTACCTGATCAGTGACGATGACAGTCACTGCAGATGCCTGAGCCAAGGAGGACTGGGAGTTGGGGTCCGGGACGCTAACTCGGGGGTCTCCCTCTGCCCACAGAGGCCTGTGTGAGGAGGATGGACATGGACACTTGCTGGAGGACAGTCAGGACAGACACTCGCTTGAGGAGGAGGAGGAGGACCAGCGCACATGTGGGAGCGGGGGATGTTCGCTCTGACACTCAAGTCTCCCGCAGCAGACTGAGTGTCCGAGAGTAGAGATGACAGTCCTCATGTGCCCGATCCCGCCAGGAAGCCGACACTGCACTCCGGTAATTACAGGCAGTGGGACATTTCCCAATCTGTGCAGCGGCTGATCGGGAAGTGTCTTACTGCATGCAATTAGCCGAGTGCAGTGTCTGCTTACTGGAGGGATCAGGCATGTGTCAAGTGTGAACAGTGCACACCGTAGTCCATCTCATTCTCTCCAACAGTCAGGGACACTCGCTCCTTGTGTCTCCTCTTGCAGCGACGCCGGGCGGCTGGGGATGACGTCAGCAGGAGGCGGGAAAAGAGGGCGCGGCTTCAAATTTTAAAGAGCCATCGCTGTGCGAAGAGGGAGGGGGCGGCGCTTCATGACGTCATTAGGACATCGATTAAAGTCGGTCGCAGCATCGATGCAGACTCGCGGGTGGTCGAATCGCGATGCATCGATGCTACGATTAAATTCAACAGCCCTAGTGAGTGCACACTACCTCCACCCCACATGCAGTGCAAACTCACCAGAACTGAAAGATCACACGCTTGATATAATGAATCAGCAAGGATCTCGGTACAGCCTCAAACGGATAACGCCAAGCACCCCAGAATCTTCTCCCAACCTTTTGTTAGACAGTCACCATCAATGCACAATAAAATGGAAAATATCTTTATTAAAATGTAGCACGAAAGCAAAAATAAAAGTAGCCACTCAGTTATAGGTATACTCTGGTGCTCCTTAAAGGTAACAGGTAGAGTTCCTCAGTGGGCGGCTAGCCCGACATGTTTCCGGTCAAAAGCCATTCATCAGGGGGCTCCTGTGCAGTCCAGTAAAGTAGCCTCTATATAAAAGTGCGAGGAGGGGACCCCAGGGGGTTAGGTTTTGGGGGGACACGGTGTGCCCTCGCAACAGTATAAAAGGGAGAGAATTGAGCATCAGGCAATCGTTTTATGCAGCAGATCCTCAGAGTGGAGGGTAATAGTCCTACTACATTCACTCTCTGGCAGCCCCACAATCCATAGATTATTTTGTCTATTACAGTCCTCTGCATCATCTGCCTTGTATTCCACTGCTTTCAGCTTAGTCTGCAGAGTGCGGATGGCTATAAAATGCTCTGCAATGATGTCTTCAGCCAGGCCCACCCGCTGCTCCATCTCAGACACCTGTGACCTGAACTTATCTATGTCCTGCCTGTGGAGTCCCACATCCAGCTGTACCGCTTCAATCTTAGCAGTTATCGTGGCCTGACAATTGGCAATCGCCGGCTGGGGGGAGGAATCAGAGTCCAGTGGGTCAGTCTGGGATGCCATGTGAGACCGCCACGTGGCACAGTGGCCTGTACCTGCAGGAGGGGACGGAGTCGGCACTTCAGCAAGCGGAGGAAAACAAAGCTTCTTTCCACGTCTGGGGGCCTCTCCAGACGAACAGCGTTGCATCAGGGCAGAAAGTGTGTCTGCTCAGGTGGCCATCTTGGACACGCCCTCACTACAGTATTTGTAGCTGCTGACTTAAAAAAAAAAATTTCCACCTCTTTAAACTCCACATGCAATCTACAACATCTGCCATAGGCTCTCTCTACCAGGAGACTTTCTGGACATCAGAGATACTTGTATGTCTGTCTTTTTGTGACCTTTCCATTCAGGAGCGCCACAGCGATTCCTACACTTTTCTCTGGAGCTCCTGCCCTACTGATTCCTATATCTACCCTTTGGCCTCTCATTGGCACCTCCAAGGTGCTGGCTCTGCTGTGTTATAATAGATCCCCTATTGTGGGATCCTTAGATTGCCTTTAAAGCGGAAATTAAAGTGTTACTTAACCCAGGACCCTGCATTCACTATATCTGGTCTCCCACAGTACACATAACATGGAAATGCAAATTATTTTAGTAAATATAAACTGCTAAATACCTTTTTTCATCTTCAGTATATAGCAGTCTTATGACTTCTATCAGTGTCTGGTTAAAGGAGGAGTTTTCATTCCACTAGGACTGTCCTATGATGTTGCAGGACCTCTGACCACCTTCTTTCTGGACAGTGATGATCACATGCACCCTTCCAAAAAAAAAAAATACTAGCAATACACACCAAACTGAGCTTGTGCAGAGTGCCCCCAAGACTTTTGTTCTATCAAGAGATGAACTGGGTACTGTGGAAGAAGGGGAAGATCAGAGAGGAATTGGGGACAGTGGAAGAAGGGGAAGATCAGAGATAAATCAGGGACAGTGAAGAAGTGGGACATCACAGAAGACAGGATCAAGCAGCCTTTTTACAGAATGCAGAGGATTAACCCCTTAGGTTCCACAGTAAATATTACAAGCATGCTTTACTGCATATACAGGCTGATTTTACTGTTGTGGGTTTAGTAACATTTTACAGCACCTAAATAATTATTTATTACTTTGTTCCTCCCTCTTACACAAATGCTATATGTAGGCCCCACTTTCTCCAGGGATTGCTACATTGCAGCTATCCTAGAAGACAATTTGTTACAAACTCTTTTTACTATAGTGCATATACATTAGAAGCTGGAAGTGTTTGTGCGCACACACAGGAATCCACCGCTTGTCTCTGCCAGCTCAGAAATGCCTGGAAGAGACAGTTAGATTTTTTTTTTTTTTTTACACATGGCACAGAGGAGGGGCAGGGGGGAAGTAATTTAAGTGTGGTTAAGTTCCACTTTAAATACAACAGTTTTGCCTAGGCCCCTTTGGACAACATTAAGTTGGCAATCCAGGTGTTATGATTTTGATGGTTCCTAAACCTTCAAAAATCACCACTGGAAAAGTAAAAGAAAATCCCTACATTTTGGGTTGTCACTGGAAAAGTTATAGAGGTGAAATGTTCCAATGGGGACACTAGTTCTGGTGACCTGGGGGGTGCCCAAGTAATTCCCCTAATTTGCGGGGGTTTCCTCTCACTTTCTGTTTGGCTATGGAACAGGAAGTGAAGAGAAATCTCTGCAATGGGACACAGGTGGCAAAAATAAATATGACAGTGTTTACTACCCTCCCTTAATAAACAAGAAGCGGGTGGCACACAGAATTGGTATGAATACAGAAAAAAACCCAAATCCATGCACAGTCAGCAAGGGGTAAAATAAAATTAATTTATTCACAGAAAGGATAAAGGAAGGTAAATGGTAACAACCTGGTCCTGGATACCGGCGAGGGCGTTGATAAGGTCTCGAGTGAATCAAAGAGACTAGTGGGCACTCTTGTTGCTCTCTCTCATGGGGTATAGAAAACCCTGGCATGGATGGATGGAAGTCCCATATGGAGCGAGGAGTAAAGTATGTTGAGCAGCTCCCGGCGCGTGCGTGTCGGCCGTAACACACAAGCGCCACGGGCAGCGCGGCTTTCCCAGGGTTGACGTCACTCTGTCACTGGGCAACCAAGCCCAGAGCAGGAACCAACGTGGAACTCAAGCTTCCTTGTTACCATGACTATATGTTTCACGGAAATAGCAGCAACAAGGTAAATTTAAACCCAAATAAAAGGGGCAGGGAGTGGGCAGAGCTAAAGAAAAAAAAAAAAAAACTACAAAATTGTACCTGTCCAACGTCCTTACTTGTGCCTAATGAGTAATTGCATGACCCTGGTGCTTGTGTATTACCGCCGACACACACGCCAACAGCTGCTCAACGGGCTTTACTCCTCACTCCATATGGGACTTCCATCCATCCATCCATGCCAGGGGTTTCTATACCCCATAAGAGAGAAAAACAAGAGTGCCACTAGTCTCTTTAATTCACTCAGGACCTTATCAACGTCCTCGCCGGTATCCAGGAACAGGCTGTTACCATTTACCTTTGTTTATCCTTACTGTGAATAAATCAGTTTTATTTTACCCCTTGCTGACTGTGCATGGATTTTGGTTTTTTTCTGCTTTTTTACCACTTCTGTGCGCCACCCACTTTTTTTATTATGTTATGCATTTACATCCGATGCCAGGGATTGGCAGCATTGGTAGTGGTGAACTCATAACATTGACTACAGGTTCAATTGATTAATTTGTCCAACAAGGGCTTTTTTGGATTACAAGCGCCAGGACTATATAAAACACTACTACACTCCCTTACTGTATCCAAAATGAGAAAAAAAATGTTTGCCTATAGTTCTACTTGAAGGCCAGTTTTCATTCATTTTATGACTGGTGCCTACCTTGATAAGGACCTTGATTTTCAATGTCGCCCATGCACGCCGTAGACATCTTTGTGGATACTTGTAGTCAGGTCATACTTGAGTGACCCAAGGCTACATTCACACCTGTGCATTTTGTAGCTCGAACCTACAAAATGCTCAAAACATAAAAAAATTTGTTTTCTCTTTCGTTCACTGACAGACACCGCTTCAAGTCTTCAGACCTTTGGGCTTATGCTCTTGCTCTCTAGGAGTAGGACTAGGCAGAAACCTTTTTGGTTTCACCTCTGGGGCAGTCCCAGAGGGATTACTATCACTTCCTGCTGTAGGACTTCCAGTTTTTTCTGCCTAGTCCAGGAGTAAGGACCTGGCTCTCTGTTGGGATCTGCGGTCCTGGCATTTTTTCCTATTTCAGGCTACAGGGCCTCTACGGAGCAGTGCAGGACCTGTTAGCACAAGGAGTTATTGTGCCGGTTCCAGAGTCAGGAAGGTTTCCAAGGTTTTTATTGAAATCTGTTTACAGTTCCCAGGAAAGAAGGCAAGGTTTGTCTGATCTTGGATCTCAAGGCTCTCAACCACTTTGTCCGGGTTCAGAAATTTTGATGGAGTTTATCCGCCCAGTAGTAGCTTTCCTTCATCAAGGAGATCTTATGGCTTCTATCGATCTCAAGGACGCTTACCTTCATATTCCAATATATGTCCGGCACCAGCGTTTTCTTTGTTTTGCCGTGGGCGAGGAGCACTTTCAATTTGTGGCGTTACCCTTTGGTCTCGCTTCAGCTCCTCGAGTGTTCACAAAGGTTTTGGCCCCAGTGTTGGCCTTGTTACAGCAGAATGGGATTGCGGTACTGGGTTACCTGGATGATCTGCTTCTGAGTGCAGAGTCTTCTTCGTCTCTAAAAGCCAGCCGACTTGGAGGTTATGGTGCGAACTCTGTAGAAGTTCGGGTGGGCGCTGAATTTTCAGAAATCGGCACTGTCTCCATCCACAAAGCTGGACTACTTGGGCCAGCCCGGGTGTTTCTTCCTCAGCCAAAACTACTGAAGCTACAGGAGGCTGTTCGGCTCCTGTTGTCCAACCACTGATCGTCTCTCAGGACTTGCATGCAAGTACTGGGTCTGATAGTCTCCACCTTCGAGGTGGTTCTGCTTATGCAGTTCCACACCAGACCTTTGCAAAGGGAGATTCTGATCAAATGGAACAATGTGATTCTGTTTAGTCGGGGGTTCAAGAGAGTCTCTCCTAATGGTGGCTTCGCTCCCCAGCCCTACGTCTGGGAAAATAACCATGGATGCCAGTCTGTCTGGATCGGGAGGCATCTTGGGAGTGTGTTCTGCCCAAGGTGTGTGGACCCGGGAGGAGTCCAGGTTGTCGGATCAACATCCTGGAAATTCAGGCGATCAGACTTTGTCTCAGTGGACGGATCGTCTGCAGGGGCTCCCTGTGCAGATACAATCGGACAATGCTACGGCTGTGGCATATGTGAATCATAAAGGGGGCACAAAGAGAGCCCTTGCAGCCCGGGAAGTGGCCGGCATCTTGAGGTGGGCAAAACAATATGTTCTGGCTCTCTCTGCTGTGTACATTCAGGGGGTGGAGAATTGGCAAGCGGACTATCTCAGTCGGCAGATGTTGGATTCGGGAGAATGGTCTCTTCAACTGGAGGTATTTCATCAACTCTGTCTTGGGTGGGGGACCCCCGATGTGGACCTGCTGGCTTCCCGTCTCCACAGGAAGGTGCAGAGGTTCATGTCAAGGTCTCGGGATCCTCTGGCATACGCTCTGGTGGCCCCTTGGTGCCAGTATCGTCTGATTTACGCTTTTCCTCCAATACAACTTCTGTCAAGACTGCTATGTAGAATTGAGGTAGAAGGAATTCCAGTCATTCTGGTGGCACCAGACTGGCCTCGCCGGTCCTGGTACGCAGGCCTGGTAAGGCTGGTAGCAGACGTCCCTTGGAAACTTCCTCTCAGGGAAGATCTTCTGTCTCAGGGAGCAATTTTCCATCCTGCTTTACAGTCGCTAGCTTTAACAGCGTGGCTATTGAAAGCCAGGTGCTGAAAGACAGAGGGCTGTCAGAGTCGGTGATTCCTACGCTGTTGAAGGCTAGGAAATCTACTTCTAGGAAGGTTTATCATTGAGTAAGGAAGGTGTACATTACTTGGTGTGAGACGCGGGGAGTTCTCCCTACTGCTTTGTTTTGTCTCGCCTGTTAGAGTTTCTACAATTGGGTGTAGACCAATGTTTGGTTCTGGCTCTGGGCACCATCAAGGGCCAGATTTCCACCTTGGCTATTTTTTTTTCCAAAGGCCTTTGGCGGCGAAGTCCTTGGTTCGCACTTTTGCACAAGGAATTCGCCATCTGGCTCCTCCGGTACGATCCCTGGTGCCTCCGTGGAATCCTAATTTGGTTCTGTCGGTGCTTCAAAGGCCTCCCTTTGAAAATATTCGAGAAATTCCTCTGCTCACTCTGTCGCAGAAGGTGGCTTTTTTAGTAGCTATTACTTTTGCACGTCGAATATCGGAGTTGGCTGCGTTGTCCTGTCGATCACTTTATTTGATGATCCATAGAGACAAAGGGGTGTTACGACCCTGTCAGGTGTTCCTTCCTAAGGTTGTCTCGGGGTTTCATTTGAATGCGGACATTGTGCTACCATCCTTATGTCCTAAGCCTAAACATCCTAAGGAAATTGCCTTACATTCATTAGATGGGGTAAGAGCGATTTGGGGTTACCTGGCAGTGACTGAACCAATTAGGAAATCCAATTCTTTGTTTGATCTTACAGATGGACCTCATAAGGAGCAGGCCGCGTCTGCTGTCATCATTTCCAAGTGGATCAGTCAGACGGTGGTGCAGGCCTACTCTATTAAGGGTCAAGTTCCTCTTTTCCCTGTTAAAGTGCATTCTACGAGGGCGCTTAGTGCCTCATGGGCCTTCCGTCATCAGGTGTCAGTGGTTCTGGTGTGCAAGGCGACTGCTTGGTCGTCTGTACACCCATTCACAAAATTTTATAAAGTGAATGTACTTGCATCTTAACATGCGGCGTTTGGCTGCAAAGTTTTGCAGGCTGAGGTTGCGGAGGCTTCCACTTCTTGAGGGTGAAATTTTTTTCTGGTTGTGAGCTCCAGTTGTTCCTTGTTGGGCTCCTGTTATTACCCAGTTGGCTATTTTTAGCCTTGTTGGGAATTCTGCGTTTGCTGTGTTTATTTCCCACCCTCATGTTGCACTGTTTTGGTACATCCCAATGAAGCTGTCTGTCAGTGAACGAAAGAGAAAACTATATTTTTGTCTTTAGAAAAGGACCGAGTACTAAGAAAGAACTTAAACTCAATCACCCAGCGCTTTGGCAATATATATGTCAATATCTCATGTACGCCTAGACCATAAGATATAAAATATTAAAAACTATAAAAGCTGCTGCCTCATAGTCAAAAAATGTATATAAGGTGCATATCAACCAGGTTAATAAACACAAGCAGCGCTAGCAATTAAATCACAATCATAAGATGCAATAAAATAAAATAAACCCTGCATTGACAGAGCTAACGTCATTCAACAGTGTGCAGCCTATTAGAGTCCATATAGGTGCCAAAGTCCATCACCAACTAAAATTCCAGTGGGGTCATGGAAAGGAACAACACACACCAAATCAGTGTACAGTTGCTTGGATCGTGCCTCCACCTCACCACGTGCAAATCCCAAAGGTTATACTCTTACCAGAACTCACTGTACATAAGGCATGTAATCAGATGGTGAATCTCCCATATATCGTCACCGGACTCTATCCATAATCACACTGCTTCTCAGCCGAAATGTTCTCAAACCATCCAAGCGTGTAAGGGAGTAAGAAAGATGCACATAGGGCAATAACGTTTGATAACAAATGCACCTTTATTGATAAAAACCCTCTCCCATTACACTCACAATGGCAAAAAACATCAACAGCTTGTCAAATAGCATCGGCATTACAGTTACCGTCCAGCCGCTTGTCGGTCTCCCGCTCGCTGTGTGGCGTCCCGGAAGTTACCGCTCCTCGAGGTTAGACTGCGTCCTGTTGCCTGGGTGACCGCGCAAGTCACCGCCCTGACGTACGTTTCGTCAGAAGACTTCAACGGAGGGCGTGCTTGTGCGGTCACGTCACTCCCTTTTATCTAGTCTCTCCACTTGGCATTAACCGCTTCAGCACCGCTGCAGCTGTCGCGGCAAGACATTAGCGGAGGAATCAATACATAGTGAATCTCCTAACACTAAGAGTTCCTATTTATCATGCTAGTACTACGGGTTTGATAGTCCCTTCCGGTATTGCTGCCTCATACAGGAAACATATCGCCAATATTGCTACCGACTCATATGAATCTTATGCAATCCGGTGCTAGCATCGTTCCATGTGTATTGATGTGAAATCGGTGGCTGGTTTCTTTTACCAATATCAGTCTATGGCAATAGCTTAAATCTTTTGGTCACACCGCACTGCCCTACTATACAAACAAGCCAATGAATCATAGTTACTACAATATTGATATGCCGCCGATTTCACATGCTTATATTATCCTGAAACAAAGATTCTGCCTTGCATATGTTCCAACATATTAACAAAAGGGAATCAATGCCGGACAAGAATAATACATATAAAAGTAAATCACACATATAAAAGTAAATATGCAATGGTATGAGAATGCATATAACAATACATAAAACCCATCCATAAAATATACAGTAAAAACATATATATATATCCCATCCTTGCAATGAGCATATATTCTTGAATAAAATTAAATAAATTAAACTAAAAAATCTAGATACTATCCAATATATAACCTCCCATCCTGTGCTACATAGCATACAGAATCGCCCAAACATATGGAGGTATCTCTGAGAATACTCATCCTATCAAACTAGTAACAACGCAAAACAATACAAGGCGCTCACATTAATAATAAGATGGTTCTAAATTATATGAGTACCTGTCAGACCATAAATCACTACACATAAACTGTCATCAATAATCACTGATGAAACCGTTTACATCAAGGTCGACGTTCAGGCCCCTGGGATGGAGAACATCTGTCAGATAAATCCAGTATGTTTCTCTACGTGACAGTTCCCTCACCATATTCGATCCTCTCCAATTTGGATGGATCCTGTCTATGGCCCAAAACCTCAGGCCCGAAGGATCTTGATTGTGCTTCAATTTAAAGTGGAGGGGCACACTGTGGTCCTTATCTCCTTTGATAATTTTTGCTATGTGTTCGGACACACGTTTCGACAAGGTTCTCTTCATGCGTCCGATGTACATTAGGCCACATGGGCATTCCAAGCAATACACTATGTGCGTTGTTAGGCACGTTATGCACTCTTTGATTTGGAATTCTTGCCCGTTGGCACTGGAAACAAAAGTCTTTAATCCACGGATATGTTCCCTAACCTGCCTGCAAGACACACATCTGCGGCAAGCGTGGAACCCCTCACGGTCCCAAAACATTTTGGGCTTCATGGGGGGGTCTATAATCTTTTTCACCACTTTGTCTCCGAAGGATGGACCTTTCCTATAAATAAAGGTAGGGTTCTGGGAATGGCTGTCCCCAAAACTCTATCCATACAGAGAACACCCCAGTGTTTCCTGAAAATGATTTCTACTTCTTTGTGTTGTTCACTGTAATTCGATATGAATCCCCATTCATGCCTATTATCTACAGACGGGGTTCTATCCACCAGGCATTCTTCTTGTGTACAACCCCTGACTTCTTGTCTTGTATCTTCAAGGATGTTTGAGTTGTATCCCTTCTCTACAAAACGGGTTTTGAGCAGCTCTGACTGTATATCATAATCCTCGTCTCTGATGCAGTTCCTCCTGATCCGGAGGAACTGCCCCTTAGGGATGTTTCGCAGCCATTTAGAATGGTGCCCACTATACATAGGGAGGAAACTGTTCCTATCCGTTGGCTTGAAATAAGCTTTCGTGCCAACCTCTCCATTTTGTAGAAAAATCTCCACATCCAAATAATGGATGTTTGTTTGGCTCCAACTAAACTCTAGTTTCTCTTACGTCCTCCGACAGTCGCCGCCTCTTCATATTCGTCACATATGGGTATTAGACTTTGCTCCGAAGGAGTAGCTAGGCAACAGAATATGTTAACAATAAAGCTTTAACATATCCCACCCTCAAGGGGTGGTCCCCTCAGTCAATACCCTCCTACTTCCTGCAACCATATCTCAGTTTTAATGTCTAGCTTGTCAGGAGTGGCTGGCTCTCTCTGTGCTGGGACTTTCTGTCCCAGACTCTTTCTTCTTTTTAATATTTTGTTTGAGTTTTTCTCTCTACCTTTATTTAGCTGTTATTTTGTCAGCGTTAGTTAGTTCTTCGGACGAAGAGGATCATGCGGACTGGGTCTCGGGCTGATCCCCCTGGTCGCAGGTCGTGGGTCAGTGGCTTCCCAGTCTGCCATCGAGCGTTCAGCCAGGTAACGCTCCTGGCACAGTGAACGACCCATCCCTGTTCGGTGCAGGGATGATTGGTGAGGTGGCTACCTCACTGGACGCTGTGCGGTTTCTTAACCCCCATTTTGTGCGTCTTGAATTGCGACTCTCCCTGCCTCATGTGCAGCGGCTTGTTCGCCTGTGCGGGTCCCCCACGCCATGTGAGGTAAGTGTATCTATGTGGGGACCTGTCTGTCTGGGGGGTTGTCAGTCTGGGACTGTGTAACCTGCCTCTATTCACACAGCTTGTCTCCCTATCTCTCGGCTGCATGCTGTGGGCTGCAAGGGGGGAGGGGGAGCTGTATGACACTGTGTGTGTCAGACTGGTCAGTGTGAGTAGCTGTGGGGCATGTTTTTTTGGCATGTTTGGGCACTATACGGCGATCGCTGCGGCGATCTGACATGTATTCTGATATTGGAATGTAATGTGTGTTTTAATGCACTGTGGAGCGGCGGTTTCGGCGCCAAACGACGCCATTTTGCCTACACCCGCTCCGGCCGCATGGTTTACATGCATGGCGGCCATTTTCTTGTAGCCTCCATAGGCTTACATAGAAGCGCCCTGGCAGCATCACTTCCTCTTTCCTGGAACACCGATCGAGGCAGCAGCAGCGGCGAGGGTCTCCTCAGGTTTTTATCCTTCTGTTCTTGCTATCCATTGCCTGTGTTCAGTTTGCATATTCCCTGTGGGGGTCTCATTGTGCTTGAGTGTGGTGCGGTGGGCTGCGCTTGCCGCGCTTGCTTAAAAGGGGCAGTTAACCCTTGGTTGTCTGGCATTACAGGGGCAATGGATTCTCAGGAGGGCAAATTTCCTACAGTATTGGTGGAAAGCCAGGGGACCGCTGTTTCCCCCCCAGGGGGGGATTTAGCCACTATTGTGGTTGGCCTTGCTGCTCAGGTGCAAATGCTGGTGGCTGCTCAATCTACTAAAAGGCCCAGAGTTGCTCTTTCCTCTGATTCTGAGGGTGAAGGTGATGGGGCTGTTCTGGCAGGGGCCTCCTTATCGGGGTCCCGCTCCTCTCTTGATCTAGTGGGGTCTGAGGTGGAGGCTGAAGTTGAGGGGGTTGATAATTCTCCCCCTGGCTCGCCTGAAGAGCTTGCAATCATGGATGAGTTGATTGCTTCCATTAAGCAAACGCTGCGTTTGCAGGACGAAGTGTGTCCCCCCGCTGCCTTGGCGGCTTATGGGACGCAGAGGAAACGCAGGACGCCGCAGGTTTTTCCCTGCAATGCTGATTTTCAGCGCGCTGTTAAGGATCAATGGCGCGATCTGCGCAAGCCTTTTGCGGTACCGAGTAAATTCAAGCTGCGTTATCCTTTTTCGCCTGCCACTGATGAAAGGTGGTGTGTGCCTCCACCAGTGGATCATGCAATTGCGGTTTTGAACAAAGCCACTGCGATTCCTGCAGAGGGTTCCCCTGTTTTCCGTGATGCCACGGATAGGAGATTGGAGTCTCTTGCCCGTCATACTTATTCTGTTACGGGTTCTATGCTTAAGGCTCTGTTTGCTTCTCTCATGGCGGCCCAGGCGATCGCAAGTTGGACGCAGATGCTTAGGCGCGTCCTAGTGGCCGACTCGGCCTCGCCGGCGACCCTGGATATGGTGGATCAGATCCACCAGGGTGTCATGTATCTGTGTGATGCGGACCTGGACCTGATTCCGTTGGCTGCACGTGTGCACAGCGTGGCGGTGTTGTCTCGCCGCCTGGTCTGGTTGAAATGTTGGTCGGTGGACCAATCTTCACGTAAGACCTTAGCCAATCTGCCTTATGATGGGTCTCGCCTTTTTGGGGAGTCCTTGGATGTGTTGATTAAGGGGATCACCGGGGGTAAGAGCACTCTCTTGCCCCATTTCCCCAAGGCTAAGGGGGCTTCTGGGAAGAAGCATGCTAATTTTCGGCCCCCTCAGGGGTCCTTTCGTGCCTTTCGGCCGCACTACAAGGGCAAACCGTTCAAAGGTCAAGGCTCTCAGAAGAAGCCCTGGTCTGGTAAACAGAAGTCCGGCCAATCCGGACCTGCAGCCCATAACAGTTCGGCCTGAAGGGGCGCCCTCACCCAGTTTTGGGGTGGGGGGACGCTTGCTCGGTTTTCTTCAGCCCTGGTTGGCCCGTGTGCGGGACAGATGGGTTCTGGAAATCGTTCGATCTGGTTACAAGATCGAGTTTCTCTCTCGGCCGGAGAGCAGATTTTTTCCCTCAAATCTTCAACTGTCTCCAGAGCGCTTGCGGGACCTGAGGGCTCAGGGAGTGGTGGTTTCGGTGCCTCATCGGGACAGGTTTCGGGGGTTTTATTCCAATCTGTTCACCGTGCCCAGAAAGGAGGGCAAAGTTCGTCCGATTCTGGACTTGAAGGCTCTGAACCGCTCTGTGCGGGTTCGCAAGTTCCGCATGGAATCCCTGCGGTCGGTGGTGGCTGCCCTGGCTCCGGGGGAATTCATGGCCTCCATCGATTTGAAGGATGCGTACCTTCACATCCCCATATTCGAGGGTCATCAGAGGTACCTTCGATTTGCCATTGCGGAGGATCACTACCAGTTCGTGGCGTTGCCCTTTGGTCTCGCCTCGGCTCCGCGGGTCTTCACCAAGGTGCTTGCACCGGTTCTGGCATTATTGAGGGCCCAGGGTGTTTCTGTCCTGGGGTATCTGGACGACATTCTGGTTCGGTCTGCGACCAGCCAGGGTCTGGAGGAGGACCTGTCTGTCACGATGCAAACTCTACAGGAGTTTGGTTGGACGATAAATTTTCCAAAGTCGACACTGAGTCCGTCGGTTCGTCTCCCCTATCTGGGAATGATACTGGACTCGGTGCAGGCGAAGGTCTTCCTGCCGGAAGACAAACTCAGGACTCTCCGGGAGGAAGTCAGGTCCCTCAGGGACGTTCCGAACTCGTCTCTGCGGACGTGTATGAGATGTCTGGGATTGATGGTCTCGGCCTTCGAGGCGATTCCTTTCGCACAGTTTCACACGCGGGGTCTCCAAGCGGAGATCCTGTCCAGGTGGGACGGGCGACCTCAATCTCTGGATCTTCAGATCTCGTTGAGTCTTCGCACCAGGGAAAACCTTCTGTGGTGGCTCCAGTCCCCGTTGGTGTCCGGGGGCAAGTCGTTTCGTCCGATCTCGTGGACGGTAATCACCACGGATGCCAGCCTGTCGGGCTGGGGTGGAGTTCTGGGCGTTCTGTCCGCTCAGGGGACTTGGTCGGAGGGGGAGTCTTCCCTTCCGATCAACATTCTGGAATTGCGTGCGATAAGTCTCTGTCTTCATCGCTGGACGGACCGGCTGCAGGGTTGCCCGGTTCGGGTGCAGACGGACAATGCCACGGCGGTGGCCTACATCAACCACCAAGGGGGCTCCAAGAGTGCCCGAGCGGCTCGAGAAGTGGCCGACATTCTGTCTTGGGCCGAGACTCATGTCCCGGCGATAACGGCGGTTCACATTCCGGGAGTGGAGAACTGGCAGGCGGACTATCTGAGTCGCCAGACCCTGGATCAGGGGGAATGGTCTCTCCATCCGGCTGTCTTCCAGACGTTGTGCGCGAAGTGGGGTCTTCCAGATGTGGACCTGTTCGCGTCTCGCCTCAACAACAAGGTGAAGAGGTTCGTGGCAAGGACGCGCGACCCTCGGGCAGACGCGTCGGACGCGTTAGTGGCCCCGTGGCATCAGTACAGGCTGATGTACGCGTTTCCACCGATTCAGTTGCTGTCCAGGTTCCTTCGCAGGTTACACTCGGAACGCAGCACGGTGATTCTTGTGGCACCGGACTGGCCTCGCCGGTCCTGGTACGCAGACCTCGTGAATCTGGCGGTCGACGCCCCGTGGCGTCTGCCTCTTCGAGACGATCTACTGTCTCAAGGACCGATATACCATCCTGCTTTACAGTCGCTGGCTTTGACGGCCTGGCTGTTGAGACCGAGGTCCTGAAGGAGAGGGGTCTCTCTCCGGAGGTCGTCCATACCTTAATCAATGCGAGGAAATCTTCCTCGGGGAAGGTTTATTACCGTACTTGGAAGGCCTATTTTGCCTGGTGTGAGTCCAGGGGGTTTTCACCCCGCACGTACTCGGTGTCCCGTGTGCTGTCTTTCCTTCAAACGGGTGTTGATCAGCGTTTGGCGCTGGCTACGATAAAGGGTCAGGTGTCTGCTCTGGCCGTTCTGTTTCAACGTCCCGTGGCTTCCAACCCATTGGTTGGCACCTTTATTCAGGGTGTGCGGCATCTGGTTCCCCCGAGGCGGGATCCTCTGCCCCCTTGGGACTTGAATCTCGTTCTATCTGTGTTACAACGTGCTCCTTTTGAACAGATCAGGGAGATCTCGTTGTCTATGTTGTCCAAAAAGGTCGCCTTTTTGGTGGCGATCACTTCGGCTCGCAGAGTGTCGGAGCTGGCGGCTTTGTCCTGCAAGTCTCCGTACCTGGTTATTCATTTGGATAAGGTGGTCTTGCGACCTAATCCTTCTTTTCTTCCGAAACGAGTTTCGGACTTCCATCTTAATGAGGATATTGTCTTGCCTTCGTTGTGCACGAAGCCTAAACATCCGAAGGAGGTGAGATTGCACTCTCTGGATGTTGTTCGGGCGATAAGGGTTTACCTTAAGTCGACTGAGTCTTTTCGAAAGACGGACTCCTTGTTTGTTCTTCCAGAGGGTCCTCGGGAGGGCATGGCGGCTTCGGCCTCTACCATCGCCAAATGGATCAGGCAGACCATTGAACAGGCCTATGCCTTGCAGGGGAAGGTTCCCCCTGTGCCTGTGAAGGCGCACTCGACTAGATCTCTGAGTACGTCTTGGGCCTGTCGTCATGGGGCTTCTGTAGCCCAGGTGTGTAAGGCGGCGACTTGGTCGACCGTGCACACTTTCACAAAATTCTACAAAGTAGATGTTCAGGCATCGGCGGATGCTTCCTTTGGCCGCAAGGTTCTTAGTGCGGCTGTTCCCTAGGGTCCCTTGTTGGGGACTCCTGGCTGTTGGGATAAGTTTTGTATCCCCTGGTTTTTTGTCTTTTCCTGGGTTGTTGCTCCTGTTGAGCACTTGTTTTTTGCTGTTGCCCAGCTGGTTCCTTCCTTTGGTAAGGTTCCTTCTTTGATGCGGAGACTGCGTTGCCTTTCGGCGCGAATGCGTTTCTCACCCCTCATGTTTGCACTGCTTTGGGACGTCCCCATATGTGACGAATATGAAGAGGCGGCGACTGTCGGAGGACGTAAGAGAAAACGGAATTTTTGTAAAATCTTACCTGTAAAATTCCTTTCTCTGAGTCCTCCGACAGTCGCCGCCCCCGCCCCTCTTTTGGGGTTTGATTGTGTACTCTACTGCTATTCCACTAAAACTGAGATATGGTTGCAGGAAGTAGGAGGGTATTGACTGAGGGGACCACCCCTTGAGGGTGGGATATGTTAAAGCTTTATTGTTAACATATTCTGTTGCCTAGCTACTCCTTCGGAGCAAAGTCTAATACCCATATGTGACGAATATGAAGAGGCGGCGACTGTCGGAGGACTCAGAGAAAGGAATTTTACAGGTAAGATATTACAAAAATTCAGTTTTTATGTTGTTCCTGTTGTTATTGAGGTGTTGCATATAGTCACACAATGATTGTTCGGTACCACGCCAGATAAGGAACAAATCATCAATGTACCTTTTGTAGAGTATTAGCTCTGGTTTTCTATCACAGTACACAAATCGGTCCTCCCACTCGCTCATGAAAAGATTGGCTAGGCTGGGGGCATATTTAGCCCCCATAGCCACGCCCTTTTTCTGAGTGTAGAACTCGCCCCCAAACCAAAAATAGTTGTGTGAGAGACAAAATGTTAACAAAAGACTTAAAAATCTCTTTTGGGAGTCAGGGAGATCATCCCTCTGGCTGAACGCCCAGTTCAAAGCCAAGAGAGCGTCATCGTGCTGAATCCCTGTATACAGCGATGCAACATCAGCTGTTACTAAATACACATCTCCTGTATTGAGTCCCCCTAGAGTTCTCAGAGATCTTAAAAAGTCTTTTGTGTCTCTCAAGTAAGACTTTGTGCGGACAACTGAGTCCTGAAGGAAATGGTCAAGATATTCGCCCGCCCTAGCTGTTACCGAATTTATGCTGTTCACTATCGGCCTGGGTGGCGGGTTCTTGATATCCTTATGGATTTTCGGAAGTGTGTAGATGGTTGGCACCCGGCTGTAACTCGGTACCAAATAACGCTTTTCCTTTTTTGTTAAAACCCTGCTATCAAATCCATATGTGACCAAATCACTCAGTTCCCTTCTTGATGACTTAGTGGGGTCCCCAGCAAGTCGCTGGTAGGTGTCAGTATCTGCCAGCATCTCTATAAGCTGGTTATGATAATACTCCTTCTGCAGGATTACAACACCTCCCCCCTTATCCGCAGGGCGGATGATCACATTCTTACGTTTCTCCAAAGCCTCTAACCCTTCTTGGATATGCCTTGGGTTCACATTCTTATTTGGTTCTATGTTAGCCAAATCTATAAGGACCAACTTCTTGAAGACATCAACACAGTGGTTAGAGGGTTGTGCAGGGTTAAATAGGGATTTGTTTTTTAACCCACTGTCAACACCTATTGAGTAGGTGGGTTTATGGTTTAGTTTGGGTCTGCTGTCGTTCAGATAGTACCTTTTTAAATTGACTTTTCGGATAAATTTGTGTATATCCATGTATACCCCAAATTTTCCGATTGGCCTTTTTGCTGCGCACTTCAGACCAGCATGTAAGATATTGGTTTCTTTATTACTTAGTGTGATGTCGGCAAGATTATAAATACCGTTTAGTGTCCCACCCTCTTTCTTTTTGTGGGTCCTCCTCCCTGCTCTACATCCTCTGTGTCGGCCCCTGTCCAGAAATCTCGAGGTTCCTGATTGTCCCTCCACTGGGGACCGTGATTTCCAGTTTCTACGCGGGAGGGAAACGGCTGACGTGGGTTGGAATTGCTGCCCCTCCCCCCTCTGCCGCCTCTCCGGCGTCCCCTGCCCCTGCCGCCCCTCCAAAAAAAGGACGCTGGGAAGCTGGGGTCCATGACTTATTATGATTCGTGAGTGGTCCAAAGCGATTTTGGGTTGCCACCCCATATCCGCTATTGCGGTCATATGAGTCTGATTGTGGTCTATATACAGTTTGGTCATTATTCCCTTTATTGGGGTGTTGATACACCTGTTGGACCATGGGCCTAGTTATTTTATTATTTTTTTGATACTGGGGCCCACTATTATTCACCAATTGTTTGCCCCTCGGGTTACCTCTATTTGGTGTACCAGAAATTTGGGGCCTACTTTGCATGGTGTTCCCCTTAAGGGAGTCCCATCTAATCTCACTTCGGCATTTCCCTGATTTGGCACCGAGGTTACCTGTGCCGCATCAGGGAATTGCCAAGAGTATACCTGACCACTTTGAAAATCTTTCATATCTCTATGAAACTTCTTCACCTTCTTTTTCTGGATGTCCCTATCCAACTTTTCTAATTTTTTCTTGACATCCACATTGAATTTCTCCAAAAGTGGGTTGTCCTTATAGTTCTCCAAAGTTGTTTTCATCTCAGCTATTTTAGCTTCTAGAATGGTCATTTTTTTCTTTTTTCTTTTCAACACCAGCTCCTGCAGTTTTACTCCCACTGAGTTGAAAAATTCTAACCATTCTACTTTTGAGCCTTCATCGTCAAGACCGTCCTGAGGTGCCACGTCCTAGCGTAAGCTCCTCATGATTATCTTCTCCTAAATGTAGCGCTCAAAAGTGCACACATCCCACCATGCCTGGAGTTGTTTGTCCAGCAGATGGTTTAAAGCGGATAAATGTCCACTGATGTCAGGTCCTTTTCTACAGTGAATCTTCTACTACTACCTAGCTACTATGGAGGCGATAGCCTTTTTAAAGAATAGGCCTATAGTTTTGGATGATGTCTTTGTAACAACCTCAGAGAGTTCGCAAGTGACATCTGACATCAGTGGACATTTATCCGCTTTAAACCATCTGCTGGACAAACAACTCCGGGCATGGTGGGATGTGTGCACTTTTGAGCGCTACATTAAGGAGAAGATAATCATGAGGAGCTTACGCTGGGACGTGGCACCTCAGGACGGTCTTGACGATGAGGGCTCAAAAGTTGAATGGTTAGAATTTTTCAACTCAGTGGGAGTAAAACTGCAGGAGCTGGTGTTGAAAAGAAAAAAGAAAAAAATGACCATTCTAGAAGCTAAAATAGCTGAGATGAAAACAACTTTGGAGAACTATAAGGACAACCCACTTTTGGAGAAATTCAATGTGGATGTCAAGAAAAAATTAGAAAAGTTGGATAGGGACATCCAGAAAAAGAAGGTGAAGAAGTTTCATAGAGATATGAAAGATTTTCAAAGTGGTCAGGTATACTCTTGGCAATTCCCTGATGCGGCACAGGTAACCTCGGTGCCAAATCAGGGAAATGCAGAAGTGAGATTAGATGGGACTCCCTTAAGGGGAACACCATGCAAAGTAGGCCCCAAATTTCTGATACACCAAATAGAGGTAACCCGAGGGG
Source organism: Pelophylax lessonae (assembly GCF_965119305.1). NCBI lineage: Eukaryota > Metazoa > Chordata > Amphibia > Anura > Ranidae > Pelophylax > Pelophylax lessonae. Next base: position 166,477,332 of record NC_138772.1, on the reverse strand, counting down.
CAAACAATTGGTGAATAATAGTGGGCCCCAGTATCAAAAAAATAATAAAATAACTAGGCCCATGGTCCAACAGGTGTATCAACACCCCAATAAAGGGAATAATGACCAAACTGTATATAGACCACAAGCAGACTCATATGACCGCAATAGCGGATATGGGGTGGCAACCCAAAATCGCTTCGGACCACTCACGAATCATAATGAGTCATGGACCCCAGCTCCCCAGTGTCCTTTTTTATGGAGGGGCGGCAGGGGCAGGGGACGCCGGAGAGGCGGCAGAGGGGGGAGGGGCAGCAATGCCAACCCACGTCAGCCGTTTCCCTCCTACGTAGAAACTGGAAATCACGGTCCCCAGTGGAGGGACAATCAGGAACCTCGAGATTTCTGGACAGGGGCCAACACAGAGGATGTAGAGCAGGGAGGGGGACCCACAAAAAGAAAGAGGGTGGGACACTAAACGGTATTTATAATCTTGCCGACATCACTCTAAGTAATAAAGAAACCAATATCTTACATGCTGGTCTGAAGTGTGCAGCAAAAAGGCCAATCGGAAAATTTGGGGTATACATGGATATACACAAATTTATCCGAAAAGTCAATTTAAAAAGGTACTATCTGAACGACAGCAGACCCAAACTAAACAATAAACCCACCTACTCAATAGGTGTTGACAGTGGGTTAAAAAACAAATCCCTATTTAACCCTGCACAACCCTCTAACCACTGTGTTGATGTCTTTAAGAAGTTGGTCCTTAGAGATTTGGCTAACATAGGACCAAATAAGAATGTGAACCCAAGGCATATCCAAGAAGGGTTAGAGGCTTTGGAGAAACGTAAGAATGTGATCATCCGCCCTGCGGATAAGGGGGGAGGTGTTGTAATCCTGCAGAAGGAGTATTATCATAACCAGCTTATAGAGATGCTGGCAGATACTGACACCTACCAGCGACTTGCTGGGGACCCCACTAAGTCATCAAGAAGGGAACTGAGTGATTTGGTCACATATGGATTTGATAGCAGGGTTTTAACAAAAAAGGAAAAGCGTTATTTGGTACCGAGTTACAGCCGGGTGCCAACCATCTACACTCTTGCGAAAATCCATAAGGATGTCAAGAACCCACCACCCAGGCCGATGGTGAACAGCATAAATTCGGTAACAGCTAGGGCGGGCGAATATCTTGACCATTTCCTTCAGGACTCAGTTGTCTGCACAAAGTCTTACTTGAGAGACACAAAAGACTTTTTAAGATCTCTGAGAACTCTAGGGGGACTCAATACAGGAGATGTGTATTTAGTAACAGCTGATGTTTGTAACGCTCCTGCGTTTTTATAGTAAGCTGGATTTGCAGCTGCAGAATCTCCACTCAGTAGTCATGTAGAGATGTGTTGAAATACCAGATCCAACTCTCCAGACTCATCACTGTGGGCCTGTCTGCTTCAGCATACAGATATACACACACTCAATAAGATGTTCCTGGAGTAATGGGATGTATATGACAGTATGGAGGTGATGTGCTGAAGGGACAGGTGTGAGCAGTGACAGCAATGATAAGCACTTGATAGTAATGTTCAGGAGAGTAGTAGATGGTAATAGGTAGAATGCAGATAGGTTAGTAATCATGTATGGTAACAGGTGGTGAGGACAGCAGATGACATATACAGGATAGACTAACTCAGTGCAAGGATAGATGGTAGTAGACTCAAGAGAAGAGCTAGCAATCTATGTAACAGTGCAGATGATAGAATTAGTATGCATAGATAGTAACAGTCCTTAATGTGCAGAAGTAGATAGTGTAAGTTAGTTATGGAGGAATCCCCTGTGGGGTACTTATCACTAGTAAGGTTAGTAAGTAGAGGGGTTCGGTAGTGAGGGAGTGATCCGGTAGCGAGATACGGGATCAGTAGCGAGGTTCCGGTCTGTTCCAGGTAAAGGAGAATAGCTGGAGGCTCCGGCAGCATAAGACAAGGCTTGTGAGCATGCGGTAACATTGAACGAACAATGTGAGAGAGAAAGCCGGCGATTGAAATAGCCGCTCAGAGCGGCGCTCAGCGATGATGTCATCCGGCTTAAAGGTATATGCGTTCCACCTAACTAAAAAGGAGGGACGCAATATGAAGAGGAAAATGGGCAATAAGGGTACCAAAGGTACCAGAATCTTACAGTACCCCCTTAAGGCTGGCTCCGGAAGGCCTATAGCACTGGTTTCTCCGGGTATTTAGAGTGAAACCTTCGTATAAGCCTAGGTGCGTGAACATCAGAAGTATCCAACCAGGTGTCGTCTTGGGGTCCATAGTTCTTCCATCTTATGAGATATTGGAGTCTTCCTCTGTGGATACGAGAATCCAAAATCTCCTTAATCTCATATTCTTCTCCGCCTTCAACTTGTACTGGAGGTGGAGGCAAGATGGTAGGCCTTATTCCTTGGTTAGGAACATGTGGTTTCAGTAGCGACACATGAAAGATGGGATGTATTCTGAGATCTGCCGGTAAGGTGAGTTGCACTGCAGCTTTTCCAATGAGTTTCTTAATTGGGAAGGGTCCCAGAAATAAAGGTCCAAGCTTTTTGCTAGGGATCTTTAACCTTAAATTTTTTGTCGATAGCCAAACGAGGTCCCCAATAGCATATTGCGGAGAAGGTCTTCTACGAAGGTCGTAGTACTTTTTTTGTTGACTATGAGCGTGTGAGATGGTGGTATTAAGTAAACCCAGAGAGTCTTTTATTTGGTTAAGATAATCCGAGGCTACTGGGTTACTTGATGGTAGGATGCGTGGTGGAAGAAGTGTGGGATGAAACCCATAGTTCAAGTAGAACGGACTTTGCTTAGTAGTACTGTGGGTTGCATTGTTATAAGCAAATTCCGCCAGAGGGAGGAGGTCCACCCAATCATCCTGTAGGTATGATGTGTAGCAACGCAGATATTGTTCTATACACTGGTTGACTCTTTCAGTCTGTCCGTATGTTCTGAGGGTGGTAAGGAGAAGTGAGCTTTCGCTCAATCCGTAGTATTTGACATAGAGCTTGCCAAAACTCGGAGATAAACTATGAACCACGGTCGGATAAAAGAGTCTTTGGAATTCCATGTAACTTGAACACATGTTTCATTAGTAGTTCCGCTGTTTGTTTAGATGAAGGTAGTCTGCGAATAGCAATGAAATGTGCCATCTTTGTCAAATGGTCCACTGACACTAGAATGGTATTAAATCCTTTGGAAGGTGGTAGTTCTACTATAAAGTCTAAGGACACAACTTCCCATGGAACCTGGGGTATTGGTAGACTGCAGAGTAGACCAGATGGTTTTGTAGTGTCAATTTTGGACCTTGCACAGATGTCACATGAAGAAACAAATTTTTGTACAGACGTCTTCATATCAGGCCACCAAAACTGCCTGGTAAGCAAATTAAGGGTTTTCGTCATACCCATATGTCCTGCCATAGGCACATCATGTGATAATTCCAAGATCTTGGTGCGCATAGTAGGGGGTATGTAGAGTTTGTCGTTATAATAGAGGAAGCCTTCTGCATCAGTACTTAGTTGTGGTGGAGGTAAATCCAATCCTATACTGTGCAAAATCTCTTCCTTCAGGGAACGAACAACACCAATAATACGTTCATAGGGTATTATAGGAATAGAAGGGATTTCGGCGCAGTTATCTTCGGTTAATCGTGATAGCGCATCCGCTTTTTTATTTTTGTCTGCAGGCGTGTAGGTCACTAGGATCTTAGGGAGAATAATGACCATCGTACCTGCCGGTGGGAAAGAGTTTTGTTAGTCTGGAGGTATGATCTGTATATATGAGTATTGGTAATCGGGTACCTTCAAGTAGATGTCGCCAATTCTCCAGTGCCAGTTTTATGGCAAGCAACTCCTTTTTACCCACTGGGTAATTCACCTCTGGGCTGCTTAGTGATTTAGAGAAGAAAGCAACTGGGTGGAGTGGTGAAGTATTTGTTGGTCGTTGGGAGAGAACTGCTCCTACTGCCATGTTTGACGCATCTACCTCCAGAATATATTGGAGGGATGGGTCTGGATGGCGTAGTATGGGAGCAGAAGTAAAGCTTGATTTTAACAAGCGGAAAGCTCCATTTGCTTCTTCTGACCATTTGAATGGTTTCTTTATACTTGTAAGTTGTGTGAGAGGTCTCACAATAGCAGAGAAGTTCTTGATGAACTTCCTATAGAAGTTTGAAAATCCAAGGAATCGCTGTAATGCCTTACGAGTTGTTGGTATAGGCCAATCCAGAATACAGGATATCTTGCTCATATCCATCTTGATTCCGGTTTTGGATATGATGTATCCTAGGAATAATATTTCTTCTTTATGAAATAGGCATTTTTTTAATTTCACGTATAGATTGTGTGCGAGTAATCTGGATAACACAAGTCTTACATGTTTTATATGTTCAGACAAAGATCGAGAATAGATAAGTATATCGTCCAGATATACCACAACACAGACATCAAGTCTCTAAAGATGTCGTTTATGAACCGTTGAAAAGCTGCGGGAGCATTACACAACCCGAATGGCATCACAAGATATTCGAATAATCCGTATCTGGTTCTGAATGCTGTCTTCCACTCATCTCCGTCACGGATTCGGATTAGGTTGTATGCCCCTTTTTAGGTCCAATTTAGAGAAGTAGGTAGCCCCACGCACTTGTTCAATGAGTTCAGGGATGAGCGGTAAAGGATAGCGATCCTTTATCGTAATGGTATTTAATTGCCTATAATCGATAATAGGCCTAAGACTTGAATCCTTATTGCGGACAAAGAAAAGTCCTGCAGCTGTGGAAGAAGTAGAGGGTCTGATGAACCCTTTTGTCAAATTCTCATCCAAGTATTCCTTGAGATGAGAGAGTTCATCCTGTGAAAGAGGATAAACATGACCGAAAGGCAATTTGCTGTTAGGGAGTAGATCGATAGTGCAATCATAATCCCTATGGGGAGGCAACACTTGAGCATTTTTCTCAAGGAAGACTTCGGACAGATCCTGATAGCATAGTGGTGCAATCTCATCTGACACCACAGACAGGATCTTTCCATAAGATGGGAGGTTACACGTAATCTCGCAATAGTGAGAAGGGAAAGTTAGAGTCCGTGTTTTCCAATCTATGGTTGGTTGATGTGTGTGTAACCAGGAAAGTCCCAAAATAATGGGAAAATGGGGTGAAGATAGTACATCAAAAGTGGTGGTCTCCATATGAGACTCGTTAGCAGTGACAAGGAGTGCTTGTGTCTGATTGGTGATTGGACCAGAAGATAACGGAATACCGTTAATGAAACTAACAGAGACAGGTTTAGGTTTTGAAATAATAGGTATTTTATTTAAAGTAACAAAACGTGTATCGATATAGTTCCCACAAGATCCTGTGTCAATCATAGCCTTGGTGGTAATCCTAGTCTGGTCCCACTGTAATGTTAAATGAACAAAGAGATAGGGATTTGAAAAGGAAGTCGTTAATCCCCCTATCAAGACATGTGAACACTCACCCTCTTTTTTGCGGACAAGGGGACAGACGCTTATCAAATGATCCGGGGATGCGCAGTACATGCAGAGGTTTCTGGATCTTCTCCTGGCTCGTTCAGTAGTTGATAAAGGTGGGCGTATGGTTCCTACCTCCATAGGAGTAGGGTCAACGGCCGTAATCCGAGAAGGACTAGACAATGGCATTCCCATTTTCTCAGCCTTTCTTTCTCGCAGTCGCCTGTCAATGTTGATACTGAGTTGTATTAAGGCATCCAAAGTGCCAGGTAAATCCGCTCGGGCGAGCTCGTCTTTAACGGCTTCTGACAACCGAGTCTGAACTGAGTTCGCAGAGATGTATCATTCCACCCTGAATCAAGGGTCCATCTTTTGAACTCTGCTACAAAGTCTTCAACAGGTCTCCTTCCTTGTTTTAAAGCCCTCAATTGGATATCAGCAGTACTCTGCCTATTGGGGTCTTCATATAAGCTAGCGAGTTCCGCTAGGAATAAAGGATAGGAGTTGAGAAGATGATCATCTTTCTCAAAGAGAGAGTCTGCCCAGGCCCGTGGATCACCCGTTAAGTATGAAATAACGGTACAAACTTTAATTTGATCAGTAGGGTAAGTACGAGGTTTTAGCAAAAAAAGCAATTGACATGCGTTTTTGAATTCACGAAATTTTTTCCGATCACCTGTAAACACTAGAGGAGGGTTTATTTTAGGTTCAGGGGGCTGAGCAGCAGTAAGCTGTGAAAGACGGGTTACCTGCTGTCTCAGAGTCTGATTTTCATCTTTTACTTCAGTAAGAGCAAGTATTAATGCATGTACTTGTTGTGTTAATTGTGTCACTTGAGTGGGTAATTCTGCTGAATCCATTTTTTAGGTTCGTTCAATCTGTAACGCTCCTGCGTTTTTATAGTAAGCTGGATTTGCAGCTGCAGAATCTCCACTCAGTAGTCATGTAGAGATGTGTTGAAATACCAGATCCAACTCTCCAGACTCATCACTGTGGGCCTGTCTGCTTCAGCATACAGATATACACACACTCAATAAGATGTTCCTGGAGTAATGGGATGTATATGACAGTATGGAGGTGATGTGCTGAAGGGACAGGTGTGAGCAGTGACAGCAATGATAAGCACTTGATAGTAATGTTCAGGAGAGTAGTAGATGGTAATAGGTAGAATGCAGATAGGTTAGTAATCATGTATGGTAACAGGTGGTGAGGACAGCAGATGACATATACAGGATAGACTAACTCAGTGCAAGGATAGATGGTAGTAGACTCAAGAGAAGAGCTAGCAATCTATGTAACAGTGCAGATGATAGAATTAGTATGCATAGATAGTAACAGTCCTTAATGTGCAGAAGTAGATAGTGTAAGTTAGTTATGGAGGAATCCCCTGTGGGGTACTTATCACTAGTAAGGTTAGTAAGTAGAGGGGTCTGGTAGTGAGGGAGTGATCCGGTAGCGAGATACGGGATCAGTAGCGAGGTTCCGGTCTGTTCCAGGTAAAGGAGAATAGCTGGAGGCTCCGGCAGCATAAGACAAGGCTTGTGAGCATGCGGTAACATTGAACGAACAATGTGAGAGAGAAAGCCGGCGATTGAAATAGCCGCTCAGAGCGGCGCTCAGCGATGATGTCATCCGGCTTAAAGGTATATGCGTTCCACCTAACTAAAAAGGTGGGACGCAATATGAAGAGGAAAATGGGCAATAAGGGTAACAAAGGTACCAGAATCTTACAATGTTGCATCGCTGTATACAGTGATTCAGCACGATGACGCTCTCTTGGCTTTGAACTGGGCGTTCAGCCAGAGGGATGATCTGCCTGACTCCCAAAAGAGATTTTTAAGTCTTTTGTTAACATTTTGTCTCTCACACAACTATTTTTGGTTTGGGGGCGAGTTCTACACTCAGAAAAAGGGCGTGGCTATGGGGGCTAAATATGCCCCCAGCCTAGCCAATCTTTTCATGAGCGAGTGGGAGGACCGATTTGTGTACTGTGATAGAAAACCAGAGCTAATACTCTACAAAAGGTACATTGATGATTTGTTCCTTATCTGGCGTGGTACCGAACAATCATTGTGTGACTATATGCAACACCTCAATAACAACAGGAACAACATAAAACTAGAGTTTAGTTGGAGCCAAACAAACATCCATTATTTGGATGTGGAGATTTTTCTACAAAATGGAGAGGTTGGCACGAAAGCTTATTTCAAGCCAACGGATAGGAACAGTTTCCTCCCTATGTATAGTGGGCACCATTCTAAATGGCTGCGAAACATCCCTAAGGGGCAGTTCCTCCGGATCAGGAGGAACTGCACCAGAGACGAGGATTATGATATACAGTCAGAGCTGCTCAAAACCCGTTTTGTAGAGGAGGGATACAACTCAACCATCCTTGAAGATACAAGACAAGAAGTCAGGGGTTGTACACAAGAAGACTGCCTGGTGGATAGAACCCCGTCTGTAGATAATAGGCATGAATGGGGATTCATATCGAATTACAGTGAACAACACAAAGAAGTAGAAAATATTTTCAGGAAACACTGGGGTGTTCTTTGTATGGATAGAGTTTTGGGGACAGCCATTCCCCAGAACCCTACCTTTATTTATAGGAAAGGTCCATCCTTCGGAGACAAAGTGGTGAAAAAGATTATAGACCCCCCCATGAAGCCCAAAATGTTTTGGGACCGTGAGGGGTTCCACGCTTGCCGCAGATGTGTGTCTTGCAGGCAGGTTAGGGAACATATCCGTGGATTAAAGACTTTTGTTTCCAGTGCCAAAGGGCAAGAATTCCAAATCAAAGAGTGCATAACGTGCCTAACAACGCACGTAGTGTATTGCTTGGAATGCCCATGTGGCCTAATGTACATCGGACGCACGAAGAGAACCTTGTCGAAACGTGTGTCCGAACACATAGCAAAAATTATCAAAGGAGATAAGGACCACAGTGTGCCCCTCCACTTTAAATTGAAGCACAATCAAGATCCTTCGGGCCTGAGGTTTTGGGGCATAGACAGGATCCATCCAAATTGGAGAGGATCGAATATGGTGAGGGAACTGTCACGTAGAGAAACATACTGGATTTATCTGACAGATGTTCTCCATCCCAGGGGCCTGAACGTCGACCTTGATGTAACTGTTTCATCAGTGATTATTGATGACAGTTTATGTGTAGTGATTTATGGTCTGACAGGTACTCGTATAATTTAGAACCATCTTATTATTAATGTGAGCGCCTTGTATTGTTTTGCGTTGTTACTAGTTTGATAGGATGAGTATTCTCAGAGATACCTCCATATGTTTGGGCGATTCTGTATGCTATGTAGCACAGGATGGAAGGTTATATATTGGATAGTATCTAGATTTTTTAGTTTAATTTATTTAATTTTATTCATGAATATATGCTCATCGCAAGGATGGGATACATATATATGTTTTTACTGTATATTTTATGGATGGGTTTTATGTATTGTTATATGCATTCTCATACCATTGCACATTTACTTTTATATGTGTGATTTACTTTTATATGTATTATTCTTGTCCGGCATTGATTCCCTTTTGTTAATATGTTGGAACATATGCAAGGCAGAATCTTTGTTTCAGGATAATATAAGCATGTGAAATCGGCGGCATATCAATAATGTAGTAATTATGATTCATTGGCTTGTTCACACATGTATAGTAGGGCAGTGCGGTGTGACCAAAAGATTTAAGCTATTGCCATAGACTGATATTGGTAAAAGAAACCAGCCACCGATTTCACACCAATACACATGGAACGATGCTAGCACCGGATTGCATAAGATTCATATGGATCGGTAGCAATATTGGCGATATGTTCCCTGTATGAGGCAGCAATACCGGAAGGGACTATCAAACCCGTAGTAGTAGCATGATAAATAGGAACTCTTAGTGTTAGGAGATTCACTATGTATTCATTCCTCCGCTAATGTCTTGCCGCGACAGCTGCAGCTGTGCTGAAGCGGTTAATGCCAAGTGGAGAGACTAGATAAAAGGGAGTGACGTGACCGCGCAAGCACGCCCTCCGTTGAAGTCTTCTGACAAAACGTACGTCAGGGCGGTGACTTGCGCGGTCACCTAGGCAACAGGACGCCGTCTAACCTCGAGGAGCGGTAACTTCCGGGACGCCACACAGCGAGCGGGAGACCGACAAGCGGCTGGACGGTAACTGTAATGCCGATGCTATTTGACAAGCTGTTGATGTTTTTTGCCATTGTGAGTGTAATGGGAGAGGGTTTTTATCAATAAAGGTGCATTTGTTATCAAACGTTATTGCCCTATGTGCATCTTTCTTACTCCCTTACACGCTTGGATGGTTTGAGGACATTTCGGCTGAGAAGCAGTGTGATTATGGATAGAGTCCGGTGACGATATATGGGAGATTCACCATCTGATTACATGCCTTATGTACAGTGAGTTCTGGTAAGAGTATAACCTTTGGGATTTGCACGTGGTGAGGTGGAGGCACGATCCAAGAAACTGTACACTGATTTGGTGTGTGTTGTTCCTTTCCATGACCCCACTGGAATTTTAGTTGGTGATGGACTCTGGCACCTATATGGACTCTAATACGCTGCACACTGTTGAATGACGTTAGCTCTGTCAATGCAGGGTTTATTTTATTTTATTGTATTGCATCTTATGATTGTGATTTAATTGCTAGCGCTGCTTGTGTTTATTAACCTGGTTGATATGCACCTTATATATATATATATATATATATATATATATATATATATATATATATATATATATATTTATATTTGTCTTACCTTAAAATCCTTTTCTCTGACATTCCCTGACAGACACAGCACCCGCCCCTCTTTTGGGGTTGAATTATTAATTCTTCTGACACTGCTTGTTACAAACTGGAAGTCCTACAGCAGGAAGTGATGGTATACCCTCTGGGACTGCCCCAGGGGCGAAACCAAAAAGGTTTCTCTGTCGCTCATTGACAGACGTAGTCAACTTGATTCACATCAATTGGGTTATGTTGTCTCCGCAGGAGTAGGACTAGGCTGAAAGAAAAAACGTTCTGGCTCCACCCTAGGGGCAGTCCCAGAGGGTATATCCTCCCTCTCTCTGCTACAAGGAATCAGTTTTTTTCTGTCTAGTCAGGAGTAAGGACCTAAGTTCCTTGCTGGGATCTTTTGGTCCTGGCAAGATTTTTTTCTAGAAAAAATATTTTTTTTAGGTAGTTTTCTCCAGTGTTTTTTCCTGTGAGATCTTCAAGCAATTATGCCGGATCTGGGCGACACTAGTGGTCACCCCAGCCGGCCTACGAGCGCGCGCAGACCATTGCATCGCGCTTGGTCGGTCGCGACACATTCAAGTAAGTATGTGGGGCCGGGCGACGGGCTGGATGTTGAGATCCAGTGGTCACCCCGGTTTCTGCCTACGAGCGCGTGCAGACCAGAGCTCCGCGCTGGGTCGGCCGCGACGGAGTCCCATTGGAGGGACTGACCTTGCGAGTTAAAAGTCTCGCTTGGACGCCAGGAACCAGAGAGTCGAGGCGTCCGGAGTGGTCAACAACCCCCCACCCCGGTGGAGAGGGTATTGTGAAGAGAGGGTGCCTGTTGGTCGGTATGGTGAGTAAATGTTTCCTTTTTTCCTCGTGATGAGGCAGTGTGGAATATGGGCCCCTCCATACATGGTCAGTATCTATCTGACACTAAAAGTCCCCCTTGTAAATACAATGGGCAAGCGGACTTGGTTTGGGAGCTAACACTCTACCCAGCAGACTGCAGTATTGCAGTAGACATAGGAGGTATAATCCTACCTTAATTGTAGTGGACTTCCTGCAGATCGATAAACCGACCATCAGCATGATATACAGGTGGATGTGCTGGGAAAACGAGACTTCGGCAATCCGCCGCCATTTTGCTGTAGACCAGGTACATGTATGTCCGCAGGTCACGTCGGCCGCCATTTTTTTGGAGTCGATTGTCTCCTGTATGGGGGCGGCCATGTTTGAAGAGCCCAGCTAACCTCGAGGAGAGCTGGGAACGCCGGAAGGCGTACACAGGGGGCGGAGCCACTTCCTTCTACCCGGGAAAACGAACACAGCTCTTTCCAGTCTGTAAGAGACAAACGCTGACTGCAGTTGGTAGGAAACTTCTCTGCATCGGGTGGTGAGCCTTGAGGGTCCCTCTCTGTGGGGATCAAGAAGCAGGTACTCTGAGGGGCGCTATTGCGCTAGGGGGATACACATAAAAAAAAAAAAAAAAAAAAGTTTTTTTCTGGCAGAGGTGTCCTGAGTTAACATGGACCCTGCCACTCATGTATCTCCACCGGATCCCCTCGAGGTGTCTGCAGGATCCTCCAGCACCCCACTGACGATTGAATCATTGTCAGCTATTATGGAAACTTTTGTGTCCCGGGTGGAAGTGGCTTGTCAGGGACAGGGCGCAAGAAAGCGACCCCCGCCTAACCCCATATTATCTGAAACTTCGGATTCAGAATCTGAGCCTATTTCTGCAGTTGCAGGTACCTCATCTGGGATTGGTGTCTCGGGTACTGTCTCTTCAGACAGTGAGGAGGATGTTTCGGCATCAGCCATAGCCCGAGAGGAAGCGTTGGTAAACGCACTCATTGTATCTGTTCAAGAAACCTTAAGATTACAGGGTACTCCGTCAGAAATAACTGAAACTGAAATCCCCTTTGGGACTAAAAAACGCATCAAAGTGGCGAAGGTTTTTCCATTGCCCAAATGTTTTGGCAATCCAATCAAAGAAGAATGGAGTCTGCCAAAACGCACTTCTGCTATTTCTAAACGCATTAACAGGCGTTATCCGTTTGAGGAAACCCTCATTAAGAAATGGACAGAACCACCTGTGGTGGATTCACCAATTGCTAGATTGAATAAAGCCACGGTTATTCCTTTAGAAGACGCTCCGTCTTTTAAAGATCCGGTGGATCGCAAGATAGAAGCTATGTCTCGCACCATGTTTTCCTTGATTGGTTCAGCTTTCAGACCAATAATTGCTATTGGGCTGGTTTCGCAGACTGTAACTGAATGGACCAAGTGGTTAAGCCGGGACTTAGAAGAGGTCCCTCAGGCGGTATCAGATTTGTTGGAACAGATGATACAAGGGTTACAGTTTGTGTGTGATGCGGCGTTAGACGCCACTCCACTATTGGCGCGAGCCTCAGTTTCAGCAGTGGTTCTCAGGCGTACACTGTGGCTAAAAGGTTGGTTAGCAGACCAAGGTTCCAAAAAAGCATTGGCTAATATCCCCTTTTCAGGAGAGCGTTTATTTGGAGCCAACTTAGATGAGATCATTAAGGATCTCACGGGAGGAAAGAGCCCCTTTTTACCGCAAAATGCTAAGGGTAAAGGACCTCGTCAAAGACGAGGGCCTTCTTTCTCTGCTCACAAAAAATTTTTTCGCCCCGCGGGTGAAAAAATTAAGTCCTCCAAAGCTCCTTCAGGAGGCTTCAGGGGACGTTGGTCGGGCAAGCAAAGGCCCGCCCCCTCCAGACCTGAAGATAAGTCTACCAAAGCCTGAAGGTGCGCCCCCACCCATAACTGGGGTGGGGGGACGTCTTCGCCGGTTCCCGGATCCATGGCTTTCCAGAATCCCGGACAAGTGGGTTTGCGAAATCATAAGGTCAGGGTACAAGATCGAGTTTCGATCTCTCCCACCGGCGCGATTCTTCCCTTCCAATATCCGACTATCCCCGGATCGTTTAGAAGATCTGCGGAGAGCAGTCACGGATTTACTACAACAAGGAGTGGTAGTCCACGTTCCTTGGACAGAACGCTTTCAGGGGTTTTATTCAAACCTATGTACAATACCCAGGAAAGAGGGCAAAGTGCGTCCAATTCTGGACTTAAGGGCACTCAATTCCTTTCTCAACATAAGAAAATTCAAGATGGAATCCATTCGCACAGTAGCAGCCTTCCTGCATTCAGGGGATGTCCTAGCGTCCATAGACATCAAGGACGCATATCTTCACATTCCCATTTTCGCAGGACATCAGCGGTTTCTACGTTTTTCCGTAGAAGAGAACCACTATCAGTTTGTGGCGTTACCTTTCGGTCTCGCCACGGCTCCTCGGGTCTTCACGAAGGTGTTGGCCCCAATGTTGGCACTACTGCGCCAAAGGGGCATATCGATTCTAGGTTACCTAGACGATCTCCTGCTTCATGCAGAGTCTCCACAGACCCTGCTACAAAACATAGAAATTACTATAATTTCTTTACAGGAATTCGGGTGGCTGGTGAACCAGCAAAAGTCTTTTCTGGTTCCCACCCAGAGGCTCGAATATCTGGGTCTAATTCTAGACACAGTCAGGACAAGAGTTTTCCTTCCGGTAGGGAAACTCCGGAAGATTCAATCAGCAGTCCAGTTGTTACTATCCAACAGCTGGTCTTCCCTTCGGACTTGCATGAGGGTTCTGGGGTTGATGGTGGCTTCCTTCGAAGCAGTCCCATTTGCCCAGTCCCATACCCGAATTCTTCAGCAAGAGATTCTTCTCAGATGGAATCGGAATCCAGAGTCCCTGGACTATCGGATCCAATTGAGCAAACAGACCAGAGAGTCTCTGGTCTGGTGGCTTCGGTCTCCGATGCTCAGCCAGGGAAAGTCATTTCTGCCAATATATTGGACGATTGTGACCACCGATGCCAGCCTATCCGGATGGGGAGGAATTCTCGCTCAGTTATCCGTTCAGGGACTTTGGTCCCCGGAAGAATCCAGGTTACCGATAAATGTATTGGAACTGAGAGCGATCAGACTTTGTCTGATTCACTGGACCGAGCAGCTCCAGGGCAGCCCGGTTCGGATCCAGTCGGACAACGCCACGGCTGTGGCTTATGTCAATCACCAGGGGGGCACCAAGAGTGTCCAAACGGCCAAAGAAGTGGCTTGCATTCTTCGCTGGGCGGAACAATTTGTTCCAGCTATCTCTGCGGTGTTCATTCCGGGGGTGGAAAATTGGCAGGCAGATTATCTCAGCCGTCAGACTCTAGATCAGGGGGAATGGTCCCTCCATCCAGAAGTTTTCCACCAGTTGTGCCTACGTTGGGGCACCCCGGATGTGGATCTGTTGGCATCACGATTCAACAGGAAAGTACAGAGATTCGTGGCTCGCTCCCGCGATCCTCTAGCAGAGACCGCAGACGCACTGGTCGCCCCGTGGGGACAATACCAGCTAATGTATGCCTTCCCTCCTCTCGGGTTACTGCCAAGACTTCTTCGCAGGATAGAGGAGGAAGGAATCCCAGTAATCCTGGTAGCTCCGGATTGGCCTCGCCGAGCTTGGTACGCCGACTTGGTCAGACTGGTGGCGGACGTCCCTCCTCTCAGGGAGGATCTACTGTCTCAGGGACCGATCTTCCATCCTGCTTTACGATCGCTGGCTTTAACGGCCTGGCTATTGAGACCCAGGTGCTGAAGGACAAGGGATTGTCAGCTTCAGTTATTCCTACTCTAGTTAAAGCAAGGAAAGCGACTTCCAGAAAGATTTATCATCGCACATGGAAGTCCTACATTGCATGGTGTGAACCCCTGGGGTTCCACCCACGATCTTATTCGGTTAGTCGAATATTAGCTTTTCTGCAACAAGGGGTTGAGCAGAAACTGGCCTTGAGCACTATCAAGGGTCAGGTCTCAGCATTAGCTATCTTCTTTCAGAAGCCTTTGGCTACTCATTCCTTGGTGCGGAATTTCATCCAGGGGGTGCGACATCTGGCTCCGCCAGTGCGCGCGCCGTTACCACCCTGGGATCTTAATTTAGTATTGTCGGTTCTTCAGAAACCTCCCTTTGAAGATATTAGGGAGATTCCTCTACCTACGTTGTCCCAGAAGGTGGCCTTCTTGGTGGCTATCACTTCTGCACGCAGGGTGTCAGAACTGGCCGCATTATCTTGTCGTTCCCCATATCTGGTGGTTCATAGAGATAAGGTGGTTCTTCGTCCGAATCCATCCTTCCTACCAAAAGTGGTTTCACAATTTCATCTGAATGAAGAAATTGTATTACCTTCCCTGTGTCCTAAGCCCAGTCATCCTCGGGAGTTTGCTTTACACTCCTTGGATGTGGTCCGGGCGATTAGGGTATACTTGAAAACGACAGACTCGTTTCGCAAGACGGATTCACTTTTTGTGATCCCGGATGGACCCAAAAATGGGTTGCCTGCATCTGCTGCGACTATTTCCAAATGGATCAGACAGACGGTGGTACAGGCTTATTCTATTAAGGGTCAGGAGCCCCCGTTCCCTGTTAAGGCGCATTCCACTCGGGCACTGAGTGCGTCATGGGCCTTTCGCCATCAGGCGTCAGTGGTCCAGGTGTGCAAGGCGGCTACCTGGTTGTCGGTGCATACCTTTACAAAACATTATAAAGTTGATGTAATGGCATCGTCTGATGCCTCGTTTGGCCGCAAGGTTTTGCAGGCCGCCATTTGAGGGGACCAGTGGTCTACCTCGAGGGTTTTTTTTTTCCGTTGGAAATTTTTATTTGAGTCTCATTCTTTGTTTATAATGAGCCTTTAAAACTTCTAGTTGGCACCGGTTGGGCCTTCTAGATTGGATTTTGATTTCTGTCAATCCCACCCCTCATTTGTGGCACTGCTTCTGGATGTCCCAATTGATGTGAATCAAGAAGACTACGTCTGTCAATGAGCGACAGAGAAAATCGGATTTTTGTAAGATCTTACTGTAAAATCCTTTTCTCTTAGCTCATTGACAGACGTAGTACCCGCCCCTCTATCATTGAGTTGGGTTGGGTTAAATTCTCTGTTGCTGCTTTATAACAGAACTGATTCCTTGTAGCAGAGAGAGGGAGGATATACCCTCTGGGACTGCCCCTAGGGTGGAGCCAGAACGTTTTTTCTTTCTGCCTAGTCCTACTCCTGCGGAGACAACATAACCCAATTGATGTGAATCAAGAAGACTACGTCTGTCAATGAGCTAAGAGAAAAGGATTTTACGGTAAGATCTTACAAAAATCAGATTTTCCGCCTAGTCCTACTTTTAGAGAGCAAAAGCATAAGCCCAGTGGTCTGAAGACTTGAAGCTGTGTCTGTCAGTGAACCTCAGAGAAAAGGATTTTACAGTAAGACAAAAATCCAGTTATTCTCTTTAGTGCTTGTTCACACATGGAAGCACCTGTAGCTCAACAAGTTCTGGATCTTCTGTTGTACCTCAAATCAGGCAAATTGCAGATTTGGAGTGTTTTGAGTCCTATAGAACTGCATTGGTGCGTGTAAAAACTCACAATATCCACTTTTTGTCAAACATTTATGCACCTTTTTAAGTTGATTTGTCCACATAGCAACAAGTGATGTCACAGAGGATGCTTTCCACTGTTGGCTAATCCAAAATTGCTAGAAGCTCAAGCGCTGTAGCAAGACGCACAACAATGCAATGCTCAGATGTGACTGCAGCTACACTGGGTTCTGATGTTGATGACTCACCTGTGGGTGAGCATTTCTAGCTTGCGTCCTCACTACAAAGGTCCATTGCCTGTACCCTCAGGTCCCTCAACATCACACAGGGAGTGTTGACTATAGGGGGACCCTCTCCTCGGGAATGTCTCTCCCCATTTTTCCCAGCCCTTTTATGTCCCTTCTCTTGTTGTGGATTGGTTTCTGTGCAGCCCAAACGGTCTGTCTGTAACGTTCCGGTACCTATGGTACCCTTGTTCCTATATTTCTCCTCTCTTTGCGTCCCATCTTGTATATACAAAGGACTCATACACCTTTAAGACCGGATGACATCACTGCCGAGCGCCGCTATGAGCGGCTATTTCAATCGCCGGTTTGCTCTCACTCATCGCTCGTTCATCGTTCATCGCTCTCGTTCATCGCACCTACGCCTGAGAAGTCGGAGCTGCTGACATACCTTCCTTGCTGAACTAAGCCGGAAACCTCGCTGGTGATCCGTATCCCGCTACGGGATCACCCCTCTCCTCTGGACATTGTATTTCCTAACCTATCTAAGTGATAAGTACCCCGCAGGGGATTCTTACTAACCAATCTCCTACTGTCATCTACTGCAATTACCAAGACTATCTGTATCTATCTATTCACTATCATCTGCATAAGACTGTTAGCTCTTGGGACTACCTTGAACTATCCTTGCACTAGGTTACTCTGTCTAAAGTATACTCCATCTGTGTCCTCTTACCATCTGCACTATACTTGACATCAGAACCTATCTGCTTACCATCACCTGCAACTCTCCTATACTACTTCTAGTGCTCACCATACAATAGCCTGTCTCTCATCTATATATCCTCATATACTTTATCCCTCCATTAAACATCTATTAATATATATATAGTATATAACAGGCTGTACACGGTGATGAAGTCCTGAGAGTTGGATATGTTGTTCAACACATCCTCTACAAGGCTACTGAGTGTAATAATTCTGCAGCTGTAAATCCATCCGCAAACAAAAACGCATGAACGTTACAGATTGAACGAGCTTTTTAAAAAATATGGATTCAGCAGAATTATCCACTCATGTACTACAATTAAAACAACAAGTAGATGCATTGATCCATGCACTTACAGAGGTAAAAAATGACAATCAAACCTTGAGACAGCAGCTTAGCCGTCTCACACAGCCTCCTGCTGCTCAGCCCCGTGAGCCTAAGATAAACCCTCCTATAGTGTTTTCTGGTGATCGGAGCAAATTCAGTGAATTTAAAAACGCATGTCAATTGTTTTTTTTGTTAAAACCTCTAACCTACACCACTGACCAAATTAAGGTTTGTACCATCATCTCCTATTTAACGGGTGAACCCCGGGCCTGGGCAGATGCTCTCTTTGAAAAGGATGATCCACTCCTTAATTCTTATCCCTTATTTCTAGCACAACTTGCTACTTTATATGAAGACCCCAACAAGCAGAGTACCGCTGACACCCAGTTACGGGCCCTAAAACAAGGAAGGAGACCTGTTGAAGATTTTGTGGCGAATTTTAAAAGATGGTCCCCTGATTCAGGGTGGAACGACACATCTTTGCGAACGCAGTTTAGACTCGGCCTATCTGAGGCCGTTAAAGACGAGCTCGCCCGAGCGGATTTACCTGGCACTCTAGAGGGACTGATCCAGACCAGTATCAATATTGACAGACGACTACGAGAAAGAAAGGCTGAGAAGATGGGCTCACCATTTTCCAGTCCTTCTCGGATGTTGCCTGCTGACCCTACTCCTATGGAAGTAGGAATGATACGTCCACCTCTGACCCTTTCTGAACGTGCCAGGAGGAAAACCGAACATCTTTGCATGTACTGCGCATCCCCGAATCATCTGGTAAACGACTGTCCTCTTGTCCGCAGAAAAGAGGGTGAGTGTTCAAATGTCTTGCTAGGGGGACTCACAACTTCCTTTCCTAATCCTTATCTTTTTGTTCAATTAACATTGCAGTGGGACCAAACTAGGATCACCACCAAGGCTATGATTGACACAGGATCTTGTGGAAACTACATTGACATTTGTTTTGTCTCCCTTAATAAAATACCTATTGTTTCAAAACCCAAACCTGTCTCCATTAGTTTTATTAACGGTACACCTTTATCCTCTGGTCCTATCACCAGTCAGACACAGGCACTTCTTGTAACTGCTGACGAGTCTCATGTGGAGACCACCACCTTTGATGTATTAACTTCACCACATTTTCCAATCATTTTGGGACTTCCCTGGTTACACATACATCAACCAATCATCGATTGGAAAACAAGAACGTTAGCCTTCTCTTCTCACTATTGCGAGACGACGTGTAACCTCCCCACACATGATAGGATCCTGTCTGTACTGCCAGATGACATTATTCCTAAGTGTTATCAAGATTTATTGGAGGTTTTCCTCGAGAAAAACGCTCAAATGTTACCTCCTCACAGGGACTATGATTGTTTTATCGATCTGCTCCCTAATAGCAAGTTGCCTTACGGACATGTATATCCTCTCTCACAGGATGAACTCTCTCACCTTAAAGAGTATCTGGATGAAAACTTGGCAAAAGGATTCATCCGACCTTCTACTTCCTCCACTGCTGCTGGGCTTTTCTTTGTCCGCAATAAGGACTCTAGCCTTAGGCCTATCATTGATTTCAGACAATTAAATGCCATCACAATAAAGGATCGTTATCCTTTACCTCTTATTCCTGAACTTATCGAACAGGTGCGTGGGGCTTCTTTCTTTTCAAAATTGGACCTAAAAGGGGCATACAATTTAATTCGAATCCGTAAAGGGGATGAATGGAAGACGGCATTCAGAACCAGATACGGACTGTTTGAGTACCTTGTAATGCCATTTGGGTTATGTAATGCCCCCGCAGCCTTCCAACGTTTTATAAACGAGATATTCCGAGACTTGCTTGATGTTTTGTGTGGTAGTATATTTGGACGATATACTTATCTATTCTCATTCCTTACCTGAGCACATAAAACATGTGAGACTTGTGTTGTCAAGACTACTTGCACATAACTTATATGTTAAATCAAAGAAATGTCTCTTTCATAAAGAGGAGGTACTATTCCTAGGATATATTATATCTAAAAGTGGAATCAAAATGGACATGAGCAAAATATCCTGCATTCTGGATTGGCCTGTGCCAACCACTCGCAAAGCATTACAAAGGTTCCTAGGATTCTCTAATTACTATAGGAAATACATTAAAAACTTCTCTGCGATTGTGAAACCTCTCGCACAACTTACAAGCACGAAGAGACCATTTAATTGGTCAAAGGAAGCAAATGGAGCATTCTCTCTGCTGAAATCAAGCTTTACTACTGCCCCCATACTATGCCATCCAGACCCATCCCTTCAATACATCTTGGAGGTAGATGCGTCTAATATGGCAGTAGGAGCAGTTCTCTCACAACGACCAACAAACACCTCACCTCTTCACCCAGTTGCTTTCTTTTCAAAGTCATTAAGTAGCCCCGAGGTGAACTACCCAGTAGGTGAGAAGGAGTTATTAGCCATAAAACTGGCATTAGAAAATTGGAGACATCTACTTGAGGGCACTCAATTGCCAATTCTGATATATACTGATCACAAAAACCTCTAATACCTTCAGACTAATAGAACTCTTTCCCACCGGCAGGTACGGTGGTCGTTATTCTTTCTGAGATTTAATTTTTTAGTAACTTACACGCCCGCAGACAAAAATAAAAAAGCGGAGGATGCACTCTCACGACTAGCCGAGAAAGATTGCACTGAGGTTTCCTCAGTTCCTATAATACCACTTGAACGTATTATCGGAGTCGTTCGCTCACTGAAGGAGGAGATTTTGCACAGCATAGGGTTGGATTCACCTCCACCACAACTAACTACTGACACAGAAGGCTTCCTCTACTACAACGATAAATTATACATACCTCCTACTATGCGAACCAAGATCTTAGAATTGTCGCATGATGTACCTATGGCAGGACATATGGGTATGACTAAAACTCTCAATCTACTCACTAGGCAATTTTGGTGGCCAGACATGAAGACAACCGTAAAAAAGTTCGTTTCATCTTGTGATATCTGTGCAAGGTCTAAAATTGACAACACGAAACCATCAGGATTACTTTATAGTTTACCGATACCCCAGGTGGAAGGTGGAACTACCACCTTCCAAAGTATTCAACACCATCTTGGTATCAGTGGACCATCTGACCAAGATGGCACATTTCACCCCTATCCGAATACTACCTTCATCCAAACAAACAGCAGAATTACTTGTGAAACATGTCTTTAAGTTACATGGTATTCCAAAAACACTGCTGTCTGACCGTGGTTCACAATTCATCTCAAAATTTTGGCTAGCTCTATGTCCGATACTGCAAATAGAGCGTAACCTTACTTCTGCCTACCACCCTCAGACCAACGGACAGACAGAGAGAGTTAACCAGTGCATTGAACAGTACCTGCGTTGCTATACTTCGTATCTACAGGACGATTGGGCAGATCTCCTCCCACTGGCGGAATTCGCCTATAACAACGCTACTCATAGCACTACTAAGCAAAGTCCGTTTTACCTGTATTATGGGTTTCATCCCACACTCCTTCCTCCACGTATCTTACCATCAAGTAATCCAGTAGCATCTGATTATCTTGCCCAGATAAAGGATTCTCTGGGATTACTCAACAATACAATATCTCATGCTCATAGCCAACAAAAAAAATACTACGACCTCCGTAGGAAACCCTCTCCCCAATATGCCATTGGGGATCTTGTTTGGCTTTCTACAAAAAATGTAAGACTAAAGATCCCTAGTAAAAAACTTGGACCTCTATTTCTGGGACCTTTTCCAATAGAGAAGCTTATTGGAAAAGCTGCAGTACAACTCAAATTGCCAGTAGACCTCAAGATACATCCTGTCTTCCATGTGTCTCTACTGAAGCCCCATGTTCCTAACCAAGGAATAAGGCCTACTATCTCACCTCCACCTCCTGTACAAGTGGAGGGTGGAGAAGAATTTGAGATAAAAGAAATTTTGGATTCCCGTTTCAATAGAAGAAGACTCCAGTATCTTGTACGATGGAAGAATTATGGGCCCCAAGATGACACCTGGCTGGATACCTCCGATATCCATGCCCCTAGACTGATTTGCAATTTCCACTCGAAATATCCGGAAAAAACAGTTCTAGAGGCCTTCCGGAGCCGGCCTTAAGGGGGGGGGGGGGTACTGTAACGTTCCGGTACCTATGGTACCCTTGTTCCTATATTTCTCCTCTCTTTGCGTCCCATCTTGTATATACAAAGGACGCATACACCTTTAAGACCGGATGACATCACTGCCGAGCGCCGCTATGAGCGGCTATTTCAATCGCCGGTTTGCTCTCACTCATCGCTCGTTCAAACCCACATGTTCATCGCACCTACGCCTGAGAAGTCGGAGCTGCTGACATACCTTCCTTGCTGAAATAAGCCGGAAACCTCGCTGGTGATCCGTATCCCGCTACGGGATCACCCCTCTCCTCTGGACATTGTATTTCCTAACCTATCTAAGTGATAAGTACCCCGCAGGGGATTCTTACTAACCAATCTCCTACTGTCATCTACTGCAATTACCAAGACTATCTGTATCTATCTATTCACTATCATCTGCATAAGACTGTTAGCTCTTGGGACTACCTTGAACTATCCTTGCACTAGGTTACTCTGTCTAAAGTATACTCCATCTGTGTCCTCTTACCATCTGCACTATACTTGACATCAGAACCTATCTGCTTACCATCACCTGCAACTCTCCTATACTACTTCTAGTGCTCACCATACAATAGCCTGTCTCTCATCTATATATCCTCATATACTCTATCCCTCCATTAAACATCTATTAATATATATATAGTATATAACAGGCTGTACACGGTGATGAAGTCCTGAGAGTTGGATATGTTGTTCAACACATTCTCTACAAGGCTACTGAGTGTAATAATTCTGCAGCTGTAAATCCATCCGCAAACAAAAACGCATGAACGTTACACTGTCTCAATCAACCAGGTAGTCCTTGGTGCTTTCTTCAGCCTTTTCAGGTGGCTGGAATGTTTTTTTTCTTCCCATATCCAGCAGCCTCGTTCACTGAAGAACCACATCCCTTGGGCTACTCTGGCTCTTTAGAACAGATATTTCTTTACACATCAAGGGAATCCTGCCTTGGGCAGGTTGCCTAGCTCAGAGTCTGGTGGACACCATCTAAGCAGTACCATGTCTTTATTACCAAGGAGAGGTAGGGGTCCTTCCTTCAGAAGGGAAGTTAGTCTGGTCCTTGCACTGGGCGATGCACGGAGTTTGTCTGGCTCACGATGTTTCCCTTGAGAAATACCAGCTTCCAAGGTGGTGTCCTTAAACTAGTAGTTTCTAGAGATAATTGCTGGAGAGCTCTGTGTCTGTGGATTGTAAGCTGGCAGAACACCAGTCTGCCTCTGTGGATATCTTTGCTGGGGACAGAGTATGTCTTGTTAACATCTTGTATCATAAGCAAACCACGCCGGTATCGAACACAACTTCTGTAGTTTGCAATCTAAACACCGGATGTGATGTCCCCAGAAGTTCTGCCTAATGCATTTCACTCCTCTTCAGAAGCAGCATCAGAGGTTAGGAACACCGGTGATGTGTGGATGTTTTATTGGAAAATTGTATTTTATTGGACGTTATCTAAGGCGGGCCTTAGATAACGTCTCATGTTATGACGAAACGTGTCGGATACGCCGACCCGCGCGCAGACACGCCCCTAGCCGCGGCCATCTTGGAACTTTTGTTTGTTGTCATGTACCAACATGTGAGTTGTTCACTTTGTCTTTGGTAATTTCAATAAACCAAACGTACTTCACCATCTGAGTTCCATCTGTTTTTTGGAGAGGCAATCTAACCATCTATATAAGGAACTCAGGAGACGTGAATTCATTAGGGATCAACACCTTTAAGGACCGAATTTGATTGATCTGGTGCCAATTACCTTTGGAGATACTGCATACTCTGGGCTTTCAGCTCTTTTGATCCATGCCTGTTTGACCTCTCATGACCGGGGGTCAAACATTCCGGTAAGGAGACATCTATCTCTAGAACACGTGGTTTCTCCAAGTTTTTTGAGATCTAAGCTGTATGTTGGATTTCCTCTTTCCACTTATCATTGATTCTGTGCACCTGTTTTATGTACTTTGGTCTTTTATTGAGTTTTTAATATATGTTTTATCAACATATATTATCAATTTTTATTTAACGCTGTACACCTTTTAGCTTTTTGGTAAAGCCCACTGTTCTACTGTTTTCAGAAAAAGAAATGAGGCCTTTAAAGAAAACAATACAGTTAAACATGGTGGAGGTTCTCTGATGTTTTGGGGTTGCTTTGCTGCTTCAGGCACTGGATGTCTTGACCATGTGCAGGGCATTATGAAATCTGAAGACTACCAAAGAATTCTGGGGTGTAATGCACGGCCCAGTGTCAGATAGTTGGGTCTTCGTCAGGGGTCATGGGTCTTTCAGCAGGACAATGACCCAAAGCACACATCAAAAAGCACCCAGAACTGGTTTAAGACAAAGCGCTGGATAGTACTGGCTTGGCCAACAATGAGTCAACATCTAAATCCCATAGAGAACCTGTGGAGAGATCTCAAAACAGTTGGGAAAAAGGAACCCTTCCATTCTGGGAGACCTGGAACAGTTGGCGAAATAAGAGTGGTTCGAAATTCCAGTAGAAACTCATTGATGGTAACAGGAAGCAACTGATTTCCGTTATTTTTTTCCAAGGGTTGTGCTACCAAATATTAAATTAAGGGAGCCATCAATTTTGTCCAGTCCATTTTTGGAGTTTTTCGTGGACGGTGTCAGATTTGGCTTTTTGTTTCTCTACTTTTTTTGTCATACCAATGCAAACAAAATGAATAATAAACATGAGAATGCCTAAACATTTTCTGGGCGAAGTGGTTCATTATCTGACAGAGATGCAGGGGTGCCAGTATTTTTGGCCATAACAGGTACAACTTATGTAGAAGGATTCGTTTAACCACTTCTGGACCCGAAGATTTTCCCCCTTAATGACCAGGCCATTTTTTGCGATTCGGCACTGCATTACTTTAACGGACAATTGAGCGGTCGTGCGACGCTGTATCCAAATAAAATTTGATGTCCTTTTTTTCCCACAAATGGAGCTTTCTTTTGGTGGTATTTGATCACATGTGTGAATTTTATTTTTTTACACTATAAACTAAAAAAAACGACCATTCTGAAAACAAAAACAATATTTATCACTTTCTGCTATATAACATTCCCCCAAAAAAATGTAAAAATAATTTTTTTCATAATTTTAGGCCAATTTGTATTCTGCTACATATTTTTGGTATCCCAATAAGCATATTTTGATTGGTTTGCGCAAAAGTTATCTTGTCTACAAACTATGGGAAAGATTTACGTCATTTTATTTTTTTTACTAGTAATGGCGGCAATCAGCGATTTTTAGCGGGACTGCGACATTACGGCGGACAGATCGAACACCTAACTGACAGTGATATTACTAAAGTATTCAGTGGTAAAAATATGCACTGTTACTGTAATAATGACACTGGCAGGGAAGGGTTAACCCAGGGGCAATCAAGGGGTTAAGTGTGAGCCTAGGGGGTTTTTCTAACTGTGGGGGGAATGGGCTTGTGAAATCAACACAGAGACCTGTGTTCCTAAATAGGAGGAACACAGGAGCTCTGTATTGATTCCCGAGAGAACAATGGTCTGCTGTGTTTACAACAGCAGACCGCCGTTCTCTCTTCACTGGGAGCGATGGCGGTTGCCCGACGGCAATCGCGGCCACTGCCTGCGTGGATCCGCTTCCCCGCTGGCGAGTGGGCGTGCCTGCGCTCCCAGGATTGCTCCCACGGACCGCCGCACAGGTATGGCAATTCATAGGAACCTGCCACAGTATAACTGCGGTGGCTGGTTGACAAATGGCTAATCTGTGTATCATCTGAGGAGGATAGTCCCTTTGAGTATATGTAAGGATTTACAACCGCTTTAAAATCATACCTAGTGATTCTACCATGAAGGTCGTCATTTTTTACTTTATATAGTTTTCTCCACACTGTCTCTCCGATGTTGTCATCTTATCATATGTGCCCTTAGTGGAAACTGCAAGTGGACAACCATGGTCCACTATTGAAATTGTCAGTAGGCAGGTTCAGAGCTGTTAACCAGGTACAGTGGAAATCAGAGCTGTTAACCAGGTGCAGTGGAAAGACTGGAGAAGATCAGCACCACATCAGTGCAATAACCAATTTAAAAAAAGTACCACAAGTTTAATACAGGGCTTTTGCAAGCTGTTATCTAGTTGGGGTTTATAGAGCCTAATATGTGGTTTTGGCAGTTTTTTTTCTTGGCTAGGTTTCTTATTTTTGAGAGAACAATAACCCCATAAGAGAGACCGTGTGGGAACATTTCTGTTCATACTGTATGTACTAATGCATCTTTTTTTATCGGCAATGGTTTGTATGTATAAAAAAATTAGAGGTAAACAATCTTTACATTTTCCTGTTTGAAGGTTGCGCTCTTTGCTCCATGACCTTCTAAAGAAGGCGAATTAGTCAAATCTTGTTCTAGCGGGCACTTGTGGTTTCACTGAGAGGAATTCAGGTCCTTTATACAGCAAGTTTAGGATACTGTGATTTTGTTGTTGTAAACTAATTGAAGGTATTAGAGTTGTATCAGACCACACAGGTGAGAGGTAAGCACTAATTTTCCCCCATTGATATTTTATAAAGGGCACGGCCTAGATGGTATACAATCGGACACCGTGACAAAACATGGGTCTGCATACAATAATGGTCATAGGCATAACACTTTTACATGCCATATTCTGGATTCGCACTGTTACTTACATGTTACCATTCAGTATACATACTTGACCCGTCAATGCACCTGACTCTTCAACGCACATGCATTTTGTTGCACTATATTGGCAGTAAATACTAGGGTACACTTATTGCCCATTTATAATTGTTAAAACTGAACTACATATTATTTCTGTAGATGTTTTGTTTTTTGCCTCTTTGCTCTTTCATGGGGGCACCTCTCCCTTTTCTGTTTGTTTTATGCCATTGCATTATTCCAGTTATGTGATTATCTTTTGTGCAAATAAAAATATAAAAAAAAAAAAAAACTGAACTACAGACAAACCTATAAATACATACTGTAGACATCTGTGTCCTACTGTGCCATGTGGTCAGTATGTAGATTAAACTACAAATGCTGCTTTTAAAGCAAACCTTTCCTGAAAGTCATTTGTAAAGTTTCATTTTAACCACTTCCCGCCCACCCTATTACAAAATGACGGCGGGAATGTGGTTGAGTTATCCTGACCGGACGTCATATGACGGCGGCAGGATAACACCGCTCTGGGCTCCCCCCGGGGGCGCGCAGAGCGGCGATCGGTGATGCGAGGTGTCAGTCTGACACCCTGCACCTCCGATCTCGGTAAAGAGCCTCTGACGGAGGCTCTTTACCATGTGATCAGCCGTGTCCAATCACGGATGGTCACATAGTAAAACAGGAACAGCCGTTGATCGGCTTTCCTTAGTTCGTGCCTGACAGGCACGAGTAAAGGAGCGCCGATCGGCGGCTCCCCTGACAGGGGGGGGGTCGGCACTGGTAATCAGATCATTGATTACCAGTGCAGACCCTCGGGGGGGGATACCACTAGAACCACCAGGGATGCCCACTATGACCCCAGGGATGCCCACTATGGCCACCAGGGATGGCAATCAGGGCTCAGGGAGCCCCCCATTGCCCTCCCCATCAGTGATGCCCACCAGTGTCCTCCCTATCAGTGCTGCCCACAAGTGCCCATCATTGCCATCCTTTAGTGTCGCCCACCAGTGCCTATCAGTGCCCACCAGTGCCGCCTATCAGTGCCCACCAGTGCTGCCTATCAGTGCCCATTAGTGCCCGTCAGTGCCACCTATCAGTGCCCATCAGTGCCGCCTATCAGTGCCCATCAATGCTGCCTATCAGTGCCCAGCAGTGCCGCCTATCAGTGCCCACCAATGCTGCATATCAGTGCTACCTATCAGTGCCACATATCAGTGCCTATCAGTGCCGCCTATCAGTGCCACCCCATCATTGCCTCCTCATCAGTGCCTGTCAGTGCAGTCTCATCAGTGCAGGAAAAAACTTATTTATTTACAAAATTGTATAACATAAACAAAAAAACTTTTTTTTTTTTCAAACTTTTCTGTCTTTTTTTATTTGTTTAGCAAAAAGTAAAAATCGCACAGGTGATCAAATACCACCAAAAGAAAGCTCTATTTGTGGGGGAAAATGATATAAATTTGGTGTAAGTACAGTGTTGCATGACCGCGCAATTGTCATTCAAAATGCAACAGCGCTAAAAGGGGAAAATTGGCCTGGGCGGGAAGGGAAGGAAGTGCCCTGTATTAAAGTGGTTAAGGTGCATTGCAAGTCTAGTACATTTTAATGCTTTTTCTTTGGAAGGGAAGAAGAGTGCTGTTCAAATTCCGTGAGCTGAAGATTAATTACAAGGTGTTAAAAGGGATCACTGGTCAAGAAATCTTTGCCTCACGATGTGCAATTGTAAATGTTGCTGTGGAGATCTTTCTTATGGGTGGAAGACTAAACAGTGCAGTGCAGACACTGAGAGGTAACATTTTTTTTATTTCAAGTTTTTTTTTTTTTTTTTTTTTTTAGAATGTGTTAAGTACCAAATTATATATACACACTAATTTGCACAAGATCATTTCTCAATGCAAAATTTTGAGCTAATACTGGGTATCTGGAGAAAAAGTAAACTGAATTCCTAGTTATAATGGCTTTGGGACATTTTTTAAAATGTTATAGTTTACATGTTTTAAAGCTGAAGTATAAGTATGTTTTTTCTTTCACAGTTACATTTGTTTAGCTTGGACCAATGGAAATATTGTGATCTTGGGGGATTATTAAAGGATAAGTATGGCCAAAGCCCTTTTCTCCTGTGGGTCACAGAAGTGCACTTAGTTCTGCACTCCTGTGACCCAAATTCAGCCAATAGCAGGCTAACTTCACAGAACTGGTCCCGGCTCTGCAGAGATCTCGACCGTAATGTCGATATTCACTCAAATGCCTGACCAGCAGCTGGCTCAGCCTTTCAGCACACTGCTGAGAGCATGAGCCAGCCACTCCCGTCCCCTACACAGCCCTGTACTCAGAGCAGACCAAAGAACTGAGTGATCAGTGGTCTTTGATTGCTCAGTTCTCAGTGTAATGGTGGCGGGAGACAGCTGCCCTTATTGTACTGATGCTGCATCTACATAGATGAGTATGAATGTTTGTTATTTTTAAATCTCTGACTTCTCTTTTAACTCAGTGGTTGTAGCAGTTTTAGTTAGATTCTGCTAGTGTGAACTTTGTTTTAGGCCCACTTTTATAAAACACCAAAAAACACAGAAAACCTGCCCACACAGGGGTTTCCACAATCAAAGTGAGTATCCTAAAACTAATGCCAAACCACCTGGCTCCCTGTTTAGCAGTGCTGATACTCTTTTTGCTGGTCCCTCAGACAACCCAGCTCACTGGGCTTTCCTGGCTCACTCAGCCGGTAGTTATAGCATCCAGCTGCATGGGCCCACTCCCTGGCTTCTCAATAGTAAATCTCCTGGCACCCCGGGACTCTCTCACTCCTCGGAGACCTCCAGATTCCCTCCCCTAGTCGTCTCAGCTCTCCAAGTCCTCCAGGCTATTCGCCTCCGCTCTCCCAGCCCTATGGACAAGGAATCTTTTTTGCAGCGCAGAGTGCTGTCTCTTAAGTGGAGAACCTTTCCTAATGGGTTCCCACATCCGTTGCCTGAAAGGAGCTCTGCACAATGCCCAAGCTTGTCATTATAGAAGGGCTGTGCTTACCTGCACTGAAATCCAGTTGAACACTGGGTTGAAGATTTCTTTCCTCCAAAAACTCCTCAATGTTTCCTCATTGGTGTCCTCAATGCTAAGAAATATAGGCAGATTCTTTTCTATTATGCCATACCATCAGGGAGGTGTGTGATTGGCCTAAAAATATTCTGCTGCAGAACAACAACCCCAAACATATATCCAATGTCATTAAAAACTATCTTCAGCGTAAAGAAAAAGGAGCCCTGGAAGTGATGGTTTGGCCTCCACAGAACCCTGATCTCAAAATTATTGAGTCTGTGTGGGATTACATGAAGACACAGAAGGATTTGAGGCAGCCTTTGTCCACAGAAGATCTGTGGTTAGTTCTCCAAGATGTTTAGAACAACCTACCTGCCCAAGTTCCTTCAAAAACTGTGCACAAGTATACATAGAAGAATTGATGCTTTGAAGGCAAAGGGTGGTCACGCAAAATATTGATTTAAATTTCTCTTCTGTTTAATGGATAAAAAAATAAACTTAACTTTTCTATTTCTGAAAGCTTTCCAAATTTACAGCATTTTTCACATCTGCCTAAAACTTTTGCACATGTGTGTATGTGTATATATATATATATATATAATGAGGAAAATATTTATTCCGCTGCAGATTTTGTAAGTTTGCCCACTTACAAAGAAATAAAGGGTCTTTAATTGATTGATTGTTATCATAGGTGTATTTTAAATGTTTTTCCCAGTGAAGAGCTGTGCAGGGGGGGCATGTTGGCACAAGTCTCTTGATATGAGTGCAACTTCTGGGGTCGGGGGCCAGGATCTACCTGCGATCAGGTGGCATATTTTGAACATCCTGTGCCAAAAAGACTGAATACGCGGCCAAGCCTACCAAATGTGTACAAAGTACTACCTCATTCTCCGCATATCCAGCACTGGTCAGGGATCATTGCAAAAATTATATGGAGAGAGGCTGGGCTCCTGTACCAACCAAATAGGAGCTTGAAGCTTGTGTCCAACTGGCAATACTTTTTTAAATGTCAGAAAAAGTCTGTCTCCGGTACTCTTCTGGAATGCAGTGACCCAGTGTCGAATAAGGACACTTGGAAAAGCATGCGACCATGACGATGTTAAAGATCTGCAAAATCAGATATGAACATTCTGTTTGTAAGATACACAGGGTTTTAAATCTCTAAAAAGTCATCCTGACTCGAAGTTTAGAGTGAAAATGTTTGAGTTGGAGGTATAAAAACCATTTCCCCTGTCTAGGGACCTCTGCGGTAAAAAGCTCAGTTTATGGGTTTAAGGCTAGAAGAACTGATTGCCTGTCAGATTGTCAAAGATGGAGAGTCCATCCAACACAGAAAACATCTTCAGTGGAGACCTCGAGTAAACTCAAGGTTGTCCAGGATAGCTGTGAGAGAGCCATTGTGTGTAAAAATATTATATTTTCTCACTGCGACCCTTCAGACATGAAGAAAGGAGGCCACTAGTGGAGGAAGAGAATGAGGTGGCAGCCAAAGAGCCAGACAAACCCGGGGTAAGGACTTCGGATGTAATGGAGAGAGATCTATTCACAAATCTTTTTTTGATAAGCGCTGCTCTTTTGCTTTTTATAATGGTGAGAGATGCCATTCGATACGAACCCAGAGTTTGGTCTGGCCATTTAAAAACCAGTCTGGGATTCTCCTGAGAATAGTGGCCATGTAATAAAATGCAAGATGGGGTGAGCCTGTTCCTATTTCTGCCTTCCTTTTCACCAGGATGATATGCTGCAGTCGGACTGGTTTGCAAGACCATAGATACACTACAGCACTGAATGTGAAGACCAGAGGAACGCATGAGAAAAATTAATCGCTAAGGTTTGGAAAATGTATAAAGGAACATTTACACAAATTATGGACACAGTGAATATATATAGGGCTATGACTTTTTGAATAAAAGCCCCCGGCAGCCAAGTTTGACATGGAGAAGCTGTAAGGAATTCCTAGTCAAGGTGCTTAAACGACTTTCTGGTATCTAATGAGAGTAAACCTAAAGAGACTTTTTTTTTTCTCTGAGTGTGAGCCATTAAGGAAAGTGTTTTAATTGTGTTGTCACGAGCTTCACGGGCAGGTACGATGTCAAACTGGTCAAGATTTATGATAGTGATCAGCGACTGCAGACGATTATCAAGTATTTTTGGCATATATCTTTAAATCCTTGTTAATATGGGAAATAGGTATGTAGCTGGAACATTGAGTTTGGTTCTGTGGGATCAGGGCAATATGACGCTTGGGATTGAAGTGTGAATGGGCAGCAGTCAGACACGGTATTAAAAGTAGTTTCTCTGTCGCTCATTGACAGACGTAGTCCTCTTTGATTCACATCAATTGGGTTATGCTCAAGAGGGTATATCCTCTTCCTGTCTGCTACAGAGA
Organism: Pelophylax lessonae; assembly: GCF_965119305.1. Classification (NCBI taxonomy): domain Eukaryota; kingdom Metazoa; phylum Chordata; class Amphibia; order Anura; family Ranidae; genus Pelophylax; species Pelophylax lessonae. The sequence goes on along the minus strand of NC_138772.1, from coordinate 166,445,109 downwards.
ATCAGTTTTTTTCTGTCTAGTCAGGAGTAAGGACCTAAGTTCCTTGCTGGGATCTCTGGTCCTGGCAAGATTTTTTTAGAAAAATTTTTTCTTTTAGGTAGTTTTTTTGTCTCCAGTTTTCCTGTGAGATCTTCAAGCAAATTACGCCGGATCTGGGCGACGGGCTGGATGTTGAGATCCAGTGGTCACCCCAGCCGGCCTACGAGCGCGCGCAGACCATTGCATTGCGCTTGGTCGGCCGCGACACATTCAAGTAAGTATGCGGGGCCGGGCGACGGGCTGGATGTTGAGATCCAGTGGTCACCCCGGTTCAGCCTACGAGCGCGTGCAGACCAGAGCTCCGCGCTGGGTCGGCCGCGACATAGTCCCATTGGACGGGGACTGACCCTGCGAGTTAAACGTCTCGCTTGGACGCCAAGAACCAGAGAGTCAAGGCGTCCGTATTGGTCAACAACCCCCCACTTCGGTGGAGAGGGTATTGTGAAGAGAGGGTGCCTGTCGGTTCGGTATGGTGAGTATATGTTCCCCCTTCCCCCCTGTGGGGTCTTTGGCATACGGGCCCCTCTGTGTATGGTCGGATCCTTTCTGACATTAAAGTTCCCCCTTGTAGCCTATGACATGTTCACATATCCCCTGTGATAGTGTGATCTGGTTTGGGAGCTGACACTCCAGCAGGCTTGGTTTGGGAGCTAACACTTTAAACAAACCTCGGTTTGGGAGCTGACACTCTAGCAACCTTGGTTTAGGAGCTGACACTCCAGCAGGCTTGGTTTGGGAGCTGATACTTCAGCAAGTCTTGGGTTCTCTAGCAAGGAAGCCGAGTTCGATTTGCTATAGTAAACACACAGGAGGTATAGCCTACCTTAGATCGCCATACTCCCGCAGGCCGACAGGCCGCCATCAGCTGTTTTCAAAGCATGCAGGCCGCTGTATTGGAGGAGCCACGCTAGATCGGCAGTCCGCCGCCATTTTGTTGTAGACCGCATGTCTGCATTGTCTACACAAGCCGCCCGCAGGTCACGCAGGCCGCCATTTTTCGTAGCCTATTGTCTCCTGCATGGGGGCGGCCATGTTTGAGGTGCCCAGCAAACCTCGAGGAGCAGCTGGGAACGCCGGAAGGCGTACACAGGGGGCGGAGCCACTTCCTTTCACCTGGGAAATCTAGTGCAAGACTTCCAGTCTGCACAAGACAACGCTGACAGCAGTTTTAATAAGAAACTTCTTTGCATCTGGTGATGAGCCCTTTGGGTCTCTCTCTCTCTCTGGGGGTCCTAAGCAGGTACGCTGAGGGGCGCTATTGCGCTGGTGAATTAAGAGGTACTTTTTATATAAAAAAAAAAAAGAGGTATTTTTTATTTTAAAAAAAAAAAAAAATGTTTTTTCTTTTTTACCGGCAAAGTGTCCTGGATTAACATGGACCCTGCCACATGTATCTCCACCTGATCCCCTCGAAGTGGCTGCAGGCCCCTCCAGTTCCCCACTTAATAGTGAGTCATTGTCAGCAGTTTTTGGAAATTTTTTTGTCTATCCCCGGTGGAATTGGCTTGTCAGGGACAGGGCGCAAGGAAGCGACCCCCGCCTATCCCCATTTTCATCTGAAACTTCAGTCTGAGCCTATTCCTGCAGTTGCAGGTACCTCATCTGGGGTTGGTGACTCGGGTACTGTCTCTTCAGACAGTGAGGAAGATGTTTCGGCATCTACCATAGCCCGGGAGGAAGCGTTAGTAAACGCACTAATTGTATCTGTTCGGAGGTTACACCATCAAAAGTAGCTGATACTGAGATCCCATTTGGTACTAAGAAACGCACCAAGATGGCGAAAGTATTTTCCTTACCCAAGTGTTTCGGTAATGTAACTAAGGAGGTATGGGGTCATCTAGGACGAGCCCCTACTATTTCCTAAACGCATTAATAGGCGTTATCCGTTCGAGGAATCACTCCTCAAGAGATGGATAGTACCATCTGTGGTGGATTTTCCAATCTCCAGATTGAACAAAGCTACGGTTATCCTATTGGAGGATGCTCCGTCCTTTAAAGATGATCGTAAGGTGGAAACTGTGTCTCGCGCCATCTTTTCCCTAATTGGGTCAGCTTTCAGACCAGTAATTGCTACTGGTCTAGAATGGACCAAGTGGCTTAGAGGGGAGAGATATCCCCCAGGCGGTATCAGATCTGGTGGAACAGATGATACAAGAGTTACAGTTTGTCTGCGACATTGCACTAGACGCCACTCCACTATTGGGGCGAGCATCAGTTTTCAGCAGTGGTCCTCAGGCGTACACTGTGACTAAAATATTGGTCGGCAGACCAAGGCTCCAAGGCAGCTTTGGTTAAATCTCCCTTTTCAGGGTGTGCGCCTATCTTGGGGCCAATTTAGATGAGATTATTAAGGATCTCACTAGAGGAAAGAGCACTTTCTTGCCACCAAGTACTAAGGGTAAAAGATCCCGTCAGAGACGGGGGCCTTCTTTTTCCGCTCATAAAAAGTTTTTTCAGCCCACGGGCGAAAAAAGCAAAGTCCGCCAAAACTCCTTTGGGAGGTTTTTTTAAGGGGCGCTGGTCGGGCAAGCAAAAGCCCGGCTCTTTCAGACCTGAAGATAAGACTACTAAAGCCTGAAGGTGCGCCCCCGCCCATAGCTGGGGCAGGGGGACGTCTTCGCCGGTTTCCGCAATATTCGACTATCCCCGGATCGCTTAAGAGCTTACGGGGGCAGTCACGGATTTAATGCAACAAGGAGTGGTGGTCCATGTTCCTTGGACAGAGCATTTCAAGGGTTCTATTCGAACCTTTTCACAATACCCAGAAAAGAGGGCAAAGTGCGTCCAATTCTGGACTTAAGAGCACTTAATCTTTTTTGTCAGGGTACAAAAATTCAAGATGGAGTCCATTCGCACAGTAGCGGCCTCCCTGCATCAGGGGGAATTTCTGGCGTCCATAGACATCTAGGATGCCTATCTTCACTTTCTTATTTATGCAGGACATCAGCGTTTCCTGCGTTTTTCCATAGAAAGAGTACCATTTTCAGTTTCTGGCGTTACTCCTTGGTCTCGCCTCGACTCTCCGGGTCTTCACAAAGGTGTGGGCCCCAGTCTTGACGTTGTTACGACAACGAGACATATCGATTCTAGGTCACCTAGACGATCTTCTGCTCCGTGTGGAGTCTCCGCAGACTCTATTACTAAACTTAGAGATCACCATGACCTCTTTGCAAGAGTTCGGGTGGCTGGTGAACCTGCAGAAGTTATCTTTGGTTCCCACCAGAAGGCTGGAATATTTGGGTCTAATTTTAGACACATCCAGGCTTGCATGAGGGTCCTGGGTTTGATGGTGGCTTTCTTTGAAGCAGTACCAGTTGCCCAGTCCCATACCCGAATCCTTCAAGGAGAGATTCTTCTCAGGTGTAACCGAAATCCAGATTCCCTGGACAATCGGATCCGGCTGAGCGAGCGGACCAGGGAGTCCCTGGTCTGGTGGCTTCGGTCTCCGATGCTCAGCCAGGGGAAGTCATTCCTACCAATATTTGGACGCTTATCACCACGGATGCCAGTCTATCCGGGTGAGGAGAAATTCTCGGCTCAGGGGCTTTGGTCCCTGGAAGAGTCCAGGTTACCGATAAATGTATTGAAACTGAGAGCGATCAGACTTTGTCTGATTCACTGGACCGAGCAGCTCCAGGGCAGCCCGGTTCGGATCCAGTCGGACAATGCCACAGCAGTGGCTTATGTCAATCATCAAAGGGGCACCAGGAGTGTCCTGGCGGCCATAGAAGTTGCCAGCATTCTTCGTTGGGCGGAACAAATGTTCCAGCTCTCTCTGCGGTATTCATTCCGGGGGTGAATTGGCAGGCAGATTATCTCAGCCGTCAGATTCTGGATCAAGGGGTATGATCTCTTCATCCAGGGATGTTCCACCAACTGTGCCCCCGTTGGGGCACTCTGAATGGGAGCTGTTGGCATCTCAGCTCAACAGGAAAGTGCGGAGGTTTGTGGTTCGTTCCCACGATCTTCTAGCAGACACCGCAGACATGCTGATCGCCCCGTGGGGGCAGTATCAGCTACTTCCCTCCTCTCAAGTTACTGCCGAAGCTTCTTCGCAGGATAGAGGTGGAGGGAATCCCAGTTATCCTGGTAGATCAGGACTGGCCTAGTCGGCCTGGTACGCCGACCTGGTCAGGCTGGTCACAGACGTTCCTTGGCGACTTCCTCTTACGGAGGATCTGCTGTCGCAGGGACCGATCTTTCATCCTGCTTTACGATCGCTGGCTTTAACGGCCCGGTTATTGAGACCCAGGTGCTGAAGGACAAGGGATTGTCAGCTTCAGTTATTCCTACTCTAGTTAAAGCAAGGAAAGCGACTTCCAGAAAGATGTATCATCGTACATGGAAGTCTTATATTGCGTGGTGTGAATCCCTTGGGTTCCCTCCACGTCTTTATTCGGTAGCCCGAATATTGGCTTTTCTGCAACAGGGAGTTGAGCAGAAGCTGGCCTTGAGTGTTATCAAGGGTCTGTTTTCAGCATTAGCTATCTTCTTTCAGAAGGTTTTGGCTACTCATTCCTTGGTGCGGAATTTCATCCAGGGGGTGCGACACCTGGCTCCGCCAGTGCACGCGCCGTTACCATCCTGGGATCTTAATTTGGTGCTGTCGGTTCTTCAGACACCTCCCTTTGAAAATATCAGGGAGATTCCCTTGCTTACTTTATCCCAGCAGGTGGCCTTCTTGGTGGCTATCACTTCTGCACGCAGGGTGTCAGAACTGGCTGCATTATCCTGTTGTTCCCCAGATCTGGTGGTTCATAGGTATAAGGTTGTTCTTCATCCGAATCCATCCTTCCTTCCTAGGGTGGTTTCAAAGTTTCATTTGAATGAGGACATTGTATTGTCTTTCCTATGTCCTAAGCCCTATCATCCTCGAGAATTGCGTTGCATTCCTTGGATGTAGTTCAGGCGATTAGGATATATTTGAATACTACGGATTCATTTTGTAAGATGGATTCACTGTTTGTGATCACGGATGGCCCTAAGAAGGGGTTGCCTGTTTCTGCCGCGACCATCTTTAGATGGATCAGACAGACGGTGGTATAGGCTTATTCTATCTAAGGGTCGGGATCCCCCGTTCCCTGTTAAGGCGCATTCTACTCGGGCGCTTAGTGTTTCCTGGACCTTCCGCCATCAGGCGTCAGTGGTTCAGGTTTTCAAGGCGACTACCTAGTCGTCGGTTCATACCTTTACAAGATTGTATAAGGTTTATGTGAGGGCATCGTCAGATGCCTCTTCTGGCCGCAAGGTTCCTGCAGGCCGCTGTTTGAGGAGACTGTTGGTCTACCTCGAGGGTTTGTTGGGTAGGTCTCATCTGTTTGCTCGATGAGTCCCTTGATACTTCTGGTTGGCTCCGGTTGGGCCTTCTAGATTGGATTTTGATTTCTGTCAATCCCACCCCTCATTTGTGGCACTGCTTCTGGATGTCCCAATTGATGTGAATCAAAGAGGACTACGTCTGTCAATGAGCGACAGAGAAAATTGGATTTTTGTAAGATCTTACCGTAAAATCCTTTTCTCTTAGCTCATTGACAGACGTAGTACTCGCCCCTCTATCATTGAGTTGGGTTGGGTTAAATTCTCTGACACTGCTTCGTAACAGAACTGATTCTCTGTAGCAGACAGGAAGAGGATATACCCTCTGGGACTGCCCCTAGGGTGGAGCCAGAACGTTTTTTCTTTCTGCCTAGTCCTACTCCTGCGGAGGCAGCATAACCCAATTGATGTGAATCAAAGAGGACTACGTCTGTCAATGAGCTAAGAGAAAAGGATTTTACGGTAAGATCTTACAAAAATCCAATTTTTTTAGGGGGGGGGACCGATTATTTCTTTAAATTGCTTATAGAAAGCTAGAAAGCATTCAAATAACCATCGAAAACCCCCGACTCTTGCTGGGAGGCAACTCTGTAATAACATGAAGTATCTCTTCAGTTGTGAAAGAATCCAGGTTTTTTTTGCCTCCAATCCAGATGTGGCCGGACCAGAGTTTTATAAAGTGGCAGGATTATAGTTTTATCTCTGGAATATATCCCATTCTTTATGCATGCTAACATTCTGCCAGCTTTGGCAGCTGCAGCTTGACATTGCATGCTATTGCTTAGTCTATCTTCCACTAGGACCCCCAGATCTTTCTCCATCCTTGATGTCCCCAGAGGTTCCCCCCTAATGAGTAGTTTGCATTTGTTTTTAGCCCCCAAGTGCATTACCTTATATTTCTCCATATTAAACCTCATTTGCCATGTTGTTGCCCACTCTGTTATTTTGTTCAGGCCCTTAAGATTTCTATGTTGTGATGTGAAGTTATTGCCCTGCCTATTTTTGTGCCATCTGCAAAAAGGGAAATTGAACTAATAATCCCGTCCTCTATATTATGTATGAATAAATTGAACATAATTGGTCCCAGAACAGAGCCATGGGGTACCCCACTTACTACTCCAGACCAGTCTGAGCACACGTTATTTATCACCACCCTTTGGACACGCCCCTGTAACTAGTTTTCTATCCAAGAACAAACCTTACAGTCGATGTCTGCAGTCCTTAGCTTGTAAATTAAGCGTTTATGAGGAACTGTATAGAATGCCTTCCCAAAATCCAGATACACCACATCAACAGGCCTCCCCCTGTCTAGTTCGTTGCTCACTTCATCGTAGAATGTTAACGGATTGGTCTGGCAAGAATTTACTGTTGTCCTCAGCAAATTCTTGGATATAGTCCCTTATCATCCCCTCCAGTAATTTACATACTATTGATGTCAGGCTGACTGGCCTATAGTTTCCCGGAATATGTGTCTGCCCTTTTTTGGATATAGGTATCGCATTGGCTTTCCTCCAGTCATTTGGTACAGTTCATGTCCGTATACTGTCTGCAAAGATTAGGAACAACGGTCTAGATATAACCCCACTGATTTCCTTGAGTACTCTGGGGTGTAAGCCATCTGGTCCTGGTGATTTTTTTGCATTAATCTTATCAAGTCTTTCCTTGATTCCAGCCTCTGCTAGCCACAGCGGTACGTCCCAAAAGGAATCCAACAAAGTGCAGAAAAGTGCATAAATTCTGTGCAATGACACTTTGTGTTCCTTCCACCCCAAAACGACTCACCAGATGGAGTGGCTTGTAAAAGTACAAACCAGCTAGTGCGCCTTTTATATATATATATATATATATATTCCAGCATCCACTCTATGTTGTTCCCGTCATGCAGGCACTCTCATGGGTGTAGATAAAGATGTACCATGTTTTGGGAGGAAAGATGAGTCCACATAGTGTGATTCCATAAAACAACTCATTAGTTTATTAAAAGTAAAGTAAAACTCACATTTGTAAGTGTCTTCCCGACAATAAGGGTCCCAGCGCGTGTGTTAGTCTACTCTTCGCCTCCGGCTGTCACAATCAGAGCCACGAGCGAGAATCAGAAATGCGCAATAGAGTCCAGTTTCCTAGTCCCGCCCTACTAGTTTCGTCATTCGACGTCCTCAGGTATCGGCAGCCACTTCATCTGGTGGGTCAGTTGGGGTGATTGGTGGAAGGAGCACACAGTGTTTTTGGCACACATTCATTAACAGAAGATTTGTTGCACAGAATTTATGCACTTTTCTGCACTTTGTTAGATTCCTTTTGGGACTTTCAGGAATATTAAGAACATGGTTTATGATTTTTTTAATTTTTTAACACTTATTTATTTTACTAGACTTTTATGAATGAATTGTTTGTTTTTTATATGTGATTATGTTTCCACTTTTTATCATAATTTTTTCACTAATCATTGGAAATTTTGATTATTATTAAGATTATTGCACTTGCACTTTTTGGTTAGAGATAATAGGATACTATAATACTGAAGAGTCGATTTGCGCTGATTTTAAGTTTGCTGATCCATTTTATCCTGCACACCCCTGCAGTCAATTAGCAGCACATTATACATAGTATTCCCCAATAACCGCTTATAGCCATTGATTGATTTTGGCACTGCATACTTTTTTTGCACAACCTTTAAAAGGGCGCAGAGGGTCATCTAGTCTTGAAGGAAGCAAGCCAGATAATCTCATGGACAAAAACTAATTTTCCAACAATCTCTGTGGTCCACATACCAGGAGTGGACAACTGGAAAATGGATTACCTCAGCCAAAACCTCCTAGGTCAAGGGGAATGGTCCCTTAACCCAGTTATCTTTAATCTGATATGTTATAAATGGGGAGCCTTGGGATGTACACCTCCTAACCTCCAGATTTAAAAATAAACCACCTCTGTGATCAGGACCAAGAATCCTCCAGAACTGTCTTTAGGAGCCTTGATAATTCCCGGGTCTCCATTGAGGTTATTCTATGCGTTTGCCCAGTGCAATTTCTGTCTCTTCTGTTCAAAGATAGAGCTGTGGAAGGTCAGGCTTTGGCCTTGTCTTTTTTTTTTTTTTATAGACTTCTGACTTCACTCTCCCTTGCAAAAACCTTTATTCAAGGTATATCTCACAATAACCCCCTATTGCAGCACCCTGTACTTCCTTGGGACCTCAACTTGGTTCTATCTGCCTTGTAGAACATTTTCTTTGAACCCATCAAGAACATCCCCTTACCCTGGAAAGTGGTATTTTTGTTTTATCACCGTAGTATGGATGGTCTAGGGGATGTTGTTGTTTTTTTTTTTGCTGAATAAACTTTGAGAAGGTATAGGATTGGATACTCCAGAACCACTAGTAATAATAAAAGGACACTTTTCTCTAGGGTGCAATCTCCTGCCAGACGTCTCATTAACTTCAGAGTATAGTTTTCCTATGAGAGACTAGGGGAGGGCAGAGGTAAGGACCCATCAGGAAAGGAACTATTGCCAAAACTAGAGCCAAAAAAGACTAATTTTACCTAACATCCTGGCAACCAAATTGGAGGAGTGCTATATTATCATCAAAGCTTATTTTGTGCAGGCAGCTTCATACACCATGTAATGGCATGCAAAATTTTAGAGAAGGACCTTTTCCAGTCTTCATACCTGTACCTGTATGACTACAGGGAGATTTTTGACTAATTTTCATTCATAACTTCATCACCTTTGTTGCTCACCCACTACTGTAGCAAGGAATATTATGTAGAATATCTGTATATGCCTTTTGTGTTTTATGGCATACTGTAAATCTAATGCTCCTTGCTTGTTAATTCTGTTTGCTTTTTTTTTTAATTATTTAAAACAGAAAAAAATGTATAATTCGTTTTTTAGCTCCTAGGTTGGGACTTACAATGTTATTTCATGGTGCTCAGAACACAATTGTTTTTTTGTTTTTTGTTTTTTCTACGGGTATAAATGTTTATTTAAAGAATTGCAGCATATACATAGGAAGTACAGCTTACACCATGTTTTTATAATTACTAAAGGGGTTTACGAACCATACAGTGTAAATTCGAAATGGGGGCAGCAGTACAGAAGTAAACTAGGTCACGCACAGTATTAGAAGTAATAACCAATGTCCACACATCATCATTTCACCATATACAGGCAGGTAGGATCAAGTATTAAGGCATTAACATCGTAATCCCTGCGATTTGGAGAAAAAATCCAGATGGGTTGGGGTTGGAAGAAAGCAGGGGTGTAAGTAAAAACAAGGAAAAGCAGGAAAAAGGGGAAATAGTTTGGGGACAACTCAATCAAGTAGAGTATTTATACCCCAGGATTAAATCCGAGTCTACCAGATTTGATCAAATTTCTTGTGGAAATTACGGCTTTTGTTTGTTCATTTTTAGAAGGGCACGACATTGTTAATGACCGCTTGCCAGGAAGATATAGTAGGAGGTAGAGGAGACTTCCATTTTATAAGGATTTTCTTAAAAGCATAAAAAGGACCATAAAAGACAACAATTTCGCATAACTGCTCAGTTCTGCATCATTCAGGACACCCAACAGCATTACCTTAGAATCCAAACTTAAGCCTAAGTCACAGGCATCGTTAATATCCTCAAATACTGCTTCCCAAAAGGGACTGATCCTAAACCAGGTTAAAACTACATAAAAGAATGTGTCTTCGACAAGCTTGCATCTACAACATAGAGGGATAACTGTTGGGTACATAGCAGCTAGGTAGTGTAGTATACCCTGTGAAGGAATTTTGTGTAAATCTTTGTATAAACCTATTCTTGGCAGAAACCATATTGGTAATATAATGACTTATTCATCCCAGTCGCCTTCTAACAAATCCACCAGATTAGCCTGCCATTTCTGAAAAAGTCTAATCAATTTGACCAAATGTGTGGCGGAGAGTCTCAGATAGATAAAAGGATAAAGTTTTCCCTATCACTTTTGAAGTGAGTAACCTCTCTAGGGGGTCAAATTCAAGGGTGATGGGGTGCAGGAAATTGGGATTTCACCGCATGTCTTGGTTGTAGATATCTAAACCTCTAATTAGGAAATTTGTATTTCATCTTAAGCTTGGCAAAGCTCATCAATTTCCCCTCAGACATCATATGTTTCAGTGCTGCAATACCTCGAATATCCCAGATTTGTGGATCTGTCAGGGCCCACAAATGAAAGGTAGGATTGACCCTTAGTTGCATGTAAGGAGAGACAAGGGAGCAATACCATGCTCTCGCCTGTCTCCAAACTATGATGGTGGTTCTCATCAGACAGGTGAGCGATAAATGAGCACGAGGGCTCCGAAAACCAATTTACTGAGATTGCCATAAGGCCCCACGAGTGCTGCCTCCGCAGTAACTCTGGATGAGAGAACCACCCTGTACGGTGAATAAAATCACTGCCCAATAGTACATCTGAAAGTCTGGGAAGGATAGGATCCTTTGGGTGAGTTGTAGGGTCTTTTTGGCAAGGGGAAAAGTCTTTCCTTTTCATACAAAAGAGAGGTATAGAATAATTCTTGATTCACACATACATTTCTAATGCTTTATCTCCTTTTTTTCCCCCATTAATGCTGACTCTAGAGTGTAATTGGAATATACACAGCGCAGCTTGGCCCTGTGACCAGATGGATGTTCTGAAGCGTCATAGCTTGCTTTGCAGTATTGTGCAGGAAGCGTTGTGTAAAAGTATGTACATCATGTGCTTTGAAGTCCTTCAAAATCTGCCTGGTTTTAAGGAATCCCAAGGTAATTTCATACTGTAATGCGTTAAGTTCTTTAGAAAAAAAAAAATGATAAGTAGGAAAGCTGTCCATTAATAATGCTTGACTGTAGAGCTTCAAAAAAAATAAGTGTATTTACTGTTTGTCATTTCTAAAGTGTGTATTTGGTTATCTTTGCTCATTTCCATCTCTGCTTTTGCTCTGTGCTGTAGTAAGAATAACTGAGTTCCAATTTTCATCTGTTGAGAATTGACCCTCAGAACAGATGGGTTTCAATCAACATGCATGCCACTTGCTTGGGCCATTTATGCAATCTATTCAAACTAGGGTATGTGGGTTCAACTTTTTTTTTTTTTTACCTAAAGTACAAAGGAATATATAAAATATTCTAAAACTTTTCACTCTACTGATCAAAAACAATATGTTATCATTTGCTGCAATTCATTTTAATCCTCTGGTAGAATAATTAGAAAATATGGCTGTCAAAAAGAATTTATGGACAGTTTTAGGGTAGTTGATGCAGGGCCAATTGGTCATAACGTGTGTTTGTCTCACAACAAATGTCGGTATTTGTAAGTTTGTTAGGGAGGAGAAAATATATCAGTATCAAAAGCTCAATAATATTAAGAAATCTGTATTTTTTTTAAGTGTTAATATAAAAAAATATAAATAAATAAAGCCAGTACATATGTTTCTGCTTGAAATTACAGATTTCCGATTTATTAATCATGTATATCTGCAAATCTCTATTTCAATCAGCCACTAATCCAGTGTTCTAGTGTCAAAATGTTTGCTTTGCTGATTTTTAATCTTTGTAAAGTGTCATTAAACCCCAAAACTGTATGTGTGTCTATTTCTTTGTGTGCAGAAGCTTGTAACAAATTGTTTCCCTATTAGTAAATACCTAGTTGATCCTGCCCATTTCATGGGCTCCCTTACTGTGTCTGGCAACAATATAGCAGACAGTTCTCTGGCTGCAACGTTGCCACACTCATTGCGCATGCCCAGCCAGCTCTTCTCCTCTTTCCCTCTCTGGAAGCCGAACCACAGGATTGTTTACGCTAGCCTGAGAGATGGCTCCACAGGTTGAATGCCAGGTGCCTGCTTCCTTCCTGTCTGTCTCTGTCTCTCCTAAGCCCACAACCCTTACTGCAGCCAGCTCCTATATTGACAGTCTTTCTTCTCCCCCTTAATCTGCCTATGGGATAAGCCTGGCTATGATAGGACTGCCTCCTCATCTCCTATCAGCCAAGGGAAAGAGACAGGCATGGCAGTTGGCTTTTGCAGAAACTTTTGTGATTGTGTTAGCACAACGGAAACCTGTTTTCTTTCTCATCCACAAACGACACAGAAAATGTTTAACCTTCAAGTTATACTGCCTCTTTAACCACTTCAATACAGGGCACTTTCCTCCCTTCCTGCCCAGGACAATTTTCCCCTTTTAGCGCTGTTGCATTTTGAATGACAATTGCACGGTCATGCAACACTGTACCTACACCAAATTTATGTCATTTTCCCCCCACAAATAGAGCTTTCTTTTGGTGGTATTTGATCACCGCAAGGTTTTTTCCTTTTGCTAAACAAATAAAAAAAGACCGAAAAGTTTGAAAAAAAAAAAAAAAGGTTTTTTGTTTATGTTATACAATTTTGTAAATAAATAAGTTTTTTCCTGCACTGATGAACACTGATGAGACTGCACTGACAGGCACTGATGGAGTGGCACTGATGGAGTGGCACTGATGGGGTGGCACTGATGGGGTGGCACTGATGGGGTGGCACTGATATGCGGCACTGATAGGCACTGATATGTGGCACTGATAGGTAGCACAGATATGCAGCATTGGTGGGCACTGATAGGCAGCACTGCTGGGCACTGATAGGTGGCACTGATGGGCACTAATGGGCACTGATAGGCACTTTTAGACACTAAAAGATGGCAATGATGGGCACTTGTGGGCAGCACTGATAGGGGGGGCACTGGCAGGCAGCACTGATGGGAAGGGCAATGGGGGGCTCCCCTGGTGGCCATAGTGGGCATCCCTGGGGTCATAGTGGGCATCCCTGGTGGTTCTAGTGGCATCCCCCCCCCCGAGGGTCTGCACTGGTAATCAATGATCTGATTACCAGTGCCGATCCCCCCCCCCCCCCTGTCAGGGGAGCTGCCGATCGGCGCTCCTTTACTCGTGCCTGTCGGGCACGAACTAAGGAAAGCCGATCAACGGCTGTTCCTGTTTACTATGTGACCAGCCGTGATTGGACACGGCTGATCACATGGTAAAGAGCTACGTCAGTAGTCTCTTTACCGAGATCGGAGATGCAGGGTGTCAGGCTGACACCTCGCATCACCGATCGCCGCTCTGCGCGCCCCCGGGGGGCGCCCAGAGCTGTATTATCCTGCCGCCGTCATATGACGTCCAGTCAGGATAATACAACCACATTCCCGCCGTCAATTGCCTATAGGGCGGGCGGGAAGTGGTTAAAGAAGATTGGACATTGACAAACTGTAGGCCAGCTCAGAATAACCCCTCATGCTGCCAGCAGGCCTCAAGCTTTTTTTACTAGTTAAACCCAAGCACATAAACCCCTCCCAAAAAAAATAAATTTGAGGCCCCCCCACAAACATGTAAGAATGTAAACGCACATTTTGGGGGCGCCTGCGCAAGGTGATTGCTATAGACATGTTACATTTTGCCACGCACACTGGAGTGGGAGCAACAGTTTTAGCAGCAGAACTCATTCATAGCTATAAACTGATGACCTGTAGAGGCTTTTAAAATGCGCCTATGGAAAAAAAATTGTATACTGAAGTTGGTTGCTATGTCATGGACACACACAATTTTTAGATTTAACATGTTGGGTATTAACGCGGCACAACCTCATTATTTATATTTTATGAAAAAAATTGGGTATTGTGTTTGTGTGCCTTAATTTTAACTTTAGTGTATTTTTTACTGAAATTTTGCATTTCCTAGACCTTTGCACTAATATTGTGTAAAATAAAAACTGGAGCTACCACCGTTTTATTCTCAAGGATGACTGCTTTCAGAAAATTATATTTTGGGGGTTTTATGCAAGCTTAAACGTGTGCAAAAATGCGCAAAAATGTCTCTGATGGCGAAAGGGTTTAAGTAGACCATTTCAGCTTTTGTTCATACAGTGCAGGCCACTATAAATCTGAAATATCATCCTGTTGCATCTGCCAGTACTGTTTCTAGTCTTGAATTGTTTAAAACTCATAAGGCTGCAAAGATTTTCCCTTTGTAGCCGCTTTTCCTACCGATAAAGCGTCTCTATATGTTGCATCTGTTTTTATGAGAATTTTGTTTCACTGTGGGTGTCTCACCCTAGCAAGGCCCTTACTGTACCAGTGGAAGACATATCTGTCTTTAAAGGAACTACATGTCATCTGAGTACCACAAACCAAATGCGTTATTTAATTCATATTCAAAGCAAACTCATCCATCCACTTCTCCTTGCTTTTTTTTTGCTGAGAAATCACTTTGAAAAGCATCACCTAGCATTTCTGGCCATGACCATCTTGAATAAGGGTAGATGATTCATGCAGCATATACTCTCTGGAATCAGTTGGCCCTTAGCTCAGGCAGGCAGGGTGTGCTTAGTTGATAAAACCCATCCTGAAGACTCCTGGGAATTATCTGAAGATATGTAAAAAAAAAACAAAAACAAAGTTTAAAACAAGTTAATATGTTATACTTATGACTTACTGTATTTACTAATGCTAGCAGCTTAAGGATTAAAAATAGTCTGATTCAGAGTGTGAAGTTCTGTTTTAATAACCCAACCTAGAAGTGGTTGGAAGACCTTTTCGGAGCTCTGTTCTCACTGGCAAGTCCTCCTCTACACCTGGTCTGGCTGTGATTTACTTTATTGGACCATGTTTGTCTGATCAAAATCCTTTAACCACTTAAGCCCCGGAGGATTTTCCTGCTAAAAGACCAGGGGGTATTTTGCGATTCGGCACTGCGTGACTTTAACGGACAATTGCGCGGTCGTGCGACGCTGTACCTAAACGAATTTGACGTCCTTTTTTTCCCACAAACAGAGCTTTCTTTTGGTGGTATTTGATCACCTGTGCGATTTTTTGATCACGCGCTATAAACAAAAAAAGAGCGACAATTTTGCAAAAATAGCAATATTTTTCACATTTTTTTATATGAAATTCCCCCAAAAATAAATGTAAAAATCAAAATTTTTTAACATTTTTGGCCAATTTGTTTTATCCTACCTATGTTTGGTAAAAAAAATCGCAAAAAGCGTATTTTGATTGGTTTGCGCAAAAGTTATCGCGTTTACTAACAAAGGGAAAGATTTTTGTCATTTTTGTTGTTTTTTTTTTTTAACGCGTAATGGCGGCGATCTGCGATTTTTTTTTTGCGGTACTGCGACATTGCGGCGGACAGATCGGACCCTTGACTGACATTTTTGACACTTTTGGGGTTACCAGTGACATTTCTACAGTAATCAGTGCTATACATATGCACTGTTACTGTAAAAATACACTGGCAGTGAAGGGGTTAACTTTATTTGGGAGGGAGGGGCTGTGTGTGTCCCTAGGGGCGTGATTCTTACTGTGATTGGCTGTGGCTCTAGCTGTAAGGACACTGATCAACGGATCTACATAGTAGATCCATGTGATCAGTGTCTTTACAGCGAGGAGAATGACAGGCAGCTTGTTTACACAAGCCGCCTGACATTCTCCCTCTCCCCCGACGATCGCCGAGTGGCCGGCGGACAACGGGTCCGCTGGTCACACGCGCGGGGGGGTCCGTGACCGCGCGGGAGCGGGAGCGCGCCTCCGCGGGCGCGCGCTCGCTCCCCAGACCCTCCCAGGCTAGTGACGTTAATTAACGTCACTCTGCCTGGCAGGGGCTGACCGCCGCAGTAAATCTACTTGCGGCGGTCGGCAAGCGGTTAAAGCATTTGTTACCCTAAAACAAAAAAAATGCACCTTGTTCCCCAAAGCATCTTGTATAGCACAGGTGCTTCTGCTGTGTAATTTGGCCCTACGTATCACATAAAAAATACCTGGCTGATTCTGCCAGTTTCTGCCCTTCCCTCTGTACACTGACCATGGTGTACCATGACTGCTGAGCCCTGACACTGTGGTCAGTGTACGTGCCTTTGTCATCAGCAGCCGTCTAAAGCTCTCCTCTGTCTCCCTCTGTCCTCTTCCCCCCCTCCCGTCCCTGCCTGTCTGCTCCCACTAGCGCCGCTCTGCTCCCCTCCCAGCTGCTACAAAACTGTTCTCTTTACACCATCCCCCTCCACCATCCGCTTACAACCTGTATCCTAGTTCTTGTGCTTTATTTAAAAAAAGCTGTTTTCTACCTTTTTTCACAGCTCCTATCGGCGGTCATGTGACTCGGTCACATGACTCCCGGCTCTTTCCTCCCTGCCTCCCCGGCTAACGTCAGAGGATGTTCTCGTCCCCGCTTGCTGGAGATGTCGGACAGGGAGAGGAGAGACCCGGGAGTCACGTGAGCGCCGATAGGCGCTATGAAAATAGGTAGAATTTTTTTTTTATATAAAGCACAGAATGCTACTGGTGGCAGAAGCACTGAAAGATACCAAAGAAGCAGACTGCAAAGTCATCTCCCATTGTGGATGTCCAGAAACACGCCTTTAATTTCTTCACTCTCACAGCTTCTAGGTTTTAAGTACTGCTCCCTTTCCACCCACAAAGTCTAGTATTTCTCCGCAGGAAAGTGCACCCCCACTTTCCACAGCAGGGGGATGTCTGTTGACCTTTGCAGATGCTTGGACAGCATGAATTCCAAATGCCTGGGTCCCAAGCCTACCAACTCGAGTTTCGCTCCCTGTCCTCTCCTCGTTTCCCTAATTCACATCTTCCTGTGTCTCCTCACACTAGAATATCTTCATTCATCCCTCTGTGTCCTTCAGATCAAGGTTTCATTGACCCAGTTCCTGTGGCAGAACAGTTCCAGTGGTTTTACTCCAACCTATTCACTGTTCTCAAAACGAAAGGGGGCATTATGGATCTCAAGGCTCTTAATGTTCACGTGAGTCCAAAATATCTAGACTAAATCCACCAGATCTGTCGATGCCTAGTCCACCAGCAAGGCCTTCTGGTTTCTGTAGACATTAGACATGCTTATTTTCATGTTCCCATCTTTCCAGCACATCAGAAATTTCTATGCTTTATCATGGGGACCCTACACCAGTTTTTGTAGCCTCTTTGGTTCTCTGATGTTCACCAAGGCGCTGGCTCCAGTGTTAGGCATTGTTATGTTCTCATGACATCTCCACTGGGATATTTAGGCATCTCCTATTTAGGCATCTCCTCTTGAGGGAAAAATCTGTAAGGGCTATGTCAGACAACATATCTCTAACTGTCCCGAGGTTCGTGTGGGTCCTTAACCATTACAAATTGTTGATAGAACAGAATTATCACTTGTAATATCAGGGCATGGTGATAGACATGTCTGAGGGAACAGTCTGTAAGGGCTCTGTCAGACAACATATCGCTAACTGTCCAGACATTTAAAGTTTGTGTGAATTCTGAACCATTACAAAATGTTAATGGAACCGGCTTATCACTTGTAGTATCTGGGTATGGTCCTAGATGTGTCTCAGGCCAGAGTTTTCCTTCCACAGGAGAAACTTCAGGTTCTCTTGTCTTAAGTTTGAACTCTTTAGTCCAGAAGGCGTTTGTGCCTCTGCTTGTGCATGTACATTTTGTGGCTGAATGTAGCCCCCTTTGTTGCAGTTCCCTTTGCCCAATTTCACTCCAGAAATCAGCAGTGCAGCATTCTGTCATTGTGCAGCAGGTTAATCCTGTTTCTGAACAGACTGATTTGGTAATGGCAAAAACCAG
This sequence comes from Pelophylax lessonae, assembly GCF_965119305.1. Lineage (NCBI taxonomy): Eukaryota > Metazoa > Chordata > Amphibia > Anura > Ranidae > Pelophylax > Pelophylax lessonae. Next base: position 166,427,161 of record NC_138772.1, on the reverse strand, counting down.
GCTATCACTGAAATGGTGGGCCAGGAATCAGGCTCTGAAGTCAAGAAAGTCCTTCCTTCCTGTCTTTTGACGAATTCTGACAAAGGACACATTAGTCTTGTCGGGCTAGGAAGAATTCTTGACATCTTGCTGGTGGAGGGTTCTTGGTCATCAGGGAAATTTTATCTTCCAGTAAACAATCGGGAGCATCAAGCAATTTTGCTGCCTCTTCAGGGTACCACCAACCTACTGGATCCAGGTTCAGACAACAGCATGACAGTGGCATACATCAACCATCAGGCAGCAACTAGGTGTCATTGCGGTATGAGAGGTGGAGCAGTTGCCTTGTGTATATCCCAGACATAGCCATTTTGCTGGAAAATTTCCTTTGCCAGCAGTTCCTGCACCAATAGGTGTTCTAGGAGCTGTGTCGCAGGTGGGGGCATCAGATGTGGACCTTTTTGAATCCCCTCAAACTGAAAGGGTGATATTGGAAGTATCATGAGGGTTGTAAAATCAATGCAAAATTTAATCAGAAATGTGATCAAAAGCCTATTTCCCTGGTTAGGGATATTGTCTATGTCCTGTACTGTAATCCAAGATATGGAATTTACAGCTAAATTTTCATTTTTGTCTGTTAAAAAGCATACAAATTGTATTTGCTTGGAATCCAAAAGCTCATTTTTGGGTTAAAATTTTTATCAGTCGATTGTTGTGTGAATTTGGGTTATTCCATGCATTAGAAAACGCAAAGAAATGGAAGAAAAGAAGAAGGCAAACTGGATAAAACTATTATAGAAAAAGAATCAGAGGATGTAGAAATGCACTAGAGCATAAAAACATCAGAATCCACCATTTGAGAAATTGCCTTACATATCTTTTGTTGGCCGCTTAAATGAAATGTACGAATATTATTGTCATCGGTAACAGTGTTAACATGACTCTAGAATGCTGGCATAAGAGTGAGGAGCCTTTCTTAACCAGTGTCATGGAACCCTAGAGTTCCCCAGCAATTCTGAGCAAATTCTTACCTCTGTTGCCACCACTGATCTTTTTAGGTATCTTTAAGGGTACTTTCTTCCCACTCATTACCTGTGTAAGAAACATTCTTTTCACTGATAACAAGTGTAAGGAGCATTCTTTCCATTGACCACCAGTGTAAGGAGCATTCGTCCCACTGACCGTCAGTGTTGCTCACTAAAACACTAATAATTCCCCAGATCGCTATGAGATACATTTTCTGAAGTCCTCTATGGATTTTGCATTGTTGCACAATATTGTGTATATCAAATCAAGCAGCAGAAGGGTGCATTTGATAGGCTCTCATACATGTGCAAGTCTGATCTCTTTCTATGGTAATGACAGGGATTCAAAGTACTGTACTTTAGCATTTTTCTTTGATGTGAAAGAGGAACAGCCAATGGGGAACATTCAGCATTTTGCCAAACCCTTTATTTTTCCATAATTTATGTTTATGCCCTGTGATTTTTGAGCATTGTTTATAATAAGACTGACATATATTTTTAAAGATGAACTATCATGATTCAGCATCTACGTTTTAAAGATGAACTATCATGATTCAGCATCTACAGTTTGAGTAATGTACAGGGGTATCTGTGTGTAGTGAGAGTTGCATTATGGAAGTTCAGAGTTGGGGAGAGACAACAAGATTTGGGGGCCTCTGATTTTGGTCTGTAAAATACTACAGTATTTCACAAAAGTGAGTACACCCCTCACATTTTTGTAAATATTTTATTATATCTTTTCATGTGACAACACTGAAGAAATAACACTTTTGCTACAGTGTGAGTGTACAGCTTGTATAACAGTGTAAATTTGCTGTCCCCTCTAAATAATTCAACACACAGCCATTAATGTCTAAACCACCGGCAACAAATGTGAGTACACTCTTAAGTGGAAGTGTCCAAATTGGGCCTTAAGTGTCAACATTTTATGTGGCCATCATTATTTTCCAGAACTACCTTAACCCTCTTGGACATGGAGTTCACCAGAGCTTCACAGGTTGCCACTAGAGTCCTCTTCCACTCCTCCATGACGACATCCCAGAGCTGGTGGATGTTAGAGACCTTTCGCTCCTCCACCTTCCATTTGAGGATGCCCCACAGATGCTCAATAGGGTTTAGGTCTGGAGACATGCTTGGCCAGTCCACCCCTTTACCCTCAGCTTCTTTAGCAAGGCACTGGTCATCTTGAAGGTGTGTTTGGGGTTGTTATCATGTTGAAATACTGCCCCGTGGCCCAGTCTCCTAATGGAGGGGTTCATGCACTGCTTCAGTATGTCACAGTACATGTTGGCATTCATGGTTCCCTCAATGAACTGTAGCTCCCCAGTGCCTGCAGCACTCATGCAGCCCCAGACCATGACACTCCCACCACCATTCTTGACTGTAGGCAAGACACACTTGTCTTTGTACTCCTCACCTGGTTGCCGCCACACACACTTGACACCATCTGAACCAAATAAGTTTATCTTTGTCTCATCAGACCAGTAGCCCATGTTCTTAGTCTGCTTGTCTTCAGAAAACTGTTTGCGGGTCATCTTAAAAGAGGCTTCCTTCTGGGACGACAGCAATGAAGACCAATTTGATGCAGTGTGCGGCATATGGTCTGAGCACTGACAGGCTGACCCCCTCACCCCTTCAACCTCTGCTGCAATGCTGGCAGCACTCATACATCTATTTCCCAAAGACAACCTCTGGATATGGCGCTGAGCATGTGCACTCAACTTCTTTGGTCGACAACCTGTCCTGTTAAACCTCTGTATGGTCTTGGCCACCATACTGCAGCTCAGTTTCAGGGTCTTGGCAATCTTCGTATAGCCTAGGCCATCTTTAGGTAGAGCTACAATTCTTTTTTTCAGATCCTCAGAGTTCTTTACCATGAGGTGCCATGTTGAACTTCCAGTGATCAGTATGAGAGAGTGAGAGCAATTATACCAAATTTAACACACCTGCTCCCCATTCACATGTGAGACCTTGTAACACTAACCATGACACTGGGGAGGGAAAATGGCCAATTGGGCCCAATTTGGACATGTTCACTTTGGGGTGTACTTGAGTTATTTTGAGGGGACATCAAATTTACACTGTTATACAAGCTGTACACTCACTACTTTACATTGTAGCAAAGTGTAATTTCTTCAGTGTTGTCACATGAAAGATAAAATATTTTCAAAAATGCAAGGGGTGTACTCACTTTTGTGAGATACTTTATATTGCAGTATATTATGTATGTGCAGCTATTGTGCTGTTAGTATTGTTGTAATATGTCAGGGGTTTAGCAGTACGTATTTCTGAGTTTAAAATAACAGACCACTACTCTGATCACCAATGCTTAAGAGTGACACTTCCACTGACCATTAATGGAACTGCACTTTTTCACTGACCACCAATATGATAGAGCACTAGATTTTTTTTGGTCTTCACTTCTTTTCTGGCCAATAAATGTTTAATTTCAATATTCTTGTCATATAGACCGGGACTGGGCAATATTAGCAGGGGTTCTCCAAGACCTGCAAGTTATTTTAAATGTGTTCCCCCATAATAAAACAGTTGAGAGAGACTAGTTTAAAGCCAAAGAAGGTAAAATCAGAAACTAGCAACTAATAAAAGATTAAAATGGGCAAAATAACAGGTGGTAGGAGACTGAAAAGGAGCTGGGAACAAATTAGTTGTTGAGGTGTTTGGATGAAGGAAGAGAAAATATGAGTACTTAATGTAAATTCCATCATGCAGTAGAACAGTGATCCAAAGCATATTTCTAAGCTGTGCAAAGCCTAGTGAAGACACAGGAAGCTGCAGTACTATGTTTGATGGATTTGATGCGCAGTCACCAAATTTTAACACTATTGCGTCTTTGTAGGAGGAGCTTCTCTTAAAATGACAAAAAATGCCACTAGGCCATGTGATCAAAAGTAAATATAAAAAGGTCACATTATGGGGAAAATGCACCAAACCTATATAATACTGGTACTGGAGTATGATCCAAAGTAACTAACTATACAAAAGCCACCTACTAAGATGGTACAATAAGCAAAAAAAAAAATGTTGGAGGTGGTCACATTCATACTCAATAAAAGCATAAATCCCCAGGAAAAAGCAAATCCAAATAGGAGGAATATAATATTCAGAAGATCATCCCAAGGAAACGCATCTAGTCACAAAAAAGTATTTCTCTTACGTCCTCCGACAGTCGCCGCCCACTCACAAGTCTTCACCAATGGTATTGACCTTTGCTCCGTAGGAGTAGCTAGGCAACAAGAATTGTTAATACAAAGCTTTTAACATAGACACACCCCTAGGGGCTGTCCCCTCAGTCAATACCTCCCTGCACCAGCATTCCCAACTCAGTTTGACTTTGCCTAGCTTAGGAGTAGCTGGCTATCCTGTGCTGGGGCTCAGTCTCAGCCTTCTACCCTTTCTTTGATTTTATTTCAAGTATTTTTCTCTTTTCCTTGCTAGCTGTTATTTTGTCAGCCTTAGTTTAGGGATCTTCTGATGAAGAATCATCATGCGGAGCTGGGTCTCGGACTGGCTGCCCTGCATCCCAGGGCTGAGAGCCAGATGGACCCCCAGCCTGCCATCGAGCGTTCAGCTTAGGTTTTACCCTGGCACATTGAACGACCCATCCCTGTTCGCTGCAGGGATGCTGCCTGTGAGGTGGCTACCTCACTGGACGCCATGACTGCGGTCCACAAGCGTCCTGGCTGCGGCACTCCCTGTCTGCCCTGATAGCAGTTTGTCGCTGGAGACGGCTCCCCACGCCATCTGGTACAGGAAAGCACTTTCTGTGTGGGGACCTTCTGTATGGATGTCAGTCTGTGGCTGTGTATTACCCTCCATGTCTGTGTAACTGTTGGCTCCCTGTCAGATCCCTGTGTGGCTGCATGCCTGTGGGCTGCGAGGGGGGGCCATCCTGCTCTGCTGTTTATTATGCTCTGGGTGCAGTTTGTGTGCAGACGTGTGTGTGCGGCGATCCGCCATTTTATTTGCCTGTATACTGTGACCGGCCCTGTCTCTATGCAGCGCCGTGTTTTTGGCGCCATTCGCCGCCATTTTGGCGGGCGATACTACTCATGCACATGGCGGCGCCATTTTATTGTAGCCTTTTTCCCTCTGCCGAGCGGCCATTTTGCTGGCGCCTTCCATAGGCTATTTCAATCAGTCAGCATTGCATCATTTCCTCTTTCCCCGGGAACAGCGATCGGTGGCAGCAGTCTGGTGTGCTCTCTCCAGGTTTTTACCTTTCTGTCCTGTCATTCCTTGCTCAGTATTTGTCTATCCCTGCGGGGTCAGTGCATACAGCAGTGTGCGGTGGGCTGCGCTCACCGTGGTTTTAAAGGGCCAGTACCTTTATTGCTTTTCTGTACTGGGGCATGGATTCTGAGGATAGCAAGTTTCCCCCTGCCCTGGTGGGGGACCAGGGGGCTTCTGCACCCCCCGAGGGGGCTGATCTGACCACTGTAGTGGCTTCCTTGGTGTCTCAGGTGCAGATGCTGCTGGCTGAACGATCCGCAAAAAGGGCCAGGTTATCCATTTCCTCTGATTCAGAGGGCGATGTGGCTGCTGTGGCTGGCGTACCCTTCTCAGGGTCCCGCTTATCTTTGGACCTTGTGGGGTCTGAGGGAGAGCCTGAGGTGGAGGGGGTTGATGTTTCTCCCCCTGGCTCGCCTGAAGAGCTTGCACTCATGAATGAGCTGATTGCTTCCATAAAGGATACCTTGCACCTGGAGGATGAGCCTACTCCTCCTGCTAGGATGTCTGCTTTCGGAACACAGAGGGCTCGCAATTCAGCGCAGGTTTTTCCCTGCCCTGCTGAATTTCACCATACGGTTAATGAATAGTGGCGCAATTTAAAGAAGCCTTTACTTTGCCAAATAAGTTTAAATTACTTTATCCGTTTGCGCCTGCCACCGACGAGCGTTGGTGTGTGGCGCCTCCGGTGGATCATGCGGTAGCCGTTTTGAACAAAGCTACTGCGGTGCCCTCCGAGGATACCCCGGTTTTCCGGGACCCTACGGACAGGAGAATAGAGTCTCTTGCCTGTCATGCTTATATGGTGGCTGGTTCTATGCTGAAGCCTATTTTTGCTTCCATTATGGCGGCACAGGCTGTTGCTGATTGGACCAAGATGCTCAGGCGCACCTTGGCGGCTGATTCCGCTTCGCCTACCACTTTGGCTATGGTGGACCAGATCCATCAGGGTGACATGTACTTGTGTGATGCGGACTTGAATTTAGCTCCCTTGGCTGCGCGCCTGTCCAGCGTGGCGGTACTGAACCGGCGTCTGATTTGGCTGAAGAATTGGTCGGTCGACCAATCTTCTCGCAAGACGCTGGCGGATTTTCCCTACGCGGGGTCTCGCCTTTTTGGCGAGGCTTTGGATACCCTGATAAAAGGGGTTACGGGGGGCAAGAGTACTCTCCTGCCCCAGTCTTTCAAGCATAAGTCTTTCTGTGGAAAGCGGAATTCCTCGTCTAGACCCTCTCAGGGGTCCTTTTCGTGCCTTTCGTTCGCAGTACAAGGGCAAGCCCTTCAAGGGCCAAGGCTCCCAGAAGAAGCCTAGGGCAGGGAAGCAGAAGTCCGGCCAGTCCGGTTAGACTTCCCATACCACTTCCGCCTGAAGGGGCGCCCTCACCCGTTTCTGGGGTGGGGGGACGTCTGCGCGGTTTCCTACAACCTTGGCTGGCCCGCGTTCGGGACAGGTGGGTTCAGGAAATAGTTCGATCTGGTTACAAGATCGAATTTCTCTCTCGGCCGGCGGGCAGATTTTTTCCCTCAAATCTTCAGCTGTCTCCGGAGCGCTTGCGGGATTTGCACCTGGCGGTGCGGGACCTGCGGGCCCAGGGGGTGGTGGTCCCGGTGCCTCATCGGGACAGATTTCGGGGGTTTTACTCCAATCTGTTCACTGTGCCCAGAAAGGAGGGCAAAGTGCGTCCGATTCTGGACTTGAAAGCTCTGAACCTCTTTGTGCGGGTTCGCAAGTTTCGCATGGAATCCCTGCGCTCAGTGGTGGCTGCCCTGAGTCCGGGGGAATTCATGGCCTCCATCGATCTGAAAGATGCGTACCTACACATCCCCATTTTCGAGGGTCACCAGAGGTACCTTCGATTCGCCATTGCGGAGGATCATTACCAATTTGTGGCGTTACCTTTCGGTCTCGCTTCGGCTCCGTGGGTTTTTACCAAAGTGCTGGCGCCGGTTCTGGCCCTGTTGCGAGCACAGGGCATTGCTGTCTTGGGGTATCTGGACAGTATCCTGATACGGTCAAAAGCCAGTCAATGCCTGGTGACCGACCTGTCCACCACGATGCGGACTCTGCAGGCGTTCGGTTGGACCATAAACATTCCAAAGTCGACTCTGTGTCCTTCGGTTCGCCTTCCCTACCTGGGAATGATTCTGGACTCTGTCCAAGCGAAGGTCTTCCTGCCGGAAGACAAGCTTTGGACTCTTCAGGACGAGGTCAGGTCCCTCAGGGACAACCGGCACTCGTCTCTCCGGACATGCATGAGATGTCTAGGTCTAATGGTCTCGTCTTTCGAGGCGATCTCTTTTGCCCAGTTACACACGCGGGGTCTCCAGGCGGAGATTCTGGCCGAGTGGGACGGGCGGACGCAATCCCTGGATCTGCGAATCTCGTTGAGCCACGACACCAGAAGGGATCTTCTGTGGTGGCTCCAGTCCCCGGCGGTGTCGGGGGACAAGTCTTTTCGTCCATTGTCATGGACGGTGCTCACCACGGATGCCAGCCTGTCGGGCTGGGGTGGTGTTCTGGGCGTTGTGTCCGCCCAGGGAACTTGGTCGGAGGAGGAGTCCTCCCTCCCGATCAACATTCTGGAATTGAGAACGATAAAGCTCTGCCTTCTGAGATGGACGGACCGGCCTCGCCGGTCTTGGTACGCAGACCTCGTGAATCTGGCGGTCGACGCTCCGTGGCGTCTGCCACTTCGAGAAGATCTCCTGTCTCAAGGGCCGATATTCCATCCTGCTTTACAGTCGCTGGCTTTAACGACCTGGCTTTTGAAAGCCAGGTCCTGAAGGATAGGGGTCTCTCCCCTGAGTTCATTCCCACTTTGATCAAGGCTAGGAAAGCCTCTTCGGGGAAGATTTACTACCGTACTTGTAAAGCTTATTTTGCCTGGTGTGAGTCCAGGGGGTATTCCCCTCGCTCATACTCGGTGTCGAGAGTGTTGGCTTTTCTTCAAACGGGCGTGGACCAGCGTTTGGCGTTGGCCACGATTAAGGGTCAGATTTCTGCGCTGGCCGTTCTCTTTCAATGCCCTGTGGCGTCTAATTCATTGGTTAGCTCCTTTGTTCAGGGGGTGCGACATTTGGCCCCTCCTAGGAGGGACCCTTTACCTCCATGGGACTTGAACTTGGTTCTGTCCGTGTTGCAACAGGCTCCCTTTGAAAAGATCAGGGAGATCTCGTTGTCTCTATTGTCCAAGAAGGTTGCCTTTTTGGTGGCGATCACTTCGGCTCACAGGGTGTCGGAGCTGGCAGCTTTGTCCTGCAATTCTCCCTACCTGGTGGTCCACAAGGATAAGGTGGTCCTGCGGCCTAACCCATCTTTTCTTCCGAAAAGGATATCGGAATTTCACCTGAATGAAGACATTGTCTTGCCTTCGCTCTGCGCGAAGCCTAAGCATCCGAAGGAGGTTGCCTTACATTCCTTGGATGTTGTCCGGGCGATCAGAGTGTACCTGTCGTCCACTAAATCCTTTCGCAAGTCGGATTCCCTCTTTGTCCTTCCTGAGGGACCTCGGAAGGGCATGGCGGCGTCGGCTGCGACCATCGCCAAATGGATCAGACAGATCATTGAACAAGCCTATGCCTTGAAGGGGAAGGTTCCTCCCTTCCCTGTGAAGGCGCACTCTACCAGGTCTTTGAGTACGTCTTGGGCTTACCGTCATCAGGCTTCTGTGGCCCAGGTGTGTAAGGCGGCGACTTGGTCGTCCGTTCACACCTTCTCAAAATTCTATAAGGTGAATGTTCAGGCATCGGCTGATGCCTCCTTTGGCCGTAAAGTTCTCAGTGCGGCAGTCTCCTAGGGACCCTTGTTTTCATGGGCCCTTGGTTGTTGGGGTGTTTTACCCCTGGGTTACTTGTTTTTCCTGGGTTGTTGCTCCTATTGAGCACGTTTTTTTCCTGTTGCCCAGTTGGTTCTCTTACTGTGGTAAGGTTCCTTTCTCTGATGTGGGTACTGCGTTGCCTTTCTACGGTTGCGTCTTCCACCCCTCATGTCTACACTGCTTTGGGACATCCCATTGGTGAAGACTTGTGAGTGGGCGGCGACTGTCGGAGGACATAAGAGAAAACTGAATTTTTGTAAAATCTTACCGTAAAATTCCTTTCTCTGAGTCCTCCGACAGTTGCCGCCCCCCGCCCCTCTTTTGGGGTTTTTGTGTACTCTTACTGCGATGCTACCAAACTGAGTTGGGAATGCTGGTGCAGGGAGGTATTGACTGAGGGGACAGCCCCTAGGGGTGTGTCTATGTTAAAAGCTTTGTATTAACAATTCTTGTTGCCTAGCTACTCCTACGGAGCAAAGGTCAATACCATTGGTGAAGACTTGTGAGTGGGCGGCGACTGTCGGAGGACTCAGAGAAAGGAATTTTACGGTAAGATTTTACAAAAATTCCGTTATTATTTATTAGGCTCAAGTCAGCATTCTTTTAAAAACTGGGCATTCAGGAAATGAACAGTGGGAATTCTCTACAACTATAAAAGAGAGGCCATACACAAAATAAACCTGTGACTTGAGCACTGGGTATATAAAAGCAATAAAAATAACATGCAAATTGCAAAGATGAGTAGTAAAGCTTATTATTCAATAGAACATATTAGATGTGTCCATTCGACCATAAGGGGTGGCTGGGCCTAAAGAAAAATTCTTGTTATCAGTGATAAAGGTAACCACATCCACCGAATGCTTAAATAATAAATGTCAGCGCAGTATGCAAACACCTAAAATGCATGCTGGGGTAGGTAGGATAGGGTATCAAAATGATATAAAAATAGTAATGATCACAAAATCATTAATTGGCCACTTCAGATGCAGAACAATGTAACGGCATCCTTTTATGGATTATATTTAGTGCTCCGCATAAATGAGTACATCCAGACAGATTTGTCAGAAAACCTTTCCTTTCACAATCAATATTTTCTATGGGACACTATACTACAAAATACTCCCACAAATGTGGGCCATTGATTGCAACCAAGATTTGTTAATTTGCACACACGAAAATATATTTTTCCTAACAAATTCATTAAAGACCATGTTGCAAAAATGAATACACTCCAATGGAAGTCTTAGAAGCAAAGCTAAATTTTAGAAAACAAAATTCTATTTAACAAGAATTCAACTACAAGTGAGTCTAAATATTCATTAAACGGGTGTCCAGCAGGCAGTTGATTATAAAAGGGCGTTACTTAACAAAGAAAACACTTTGCCATTCCATTCTGTCAGCAAAGGCACCACATGGAAGAGAAATGTCACAAGGCCTGAGAAAGAAAATTATTTCTTTACACAAAGGTGAAGGCTACAAAAAGATCAGCAAAGCTTTACTTATCAGTCAAAATACTGTAGCAAATGTGCACAAAAATGTAACAAAGATGGAACTGCAACCATCTCACAGAGACATGCAGGCCGTCCACGGAAGTTAAAGTGTTACTAAACCCACAACCGTAAAATCAGTCTGTATATGCAGTAAAGCATGCTTGTTATATTCACTCTGGAACTTAAGGCGTCAATCCTCTACATTGTGTAACAAGGCTGTTTGATCTTGTATGCACAGATTCTCCTCTTCTTCCACTGACTCCAGAACATGTCTGGATAAGACAGTGTGTTTGGAGTCAGGCTGCACATGCTTAGTTTGGTGTGTATTGTTGAGAGTTTCTTTTTTTTTTTTTTTCTTTGGAGAGTGCATGTGAACAGCACAGAGCCCATCAGCACTGTCCAGACAGAGGGTTTGGGGGTCCTGGATTCTGATAGGAACGCCAGTGCAGTATGAAAACTCCTCCTACAAGCTTAACCAGGAACTGATAGAAGTCGCAAGACTGCTATATACTGCTGATGAGAAAAGGCATTTAGAATGTTTTATTTACTAAAATGATTGCATTTCCATGTTCTGTGTACTGTGTAAGACCCGATATAGTGAATGTAGGGTCCTGGATTTAGTAACACTTTAACACCTCGACAGGAGTGTCTTCTGATGAGAAGTGTTGAAGAAAACCACCATGCAAGTTCACTGCAGTTAGTTAATGAAGTAGAAAGTAATTGGGGTGATTGTGTAATGTGACACAATACAGCATACACTGCAGAGGAATGGCATGCATGGGTGTCATCCATAAAGGAAGCCTCTCCTAAAGCCCATGCACATAAAAGCCCGCCTAAAATGTGCCAGGACCCATGCTGAAAAAGAAGACAACTACTTTGACTCTATACTCTGGAGTGATAAAACCAAGATAAATATTTTTGAAACTGACTGCTTAAAAACTGTATGGCGTCGCAAAGGTGAGGAGTACAAAGAAAATGTATGGTGCCTACAGTGAAAATGGAGGTGGCAGTGTCCTTCTGTGGGCTGCTGGTGTCAGCAAGCTGCATTTCATTGAAGGTATCATGAATTCACAGATGTACTGATCTGTATTGAAAGAGAAGATGCTACAGTCACTCCATGCCCTTGGTCATCATGCACTTTTCCAACATGATAATGATACAAAGCACACATCAAAGGCCACTGTTGCATTTCTGAAGAAAAACAGGGTGAAAGTGATTCAGTGGCCAAGTATATCTCCTGGTTTGAATCCAATAGAACAACTAAGGCGGAATTCTGGAGAGACATGTTGAGCATCACTCTCCATCCAACATCCAGGCTCTAAAAGAGGTCGTTCTTAAAGAATGGAAAAAAATAGATATTGCAATATGTCGCCAACTTGTTCATTCACGTCTAGAAGACTTGGTGCTATCCTTGCAAATCATGCAGGTCATACAAAATACTAGATGTAATAGTTTGTTGTGGGGTGTACTCATTTTTGCATCAACTAATTTGAGTAAAACTGAAGGTTTTGTAATCTTAGTTATAGTTATAGTCTTAATCTTACTTTCATGTAATGAGCTCAACAAATGTTCATTTAAACCCAGTTTTGTCAAAATTTTGGAAAATGTTCTTGTGTTCATTTAGCTATTGATTAAAATCTTACAATTGGGGATAATTATTTGATCTCCTGCAGATTTTGTAAGTTTGCCCACTTACAAAGAAATGAAGGGTCTATAACCTTTATCATAGGTGCATTTTAATTGTTAGAGACCGAATATCAACCAAAAATACAGGAAAAAAAATGCATTTCAGTGAGTCAACTTAATACTTGGTGGAGAAACCCTTGTTGTCAAGCACAGAGGTAAGTTTTTTGTATTTTACCAGGTTTTCTTACATCTCAGAAGGGATTTTGGTCAACTCTTCTTTAGAGATCTTTTCTAAATCCTTAACCTTAATCCTTAAGGTCTCTTGGCTGTCACTTGGCAACGTGTGACTCAGCTCCCTCCATAATTTTTTTTATGAGATTAAGGTCTGGAGACTGGCTAGGCCACTCCATGACCTTAATGTGCTTCTTTTTGAGCCACTCCTATGTTGCCTTGGCATTATGTTCCGTATTCTGGCTGAGGGAGGAAGGTTCTCATCCAAGATTTTACAATACATGGCCCCATCAATTTGCCCCTCAATGCGGCAAAGTCGGTCTGTACCTTTAGCAGAGGAAACACCCCAAAGCATAATGTTTCCATCTCCATGCTTTACTGTAGGGATGGTGTTCTTAGGGGCAAAGTCAGCATTTTTCTTCCTACAAACATGGCAAGTTGAGTTAATGCCAAAGAGTTTAATTTTGATCTCATCTGACCCCAGCACTTTCTCCCAATCCTTCTCTGAATCATTTAGATGTTCATTGACAAACTTCAGACAGGCCAGTACATGTGCCTTCTTGAGGCCAGGGACCTTGCGGGCACTGCATAATTTCAATCCATGGCAGCGTATTGTGTTACCAATAGTTTGTTTGGTGAATGTGGTCCAAACTGCCTTGAGATTGTGCAAAAGCTCCTCCCATGTAGTTCTGGGCTGATCCATCACTTTTCTCATGATCATCCTTACCCCATGAGCTCCGGGCCAAGGGCTATTGATGGTTGTTTTGTATTTCTTCGATTTGCGAATAATTGCTTTGACAGTTGTCTCCTCCTCATCAGGCTTCTTGCTGATGATCTTGTAGTCCATTCCAGCCTTGTGCGGGTTTACAATCATGTCCCTGATGTCCTGTGTCAACTCTTTGGTTTTGCCCATGATGGTGGGTTTGAATGGAAGAAAGAGTTTCTGTGGACATGTTTCTTTTATACACATAACAAGTTGTCGTTGGGAGCAGTTTCTTAAATTGACAGGAGTAATCTGTGTAATAGATGAGCACATACTGTAGCCAGTCTTTGGGAGCCAGAATTATTGTTGGTTGGTAGGGGATCAAATACTTTTTTTACTCCCTGAACTGCAACTCAATTTATAACCTTTGCATTATGTCTTTTTTTCTGGATTTTTGTTTGATATTCTGTCTCTAGCATTTAAAATAAACCTATGATAAAATATATAGACCCTTGATTTCTTTGTAAGTGGGCAAACTTACAAAATCTGCATGCGATCAAATAATTATTTTCCCCGCTGTATGCTGAGGATTGTGCATATGGTTTTTATCCCGTTTCTGTATATACTGTAGAGAGGCGAGCCTGTGCCACTGTTTATTTTGACAGTTTGGGCCAGGTTTTGCAGGAAAAAGGCACACTGAGACAGGTGCGTGCTGGGGTTATATTGGAGCTGGGATTAGAGGTCAGTGGCCCCACCCTCCGGTCTTGTGAGGATGTAGCAGCAGGGAGCTGCAGGAGAAACAGTTAGAGCTGAGGAAGGTTTAGAGCACTGGGACTGTGTGCTTGACGGTCTGGAGGACCAAGGCAAGAGGCCTAAGCAGAAATACTGCAAAAAAGAGCCATGAGGCGGAGTACTGTTTGGTTATCACATTGATGGTGAAGAACTACTGTAAGGAAACTACTTTATTGTGAACTTTTGCTTTGTTTTCAATAAAAGTAGGCAGAAAAAGCCCAAATCTAACTTTTAAAGTGGAGTAAACTCCTTTTTTGGTGCTACCAATGAGCTAAAATACCCCAAATCATCCTAATACTTAAGGGGAACTGAAGTCAATTGACATTTGGCATGCACTTCCCTTGTTCCCTCGATTTACCCCTCCCCCAATTTCACCTTAACCACATCTCACCCGGCTTCTATTCATCCTATTTGGCCCTTACTGCTGGAAATTTTGTTGCCTCATAAGACAGTTACCCTGTGGATCTAAATGATAATGAAGGGAACCAGCACTAGATTTCCATATTAATGTGAATAATATATATCTTCCAAAAGTGTAATTAAAACATATGTGACATTTAAACATCCATTCAATCCATAATGGTGACAAATAGAATTAAATAAGTGAAAAATTGAGAAAATAATCTTCTTAGAATCCTAAAGTTGAAACAATTAAAAATCACCAAAGTCTTTAGAGTGCTGGAAGTGTCCCCACACCTATATTTTCTTTGGAAAAGGATATGCATCCACCACCAAGTGATGCTGTTTAGGGGGCCTCTTAACAAATATTTTGGATCATTGAGATAATGGTTAAAAGTGCTTGTTAATCTCACCTTGTCCACACTCTTCCAAGCACAAGGAACATCTTCCATCAGGATTGCTCCGCTGGCATTATAAATTAGCCAAAAAATAACATTACACCAAACCCATAGTGTAGTATGTAAAAACCCATATTTAATAAAACTGAGTAAAAGAGTACCACAATACAATCAAAAATGGCACTACACTTCAAGTAACAAACACATAGGGTTGCAAAATTCAGAACTGAGCACATCAGGTACAGGCACTAGCTTCCAAAACAACAGGCTGAATAACTACTGAGCTCCACGCTTCGGTCGGCGGGCGTGCGTGAATTGTGATGACGATACGTCGTAGCCACAACTAATGTGTTTGGTCACAGAGATGACATTGTCGGGGGACCAACCCTGTGGATATAACTGGAATAACATTTTGAATGTATTGCCATTATATTTTGCTGCATTTACCTCCAAGGATGCCTTTACATTGTTCTCATCTTAAGAGAAGTGCAGGAATCAAAACAAACATTTATAGCCTTTTTATATACATAGGTGCAGCGCAACCTAATATTCGTAGCCACAAAACAATGGTGTATGTGTATCATCATATTTACATTCACATATACAAGATAATTCATATCAAAAGTGTCTATGCCCAAACAACATAAATGTCCATATATCACCATAAGTCTGTCTTCAGTATCTACTTGTCATTGCACCATAACCCACAAAAGAGGTTTGGCCATACTTCTCCTTTAAGTACCCAATTACTGGTTTTGTGATTATGACTATACAGTACTATACAGTATTTATGTCTTTATGATACCATATACATGCCTTCTATGTGTTTGTTTTTTTGTTTTGTTTTTTGCCTAATGCATTGACAAGACATTTATAATCGAACTGTTGGATGGAAGTGGTCATATTTATTACTGTGAGGAATTTTTTAAGCCTAGCTGCTCCACTTCTTATTCTTTTGAATGAGCTTTACTACTCATCATTGCTCATTGCATGTTATTTTTTTTGCTTTTATATACCTTGTGCTCAAATAACAGGTTTATGGTGTGTATGGCCTTCCTTTTATAGTTGTAGAGATGTGCAACTGTTCAGTTTCTAAATGGGCAGTTTTTGAAAAGATTGCTTTCTTAAGCCTATTTTTCAGAAAAGCGTGACTAGGTAACAGAAAGTTACAGCTAACATTGTAAGCAATAGTTTATCCAGTGGTTCTGGATTTTGATTATCAGGAATGCATGTTTTTCAAGATCTTTTATTTTTGTGTGTGTGGCATGTCTGTCCATATTGCAGGGATGTGGATATCTAAGAGGTAGCTTTCAGTTTATAGGTATTCTTAATACCTATAGTTGTAAAAGTACCAGGAAAAACTGGGACCTTGAGATATGCATGCTTCATCTGTGCTTTGACCTTGCACCTTATATACCCATTCAACAATTAGTTATGTGGGTACACCAGAAGCACCTGAAAATGTTAATGAATTACAGCTTGCCTGGAGGATCTAGCTTGGTATTAAACTTTTCTCTTTCACGCCCAGCGGCTGAAAAGAGCTGGTGGGAGAGCAAAGGGAACATGGGTATTTCCTGACAGTTCCATGTCAGTCACCTTTGGGTAAGGGCATACTGGCAAAAAAGTCTAGGCCGAGGAATATAGTAAGGAATGTAAAAAAAATAATTTTATTGGATAACAAGGTACATATAAGCCTGGTAGTGGTAGTGTATTCACAGTACTGGACCTTTGCCATGTACAACAACCAACAGAAGACAAGACAAACAACATAATGACAAAAGTGAACGGCCGGACGCCAAGTGCCTCTTGCTTATATACAGGTTCCCACGGTGTGCGCTGTGTAGTGGCAACCACGTGTGTGGTTGCTGGGGAACCCTCTATATGGAAGGCCCCTGGGAGCTCAAGCTCAGGAAAGGAGGGGAAGGGAGGTGGATACTGCCGATATGGATGGAATTGGAGCAGTATAAGAGGGTAAGGTCTCGTCAGGTGAAGGGAGAGATTGCACCAATAGTGGGAAATAATGCTGCCACTGTGACCCGAAATATACAGTGTCTGCCAGTCCTCCTGTGTCCCTCGGACACAGTGCAACAAGATGCGTCAGGAGGGCCCTGTGATTGGCCCTCCTGATCACATGACGGCTGTGTCCAATCACAGCCGTCATGCAATGTAAATACAGCCGTTGTAACGGCTTCGATCTCTTCTCCTCCCTGACAGATCCTGTCAGGGAGGAGAATAAGAGGATCGATACTGGAGCTGGGGTGATCAGTGAGTATTTCTAAGTACTCACTGATCACAGGGGGGGTCTGTGCTGGTAATCAGAACATTGATTACCAGTGCAGCCCTGGGGGGGTGGGGTGCCACTAGAGCCACCAGGGATGCCCACCCATGACCACCAGGGATGCCCACTATGGCCACCAGGGATGGCAAACAGCCTGCCAGTGCTGCCCACCAATGCCATATATCAGTGCTGCCCACCAGTGCCCGTTATTGCCATCCACCAGTGCCGCCCACCAGTGCCCATTATTGCCCACCAGTGCTGCCTATCAGTGCCCCCCATCAGTGCCGCCGATCAGTGCCCATCAGTGCTGCCTATCAGTGCCCACCAATGCTACATATCAGTGCTATCTATCAGTGCCACATATCAGTGCCCATCAGTGCTGCATATCAGTGCTACCTATCAGTGCTGCATATCAGTGCCACCCAATCAGTGTCTCCTCATCAGTGCCTGTCAGTGCAGCGTCATCAGTGCTCATCAGTGCAGGAAAAAAACATATCTATTCACAAAATTTTATAACCTAAACAAAAAAACTTTTTTTTTTTTTTTTTTCAAACTTTCCTGTCTTTTTTTATTTGTGCACCAAAAAAGAAAAAACCTGGCAGTGATCAAATACCGCCAAAAGAAAGCTCTATTTGTGGGGAAAAAATGACACAAATTTGGTTTAGGTACAATGTTGCATGACCGCGCAATTGTCATTCAAAATGCAACAGCGCTAAAAGATGAAAATTGGTCTGGGAAGGAAGGGGGCTTAAGTGCCCAGTATTGAGGTAGTTAAATTGCCTTTGGCGGAATTATGTTCCTATGTGGAGTCCTGAGATACCCCTGCAGGATAAATCATTGGGGATGAATATACTGCTGCGGGACTGCGGATTCGTAAATGCACTAGATAAGGATCGGAGTCAAGTCAATAAAGTTAGAAAAGGGGTAAAAAAACTGCGCAAATGGTGTGAAAAAATTAATTAATATAAATAAATTTATATATAAATTTGAATATAAAGTGATAAAGTGGGATTTCTCCCACGCTGTCAGCTGCTACACAAACGTGGAATCGTGATAAATAGTGAACAAATGGGGATGTAGCGCTCGACAGAAATATATAAAATAAATACAAACATGTGAACCATATAAACCATATAGGATGATTCGTGCAATAAAGTCTCTGGTGTCCAAAGCAATTAGATAATTGACAGCCAATATGGAAGACACAGACTTGATAGGGTGGTTTCCTTAGCAAAGCCTTCACCTTCACACGATCACCCAGTGGAATAACTATATGAGCCACTTACCAGATTTAATGGACCCCTTGATTATAGGGGGTCAAATGCGCTGTGTACTCCAGTAAGGAACTCTAATGCATCTTGCTCCCATAAGTAGAGGTCATCACAGCCAGAGTCAGTGCCATAATCAGAAAGCCAAGCCATATGCAGGGATGAAAAAATAGTCTCATGGTGCAGTATCTCTTATCAATCAAGCATTTATTTAAGACAAATTGCACTTACTAGACAAAAAGCAGATAAAAGCCTTCAATAAAATCGTTTGCTGGGGATGGGAGACGCCGCTCCACGCTGCGCTCCTCAGACCCGGATGTGTATGGTCTCACGTTCCCGACGTTTCGCCAGTCAAGGCTGACATCATCAGGGGAATCTTGATCCCCTGATGATGTCAGCCTTGACTGACGAAACGTCGGGAACGTGAGACCATACACATCCGGGTCTGAGGAGCGCAGCGTGGAGCGGCGGATCCCCTGATGATGTCAGCCTTGACTGACGAAACGTCGGGAACGTGAGACCATACACATCCGGGTCTGAGGAGTGCAGCGTGGAGCGGCGTCTCCCATCCCCAGCAAACGATTTTATTGAAGGCTTTTATCTGCTTTTTGTCTAGTAAGTGCAATTTGTCTTAAATAAATGCTTGATTGATAAGAGATACTGCACCATGAGACTATTTTTGCATCCCTGCATATGGCTTGGCTTTCTGATTATGGCACTGACTCTGGCTGTGATGACCTCTACTTATGGGAGCAAGATGCATTAGAGTTCCTTACTGGAGTACACAGCGCATTTGACCCCCTATAATCAAGGGGTCCATTAAATCTGGTAAGCGGCTCATATAGTTATTCCACTGGGTGATCATGTGAAGGTGAAGGCTTTGCTAAGGAAACCACCCTATCAAATCTGTGTCTTCCATATTGGCTGTCAATTATCTAATTGCTTTGGACGCCAGAGACTTTATTGCACGAATCATCCTATATGGTTTATATGGTTCACATGTTTGTATTTATTTTATATATTTCTGTCGAGCGCTACATCCCCATTTGTTCACTAAGTCAATAAAGTTATTTTTTTTTAATTCCCTACTATATCCCTCGGCCGAGACTTTTTGCCAGCATTATAGCTTCTTATGCCCGTGTCTATACGGGATACTTCTAGTATGCATGTTTTCAGCTATGTTTGCAATCGCCTATTGGTGAAGGTCATGTAGGGATAATTACTAGAAAGATTGGCCCGATTGCTACACAATTTTTATGCACCTTTGGATAAGCCCCGCCCACCCCATCAGGACCTAATTAATAAATTTGACCTCCACACCCAGGACAGCGTTCCTTTCTTTTCCTCTGTGTCCTCAGGACCTGGTGCATGCATTGCTCCTTCCTTGCTGGATTAAAGATCCGGCTGTCCATCCAGTATGGATCCTCCTGGACATAACCCCGTTATGCCTGCTAAATGCCTCAGCTGTGTGGGGGTCCCCGCTGCTGGGTTTCAGGGCTATGAAAAGTGGACTAAAGGTCTGCGAGTGTCGGAGTGGCATTGTTTCTCCTCTACAACCTGTCAGCGGCTTGTGGAGCCCCCCAGGGATCCCTTCATATATCTACTATCAAGTTTCCTGCCCCAGCAAGATGGAGGTGTGTTCCACGTTGGTTTCCCTGGAAGTCAGAGCCAGACAGAGCATGTGCAATTTAGTGACCAATCGGAGATTGGAGGGGCTGAGCCAAATGGCTTGCTGCAAAATTTAAACTTGCAGAGAGCTCAGTGTGATGCTGCCTTGCCAGAAACAGTCTGCTGTATCATCTGGAGGCTGCCAAAATATGCAAGTAGGGAGAGGGAGGTAAGGCTGTGTGCCTGCTGCTAAACCTGTGTGGTCTGTGCAAACTGGAGGTGACCTGCTCTTCCTGTGCTTCCTCACCAGTCTTCATTTTCCATTGTTGCATGTGAGACACTGCCAACCCCAAAAGACGCTCACCCTTTGCTCCGTGGGATTGTTATGCTTCCCGGGCAGCCAGCAGAGATAGGTCAGTGGATCAACATGCTCGATCAAGATCTAGACATCGTAGCTCTCCTGCGAGGACCCGGAGCCCCTCCCACCACCCACAACCTGGGCCTCGAATGTGCTGGGCTTGTCCGAAAGAGTCACTTCCAGGCAATAGTGTCTGGGAAGCCTGCCTTAGAAATGCGACCAAAGCAGGGAAGGAAGAAATTGTGTCCCTTATGAAAGAAGCTTTCAAAGACACACTGAAATCATTTGCTGAGTAGCTACAGCTGGCCCCTTCCTCGTCCCATGTGGCTACTCCTTAATTAAACAATGGGGTTAAAGAACCTCAGGCACTGTCTAGGTCAGCATCTGAAGGCTCTTTAGTAGAAGAAGAGGACGCGAGTTATGAAGGGTTTGACTTCAACCTAGTAAAAAGAAAGAAAGATATAAGGAGGGCCTTGCAGTGGTCGGATGAAGCGGAAGAGCCGCTGAGGAAACAGCGCTGCTACTTTAAGAACATGAGGAGAGAAGGCCTCAGCTTTCCCTTCATGAATGAAATTAAAAATGTAATAGAGGATGAGTGTAGACAAACAGAGAAGAAATCTCTGCCTTGCCTAAGATGTACCCCTTTAAGAAAGAGGATGTAAAACATCTGGAAGACCCACCCATGGTCGAGGCAGCCCTTATGTGTTCAGCCAGGCACGTTGCGCTGTCACTCGAGGACGCAGTCTCTTTTAGAGACCTTCTCGACAGGAGGGTAGACTTAGACCTGAGAGAAGTCTACACTGCTGCGGGGATGGGCATGCAAACGATCGATAGTCCTAGTAGCGATTTCCAGAGTCATGGAGGTCTGGATAAACAACTCAGAGTCAGCCTTTTCCAGTGATTGTGGTAAAACCGAGATCATTGCTTCATTCAACAAACTAAGGCTGACAGCCGGGTTTATGGCCGAAGCCACTATTGTCATAATTAAATCCCTTGCATACGTGATGCTTAACGCAGTCGCAGCAAGGCCCCCTTTATGGCTCAGACCTTGGGTGGCAGACCCATCTTCTAAACAAGGCTCGTGTGGGATCCCTTTTGAGGGAGGGTCCTTATTAGGTGACAAACTAAATACAGCAATTGTCAGGGCAACACTGGGAAAGCCTGGCTTTATTCCCTAGGATAGAAGGTTACTCCGCCAGAAGAATTCAACCTTTTGGTAGGCCCGCTA
This sequence comes from Pelophylax lessonae, assembly GCF_965119305.1. Lineage (NCBI taxonomy): Eukaryota > Metazoa > Chordata > Amphibia > Anura > Ranidae > Pelophylax > Pelophylax lessonae. The sequence continues at coordinate 166,405,712 of NC_138772.1, read as the reverse complement.
GAGCAAGAGAGAGAGAAGCGGGAGCCTATAGGCCAGGGAGAGAATTCCACAGGCTTTGGAGTAACCCCCTCTGGGGCAAAACAAAAGAGAGCAACCACTTTTGCATGCAGGGAGGCCCAGAAATAGTTTAATGGTGTCCCTGTCCATACTTGTCCTGTGGGAGCCAATCTGCGCAACTTTTAGTGAGTATGGAGAGAAAGCGTTCAAGAACGTTGGGTGCTTTCCACTATAAAGACAGGACGCTTCTCGGAATTTCTCAAAAAACCAAGTACACACTCCTCCAACAAGAAGCGGTAGAACCAGTTTCCTGGAGAGCACTTCTTAGGAGTCTGTTTACCGCTATTCTTGGTACTAAAGAAGTCAGGAGACTGGAGGCCAGTGATAGACCTCAGGTGGCTAAACAGCCATGTGAAGAAGAAACACTTCAAGATGGCGACCTCACTTCCTTTTCCTCTGGAGCAGCGATCGGTGTGGTAACACTCTGTGGGGCTCTGCAGACTGTCCTTTCCATATTTCCTCTGTTTTATCCTTTCTGGCTAAGCTTCGTCCCTGTGGGGGTCTGTGTACACAGTATATATAGCGGTGGGCTGCGGGGTCCGCAGCGCTCTTAAAGGGCCAGTACCTTTCACATCTGCAATGGAATCTCAGGACAGCACATTCCCCCCAGCCTTGGTGGGGGAACCCAGTTCTGCTGAACCCCCCATTATGCCTAATTTGGCCGTTGTGGTGGCGACTTTAGTGTCCAAAATGGAGGTGCTGATGGCTGAACGAGCTGCTAGAAAAAGGCCTAGGATGTCTTTCTCTTCTGATTCAGATGGGGATATGGCTGCTGTGGGTGGCGTGCCCTTGTCAGGGTCTCGCTCTTCTCAGGACCCGCTGGAGGGTCCTGAGAAGGTGGAGGGGGTGGATTATTCTCCCCCCCGGGTCACCCGAAGAACGCGCAGCTATGGATGCGTTAATTTCTTCTGTAAAAGAAACCCTACATTTGGAGGATGAGCCCACTCCTCCGGGCATTGGGTCCTCTTTTGGTACACATCGGTCCCGCAAGTTGGCGCAGGTGTTTCCCTGCCCTGCTGAGTTTCATCACACAGTGAATGAACAATGGCGCAGTTTCAAACGCCCCTTCACGGTGCCTAAATGGTTTCAACTGCTCTGCCCTTTTGCGCCTTCTACGGATTCGCGCTGGTGTGTGGCTCCCCAAGTGGACCACACTGTGGCCGTGCTAAACAAGGCTACCTTGGTTCCCACTGAGGATACCCCGGTGTTCCAGGATCCTACGTACAGGAGGTTGGGGTCTCTGGCCTGCCATTTCTACATGGTGGCGGGTTCTCTGCTCAAACCTATTTTCGCTTCTGTCATGGTGGCTCAGGCGGTGGCGGATTGGACTAAGGTGCTCAGGCGCACTCTAGTGTCTGATTCTGTCCCCCCTGCTACGCTGGACATGGTGGACCAAATTCATCAAGGGGTCATGTATTTGTGCGATGCGACCTTGAATGAGGCCCCTTTGGCTGCGCGTCTATCTAGTGTCGCGGTACTCAACCGTCGACTGATCTGGTTGAAGAGCTGGTCGGCTGACCAGACTTCACGGAAAACGGTGGCTGATTTTCCTTATGCAGGGTCTCGTCTTTTTGGCGAGGCCTTAGATACTTTGGTAAAAGGAGTCACTGGGGGCAAGAGCACTCTGCTGCCCCAGAATCCGAAGAACAAGCCTTTTCGCGGTAAGCGGGGTCCCGCCTTTAGACCCAATCAGGGGTCCTTTCGTGCCTTCCAGACACCAAACAAGGGGAAACCCTTCAAGGGCCACGGTGGCCAGAAGAAGCCCTGGATGGGCAAGCAAAAGACCGGCCAACCCGGTGCGGCTGCTCAATCCGCCTCTGCCTGAAGGGACGCCCTCACCCGTTTCAGGGGTGGGGGGACGTTTGCGTGGTTTCCTCCAACCTTGGCTGCTCCGAATTCCGGACAGGTGGGTTCAGGAAATCATTTGATCGGGATACAAGATCGAATTCCTTTCGCGGCCGGCGGACAGATTCTTTCCCTCAAATCTTCGTTTGACCCCAGGGCGATTGTAGGACCTGCATCAAGCGGTGCAGGATCTCCTTGCCCAGGGGGTGATCGTCCCGATGCCTCATCGGGACAGGTTTCGGGGGTTTTACTCGAATCTGTGCCCAGAAAGGAGGGCAAGGTGCATCCGATCCTGGACTTGAAAGCTCTCAACCGCTTCGTGCGGGTTCGAAAGTTCCGTATGAAATCCCTCCGCTCGGTGGTGGCCTCCCTGAGTCCAGGGGACTTCCTGGCCTCTATCGACCTAAAGGATGCTTACCTGCACATCCCCATTTTCGAAGGCCATCAGAGGTTCCTCCGGTTTGCCATAGCGGATGACCACTATCAGTTCGTAGCGTTGCTTTTCGGTCCCGCTTCGGCTCCAAGGGTCTTTACCAAGGTGCTGGCCCCTGTTTTGGGCCTGTTGAGGGCACAGGGCATTGCGGTCTTGGGATATCTGGATGATCTCCTGTTAAGATCGAGTGCAAGTCAGAGCCTGTTGCGCGATCTGTCGACTACGGTACAGACGTTCCAGGAGTTCGGTTGGACCATCAACGTTCAGAAGTCGACTTTGTCTCCTTCGGTTCGTCTTCCCTATTTGGGAATGGTTCTGGACTCTGCTAAAGCAAAGGTGTTTCTGCCGGAGGACAAGCTCCGGACCTTGCAGAACGAGATCAGGTCCCTCAGGGACAACTAAGTCTCGTCACTCAGGACTTGTATGCGGTCCCTGGGGTTGATGGTGTCAGCCTTCGTGGCGATACCATTTGCTCAGTTTCACACGTGGTCTCTCCAAGCGGAGATCCTGGCCAGGTGGGACAGGCTACCTCAGTCCTTGGATCTGTGTGTCTCGTTGAGTCGACAGACCATAATGGATCTTCTGGGGTGGCTTCAGTCCCCGGCTGTGTCGGACGGGAAATCCTCCTGACCGTTACTGTGGACAGTGATTACCACGGATGCCAGCCTGTCGGGCTGGGGTGGAGCCCTGGGCAACCTGTCTGCCCAGGGCACTTGGTCGGAGGAGGAATGTACCGCGGTGGCTTACATCAGCCACCAAGGGGGCACCAGGAGTGCCCGGGCGGCCCGGGAGGTAACCGGTATTCTGACTTGGGCCGAGACTCATGTCCCGGCGATTTCGGCAGTTCACATTCCAGGTGTGGAGAATTGGCAGGCCGATTATCTGAGCCGCTAGACCCTCGATCAGGGGGAATGGTCCCTACACCCGGAGGTCTTCCAAATGCTGTGTGCGATGTGGGTATCCCCGGATGTGGATCTGTTCGCGTCTCGGCTGAACAACAAGGTGGAAAGGTTTGTGGCAAGAAACCTCGGATGCGCTGGTGGCCCCTTGGCATCAGTATCATCTGATATATGCCTTTCCTCCGATTCAGTTATTGTCCAGGTTCCTTCGCAGATTGGCTTCGGAACCGAAGTTGGTGACTCTGGTGGCGCCGGACTGGCCGTCGAGTGTCCTTGGCGGCTTCCAATGCAGGAAGATCTTCTGTCTTAGGGACCGATCTTCCATCCTGCTTTACAGTCGCTGGCTTTAACGGCCTGGCTGTTGAAAGCCAGGTCCTGAGAGACAGGTGTCTTTCCCCAGAGGTCATTCCTACCTTAATCAAGGCTAGAAAAGCCTCGTCTGTGTAATGTTCCGGTACCTTTGGTACCCTAAATTACACTTTCCACAAGTGTATGCGCCCTACCATTTACTTTTGGAAAGGTGCGCATACACCTTTAAGACTGGAGCTGTCATCACTCAGCGCCGGACTAGATGGCTATTTAAGGCGTCGGTTCTCACTCACATGTGTTCGTTCAAACACCCTTACTTGGATGCTAACCTTGCTTGAAGCTTCCATGCTTGCAAGCTTACTTCGCTGACGGAACCTCGCTGCGCTGATCCCTTTATCCCGCTACTGGATCATCCGCCTCTCCTGAACCACCCTTCGGCTGTATCGCTAATAGTGCTAAGTACCCCGCAGGGGAATTCTCTATAAACTTATACTAAGCTTACACTATCTAGCTCTGCATAGTAAAGACTGTTTATTACATCTGCATAAACTAGATTGCTAGCTCTTGAGACTACTGCTACTTTTCTGCACTGGGTTGATCTCTTTTGTATGTCCACCTGCTATTCTATCATCTGCTATCATACAACATTGCTAAACCTTCCTGCATCCATCTGCTACTGTCTCACCTTCAAGTGTCTATCACCTATCACCTCCACTCAACCTATCCCTCAACCTTCATCATTGTGTTACCACATACATAAAGTCATTCTAGGAACCAGCTTGCTAACTGTGTGTATTTACTGGCTGAAATAAGACCTTCCACACATGATGAGTCATTGAGGTTGGGAATGGTATCTCAGCATATCTCTTACATGACTACTGACGTGGATCTATTTCTGCAGCTGGAAATCCACACCATATAAGAAACGCAGGAGCGTTACAGTCTGGTAAAAATGTATTACCGTACCTGGAAAGCTTATTTTGCCTGGTGTGAGTCCAGGGGGTTTTCCCCTCGCTCATACCCGGTGACAAGAGTGTTGGCTTTCCTCCAGTCTGGTGTGGACCAGCGCCTGGCGCTGGCCATGATAAAGGGCCAGGTATCTGCACTGGCTGTTCTTTTTCCACGCCCTGTGGCGTCTCATTCCTTAATTCGCACCTTCATTCAAGGTGTGTGACATTTGGCCCCTCCCCGGAGGGTGCCTTTACCTCCATGGGACTTGAACTTGGTTCTGTCCGTGTTACAGTGTCCTCCCTTTGAAAACATCCGGGAGATATCGTTGCCTCTGCTGTCTAAGAAGGTTGCCTTTCTAGTGGCGATCACTTTGGCTCGCAGGGTGTCGGTGTTGGCGGCGTTGTCTTGCCGCTCCCCGTACCTGGTGGTTCATAAGGATAAGGTGGTCTTGCGACCTAACTCTTCCTTTCTTCCAAAAGTGGTGTCTGATTTTCACCTAAATGAGGACATTGTGTTGCCTTCGCTCTGTGCGAAGCCTAAACATCCCAAGGAGGTTGCGTTGCATTCCTTGGATTTTGTCAGAGCGATTCAGTCGTCCACTGAATCCTTTCTGTCAAAAGGATGAAGCAAAAAAACAAGCGGAGCGCCTCTAAGTGCAATACGTTTAATGGAAGTAAAACATACAACAGGTGGTAACTCACTAGATGTGGATGAAGTGACGGCTCAAAACAAACGTCCTGGGGTCAAGCTGTCCATGTGGCTGCTGCCGGGAGGAAGGATGTTGAGAGGATCTGATCCGGTAGATGAAGCAGCGGGGAGATGCCGGCTCTATCTTCCCCGGGACCGGGCTCTCAAGGCAGGCGGGGACTCAGCTTCAGCCGTAGGACGTAAGCACGGTCAGGGGTGCACACGACGCGTTTCAGAGCGTGCGCCAAGCTCGTGGAGAGCGTGTGCGCTCTTTTTTCAAGTGTAGATGCGGTGACCGCTGTGAGCCAACAGATTTGTACACACGCAATGTGTGAATGGGAGTGTGCACAGGCCAACCAACCAATGAAAAGGCATGGCGGCCATATTGGAGCACACAACCCATACATGATAACAAATAATTGAATGACCATACAATATACTGATATTATAAAGGGGACCGTGGCAATATAAAAAATATATAAAAAAAATATATAAAAAAATATATATATATTGTTATATGTGTACATATGCAGACCAAAGGACTTATGTTGTGTAATGTTTTATAATAAAAAATGTATTGAAGATATGTTTTAAAATGTATCTGAAAGATATATATATAGGAATATATATGTGTATATATATTTTAGTCAAGGATTAAAAATAAAAGAAATAGAAAGTAAAAACAATGTAGCTGAACAAGATCTATTAGGTAGTTATTGTACGTCTAATAGGTGCATATAGATAAAAAGAAAAAAAGAGAGGAAACAGACCTCCATAGACACCTCAAAAAGGACATAGAAGAGGATTATAAAATAGTACTAATTTCAAGTTCCTCATTAAGGCCATGGGGCTTTAATGTATTCAAAGAAAAGATCCAAAAAATCTCGCGTTCGCAGAGTCTAGAGAACCGCTGAGCCTCTGGTAATTTATTGGAGATGGCCTCAATAACCCAAACTCTAAGCCCTTCTGTAGATTTGGTTTTTTTTTTATTGGAGGCCATCTCCAATAAATTACCAGAGGCTCAGCGGTTCTCTAGACTCTGCGAACGCGAGACTTTTTGGATCTTTTCTTTGAATACATTAAAGCCCCATGGCCTTAATGAGGAACTTGAAATTAGTACTATTTTATAATCCTCTTCTATGTCCTTTTTGAGGTGTCTATGGAGGTCTGTTTCCTCTCTTTTTTTCTTTTTATCTATATGCACCTATTAGACGTACAATAACTACCTAATAGATCTTGTTCAGCTACATTGTTTTTACTTTCTATTTCTTTTATTTTTAATCCTTGAAAAAAAATATACATATACACATATATATTCCTATATATATATCTTTCAGATACATTTTAAAACATATCTTCAATAAATTTTTTATTATAAAACATTACACAACATAAGTCCTTTGGTCTGCATATGTACACATATAACAATATATATATATTTTTTTATATATTTTTTTTATATATTTTTTATATTGCCACGGTCCCCTTTATAATATCAGTATATTGTATGGTCATTCAATTATTTGTTATCATGTATGGGTTGTGTGCTCCAATATGGCCGCCATGCCTTTTCATTGGTTGGTTGGCCTGTGCACACTCCCATTCACACATTGCGTGTGTACAAATCTGTTGGCTCACAGCGGTCACCGCATCTACACTTGAAAAAAGAGCGCGCACGCTCTCCACGAGCTTGGCGCACGCTCTGAAACGCATCGTGTGCACCCCTGACCGTGCTTACGTCCTACGGCTGAAGCTGAGTCCCCGCCTGCCTTGAGAGCCCGGTCCCGGGGAAGATAGAGCCGGCATCTCCCCGCTGCTTCATCTACCGGATCAGATCCTCTCAACATCCTTCCTCCCGGCAGCAGCCACATGGACAGCTTGACCCCAGGACGTTTGTTTTGAGCCGTCACTTCATCCACATCTAGTGAGTTACCACCTGTTGTATGTTTTACTTCCATTAAACGTATTGCACTTAGAGGCGCTCCGCTTGTTTTTTTGCTTCATCCTTTTGACAGATTGACTTCCTGTGCAGCAGAGCCGGCCCTTCGTGCAGACCTTCATTTCATGGTTCACCATTCCCTCATTACATGGACTTCACCCCAGCCTATTGTTATATAGGTATCTGTGTTATATATTGCTTTCTGTTTTTATTCGCTTCATGATTTTGCTTGCACACTAGCTGTTTCCCAGTGCTTCAGAGCGCCAGCCTCCTTGTTTATTTTTTACTGAATCCTTTCGGAAGTCGGATTCCCTCTTTGTCTTCCTGAGGGACCTCTGAAGGGTATGGATCAGACAGACGATTGTCCAGGCCTATTCTTTGAAGGGACGGGTTCTGCCCTTCCCGGTTAAGGCACACTCTACCAGATCGATGAGTATGTCCTGGGCCTTCCGTCATCAGGCTTCGGTGGCCCAGGTGTGCAAGGCTGCGACTTGATCGTCGGTGCACACCTTTTCCAAATTTTATAAGATTGATGTTCTGGCGTCAGCTGATGCCTCCTTTGGCCGCAAAGTTCTCTGTGCGGCAGTGCCATAGGGGACCCTTGTTATTTTGTGGGTCTTTGGTTGTTGGGGTTGTTTACCCCCTGGGTTATTTGCTTTCCTGGGCTGTTGCTCCTGTTCAGCCTTTTCTGTTGCCCAGAAGGTTTTTACTGTGCGTGTAAGGTTCCTTTTTCTGATGTGGGTACTGCTTTGCCTTTTGTACGGTTGCGTCTCCCACCCCTCGTGTCTACACTGCTTTGGGACATCCCATTGGTGAAGACTGTATGAGGGGCGGTGACTGTCGGAGGACGTAAGAGAAAACTGAATTTTTGTAAAATCTTACCGTAAAATTCCTTTCTCTGAGTCCTCCGACAGTCGCCGCCCCCCGCCCCTCTTTTGGGGTTTTCTTGTACACTTACTGCTATGCTACCAAACTGAGTTGGGATGGCTTACTGCAGGGGGGTATTGACCAGTGGGACAGCCCCCATGGGTGTGTCTATGTTAATTGCTTTTGTTTTTAACAAGTCTTATGCCTAGCTACTCCTGCAGAGAGGAAGTCAATACCCATTGGTGAAGACTGTATGAGGGGCGGCGACTGTCGGAGGACTCAGAGAAAGGAATTTTACGGTAAGATTTTACAAAAATTCAGTTTTTTGTTGATTAAGCACAATATTAATTATTCACCTATGATTATTGATATTAATTACGTTAGGATAAGCGAAATCTTCAGGGATCTGCTATATCAATTTGTTGTCCTCTATCTGGATAACATTCCCATCTTTTCTGAAAACCTGGTTGTTCATAGAAGCCATGTACTCCAGCGCCTTCGAGAGCATAATCTTTATGCCAAGTTGGAAAAGTGTTCTTTTGAATGTTCTGAGGTCCTATTTTTAGGCGGTTTTTCTCTCATTTGGGTCTTCGTATGGATCCTGGAAAGGTCTCAGCCAATACTAACTGCTCTCTTCCCTGCCAACCTCAAAGCGACACAATGCTTTCTTGGGTTCACAAATTATTACAGTTTATTAGGAATTATTCTTCCATTGCTGCACTGATTATCGCCTTGGTCAAGAATAGTGAGAATGCCAAGGAGTGGCCTTCAACAGCTGTCTCTGCATTTCATGAGTTAAAACAGGCCTTTGTTTCTGGATCTCTCTTAAGAAGACCTAATCCTGGGGAGCCATTCTTTATTGAAGTGGATGCTTCTTCGACGGGGGGTGGGAGCTGTGCTTCTTCAAACCTTTCATGGGAGATGTCAACCATGTGCGTTTTTCTCCAAGAAAATTTCTCAGGCAGAGAAAAATTACGCTATTGGCAAACGGGAACTTCTTGCAATTAAATTGATGTTAGAGGAGTGGCGTCATCTCTTGGAGGGTTCCTCTCACTTAACAATCTTAAATGATCATAAAAATCTGCAGTACTTACAGAATGTCAAACATCTGAATCCCAGAAAGGCCAGATGGAGTCTTTTCTTTTCCCGTTTTAATTTCACTATTACGTACAAACCTGGTTGCTGCAACAGTCAGGCTGATGCACTCTCTAGGACATTTGACACTCTGGATGAGGAGCCCATCTCTCAACCTTAGCCGATTATTCCTGCCTTATGCATTCTAGCCCATTCTACCACTCTGGAGTCAAAAATTCCTCCTGGCAAGACCTTCATCTCCATTGAGCTAAGATCCTTCATTGGGGACATGATTCCAAGGTGGCAGGTCATGCTTGATTCCTCCGATCCTTCCTTTTCATCAGTCACTAATACTGGTGGCCTAATCTCCGTTCAGATGTCAAAGACTACGTTAAGGCTTGTCATGTCTGTGCCCAGTCTAAATCCTCCACGCAAGCTTCTACTGGTCTTCTCATGCCTTACCCATCCTGATGGAGCCCTGGTCTCACATTGCCATGGACTTTATCACCGATCTTCCACCGTCTGAGAATGATACGGTCATTTGGGTGGTAACTGATCAGTTCTCCAAGATGGCTCATTTTGTTCCTATTTCTGGTCTCTCTGTTCTCCCTTCTGCTCCTGCTCTGGTTCCCATTTTTGTTTGAGAAATCTTCCGCCTCCAATGGGTTCCTTCCCATATTGTTTTTGATGGGTGTTCAATTCACATCTTGCTTTTGGAGAGCCTTTTGCAAATCCCTCAATATTATCTTGGATTTTTCCTCTTCTTACCACCCTCAATCCAATAGACAGACTGAGAGAGTTAATCAGGAGATACAGTTCTTTCTCTGCACCTTAGTCTCTATTCATCATGATGATTGGTCCTCTCTACTGCTATGGGCAGAATTCTCTCACAATATTCATGTTAACATCGGTTCTCAGATAACATCCCTTCTCACAATTTATGGAAGACACCCTCCGCTCCCTTATCGTATGACCGGTGTTCCAGATATTCCAGCTTTGGCTACGGTTCAAAAATCATCCAGTTCTATTTGGGGTGACATTAATGAATCCCTGTGGGCAGCTGCCAACAAATTAAAAGGTTTTGCCGACCGTCTCAGGCATATGCCACCTTCTCTACAGCCAGGAGACAAACTCTGGCTTTCCACCAGGAACATCAAGCACTGGCCCTTACAATATAATTTCTAAGCTAAATACGGTTTGTTTTAAGCTTCAGATCCCTAAAGGCCTCAGGATATCAAACTCCTTTCATGTTTCCCTTCTGAAGCCTTTAGTAGTTCTCAATAGGATCTCTAGTCCTCTCTCTACCTCGGTTCCGGTCTCTGAGGATAATTAGTATGAGATTAGTCAAATTCTGGAGTCCCGGCTCTGTAATGGCATTCTTCAGTACCTCATGCATCGGAAAGGTTTTGGTCCTGAAGAGAGGTCTTGGATCCCTGCATCTGATGTTTTTGTGCCTCGCCTTTTGAGGAGGTTTCATATGAGGTTCCCCTCCAAGCCTGGGCCCAAGCGGGGGAGGGTGGGCCTTGTAAGAGGAGGGTACTGTCATGAAGCTGCAGTAATGTTTCATGCCCTGACTGTCTGCTTATCTCTCTGGTCTGTGTATCAGCTTTAGGGACCGTGCTCTCACACCTGTGTGTTTAAGTAATCTTCTCTCTGCATGGCCCCAGCCTCTAACAGGAAACACTATAATAACCCGTGCATTGCAAGCCAGCTTTGTCCGAGCAGCAATTGTGTGAAGACTTCCCTGAATGTTTCATGCTGTGTGCTCTACATCTGACCTCTATGTACAAACTTTGGCTTTTTCACCTGACCATCCCTGTCTGCTTGATCCCCCAACCTTTGGCTTGTTCTCCTAACTATCCCTTGTGGTCCTGTACTGCTGCTTCCTCTCCATCCATCAGAGCCAGCTATGAGCTGGGAGACCCTAGTGGCCGTTACCTGGAGTCCGCTTTAGCCAAGTCCACCCTCACCATCTCACCAGGCTCTGGTGAAAACCTGCTGGCTCTTACTCTGCGCCTTGGGGAATCCTATGCTCTAGCTCTCTGTCCAGGACCGTGGCTGTGACCCTGTGTAGCTGCTTCTCTGAGCCATCGACCCTCAGCAGTCAGCCGTTGGGTTCACAACCTCTGCGGTGCGCTCCCCGTCACTTGGTCCCGCAGGTGACACTGACCAGAGCATTCCATTGACACAGTCCATGAGACAGAGTCTGGCCTGGTATGTAGAGAAGAGGAACCTACGACGGAGTCACTCTTCTCCTAACATCCTGGATAGTGATCACCACAGACGCCAGCAAGACAGGATGGGGGGCTGTTTGCAGAGACCAGGGGGCTCAAGGCAGGTGGCCTCATCCTACAAACAAAATTGTTTCCAACAAATTGTAACTGAGGGCGGCATATCAAGCTCTCCTGGCCTTCGCCCCGATAATCTGTGGGGGCTCAGTCCTCCTAAAGATGGACAATGTTACAGCTGTATCCTATAACAAAAGAAAATGAACTACCCAAATAGTGCCATCATCCATAAATGAGAAAAGAAAAGGTTGTGAAGGCTACAGGCCGAAGTATAAAACCAACAGCCTGTTCTGCACAAGAAAAGGACTGGACTTTCTGAGGCACACCATGAGATGAATCATTGCGACTCACAATTTTAGTAAAATTATAAAGTTTATTCAAAACAGATTAAAAATGAGGACAAAACAGACAATCCTCATTCATAACATATATAACACAGAACCAAAACCAAAAAAACAACATTCTTAAAATTAATAACCTAAGACTATTTCTAACCCAGGTGTCCTCAAGGAATCACTGGGAGAAATTGTGTAGGTTATTTTTAGCACAATCACAATGTCGTAGTATATATATGTAGATTTGCAGAATCCTATCTGAACTGTAGGTCTACGTGGTTCGCAACGTGCTTCTTCAGGACCACATTTTTTATCAGAGATTTCTTAAATATAAGCAAAACAACAGTTACTGACATAGTACTCAGATTCATATTATCACATTGGTGTACTACATGTCAAGCGAGAAAGACACACCTGTCTGGGGATATAGCCAGTGCCTCCCGGGCGGACATAGAAGGCGCGAGAAACAAGAGGGGTATGTGTGGGGACACGGAAGGTAGGTAAACAAAATGATCCTAAGGTGTCATAAAGACAGAATATATACATATATATATATATATATATATATATATATATATATTCTTGATATAGCCGTAGCTGTCAAGAAGCAGGGTGGCACACAGAGTCGGTCCCTCCTGGAGGAGGTAGAACCTTTAATGAGCTGGGCCCAGGAGAATTTGCTTCTCCTCTCGGCAGTATATTTACCCGGACCCGTCAACCTTCAGGTGGGCTACCGCACAAGGACCGCAATGCACTACAACAAGTGGTCCCTACTGACGCAAGTGTTCAGGGCACTTGTAGCCTGGTCTTTTCTTCTGGAAATAGACATCTGTGTCTCCGGGCAATACGAAACTCCCCAGATTCTGTGCGAAAGGGAATCATCCACATGCAGCCATGATGGATGCACTGACATCGAGGTGGAATTTTTGGACAGCGTCAGTCTTTCACCACACCCCCCGTGCCTCTGATTCTGTTCTTTCTGGACAGACTAAAATAGGAAGAGGTTACGGTGCTGGCAGTAATCTCAGACTGGCCCAAACGCCCTTGGTATTCCCTGCTTCTACAGATGAGTGTCAGGGCTCCTCGTTTGTTATTGATGAGGCCAGATCTCCAATTCCAGGGCCCACTTATGAACCCAGGACCGGAGAGACTCAAGTTAGCAGCCTGGATATTGAAAGGCAGAGATTCCTTAAATATGGGTTGCTCTGCAGAGGTTGTGCAAACCCTCATGAAGGCTCGCATGTGTAGCACAAACAGCATTTATAAAAGAGTCTGGTGGAAGTTCCAGGAGTACGCATTATGCCAGACTTCATCCCTAAGGTAGCAACCAAGTCAGGAAAGTGCTGCCCACCTATTTCTAGGTCAAGAAATCAGCCCACTGGACATGGGCAGAACATTAAAGAGTAACTCAGACAGGTTTTCAGACTGCCTATTCGTAAACCCTGACTGAGTATGCAAAGGGTACAAAGCCTCCAGCAGGGTTATCGCCTCCTGGCTCGTGAAGACCATCGCTATGGCATACAAAAACAAGGGGTTGGCACCTCTAGAGGGAATAACTGCTCACTTTACGAGGAGCGTTTCAACGTCATAGGCAGTCGCAAGTCGGATTTCTCCAGAAACCATATGCAAGGCAACAACCTGGTCATCCATGCATACGTTTGTCTCTCACTACTGTATTGACCTGTCTGTATTAACTATGGTGGATTTTGGCAAAACTATAATTTCTTTGGCCGGTGGCCATATTTAAACTGATAATAGTATCATCCCACCCTCCCAAAGGTGGCTGACATGGAGCTGTCAGGAAAATTGAATATCAAATACTTACTGCAATTTTTCTTTCCTGACGAGCTCCATGTCAGCACAGACTCCCACCCTATGGACAAAGTTCATGGGCTTGGGGGTCAAATTCATGAGTTAGGTCCTGATGGCATGAGGGTGGGCTGGGCTTACCCGGATGTGGCTGACATGAAGCACGTCAGGAAAGGAAAATTGCGCTAAGTATTTGATATTCAATTTTCCGTTTTGTGTCTGTAGACCTCTGTGTTAAATCTGAGCAGGCCTTGATGGTTTGGTGCTCTTTCATAAGTGCGTAGCTTTTGTGTCAGTTAAAAATCTTTGACTGGAAAGTTCAATTTCTCTTGTTCTAAACTCCTGTCATAGTACTGTTTTTGTGTGGATTTCATGTAGATCTGTATCCTCATAAATACACTGGGATCAGGATGTAACATTTTAATTGTTTTTTTCTTGTATTTCAGCTGAATTCAATGTTTCCCAGTACAATTTGCTCTTTAACAAAGTGTTGAATTGTGCTGTGTCAAACCAGAGTCTGGGCATATCTTCCTCAATTATAAACTTTATGGTTTTAAAGAAAATACCAATAGATTATATCAATCTCCATGAATTAATCACAGCTCTTGGACACAGTGGTCTTTGGCTTAAAGCAAGGGATCAATATAAGTGTAAGTAACACTCAATAAATGCATCTCTATGGATGAACCTAGTTGCTGCGGAAATAACTTGAATTATAATTATAATAATAATTAATCATTATCATTCACACTACTGTATATACAGTATATGCCATGTTCATGAGGCACATGGAGATTTACCATACCAATATATGATTCTTGGTGTTGTATACAGTGACCTCTACAGGCACTGTTTGTGTTTGGTTTTACTCATTCAGAAACGTACATTTCTATGATCTTTTTTTAAAAGTGATTATCAATAAATTGTAATTTTATAAGTGTAAGTAACAGCCGTGTTGTTTTACTCTTTAATTTCATTTTAAAAATATCAGTCCTCTCAAGAATAAAATATTTCAGATTTTTTTTTAGATGCCTGGGAGTTAAATAATCGGTTTGTTAATTCCTCTAATGCTCCAGTTGTGAGATCTCTGCCCTTGAGTTCTCAGGTCTAGAACCACTGCCAAAGGCCACTGCAAATGTAGCACCAGTTAATTGTTCGCTTTTATATTCCTAATAGTCAATTCAACAGAAGCCATGAAAACACCTAATAATCCTAGTTGAATAGGAACTGAGTCAGAAACTACAGAAGGTACATGCAGTGGCTGAATAACCAGAAAATATAAAAAGACAGTGAGTGATTTAGCCCAGTTGAGCCCATCTGTAAGTGAAGTGTCAATTTTAGGTGGCCTGTTTTAAAAAAAATATTCTATATTTAATTATACTGTATATTTAAATGTCAACCTTTTCCTGTCCTTTTCTTTAAAGGGTCGCTAAACCCACATCTTAAAAACTATCAATAAATGCTGTATTACATGCTGTTCATACTCAGACACTATGGAATTTGTTTTCTGTATTCTGTAAAAAAAACTGGTTGATCCTGCTGCTCTCTATCTCCACCTTCTGTTCATGTCACCAATTCAGCATGGATTTTGCAGCTGTGGTGGCAACTCTACACATGCTCAGTTTTCAGTGAGTTTCTATGCTGAGCATTTTCTCCCTATCCCATCTGATCAGCCCATATGACTATAGAGTCACACATGTGGGTGTATACACAGTGGTAAATGACAGCCCACTCCCCTCCCTCCCTCCTCCTCCTCCTCCTCCATGCCCACTAACGAGCTAAACACAATGGGGAAGGGATATTACATGTTTCACCTCCCTCTTATTCTAAGACACAGACTGAAGGGGTGTGACACAGCCTGTGACTGGCAGAAATCTGTCCATACCATGTTATTTACACAAAATAATAAAGCTTTAATTTCAAATATATTTTCTCCTTTCATCCTTCCAGGACGGCCTACATATGAGAGATTGTGGCTCCGCCTCACAGGAAACACTACTAATTTGCAGCTGTTAAAAAGGTCCCACCCATCCTTGAGCTTCAGTTCAGTTGTGTTTCCAACCTCACATCGGAACGTTTGTTTTTTTTACTGACCTGAAGGCAAAGGACTGTCTGAGAGGTACCCCTGGAAGGCAGCTTCGGTCGGCCTAATGGCAGGTTCCTCCCTATCTGCATCCTGGTAACAGGAACTTTCAGGTCGCCAACATGCCAGGTAGTGCGGTTTACCTTACAGTGAAGGTCCCTCTATACCTGAAGTCCTGTTGTCTCTGCAGGAAGTCTCCTCCATTAGCTCCTTTGGGCGGTAAGGATTTCGAATTTCCCCCCAGTGAGCACGCCTCAAGCCTCGCTATGGAGGCCGGAAGTTCCGGCGGAAAAGGCGGAGCGCGTGATACCCGGAAGAGGCACAGCGTGGAGGAGACGCCGGGTCCATGTGAGCTCATGGCTGATTCTCCGGCTACGAGAGGGCTGAAATTGCCCCAAAAAGAGACACGGATGTCCGCACTCCCTACAGAGGAAAAAGCGGCAGCGCAGGTGGCGACAGGAACGGGTAAGTGACTACACCGGTGGTGGGCCGACTGCTGTCTATTGCAAGACAGGCATACCTTGCCATTTTCCTGACCTAATGTTAGCCGCAGTGGTAGACTAGAGATATTATTGGCTTTTTTTTGTCTTCTTGTGTTATACACAGGTCTGGCACAGGAAGCCCCTGCCAGACCCCCTTCCACAGTCAGCACTAGCATGTCTAAAAAATGTGGGAACTGTGGGGTTAGATTGTCTAAGTCTTACTTAAAGCCCTTATGCCATACTTGTATTAATAAGTTAGCAGGGCAGGAAGCATCAATCCTAATGAAAGATTTTCTTAAATCAATGCAAGAGGAAATGTTAGCTACTATTCAGTCGTTTAGGACTACAGCAGCTATCCCTCAAACCCCAGCAGAGGAAGTATCCAAGGATAGCTTATCCTCCCAGGATAGTGGGTGGTCAAGAGGACCCTCATCTCTCTGGTCAGGGTCTCAAACCATTCCCTCAACACAAGTCAGGGAACAGGAGGATCCAGGGGAAGGCACTAGTTACATGGGAGGTCCTTCCAGTTCGGATAAGGACTCAGAAAGTAACAGTGAGGAGGAAAAAGAGAAGTTTAAAAGTAACAAAAACCTTTTTTCGTTGGAATACATGGAGGGTCTCCTTAAAGTGGTACATGCTACTGAAGGAATCTCTACCCCAGTAAAGGAGTCTTCCAGTAAAGACAAAGTGTACAAAGGCTTGGAAAGAGCCCAGTACAGAACCATTCCCATTCACCAGTCATTAAAAGACATAATACACCAAGAATGGAAATGCCCTAGGCATTCCTTATCCAGGCCAAACAGCTGGAAAAGAAGGTATCCCTTTGAGCCACAGGAATTGGAGGTATTTACAAAAAATCCAAAACTGGACGCTCCCCTGGCACAGCTATCAAAAGGAACAGATTTGTCCTTTGAAAATGCTAGTCATATTAAGGATCCTATTGATCGCAGGATTGAATTCTTATTAAAAAAGGCTTGGGATTCTAATGCGTATAATATGACTACAGCCTTAGCTGATACCTGTATGGCCAGGAATGCAGACTTTTGGCTCAAGGAACTGTCAAAACATGTCCCCACAATGGCGGGATCACAAGACTTGATAGATTCCTTGGCTATGATTGGAAAAGCAGTATCCTACTTAGCAGACTCGGCTGTGGAGTCAATAGTAGCATCTGCAAAAACAGCAGCACTAGTAAATTCTGCTAGAAGGGCGCTTTGGGTCAAAGCATGGGAAGGTGATATAGCCTCCAAAGTAAGACTCTGCGCATTACCCTTTGAGGGTTCTTTGCTGTTCGGGTCAGGACTGGATGATGCCTTGTCCAGATCTGCAGAGAAAGGGGAAAAAATTTCCCAGTAAGAGAAAGGACAAGACGGGAAGATATTCCTTTCGGAACTTCCAGGACAAAAATCAAAGAAGGCCTTTCAAGGGACAGGCCAGGAGAGGTGGTCCTGAAAAGGGAAAACAAGGAACCAACTTATTGTTCCTTAAACCTGGACCTAAGTCCAAAGAAACCAACTGACGCAAGCATCAGGGTAGGGGGCAGACTGACCCATTTTGCTTCCCAATGGGAAAACATCTCTGCCAGCCCCTACATTCTCCAGATAATTCGGGAAGGGTACCGACTGGAGTTTGCCTCACAGCCGGTGCCAGAAATAACAGTGACCTATCCCTCAAAAATAGAACAAAAGAGGAAGGCACTGTTAGAGGGTATTCAGGAACTAGTGGAGCAGAGGGTAATTTCACCTGTACCAAAGGGTCAGGCATTCCAAGGCTTTTACTCCCACATATTTGTGGTGCCAAAACCCTCAGGAAAATTCCGACTAGTCATAAACCTCAAGAAACTAAACAAATTTCTGATATATAAGAAGTTCTCCATGGAGAACATTTATGCGGTCAGAAAAAATCTGTGCCAGAATGTCTTTATGACAACATTGGATTTAAGAGATGCTTACCTACATGTCCCAATTTATCCGGAACATCAAGCATTTCTCAGATTCGCCATTGTGACGGAAGAAGGCACTGCACATTGGCAGTTCAGAGCTCTTCCTTTTGGCTTGGCGGCAAGTCCAAGGATCTTTACAAAAATCTTGGCCGAAGTAGTAGGCCATCTTTACCTACAAGGCCTAAAGTTGATCCCATATCTGGACGATATGTTGATCTTTGCAAGATCAGAAAAACAGGCTATGGCAGACACCCAAAAGGTGATGTCAGTTCTTTAAGCGGTAGGATGGCTATTAAATTTGGAGAAATTCTCAATACAGCCAGCACAGGTCCAAGTGTATCTAGGATACAAAATAGATACCAGACTCAAAAAACTTTTCCTCCCAAGGGAAAAGGTGGAAAAAGTGGTCTCAGCGGTAAGAGACATCTGCTCTCATCCTTGGTGTTCCAGGAGACAGATCATGCGAGTTCTAGGGCTAATGACAGCATGTATTCCAGCTGTAGAGTGGGCCCAACTACATTCAAGAGACCTCCAATTTTTTTCACCTGGCCTCTTGGAACAAGAGACAGGACTCCATAGACGAGAAAATTACACTGTCCCCGCAAGTAATTTTGTCACTGAAATGGTGGACAGTCCCCCAAAACCTAGAGGAGGGGCGACTATGGGGTCAAGAGCTGCCCGTAAGGATTACCACGGACGCAAGTTCCGAGGGGTGGGGAGCTCACCTAAAAGAAGCAGGGACCCAGGGTACCTGGGATGCGAAGCTGAGTCAAGCCTCCTCCAATTACAGGGAACTGAAGGCTGTGGAAAAGGCCTTAAAAGCCTTCGAGAAGGACATTCTAGGGAAAGAAGTCCAGGTCCATTCAGACAATGCTACAGCAGTAGCTTACCTGAATCATCAGGGGGGGACCAGATCAAGCTCTCTGCTAAGTTTAGCACAGGAGACACTGAGCTGGGCAGAAAAGAGAGTAATTTCCCTTTCAGCCATGTACATAAAAGGGAAGGACAACTGGGAAGCGAACTTCCTCAGTCGTCATCACATCAAACAGGCAGAATGGGAACTGAACCCCATAATTTTTCAACGCCTAGTCCAAAAATTTGGTCAGCCAGAAGTGGACATGTTTGCCACTCGGCAGAACCGAAAAGTAGGACAGTTCTTTTCTCTGACAAAACAGAGGGGCATGCTGGGCTTGGATGCTCTAGCACAACCTTGGCCCTTCAGGCTAGCCTATGCCTTTCCCCCACAGAATCTAATTGCGAGAGTTCTGCAGAAACTCAGCGGATGGCCGCAACTACGCCTCATCCTGGTCACACCTGGGTGGCCAAAGAGAACGTGGTTTGCAACCTTGGTATCCCTATCCGTGACAGCACCATGGAAACTACCAGAAGTTCCAGACCTGTTACTACAACGACCTCTGATTCACCCCAGACCGCAGTTCTTTCAGTTAACAGCCTGGGTAGTGAACGCCAAATCTTAAAAGAAAAAGGATGCTCAGACAGAGTCATTGAGACCCTCCTTTCAAGTAGAAAGCCAGTAACTAGGAAAATTTATTCCAAAATCTGGAAAACATTCTGTACTTGGCAGAGTCAGAAGAAAGATTCCTCTGCCTCAATCCCGATGATCCTGGATTTTTTACAGGATGGGGTAGATAAGGGGGTGGCGGTGAACACCCTTAAAGTACAGGTAGCAGCACTTTCTGTTTTTTAGACAAAAGTCTGGCCAAAGAGCCTTTAATTAAAAGGTTTCTGTTAGCTCGGGGAAGAGTATCTCCAATTAACAGAACTAATGTTCCAGTTTGGAACCTAACGCTAGTACTAGAGGCATTATCTAGTGAAGCATTTGAACCTTTGAACAAAATTAGTTTAAACATTTTGTCAATCAAGTTAACTTTTCTGTTGGCAATCACCACAGCCAGGAGAGTGGGAGATTTACAAAGTTTATCCATAAAGGAACCCTTTATGCGAATTCTCCAAGACAGGGTGATTCTTAAACCAGACCCACTGTACCTACCCAAGGTAGTGTCTTCCTTTTCACAGGAATCAAGAGATGGTTCTCCCATCTTTCTGTGAAAAACCTAAGTGTGCAAAAGAATGAAAATTCCATTGCTTAGATGTAAGAAGGTGCCTTCTAGCATATTTAGAAAGAACCAAGGGCTTTAAGAGATCTAGCCACCTATTGGTTCTACATTCTGGACCAAGGAGGGGATTACAAGCATCAAAACCCTCGATCTCTAGGTGGATTAAACAAGCCATTAGTATGTCATATAAGGTGTCAGGTACCCCCACACCAACAAATCTAAAGGCACATTCCACAAGGGGCATGGCAACTTCCTGGGCCGAAAAAGCCGGAGCATCCTGGGAGCAGATCCGCCATGCAGCCACCTGGTCCAGCCAAGATACCTTCCTAAAGCACTATCGTGTGGAAGTACTGTCACAACAAGACCTTGCCTTTGGCAGAAAGGTTTTACAGGCAGTGGTCCCGCCCTAAGGTAGGCCAGTATGGATTCCTTTATTATCCTCTCATATGTAGGCCGTCCTGGAAGGATGAAAGGAGAAAACTTACCGTTAGTGTACTGGTAACGGCCTTTCTCTTAATCCTTCCAGGACGGCCGGCCTACTTCCCGCCCAAGATGGTGGTGAGATAAAAATGTATATATATGTATATATGTGTAGCTGTATGTTATTGAATAACTGTATCCCTTGAAAGTTTGGTTGGAAAGGTACTTTTCTATTACTGAAGCTCAAGGATGGGTGGGACCTTTTTAACAGCTGCAAATTAGTTGTGTTTCCTGTGAGGCGGAGCCACAATCTCTCATATGTAGGCCGTCCTGGCAGGATTAAGAGAGAGGCCGTTACCAGTACACTAACGGTAAGTTTTTTGTATGCCAATTTAAAACAGTTTATTAATATTTATTTTTACTCTGTATTCCGAAGCCTGTTTTCGTTTATTTTGAACATGTGACCAGCAGCAGAGAACTAGAAGCTCCTCCTATTTCCCTGCAGACAGTCTGGGAAAGAACTGGGTCATGTGACAGCTGTATATCGATAAGGAAAAATGTACTTTGTGTTTTTTAATTAAAATAGGTACAGTGCCATCATCCTCATACAGAAAGAAAAGGGACAATGTAAATTAAACAGTGTGTGTTTAGTATCACTTTAAAGCCAAAGAGATCTCTTAGGGCTCTTTCACACGGGCGGTCCGATCAGATCCGCCTGTCAGTGGCGGATCTGATCGGATGCCCCATTCAGCCCTATGGAGCAGCGGATGTCAGCGGTGACATGTCCGCTGACACCCGCTGCCATCCGCATCCGATCCTGTCCGTGAAATCCGGACGGATGGAAACCCTATTTTGCATCTGTCCTGGGGATCGGATCGGATGAGAACGGACAGGCAGTCCGCTCTCATCCGATTCCCCATAGAGAGCAGCGGGGGCTGTGACACCTCCCTCTCCGCACTGCAAGCGGAGACGGAGCTGTCATCCGCCGGCTCAGCGAGGATCGCGGATCGATCCCTGCTGAGCAGCACGGATCCACCTACGGAGACGGACCGTGTGAAAGAGCCCTTAGGCCCCTATCCTACAGTGGAGTCCGTCGGTGGACTCCGTTTTTTCTCAGCGGGGGATCGATCCGCCGATCCCCGCTGAGCAGGCGGATGGCAGCTGTGTCTCCGCGCTAGTGTGCAGAGACACAGCTGTCAGGTCCCGCTGTTCTCGATGGGGGAATCGGATGGGATCAGACCGTCTGTCCGTTCCAATCCGATCCGCTGGACAGATGGAAAATCGGGTTTTTATCCGTCCAGATTTGACGGATCGGATGTCAGCGGACATGTCTCCGCTGACATCCGATGCCCCATAGAGATGCATTGGGGGAATCCGTTCAGATCCGCCAAAAAAACTGACAGGTGGATCTGAACTGTCCACCTGTGTGAAAGGGGCCTAAAACACTTGTTTTAACCACTGAGAATTCTAGAATTGCTATTCCCTTGTCTCTCTGCAGGTTTAGTATATACCTGTTGTTAAAGAATATGTGAGCACACTACAACCACAGTACACGGTAATATAATAAATCATTTTTAAGAATCAAATGAAGCTTTGTGAATAATAAATGCTTCTCTTTAATTCATTGGAGAACACAGTAAATATCTTGACCACCTTCAGGATTAGGACACTAGGCACAAAAACAAAACACAGGCCAAGGGTATCACATCATGGTGGCCTAACCCCCAACTTGCTATAGGCAAGCCTAGTGTCGAGGAATAAGGATTTAAGCTCCTTGCTGGGAACCTTGGTTCCCTTTTTCTTTTTCCTTCTGTCTGCATGACCTGCAATCAACAGTTAAAGATGATATCGAGGCTTAAAAGTCAGCCCAGCGCAGCCACCAGGTGCATGCAGAACCATAGTTACACGCAGGTTCGACTGCAACAGCCCTTTCCTGGACCTAAGGGCAACCTGTGAGTGTTCCTTATGGGGGGGCACATTTGACCAAGTGACCTTGTTGCTCTGTCACAATAGTTAGTCATGTTGAAAAAAGACACAAGTCCATCTGGCTCAACCAATAAAAAAAAAAACAAACAGTAGAGAAAACACAACCATACAATCCCATATACACAATCTTATACCCGCAGTTTATGCAGAGGAAGGCGAAAAACACCAGCAAAGCATGATCCAATTTGCTACAGCAGGGGAAAAAAGTTCCTTCCAGATCCCCCGAGAGGCAGATAATTCCTGGATCAACTATACCTATAAATATTAGTACCCATTTATATTATATATACCTAGGAAAGAATCCAGGCCTTTTTTAAAGCAATCTAGTGAGCTAGCCAGAACTACAATGTAAACACCTGCCCCCTCCTCCCCCCCCCCCCCCCCGGGCAGTACCCCCTTTCGGGCAGATAGATGTCCTGTTAGAGGAGGGTACTCTTCCTTCTCTTACGTTCATTGACAGACAGAGCATTTCTTCATTCTTGTACTATAGAGTTTACAGACCCACCTACAGGAGTTGGACAACGCCTATGACACTCCTAGCTTGTATAAACACCCTGCTCCCTGATTCCCTCTGTACTGACTGAACCTAGAGGACTTCCAGGTTCATTGCTATAGTTTTACAGTTTTGGGAGCTAGGTGAAGATTCAGAACCTAGCTACATTTGCTGCACAGTGGTGTTACAACATAGCTTTATTCAGACCTCCATAAAGAAAACCTATAAACACTGATCTATATTATTGCAGGTAGCATGGCAGCCCTCTTGTTACAACAATAAAATTAAAATAAAATGTCATTAAACTCACAGTATGAAAAACTCATTACATGATATATAATAGAGTGTTCATACTCACAAAACCACTAAAGCATTCTTCTTGTGTGCAGTGAAATATACCTGCGTCTCCACAGCAGGTTGAGATTGTGTAGACCAGCTGGTGCCCTCTAGGAAGCATGCTCCTGTTTCAGTTATCTTCTAAGCTCTTTTCCTACTTTTTCTTATATGTGCAGCCCACATGACTATAGTGTCTCACATAATGGGCATTTACAGAGTGGTAAAATCCCCCCCCCCTCCTTCTCCATGTCCTGGAGGCAGGATTTCCCTTTCGTTCATTGACAGACACAGCTCCTGATTCTTCTTAACCATCGGGTTATGCTGCCACCTACAGGAGTAGGACACTAGGCAGGAAAAAGCTTTACTATTCCTATGTGCAGTCTCAGGGGATGTACACCCACGCTCAGCTATAGGCACTTCGTTTTTTTTTCTGCCTAGTCAGGGGTAAGGACCTAGTTCCTTGCTGGGATCTCTTGTCCTGGCATTTTCTTTTCCTTTTAAATGGATTTGTTTTATCCTATCTTTGTTGTTTTGTTCCTGTGAGAATATACTATCCATTGCCGGACTGGGCGACGGACTGGATAATTTAGAACCAGAGGGTCCCACAGTCTGGCCAGCACGCAGGCCTCAGCTCCACACTAGGTCAGCCGCAGCATAGCCCCACTGGAGGGGGGCTGGTCTGCGAGTTACACGTCTCTCGAGGGCGCATACGACCTGACCTTGGCCTGTGTCGCAGCGTTTCTCCTGGCTCCCAATGGAGCGGTAGTCTGTCAGGAGCGGTGCCCACCCTGTTTCTGGTATGGTAAGTAGCTGTCCCCCCCCCTCCAACCCTAGAGGGTTTTTGGGGTGGATGTGGGCCCCTCCCTGGGACGATGGGAACCCCAGAGTTCCCCCCGCCCTCTAAAAATTTGGTGGTCACTGTGGGTCTTGAGTTTATGAGCTTGCTTTTGCCACATGCTCTTAAGGGGGGCTTGTTGGAGTTGCGGCTGACTGGGTTTTTTCCTGGTGCACAACTGGGGGGTTGAGCAGGGTTTCCCTGCTACCCTGGGGGTTAGTGACTTGCCGCCTACTAGGTCATGTGGTCGAGTCAGCCTCTGTTGTGGGGGGGGGGCGCCTGCCCCAGTGAGCCTGGCTGGGATGAGTGCACTTGTGACTGGGTCTTCTCCACACAAATTGAGACCGTGGCATGCGGCCAGCTTGGCACCTCCCTTGGAAGGGGTCGCGCTGTGGGGGCATATAATTTTTGATGGCAACCATGCGGCCAATTTTGTGGAGGGTATCTACCCCTTTTGGCGCTGCTGGACCATCAGGATACCCTGCCTGCACTTCCGTGTCATGGTCGGTGGCCATCTTTTCAGGAGGCTATTTCCTATTGTGCAGGCCTCTTTGGAGGGGCTCGGAGGCCCCCTTGTTTTTTGCAGGGTCCACTTGATGGTCCATTCGTGGACCCGTGGTCAGCGTCCCCCTTGCGGGATCGCGGTTGGCGGCCCTCCCCTAGTTGTTATGTTTTTTCGGGTGACCTTAGTATATAGCGTCCACCACCCTCCCCTGCCTCATCTGTCCATCAGATCCTGAATCTGTTTCGGCCGCTGCGGACACGAGTCAACCTACTGGGTCTGCGTCCTGGCACTCTGAGTGCTCAGACAGTGAGGATTTTTCCTCTGCTCCTCTAGCCGTGCATGAAAAGGCGCTGGTGGATGCACTGATTGTGTCAGAGCGTGAAATTTTAGACATGGTAGAGATGCTGCGTCAGAAGCGCCGGTCCCTTTTGGCACCACAGGTCTTCCACTGTGGCAGGGGTTTTCCCTTTCCTGCTTACTTTGACAACATTGTCACATAACCGTGGGGTTGTCCAAAATTTCACTCTTGTGGTCCCTAAGTGTTTTGCTATGCGGTATCCTTATAAGGATTCCCTGCTTAAAAAGTGAGCGGTCCCACCTGTAGTGGACTCACCGGTTTCCAGGTTAAATAAAGCTACCTTAATTTCGGTTGACGAGTCCTTGGCCTTTAAAAATCCGGTTGATAGAAGAGCGGAGGCTCTAGCCCGGCATAGGTTTCACTATGGCCGGTTCATCTTAGGCCGGTATTTACTATTATCCTGGTGTTGCAAACTCTGACGAGTGGGCTAGCCACGAGGTGCTCTTCCAGACCTGCGAACAAGGCTTCCTCTGCATGAAGGGTTGCCCTCACCCGTATCTGGGGTGGGGGGACGTCTTCACTGATTTCCGGATCCCTGGGCCTCTCTGGTACAGGTTAAGTGGGTCCACAAAGTCATTCGGTCCAACTGCAAGATCGTGTTTCGGTCTTTTCCTCCGGAAAGATTCCTAACCTGCACTTTGTAACGGATCAGCTGGCACCCCGACTGGGTACCTCAGTTGACGAATGCTCCTAGTGCTTCGGGGATTCCTACACTGTTAAAGATTAGAAAATCTACCTCTAGGAAGATCTACCATTGTATTTGGAAGACTTCTGTTGCGTGGTGTGAGTCTTTTGGGGTTCTTTCTCGCTCCATTTTGGTAGCTGAGTACAATCAAGGGCCAGGTTTTGGCCTTGGGGGTTTTCTTTCACTGTCCATTGGCCACACTTTCCTTGGTGCGTACCTTTATCCAGGGAGCTCGGCACTTGGTTCCTCCAGTGCGGTCTTCATTAACGCTGTGGGTCCTCAAATTGGTGGTGTCAATTATCCAGGAATCTCCCTTAGAAAATATCTGGATTTTCCCCTGCTTACGTTGTCCCTGAAGGTGGCCTTTTTGGTGGCGATTGATTCTGCGTGCAGGGTGTCAGAGCTGGCGGCGTTTTCTTACCTGTTGGTTTACAGAGCTAAGGTGGTTTATCATCCCTGTCTGTTGTTCCTTCCAAAGGTCATCTCTGATTTCCATTTGAATGAGGCACACGCTACTCAAGCGCTTAGTGCCTCCCGGGCCTTCTGTCATCGGGCATCAGTGATGCAGGTTTGGTGATCTGGTTGTCTGTGCACACTTTTATAAAGTGGATGTGTTGGCATCTGCAGATGCTTCTTTTGGCCATAAGTTTTTTACAGGCTACTGTTTAGAGGACCTGGTCCTCTTTGAGGGTGTATTGTTTTTTTCAGGTGAGCTCCAGTTGTTTTGGTTGAGCTCCATGTTATGTTTGGCTATGGTTAGCCTTGGGAATTTTTTTCTGCTGTTTTCCCACCTCTCATGTTTAACACTGCTTTGGGACATTCCAATGGTTAAGAAGTATCAGGAGCTATGTGCGTCAATGAACGAAAGAGAAAATGGGATTTTTTGACTTACCGTAAAATCCATTTCTCTGATGTTCATTGACGGACACAGCACCCACCCCTCTGTGGAGTTGGCTTTCTTCTGACACTGCTTGTAACAAAACTGAGTGCCTATAGCTGAGTGTGGGTGTATGCCCCCTGGGACTGCTCATAGGCATAGTCAAGCTTTTTCCTGCCTAGTGTTCTACCCCTGTAGGGGGCAGTATAACCCAATGGTTAAGAAGAATCAGGAGCTGTGTCTGTCAATGAACATCAAAGAAATGGATTTTACGGTAAGTCAAAAATCCCATTATATTATGCTGATTGGTTACATTCACTATATAATAATATTAATCAGTATTAAATATATCAAAGGTAATTGCTAATACTTGTTAAAAAAAAAAAAAAGCCTTGCTTGCAGATGCGATCTGAATAAAATGAAAGCTAGTGACAGTCATCTTTGACTTTGCCTATACCATGTTAATGCACATTCAATACACATTTAATGTTCAGTAAATATTTATAGGAAGCTAGAATACAGTATTGTAGTACATGATCTAATTTGAAGTTGTCTCACAGCACCAATTAGGGCTGCTCAGATACAGACTCACACTGTAGACACCATACATCAGCAGAGTTATAGAAGCCCCCCCCCCCCCCCCCCCCAAAGAATCTTTCTCTGCAGATGCCAAAGAACAGGGAAAGATCATGTGACCACGCAACATCACTGCAGGAATAAGGTACTTGGAGGATTAATAAAAAAAAAAAAAAATACTGTGCCTAGGTTAAGACAAATGCATTTATTAAGCGTGTATTTATTTTATTTTTTGGATGGAAGTCCTGCTTTTGTACTGTATTTATAGTGTGGGAGATGAGAGCCAGCGAGATGAGAGCCAGCATTTGATAGGATGCTGCAGTAAGTTTCCAGTTGTCCACTTCAAACCAGCCTTGGAGGGGTCACAAGGTGGAATGAGCAATATATGTGGCTGCCTTCTAGGCAGCCACATATATTACTATAGCAGGAATGACTAATGTTAAATGTTTTTGTATTTTATTTAAAATGTTATTGCTAAAATACCTTTCTGTTGTTTTTGCTTAGGTGCTTTATCATTGGGCTTCTACCCTCCCTTGGATGAACACATGAATAATACAATCCTTTACATTCCCTCTTTTATGTCAGCAATAGAAATGCTTTTAACAATTGAACGTTTCATGGTATCGAATTCTAGCATCATTCAGCTCCCAGGTGGATGCAGCCAAAATCTGCAGATTATTTTAAGAAAAATCTCGTAAGTTAAAACGTTTTAAGTATATGCTTGTAATCCTCTTATCTTATCTCTATAGACAACCAGATTTATTGCTGCCTAGTCTGATTAGAGTTCCTGTCTCTTCTGGTCTGGTTATTTGGCTGACTTTTCTTTGTCTACTTTCTATAGTGACAAAATTGGGTTGGTTTTATAGAGCACAGTTGGCAAGGGTTGCTTATAGCCAAACACCATTCATTATGTTCACTGGTTGATCAGATTTTAGTTATAAACATTTGACAGTTTAGTAAATTTGTTTAATTTGAACCTGTTGGCTCCCCTTAGCTGGTAAAGTAGTTCCAGGTCCTTAAAGCAGGCACATTCAGGTGCTTAAAGGTATTCACATATTACTTCCAGAGCAACCTAAGATCACCAAAGCCCTGGAGTACTCTGGTAAGCAAATAGCCACCAGAGCTGGAATGGTCTGGACCACCTCTTTCCTTGCCACCAATTTTGGCCTGCGTAAAAGGACAGTAGGGAGGTGAGCAAACTCTGGGGTCTGTGTTATTGGAGCTCCCTCCGTTTTGGCAATGCTGGTGCACTCTGGGATCTTCAAATGCCCACCGTCCTTGGAAGTTCTGCTTTAAAGGAATCCGTTACTGAGAAGAAAATTATGTGGGTTGCCATATCTAGGAACCTTCTAAGAATGCTAGCTTCCAGGCTGGCTCTGGCATCAATGAATTCTGGGTCACTGACCTTAGAACAAGTATGTTGATGGGAAAGTCAGAATGAGGGACTCCCTGTTCTGCATAATTGTTAAGGTAGTTACTCAGAAATTATGAAAACCATTTGATCAACATGATAACCAGACAATTACTAAAGAGAGGTCAGCAATAATAGCCTCCCTGTTATCTTAGTACAGGTTCTCTTTGAGCCATCTTACCAAGTATGCTGAGCCCAAAGGTTTATCTTAACCATACAGTACTAGACACAGGCAGAATATTCATACACCATGGGTTAAAGGCATGTACCATCAGATTACATGACATGTACCTTCAGATGACACTAGCAAAGCTTTATAGGACAGGCTCCTGGGGGTCTCTCCTATAACCCTACCTCATTCCATAAGACCTCAGTATTTTGCTAGTGTCTAAAGGTGATGGACCTTTTCTGCTTCACTGATGAGCTCACCCCTAGCTTGACTAGTTTATTATTTATTTTTATTATTTTATCTTAAGACTTGATGTCTTCTAATACCAGAAAAGAAGCAGTGTAGCCAGATTGGCGCGACTTTGGTAAAACCTTGGGAGCCGCACCTGGACTCCATGCTGTTGCGATGGTCTGTAATTTTGTTTTGGACACTGAATCCTGTGTGGGTGCTCACCTTGGCATTTGGTGCAGTACGTTGAGTTAACCACAGGGTGCTATACAGAACTGTGGTTATTACTGTAAAAAGTGGGGCTATGTTTGGAATGTATTCACCTCACAGTGTAAAGTTCTCAAACTTGACGCTAAAGTTCAGCCACTCAGTTGTAGGACCAGGGGTTACATCACAACACTGGTCACATCCTTTAACACTTGTGCAAAGAAAAAATGTAATAAAGTGCTGTTTTATCCTAACAGTGATTCAATTATGTTAGCCACATAAATGTGATTAGTATTACCCTAATGCAAATAATACTTTTTAAATGTGCAACCTGCATATGACTGATTATTATGTAAACCAAACTTCATATGACTTATTATTATGTAAACTTAATGTATCAAAAAGTGCATGATCAAAAATACTTCATCATTGAGCATTTGGATCATACTATTCACATATATGTGGCTCACATAAATGAATCGCTGTTACGATAGCATAGCACTTTATTATATTTTTTCTTTGCACAATGGTTTGTCAATTGTTGTGCTAGCAGCTCCAATTTCTTTGACTAATAGCATGGTATTCCTTGTAACGCATCCTTTACACTGCTTCCACCTAGAGTGCTTAAAAAGAGCTCAGGCGCTTCTTGGTGCCCTTTCACCAGTAGCGGAACTATCAGGGTCGCAGCGGTCGAGCTTGCGACCGGGCCCTGGAGTTCCGCCACCTGAGGGGGGGCCCGCCAGCCCCCGTTCTCTTGCCGCGGCGTGAGGGGGCCCGTCTGACTGTTCTGTCTAGTGGCTCCTGTAACTGGATGCCCTCCCCGATCGTTGTCCCGCACTGCGCGGGGGGGGGGGGGATGTCTACAGCTGCCGGGATGCAGAGGAGGCTGGCTGGGCTAAGTCTTCTGAAAAGCAGTCTGCTGCTGCCTGCACCGCCCTCAGCCCTGCCGATCCTCCAATAAACCGAGAAGGCTGTGATAACAATAGAGTGCAGGGGGAGGAGTTCTCCCCTCTGCGAAGAGACCATGCTGCCTGCTAGAAGCGTGCCTGCCTGGCTGGAGTGGAGTTGCTGAGTGAGGGGGAATCGTCTGACTCTGACCAACTGTCTGATAATGTAAGTGAACTTGTCTTGAAGAATGATGATTCCAAACTCCACCCTTGCTGGTTTGCTGCATCTTAATGATCCCATGGCAGATGGCACAGAACAGATCTCATCCCCATTTACAACATAGGTGGGGGGGGGTGTAGGGATGAGATCTGCAGTGGTGGGGGGGATGGGATTAGTAAGACAGGCAGTGGTGGTCAGGGAGGATGACACCACATCCCACCCCTCCTCCACCCCCCCCTCCCCACCATCGCCCCCCACTGATCCCTCTCCATCATCACCCCTTTACCACCGCCATTGATCCCACCCCCCTCACCACCGCCACTGATCCAACCCCTCTCACCATCGCCGCCACTAATCTCACCCCCCTTCACCACCATCACCACCTCTGATCACACCCCCTTCCCCGCCACCGCCGCCACTGATCACACCCCCCTCCCCGCCACCGCCGCCACTGATCACACCCCCCTCCCCGCCACCGCCGCCACTGATCACACCCCCCTCCCCACCATTGCCGCCACTGATCCCACCCCCCTCCCCACCATTGCCGCCACTGATCCTACCCCCTCCCCACCATTGCCGCCACTGATCCTACCCCCTCCCCACCATTGCCGCCACTGATCCTACCCCCTCCCCACCATTGCCGCCACTGATCCTACCCCCTCCCCACCATTGCCGCCACTGATCCCTTGCCTCTCCCCACCATTGCCACCACTGCTCCCACCCTCCTCACCACCATCGCCGTGGTGCACTTTTACTGATCCCATTCCCCTCTTCACCAGCCCTGCTGCTGATCCCATTCCCCCCTCTCCCCCCCAGAACTATCATTGATCCCATTCGTCCTCTCCCAACCAGCACTGTCACTGATCCCATTACCCCTCTCTCCCCACCAGAACTATTACTGATGCCATTTCCCTTCTCCCCACCAGCCCTGTCACTGATCCCATTTACCAGGTCAGATTTAAAAAAAATAAATAAAGTGTCAAAAACATACTTTTTCAGGGGGGGGCCTTCATGATTTCTTGCACCAGGGCCCTGAGAAATCTAGTTACGCCTCTGCCTTTCACCACAAGGATTCGCACAGGATAGTCTACATCTGGGTTACCGTGCACTCCTTATAGACGCACTTACCTTATACCCCAAGCCCCCATACTGTGAGTACCCTCAGTTGTTACTATGAAGAGTCCAGGCGAAAGGGAGTCAATGCAAAATTGTAGACGAAACATTCAAACTGCTAAAGGCCTGGGTAAGACTCAGAGTGACAATGCATCTTCTGTACCTGGAGCAGGAACACCAGTCTCCGCATCCGATTCTAGCTCTATTTCAGGCATGCAACAAGTGGTCTATTTGACTAAAGCAGAGCTTTCTGGATCACATTTCCTCTGATTACGGCCTAATACTACCCTCTCTGTCCTAAAAAAGCATTCTGTTCCTCAAATAGAGTCAGATCCTGATACACCAGACCTAGAGGACATAGAAGGAAATGAAGAGGATATTGAGGCAGTATTGGAGGAAGCTCCAGAAGATTTTTTTCCCCCAGATTGTCACTATATTAAAGAGCAAGCGTCACACAATATGTCTGCTAACGTTGAAAAGCATGTTACCTTTGTCCGCAAAAGCCTTGGCATTGTGAAAGTTAATTTCTCTTACGTCCTCTGTCAGTCGCCGCCCACTCATACAATCTGCACTTCTGGGTATTGGCCTTTCCCCACAGGAGTAAGCTAGGCAGAAGATTTTGTTAGAATATTCACAAAAACATTGTATAGACACACCTACAGGGGGCTGTCCCTCTGGTCCAGTACTCCCAGCTAGCCTCATTCCCAATTCAGTTTTCTGCTGCCTAGCTTAGGAGTAGGCTGGCTTTTCCCTGGCCGGTTCCTGCGGGGGCGCTGTGGCGTTTTCCACCGCTGTATGGGGGGGTTGTGGGGGTCTCCTATGTCCCTGAGGCGCTTGTGCAACTATTTGGGGAACAGTACATGGTGTGTGGGGGGCCGCAATCGGTGCAAAACCGCGCGGCCGCCATTTTAGGTCTGGGCAGGCTGTTTGGCCCCATTGTGAGGGCAGCAACCATTTTCTACTATGCTGTTGTCGCCGATCGGGCGCCATCTTTAGTGTGGGCAAAGTGTCCTTATGTGGACAGCGGCCATTTTCCCAGAGCTTTTCCCATAGACTTGTATTGGCAACCATTTTCTTGTGGCTCAGGGCTGTGTCTGCCTCTAGAGGCGTGAGGTCACTTCCTCTTTCTTCTCATGCAGATCGATTCAGGAGCGTGGCAAGTATAGCACACTGTGGGGGGACTTTTAATGTGTTTCCTGGCCTGCATTCCTACTAGCATTCATTTTTTTGCAGTTTCCTGTAGCACAGGACTTGCTCCCCATTTGCGGTAGGGACCGTGGAAATCGCCAATTTAAAGGGCCAGCGTCATTTACCATTGAGATTGCTATTATGGAGTCCCAGGATAGCAAATTCCCCCCAGATCTGGTAGAGGGTTCAGGTATTCCTGACTCCTCTGCTATAGTCTCCCTTACTGCTGCACTTGCGACTTTAGCGTCAAAAGTGGATTTGTTGATGTCTGAACGGGCTTCTAAGAAAAGGCCTTTGCCCTCTCAGTCTTCTGATTCAGAGCCAGATTTGGTTGCCGCGGACAGCGTACCCCCTGAGGGATCTCAGTCGGATGTGGAGGAGGAGGAGGATTCCTCCTCCGGATCAGCACGGGACCGCGCTGCGGTGTCCGCGCTTATTAGCTCTGTGAAAGACACTTTAAATTTGGATGATGAGCCCCACCTGTCGGGTAAGCGGTCTTCCTTTTGGACCCGCAAAGCCCAAAAATCGGGTCGGGTTTTTCCTTGTCCCGCAGAGTTTCACAATACTGTGAATGAACAATGGCGTCATTCGAAACGTCATTTTGTGGTGCCAAAGAGATATTCAGTACCGTTATCCCTTTGCGGATCCGGTGGATTCTCGCTGGACTGTGGCTCCTAAGGTGGACTACACTGTGTCCAGATTAAATAAGGCCACTTTAATGCCCGCGGAGGATTCTCCGGTGTTTAAAGACCCAGCAGATAGGCGAATGAAAACTCTTTCCCGCCACATCTATCTGATAGCGGGTTCCTTGCTGAAACCTGTGTTCGCTTCGGTAATGGTCTCTCAGGCTGTTGTGGAGTGGGCCAAGGCGCCTAATTAAGCACACTTTGATTGCTGACTCCACCTCTCCGGCTGCTCTTTAGATGGTGGATCAAATGGGTCAGGCTGTTTTATACCTGTGTGACGCGGCCTTAGATGAGGCCCCTTTAGTCGCACGACTTTCAGTGGTCGCAGTTGCGATTCGTCGCATCCTTTGGTTAAAAAGCTGGTCGGCCGACCAATCTTCCAAGAAGACTGTGTCTGACATCCCTTATGCGGGAAGTCGTCTTTTTGGGGACTCTCTGGATGAACTGGTCAAGGGGATCACTGGGGGCAAGAGCACTCTGTTGCCCCAGGTGTCCAGGGGAAAATAATTCCGCGGCAAGCGGGGTCCCTCCTTTAAACCTAACCAGGGGTCCTTTCGGGCCTTCAAGGCACAAGACAAATGTAAGTCCTTCAAGGCCTCTAGTGGCAAGAAGAAGCCTTGGGCGGGCAAGTCAAAAGCCGCCCACACTGGCACAGCGGCTCAGTCCGCTTCGACCTGAAGGGGCGCCCTCGCCCATTTCAGGGGTGGGGGCACGTCTGCGCTATTTTCCCAAACCTTGGCTGGCCAAGATTCAGGACAGGTGGGTTTGAGAACTCATTCGGTCAGGGTACAAGATCAAGTTTTGATCACGCCCAGCAGACAGATTCTTTCCCTCAAATCTTCATTTAACCCCCGATCGTTTCCGAGATCTCCATTGGGCGGTTCAGGATCTCCTCGCCCAAGGGGTGGTTGTCCCGGTTCCACAGTGGGACAGATTTCGAGGTTTTTACTCGAATCTGTTCACAGTGCCCAGAAAGGAGGGCAAGGGGCGTCCGATTCTGGACTTGAAGTTTCTAAACCGCTTTGTGCGGGTTCTGAATTTCCGAATGGAGTCCCTCCGGTCGTTGGTGGCATCCCTGAGTCCAGGGGATTTCCTGGCTTCCATCGACCTCAAGGATGCGTATCTACACATCACTATTTATGAGGGTCATCAGAGGTACCTCCGATTCGCAATAGCGGAGGAACACTATCAGTTTGTGGCGTTGCCTTTCGCCCTCGCTTCGGCTCCAAGGGTTCTTACCAAAGTTTTGGCTCCTGTTCTAGCTTTGTTGTGGGTGCAGGGGATTGCCATCCTCGGTTACCTGGATGATCTCCTATTAAGGTCGAGCTCCAGTGCCACTCTGTTGCGCGATTTGTCGGGTGGACCATCGATTTTCAGAAGTCGACTTTGTCCCCTTCTGTTCACCTCCCTTACCTGGGGATGATTCTGGATTCCGCCCAGGCGAAGGTCTTTCTTCCGGAGGACAAGTTCCGGATCCTGCAGGACGAGGTCAGGTCCCTCAGGGACAACGAGTTATCCTCACTTCGGACCTGCATGCGGTCCCTGAGCTTGATGGCCTCGGCTTTAGAGGCGATCCCATTTGCACAGTTTCACACGAGATCTCTTCAAGCGGAGATTCTGGTCCGGTGGGACAGGCATCCTCAGTCCTTGGAAAGGGGGATTGCTTTGAGCCCCCGAACCAGATCGGATCTCCGGTGGTGGCTCCAGTCTCCGGCTCTGAAGAAAGGCAAGTCCTATAGTCCGTTGCTATGGACTGTGGTCACCGCGGACGCCAGCTTGTCGTACTGGGGTGGGGTTCTGGGCAAGTTGTCTGCCCAGGGCACTTGGTCGGAGGGGGAATCCTCCCTGCCGATCAATGTCTTGGAACTGCAGGCAATCAGGCTCTGTTTGCTGCATTGGTCGGATCGTCTTCGGGGCTGCCTAGTGCGTGTGCAGACGGACAACGCAACTGCGGTAGCTTACATCAATCACCAAGGGGGCACCAGGAGTGCCCGGGCAGCCAAGGAAGTGGCAGAGATTCTGTCCTGGGCCGAGACGCAGGTCCCGGCGATTTCGGCAGTTCACATTCCGGGTGTGGAGAACTGGCAGGCGGACTATCTGAGTCACCAGACCCTGGACCAAGGGGAATGGTCCCTCCACCCGGAGGTGTTTCAGATGCTGTGTGCGCGGTGGGGATCCCCGGACATGGATCTGTTCGCATCTCGTCTCAACAACAAGGTGGGAAGGTTCGTGGCACGAACGCGCGACCCTCTGGCGGACACGTTGGTGGTGCCTTGGAATCGGTATCGGCTGATTTATGCCTTTCCCCTGATTCAGTTGTTGTCCAGATTCCTCCACAGGTTGGTCTCGGAACCGAGGTTTGTGATTCTGGTAGCCCCAGGCTGGCCGCGTCGGTCTTGGTACGCGGACATCATGCAACTGGTCGTCGAGCCTCCCTGGCGGCTCCCACTAAGAGACAATCTTCCATCCTGCTTTACAGTCGCTGGCTTTGACGCCGTGGCTGTTGAAAGCCAGGTCTTGAGAGACAGAGGTCTCTCGTCGGCGGTCATTCCTACCTTGCTAAAGGCCAGGAAGGCCTCCTCAGGTAAGATTTGTTATCGTACCTGGAAGGCTCATTTTGCCTGGTGCAAGTTGCAGGGGTTCCATCCACGCTCCTTTTCGGTGGCTAGAGTGTTGGCTTTCCTGCAAACTGGTGTGGAGCAGCGTCTTGCGCTGACCACTATTAAGGGCCAGTTGTCTGCGCTGGCCATTCTTTTTCAGTGCCCTTTGGCGTCGAATTCCTTGATCTGCACCTTCTTTCAAGGGGTGCGTTATCTGGCTCCACCTAGGGACCTGAATTTGGTTCTGTCCGTTTTGCAACGTCCTCCCTTTGAGAACATCCGGGAGATTCCTCTGCCGGTGCTGTCACGGTAAGTTGCCTTTCTGGTGGCGATCACATCTGCTCGCAGAGTGTCGGAGTTGGCGGCCCTGTCTTGCCGCTCCCCCTATATGGTTGTTCATAGGGATAAAGTGGTCTTGCGACCTCATCAGTCCTTTCTTCCGAAAGTGGTTTCGGATTTTCATCTCAACGAGGACATTGTCTTACCTTTGCTGTGTGCGAAGCCTAAGCATCCTAAGGAGTTTGCCTTGCTTTCCTTGGATGTGGTACGGGTGATTAGGGTTTACCTGTCGTCTACTGAATCCTTCGGAAAGTCAGATTGTCTTTTTGTCCTTCCTGAGGGTCCTCAGAAGGTTATGGCTGCGTCTGTGGCAACCATTTCAAAATGGATCAGGCAGACGATTGTGCAGGCCTATTCAATTAGGGATCAGGTTCCTCCTTTCCCTGTCACGGCGCACTCTACCAGAGCGATTAGTGCGTCTTGGGCCTTCCGCCATCAGGCGTCGGTGTGCAAAGCGGCGACCTGGTCGTCCGTGCATACCTTTACAAAATTTACAAACTTGATGTCTTGGCATCAGCGGATGCCTCTTTTTTGGATGCAAAGTTTTGAGTGCGGCAGTGCCTTAGGGGAGACAGGGTAGTTTTGGCCTGTCTCCTCCTGTTGGGGTTTTCCCTTTTTATTTGTTTTCCTGGGTTTTTGCTCCTGTTGAGCTTTCTTGTTGCCCAGTGTTTACCTTTCTGGTTCAGAAAAGGTTCTTCTTCTCTGACCTGGGTGCTGCTTTGCCTTTCTTGACGGTTACGTTTTCCCACTCCTCACATCTACACTGCTTTGGGACGTCCCAGACGTGCAGATTGTATGAGTGGGCGGCGACTGTCAGAGGACGTAAGAGAAAATAGAATTTTTGTAAGAACTTACCATAAAATTCTTTTCTCTGAGTCCTCTGACAGTCGCCGCCCCCCGCCCCTCTTTTGGGGTTCGTGGATCTCTATACTGCTTGCTACCAAACTGAATTGGGAATGAAGCTAGCTGGGGGTATTGGACCAGAGGGACAGCCCCCTGTAGGTGTGTCTATACAAAGTTTTTGTGAATATTCTAACAAAATCTTCTGCCTAGCTTACTCCTGTGGAGAAGGCCAATACCCAGACGTGCAGATTGTATGAGTGGGCTGCGACTGTCAGAGGACTCAGAGAAAAGAATTTTACGGTAAGTTCTTACAAAAATTCTATTTTTTTCTGTCTTGCCCCATGCCCCTTTGAGTACAAAGAGGCCCACAAAACCGTGAAAAACATTCCTGGTTAATAAACAGATAGAATGTGCAGTCTGACTACTGGGTGACTTCTGAAGGAATTTTCACTCCCCCCAAAATCTTTACTGAACTCTGTCCAGTGGAAAAAGAGTTCACAAAGAAGTGGTCTGTTTATGTATTTGCACCTGCTTTCTCTGTCCCAAACAAACATCTCACTGTTTCTACTGAAGACTCCTTCTTTCTAAGATTCTGCAGACCCTGACCAACATGACTCTGTATTTCAGAATTGTTCTGTTACTATGGCAATTGCCTTCTGCTTTGCTTTTCTGTTTGAATGCCCTAGAACATGTCAAGAGACAAGTTTCCAGAATGTCTCTAATCTTCTATTTATGTGCAGAACCCTATGGCTAAAAGCTTGGACAGCTAAAGCTGCCTGCAAAAGGCACCTCACACACATGCCTTTCCAAAGAAGATGTCTGTTTACTGAAGCACTTGTTATAATCATTAATTTCCACAATGGAAGGTCCCAAAACCACCTTCTTCAGGAACACCTAGCTCCTCAAATGAAGAACAATTGTCCGCTTTCACAAGGCTTCAACATTGAAGACTTTGGCACAAGATTCGGTCTTCGTAGGCTACCAAGCCTTTCTCAAAGCCCTCTTTACAATAAAGCGGTGCCCTGCCTTCCAAAAGTGTATGGTGGGGGGCATTTGTTACAGTTTGCCTCCCTCTAGGTCACAAACATCCCAGACTCCATGCGTTCGGTCAGCAGTTTCAAAAGTATTCCATATTAACCAAAAACTGCTCAAAGACAAATTAGATTTACAAAATGCCCTAAACCAGGCATGTCCAACCTGCGGCCCACTGCCCACGCATGCGGCCCAGAACCGAAGGCAATGCGGCCCACTGCCCCCTGACAATCTTTTTTAGCTGGGAAGGAGGAAGGAAGTCAGGTCGGGGGCACGGCCACAGCAGCTTCCAACTAACTGTAGGCAAAGGCTGAGGGGAGGGGGGGGGGGGGTCAAGCATGTGCAGTGTTTCTGACTGCTACCACCATGACCACTTCAAATCACTGAAATGGTCATGGTGGTTAGAGTTTTCCTTTATTGTCTCTCAGAAAAAGTAAACCTCTGTATACTGATTCCATTTAATTTGATCGTCCTCTAGTTAAATTAGTGCGGGGGCGCAGCGGCATTTTATTACATACCTTAACTATAGTCTATATTTTATATGCGGCCCGAGAAAATTTCTCTACACTCAATGTGGCCCAGAGAGGCCAAAAGGTTGGACACCCATGCCCTAAACCATCTCTTGTTCCTAGGTGATCATTGTGCCATAACTCCTGTTCAAATGATTTTCTCAATCCTGTTCAAGATACCAAACTGGAATTTGTCCTATTCTGGTTTCCAAATTCCCACATGGAATCAGCAAGGACAGTAATTGCCCTACATGGCATCTATGAACATCCAAGATACCTATCTGCATGTTCCCATTTACCCACCTGCTTTCTGCACTTCAAATTGGCAGACAATCCATTTAATTTTGTAACCCTGTCCTTTGGCCTGTCTACTGCTCCCAGTGTTCACAAAGGTCTTAGCACCTCAGCTTACCCTGCTCATCCTCCATCCAAATCACAGGCTATCTGGATATCCTTCTTCTGAAGGACTCCTCCCTTGCAACTATCAGAAAATGTCCGGATGACAGTTGGGATGCTTAACCACTTAAGCCCCGGAAGATTTTACCCCCTTCCTGACCAGGGGTTTTTTTGCGATTTTTTTACTGCGTGAATTTGACGGACAATTGCGCAGTCGTGCGACGCTGTACCTAAACGAATTTCACGTCCTTTTTTTCCCACAAACAGAGCTTTCTTTTGGTGGTATTTTATCACCTGTGCGATTTTTTGATCATGCGCTATAAACAAAAAAAGAGCGTAATTTTTGCAAAAATAACAATATTTTCATTTTTTTTTATATGAAATTCCCCCCAAAAAAATGTAAAAATCAAAATTTTTTAACATTTTCAGCCAAATTGTTTTACGCTACATATGTTTGGTAAAAAAAATCGCAAAAAGCGTATTTTGATTGGTTTGCGCAAAAGTTATCGCGTTTACTAACAAAGGGAAATATTTTTGTCATTTTTGGTGTTTTTTTTTTAACGAGTAATGGCGGCGATCTGCAATTTTTTTTTTTTGCGACATTGCGGCGGACAGATCGGACCCTTGACTGACATTTTTGACACTTGGGGGTACCAGTGACATTACTGCAGTAATCAGTGCTATATATATGCACTGTTACTGCAAAAATGACACTGGCAGGGAAGGGGTTAACTGTATTGGACAGGGAGGGGTTAAGTGTGTCCTAGGGGCGTGATTCTAACTGTAGGGGGACAGGTCTCCTAGTGTAAAAACAAAGATCAACGGTTCTACTTAGTAGAACCGTCTGATCTTCATTTTTACACAGGGGAGAATGACAGGCGGCTTGTTTACATAAGCCGCTCTGTCTTTCTCCCGCTGTACCGGCGATCGTAGTGTGACCGGCAGACATCGGGTCCGCCGGTTACACGCCCGCACTCCTTTGTGAACGAGCCTCGGCGGGCGCGCGCCTCGGCGGGCACGCACTCGCCCGCTATTGGCTCTAAAAGGAGTGACAGGCGAGCGACGTAGACCTACGTCACTCTGCCTGGCCGGGGCTGACTGCCGCAGTAAATATACTGTGAGCAGTCGGCAACCGGTTAAGGCCTTCGACTGGTTGATCAATTTAGAAAAAAAATGTACTCTCCAGAAATAATGAAAATAATTTCCCCACTTCAAGCTCAATCTAACAACAAATTCAAATTATGAGCTCTGATCCAAAAAACGATGTGCAAATCAAATCATATCTATATATTCAACATGTACATCTGCTCTGCTATATAACCCCCAAAAATTGTAAAACTCATAAAGCCAATTGAAACCTCATATAGCACAGCGCTTATAGTGTTAATCTCGCATTTCAATTTACACCACAAAAAAATTACATTTCTTTAAATTAGGAGCTCCTAAAAAACATAAACCACATGTATACAATAATGACTTCTATATAAATGAAGTGCTTATAAATAAACATAAACCATGTGTATACAACTGTGTCCAGTGCACCCCCAACCTGTGATTAAATCTGCAAAAGTGTTTAATCAAAAGGAAAATACAGAGTTTCTGTTTCACTTCTTCTGTGCATCTCTAAATTCACAACAAATTCTTCTACTCTGTGATCAATTCCTCTGTATGTGAAATCCAATCCACTGATGATCACCTTCACCAGTTAAACAGATCTGCACTCGCTAGACAGTATTGACTGTCTCTCTGAAGCTAGTCGCAAGAGCTCAAAATGATCCCAAATACAATCCACATCTGTCTGTGTATGCTGCTGTGCAGGATTCCATGCAGAATGAATTCTCCACAGGTCAAAAAAGACAAAATCACATGGTATAGTGTGTTGCAACAAGTGCTTATTAAATAAAACAAGCAAATCTACTCACATGTAACAAGATAAATAGGGCAGGCTGAAAAATCACCCATCCATGCAGACTTTTGTTGTGTGAATTGTTTGAGCTTTTAGGAGAGGTTAACACTTTAAGTGCTGTGCTGTATAAGGTTTCAATTGGCTTCATGCGTTTTACAAATCTACTTTCCACCCTTCCATTAATCTGGAATACTTGGTTCTGGTCCTGGACACATCCCAAGCAAAAGTCTTTCTACAAGAAAATAAAGTTCTTTCTCTTGGAGCACATGGAGATTTGAGATTAAGGAGACATTCCACATTGAGATTCTCCATAAGAGGTCTAGACCTAATGGTAGCCTCCATGGAAGCTGTACCATTTGCCCAAATGCTTTGAAAAAAACTCACCAACAATATACTGTTGGCCTAGAAAATGGAGGCTCTTTCTCTTGATATATATGAATAAAAAAATAAGGTAAAAAAACTTCAATAAACCTATCACAGGAATTTTTTATACCAAACTTTTAACCAAAAATTTTTTCAAATAAACTCATTCAAAGGTAACCTGGTTAACTCCACACTATCACCGGTTATTCTCAGGAGCATTCTAATCTTGTGTCCAACACACCAAGCCTCTTACCAAATCATGGTACAGGAGATGCAGGGGCTGCGGGCATGGTACATAAGGGGTTGTGGGCATGGTGCAGGGGCTGCGGGCATGCTACAGGAAATGCAGGGGCTGCGGGCATGGTACAGGAGATGCAGAGGCTGCGGGCATGGTACAGGCGATACATTGGCTGCAGACATGGTATAGGAGGAGGCAGCAGGCATGGTACAGGAGATGCAGGGGCTGCAGGCATGGTACAGGAGATGCAGAGGCTGCAGAC
This sequence comes from Pelophylax lessonae, assembly GCF_965119305.1. NCBI lineage: Eukaryota > Metazoa > Chordata > Amphibia > Anura > Ranidae > Pelophylax > Pelophylax lessonae. The sequence continues at coordinate 166,363,966 of NC_138772.1, read as the reverse complement.
ATGGCACAGGAGGAGGCAGCGGGCATGGTACAGGAGATGCAGGGGCTGTGAGCATGGTACAGGAGATGCATGGGCTGGGGGCATGGTACAGGAGATGCAGGGGTTGCAGGCATGGTACAGGAGATGCAGGGGCTGCGGGTATGGTACAGGAGATGCAGGGGCTGGGGGCATGGTACAGGTGATGCAGGGGCTGCGGGCATGGTATAGCAGGAGGCAGGGGCTGCAGGCATGGTACAGGAGGAGGCAGTGGGCATTGTACAGGAGATGCAGGGCCTGCAGACATGGTACTGGGGCTGCGGGCATGGTACAGGGGGTGCAGAGGGGTCTCACAGGGCTGTGATGAGGCATGGATGGAACACCACTGCTGCCTTACATTCAAAAATGGCGCCATTACGTATGCGCCCGCCTGCCCGAGAATGGCCAACGGTGTAGGAGCTTTCCCGAGTTGCGGCAGTGCATGGGCAATTGATATGTCGGCCCATGCCCAGCCGCAGCCAAATTTTTTACAGGCTTGGCTGCCCTCAAAGCAACCCCAAGGCAGGCGGCCATGCCAGGATACCGGGAAATGTCTCCGTATCCCGGTAGGCCAGTCTGGCCCTGCTCGTCTACTCAAGAAGATAGAACAAGAGGGGATCACAGTGATTCTAAGTGCTTCAAACTGGCTCAGAAGAACCTGGCACAGATATACTCAGGCTTCAAGAAAAAAAACTTTGGGCTCTTGCCAGCAGACCAGATCTGGTATCTCAAGGCCCTCAGATCCATCAGGCTTCTCAGTCTTAGGCTTTACCATGATGACTGTAGAAAGTCTGGGTCCTATAGACACCACAAGTTAAAATTTTCCTTCCTTGGGAGAAATTTAAATCTCTCTGCTTCCAGGCTCGAACTCTCAAGTCTAAGAATCATCTGATCCTTAGCTTCTGCATTAGAGTCTTGGAGCTGATGGTAGCCTACTTCAAGGACGTTCCATCTTTCCAGTTCTATCCAGACCGTTACAACACAACATTCTGTCGTCATGGGATAATTTGGTTCATCTGGCACTAAAGACAAGGTTGTACCTAGCCTGGTGGCTCAGAAATCCTGCTTTAAAGTCAGGAATGTCCTTCCTTCCAATCTTCTGGAATATATTTACGGTGGATGTAGCCTGTCAGGCTGGAGAGGAGTCCTAGGCCCTGCTTCTAGCAGAAACAGTCTCTGGTGGCTCTGTGGGATCATTACACTCTGATCTGCACCTTTTCTCCCCTGAAAATTCTTCCTTGTATGCTGCAGGAATGAGATGGATGGCATTTCAGTGATCCTCATAGTTTCATCCTGGCCCAGGCGTATGTGATACTTGACCTGACCTAACTCCCACTACTCTGTAGGCTCATCCAGATCTGTCTCACGGGCTTATTTACCAGCTTGCTTCAGGATCACTGGCTTTAACACTGGCTGTTGAAGCCAAGGAACTGAGGCATCTCCAAATCGGTGTTCACCATAATGTTAAACACTAGGAAGTCTACTTCCCACAAAGCCTATTCCTGCACATGGAAGACACACTTTGCTTGGTGCAAGACTGGGAAAATCACCCCAGGAAATACTCCATGGCAGCAATCTTGACCTTATTATAGATAGTCCTGGACCAGCTTTTGACCCTTAGCTCCAGTAGGACTAAGAGTTCTTGTTCTAGGCTGCCCGCTTCCTACTTCTTGGGCAAGACTTTTTTGTGCATGGTGTCTACAATGTGGCTCCACCTCTACACTTCACATGACTCTGTAGAATCTCAATTTTGTTTTCTCAACTCTTTAGAAACTGCCATTTGAACCAATCAGGGATTTTCAACTTATATGCATAAAGTTACATTTCTTGTTGCCATTGTCTCTGTGAGGTAAGACATCCTCCTTCTGTCCCTTTGTCTAGCTCCAGTTCATGAGAAAAAGTTCTGCCCCCATTGTTTGTATTTAGTTTGCGCTTAGTGTGTCTTTTCCACAGCCACTGCTTCCATTAGAAAAACGGACTCTCCCTTTGACATTGCTGATGGTGCCTGTGAACAGGAACGTGTTTATCACTTCACCATTTCTGGGTGGCGCAGACAGACCTTCATCTAGTTTTATGGTCTCCAGGATCAGGTTCCACTCTTTCTTGTCAAGTGGCACTCCACTAGATCTGGGAGCACTTCTCAAGCTTTTTTGCATCAAGCAATGGTTTTCCAAATTTGCAAGGCTGCCACCTGGTCTTCTGTTCACACATTTTCGTAAGTTTTACCACGTGGATGTTCAGGCCTTTTCAGAAGTCATTTTCAGGCCTTAGGTTCTTCATGCGGGTTCTTGAACTGCAGGCTGGTCCCCAGTTCTGTTGTTTTTTGTGCAGGCCTGTTAGTGTTTTGTTGCTGTTGCCCATCGCTCAGTTGGATGACTTCTGGACATCCTGACAGTCTCTGAATTTTTGTGTCCCCCAATGGTGGAGAAAGAAAATGTTTTTTCTTTCGTTCATTGACGGACACAGCTCCTGATATTAATAACCATTGGGTTATACTGCCCCCTACAGGAATAGGACACTAGGCAGAAAGAATTCTGGCTACACCCATAGGCAGTCCCAGGTGATATACAGTCCCAGGATATATAGTTTTTTTTCTGCCTAGTCAAGAGTAAGGACCTATTTCCTTGCTGGGATCTTTGGTTCTGCAAATTTTTTTCTTTTAAGATAGAATTTTTTTTCCTGTGAGATCTACAATCAACTGCCGGACTTGGAAACAGACTGGATAATCTAGATCCAGTGGTCACCCCAGTCTGGCCAGCGAGCGTGCGCAGGCCTGAGCTCCGCGCTAGGTTGGTCGCGACATAGCCCCACTGGACGGGGGCTGGCCTGCAATTTAAACGCCTCGTGAGGTCGCATACAACCCGGATCTCAGCCCGAGTCGCAGCATTCCTTCTGGCCGACAACCTCCCATTTCGATGGCGAGGGGTTCTGTCTGGAGTGGTGCCCGCCTAGTTCTTGGTATGGTGAGTAGCTGTTCCCCACCTCTCCCCCTGGAGGGTTTTGGGGTGGACATGGACCCCTTTCTTGAGATGGTCGGACCCCCGGTTTCCCCTCCTCGCAGGCAGCCCCCCCCACACTGGGGCTATGTGGGTGGTCTGGCCATTTTCCTGGGATGGGGGCAGGACGCTAACTGGTGACAAGGGCTGGGGGGTGCGCCGCCGGCGCCCGGACGATTGATTGTGCAGGGGGGGCTATGTACCTGGTGGGGGCTCCTGCCAGGGCTCCCCGTCCTGCCTGGATCTGTCCTTGAGGCCTGGTCTCCCTCCTGGGTCCCGGTAAGCCTTGTGGTGCCGCCATTTTGTTGTAGCCTGTGTGTTTCTATACACAATGGCCATGTTTGTGTAGTTTTCTTGTGGTTTGCCATTGGAAATAGTGGTGGCCATGACAGTGAAGCCCTGTGGGCGGTGATTTCAGCAGTGGGAGCCCCTCATCCACTGGTGCTGACTCCTGGATCATTTTACTTCCTGATCGCCGCACGTATAGTGCAGATTCTCCTGATGGCTGCAGGTGCCTGTTTCTTTGGGTGGGGAGTCTGGCGGGGTCCTCTCCCTCTCTGCTGAGGATCACTTGATGCTTTGTGCCTGGCAATCGGGTGTGTTACACTTTTTGTGGGATTTCCCTGGTGACTCAGAGTCTTTGGAGCTAATTTCCCCACTGATCCCCCTCTCTGAGGCATCCATGTACTGATGGCGGTCCTGGAGTCCCTTGTGTCCTGGGTGGAGCTACATAGGCAGCATGATCTTTCACATTCTATCCAGGCTGATGTCATATCCTGTGACTTTCACTTTAACTTTCTTGCTGCACAGATCGACTCTGGAGGTTCCTCAGAGAGGTGATAAAGTACTGGGGTCTCTGTGGGCATATCCCTGCGCAATCTGCTATCTGCATATAATTAAGGGGACTCCGCATACCGCGGTGATCGGTGGTAGGGACCGTGCTCAGCGCTCTTAAAGAGACAGTACACCTGTTTTCTTTTTAATTATGGAGTCCCAGGCAGTGATTTCACCCTCAGACCCCCTTAGTGCGACTACCGGTCCTTCCGGATCGCAGTCGCTGGCTGCGATGTCAGCGACACTGGAAAGCCTGGCGACCAAGGTGGATTTTGTGATGAAAATGGTTAGAAGCCGAAAACTGCCGCTGCCTTTACCGTCATCAGTGGGGTCCTCTGATTTAGAGACTGATATGGTCGCCATGGACGCCCCCTCCTTGAGGGTTCACTGTCCTCATAACCAGATGGTGAAGAGGACGCGCTTAGGTGGAAGACCTGATTGTTTCAGTAAGGGAAACTTTAAAAATGGCAGATGAGCCCACACCGGCAGGGACACGGATGTCCTTTGGCTTCCGCAAAACCCCAAAATCGGGCAAGGTTTTCCCTTGTCCCGAGAATTTTCATTATCTTGTTAATGAACAATGGCGGTGCATCAAGCATGTGCTAGTAGTGCCTAAGCGCTTTAAACGCCGTTGACCCTTTTGCAGAGACGGTTTCAAACCGTTGGACGGTACCGCCTAAGGTGTATCACCCTGTATCCAGGTTGAACAAATCTACTATAGTGCCTGTGGAAGATTCCCCGATGTTTTCAGACCCGGTGGACAGGCGGGTGGAATCCCTTTCCCGCCACCTTCATGTGTTGGCGGGTTCAATCCTGAAACCGATTTTTGTGTCTGTTCTGGTATCACAGACGGTTACAGAATGGGTAAAGGTTTTAAAAGGGGAACTTAGATGCTGACTTAGTTTCCCTGGAGCTGATGGAAGTTATGGACCAGATGGCCTAGGCCCTGGTGTTCGTGTGTGATGCGTCCTTGGATGCGGCTCCCCTGGTGGCCAGAGTGTCGACTGTGGGGATTGCCATAAGACGCATGGTTTGGCTGAAGAGCTGGCCGGCAGACCATGCTTCCAAGAAGGCCTTAACGGATCTCCCTTTCCTGGGAGGGTGATTATTTGGCGACTCGCTGGAAGGTCTAACTGGGGGTAAGAGTACTCTTCTTCCTCAATCCTCCAAAGGTAAGGCATCTTGTAGTAAGCGGGGGCCTTCTCTTTCACCGCTCATAGACGTTTTTTTCGTGCCTCAGGAGCACAAGAAAACGGTAAGCCGTTCAGGGCTTCTAGAGGGGCTAAAAAGCCATGGTCAGGCAAGACCAGCCAGTCTAGTTCTGCGGACACGTCCTCTTCAGCATGAAGGGGCGCTCTCACCTGTTTCTGGGGTGGGGGACACCTCGCACTTCTTTTTGGAACCCTGGACTTCCTTCATTCAAGACAAATGGGTTCACAAACTGATTCGTTCCGGGTACAAGATCGAATTTTCGGTCCTGGCCAGTGGACAGGTTATTTCAGTCGAATCTTCGCCTGTCTCCGGATCGTTTGAAGGATCTCCAAGACGCAGTGCAGGATCTCCTTGCTCAAAGAGTGATTGTGCCGGTTCTTCCACAGGAACGCTTTCAAGGTTTCTATTCAAACCTGTTCACAGTGCCCAGAAAAGAGAACAAGGTGTGTCCAATCCTGGACCTCAAGACTCTGAACCGCTTTGTGCTGGTGCAGAAGTTTTGAATGGAATCCATTCGGTCATTGGTAGCGTCTTTAAATCGGGGATTTTCTTGCCTCCATCGATATCAAAGATGCGTATCTACACATCACCATCTATGGAGGACACCAGTGATTTCTCTGCTTTGCGGTGGCAGAGGAGAGTTTTCAATTTTTGGCGTTACCCTTTGGTCTCGCCTCCGCTCCCAGAGTCTTTACCAAGGTACTGGCCCCGGTGTCGGCTTTATTGAGCCAAATAGGGATTGCGATCCTGGGATATCTGGACAATCTCCTATTGAGAGTTGACTCTCACTCGGCTCTGTTGGGTGACCTGTCGATTACAGCTTAGACCCTTCAGGAATTTGGGTGGACTATCAATTTCAAAAAATCTGCTCTGACGCCTTCAGTGAGATTGGATTATCTGGGGCTGACTCTAGATTCCGCCTTGGCAAGGGTCTTTCTTCCCTTGAATAAACTTCAGAAGTTCCGGAGAGAGTTTCAGTTGCTGTTGGAATCCGAATTGTCCTCACTGCAGACTTGCATTAGAGCCCTGGGTCTGATGGTATCAACCTTCGAGGCGGTTCCATTTGCTCAGTCTCACTCGAGACCTTTGCAAAAAGAGATTCTTGCCAAATGGAACAGGGATCCACAGTCTTTAGGCAAAATGATACGCTTGAGCCGACTCACGGGGTCTGCTCTATCCTGGTGGCCCGTCGCCAGCATTGTGTCAGGGCAAGTCCTTCCTACCACTGTTTTGGACGGTGGTCACCACGGACGCCAGCCTGTCAGTCTGGGGTGGAGTGCTGGGGAAGCTCTGTGCCCAGGAGACCTGGTCAACAGCAGAGTCTTCCCTACCAACCAATATTCTGGAACTCAGAGCAATCAAGCTTTGCTTGATCCACTGGACAAACCAGCTACGTGGTTCTCCAGTTCAGATCAAATCAGACAATACCACGGCTGTGGCTTACATCAGTCATCAAGGTGGCACCAAGAGTGTCCTGGCGGCCAAGGAGATGGCCGGGATTCTGGTTTGGGTGGAAGACAATGTTCCGGCTCTTTCTGCAGTCCACATTCTGTGTGTGGAAAATTGGCAAGTGAATTACCTGAGGAGTCAGGTGCTGGATCAAGGGGAATGGTCCCTTTATCCGGAGGTGTTTCATCTCCTATGTGTCCGATGGGGAACTCCGGAGGTAGACCTGTTTGCGTCCCGCCTCAACAAAAAAGTCCAGAGGTTTGTGGCCAGGTCTCGGGATCCTCTGGCTTACGCCACAGATGCCTTGGTGGCTCCCTGGAGCCAGTATCGGCTGATCTATGCCTTCCCTCCGATAAAACTCTTGCCAAGGCTTCTCCGTAGGGAGGCGATGGAAGGAATTCCGGTAGTTCTGGTGGCCCCAGACTGGCCTCGTTGGTCTTGGTACGCAGACCTAATAAAAATGGTCACCGATTTTCCATGGAGACTTCCTCTCAGGGAGCTTCTGCTGTCTCAGGGACCAATCTCCCATCCTGCTTTACAGTCGCTGGCTTTAATGGCATGGCTGTTAAGGGGCAGGAGTTGAGAGATAGGGGTCTCTCTGAATCTGTGATTCCTACCCTGTTGAAGGCTAGGAAGGCGACTTCTAGGAAGATTTATCATCGTACAAGGATATCGTACATTTCATGGTGTGAATCGCTGAAGCTGCACCCTCACTTGTTTTCTATAGCTAGGGTTTTGGCCTTTTTACAAAAGGGGGTTGAGCAGCGGTTGGCCTTGGGCACTATCAAGGGCCAAGTGTCGGCCTTGGCTATTTACTTCCAACGTCTGTTGGCTGCTAATGCCTTGATTCACACTTTTATTCAGGGGTACTTCATCTGGCTCCCCCAAGGAGATCCCCGTTGCCTCCTTGGGATCTCAATCTGGTTTTGTCTGTTCTTCAAAAGCCTCCTTTTGAGAACATTAGGGAGAGTTGGCGGCACTGTCCTGTCTAATCCATCTTTTCTCCCTAATGTGGTGTCTGATTTCCATCACAATGAAGACATTGTGTTGCCTTCACTCTGTCCTAAGCATCCCAAGGAAATTGCTTTGCACTTTCTGGATGTGGTTTGGGCGATCAGGGTTTACCTGATGGTCACTAATTTTTTTTTGGAAATCAGATGCTCTTTTTGTCCTTATGGAGGGATCTCGTAAAGGTTTGGCTGCGTCTGCTGCGACTATATCCAGATGGATTAGGCGGACCGCTGTTCAGGCTTATTCATTGAAGGGTCAGGCTCCTCCTTTCCCTATGAAGGCGATTTCTACGAGAGCGCTCTTGGGCCTCTGTAGTGCAAGTTTGTAAGGCGGCGATTTGGTCGTCTGTGCACACATTTACAAAATTCTACAAGGTAGATTTGTTGGCATCTTCGGATGCATCCTTTGGCTGCAGGGTTTTGCAGGCTGCTGTTTTAAAGAGACTTGTTTGTTTCTCTTAAGGGGGGGTTTCTTTCATGGGTGAGCTCCTGTTGTTCCTTGTTGAGCTTCATGTTACCCAGTTGGCTAAGTTTAGCCTCTGGAGTTTACGTTAACTATTTGGTTTGCGTTCTTCCCACCCCTCATGCCTACACTGCTTTTGGACGTCCCAATGGTAAAAGAAGCATAAGAGCTGCGTCTGGCAATGGACGATAGAGAAAACTGGATTTTTGTAAAAACTTACCGTAAAATCCCTTTCTCTGAAGTCCATTGACAGACGCAGCACCCGCCCCTCTGATATGGGGATGGTTTGTGTCTTCTTCTCACTGTTTGCAATGAAACTGTTATGCTGGAGCAGGGTGTGTGGGGTTATGCCTATATGGACAGCCCCTGTAGGTGTGGTAAACTGTTTTTTTTTTTTTCCCTGCCTAGTACTACTCCTGTAGGGGGCAGCATAACCCAATGGTATAAGAAGCATAAGAGCTGCTTCTGTCAATGGACTTCAGAGAAATGGATTTTACGGTAGGTTCTTACAAAAATCCAGGTTTGAGGGACATAGGTGCTTATGTTCATGCTCCTGGTACTGTGTTTCTGTAAACACTAAGGCATGATGAGAATAGGAGGGGTTATACTGGGCTGGCCACAGTTTAATTTGTTTACCAGTGTCTAATCCTCCCATAGACAGTCTCTGAATTCCTTTGTCCCTCAGTGAGCTTTAGGGAATAGTTTGTATGAGAAGTGCAAAAATCCCAAATCTTAATCATACGGTAAAGAGTACAGGAGTTGTTTTTTTACCATGAGTTATATGCTGGTACTTTCATGTAATTGGACAAAGGCAAAAGCTTTTCTGGAAACCGCCCTCCAGTGTAAGAGTAAGAAACTGCACATTCTGGAAGACTCCAGTTTTTTGCTAATGTTCTTCGGTGATGGACTCTTCTTCCTGTTGGAGAAGATTTCTTTTCTATTTTTCACCAGTTTTCCTCATTTATTTGACTGACCCTTCAATCAACGTCTAATTGCTTATCACCCTATGGTTTAATAGCAGTAATTGGATCAGTTAGCCTCGATTTACATATTAGGAACCATATACGGACCCCACAACAGCAGAGCCGGTGTGTAATGTTGATTTTGGGCGCGAATTCCTCCTGCGTTTAGCACTGATTTGGTACATGGTGCAGGGAGTGAATTAGCCACAGGTTGCAACACAGGTCCAGGGCCGTGGTCCTATGGCACCCAGACACTGAAGATCCCTTTGCAGTGGACCCTGAATCGGACCAGTGACATGGATAAGGTAAAACAGGGTTTCCCTGTTCCTGGCTATACATGTCATGTGGGAATATTACCTACATATATAGTAGATACTACACTATGACTATTATTTTCTCACTTTCTCAGCCTTATAGGCAATATTTTTTTATGTTTACCCATTTAAAACTGGTGGTTCTTTTCTTCTACCTCATTTCCGGATGTTTCTGTCTGGCGACTGCATACTTAATGCCTCATTGCTGCAGGTGACACAAGCTGATTGTTTGCCCAATATCTCAGAGACACAGCCACAGGAACTCGGAGCATGCATTATTGTGATTCTTTCTTATTGGGCACACTGAACCTTCTCAGCCCATATCCATTTCCTGATTACCCTAAACAAGAAGATCCTCACTGACCAATGGTGGATTACAGGTGCTTGGGGACACATGGGACAATGAGTGGAGATACCGCGGCAGGCCCTGAGGAAACTCCAAATTTTGCTTCGATAGCCAGTCAATAGCAGCTCCCTTATTTTAGCATAATGTCTTGCATAACACTGCTCCAGCCCCCTAAATCTGGCTTGTTCACAAACGCATGATGTGGCCTGTCTGACTAAAGTAGGATTCTTTTCAACTATGTGTGATCTATTCCAAAAGCTATCGCCACTTCTAGAATCAGCGGTTACTAACACCTAAAAACACTTTTTTTTTCGGCCTGTCCGCAATTTCTTATTCTGACACCGCTCTAGCCCTCAAAATTGGGCTCCATTACACACGACATGGAGCTGTCTGACTAAAGCAGAATGCTCTTCAACTATGTCAGATCTCCAGTATTTCAGTTTTTTTTTTCACCACCAGAGTTTATCAAATTACTACCTCAGCTTGCCACATGTTGACTGCTTTAGACTTGATTGAAGCAGTGCATTCTAATCTCTGGATTGGCATAACTAGTGCTGGTCATTTCCCTTATATTCTTTTGAGAACGAAAAAGGTTGTTTCTAGAAAGCCTTTTTTATTCTTGATAAAGCTAATTGAACCTTATATAGTGATTAGCCCAATTAAGAGAAGAGAAGTTATTAATTTATGCTACCCTATGGAAAAGGAGTTTAAAAAGAAATGGACTGTTCCCTCTGTGGACCCGATCATTCTTGCACTAAATAATCAATAAATAATAAGTTCAGGAGTCTGCGATCCCCGGCCGGAAGCATCGGGAGATCCAAGCCCTCCAAGAAGTCCCGCAGGTCTCCGGGTGCATACTCCACTTTTGAGGAATCCTTCCAAAATAGAGGAGGAATCAGTGACTATTGGGCCCGTGGGTGTAACGCTCCTTGCGTTTTTTATAAGGTGTGGATTTTCAGCTGCAGAAGTAGTTCCACGTCAGTAGTCATGTAGGAGATATGCTGAGATACCAATCCCAACCTCAATGACTCATCATGTATGGAAGGTCTTATTTCAGCCAGTAAATACACACAGTAATTAAGCTGGTTCCTAGTGTGACTTTATATACATGTGGTAAGACAATGATAAAGGTCTTAGGGATAGGTTTGAGTGGAAGTGGTAGGTGACAGACACTTGAGGTGAGACAGTGCAGATGGATGCAGGAAGGGTTAGCGATCATGTATGATAACAGATGACAGAGTAGCAGGTGCATACAGGAGAGATCAACCCAGTGCAGGAAATAGTAGCAGTAGCCTCAAGAGCTAGCAATCTAGTTATGCAGATGTAAAAGACAGTCCTTGCTATGCAGAGCTAAATAGTGTAAGCCTAGTACAAGTCTATAGAGATTTCCCCTGTGGGGTACTTAGCACTAATAGCGATAGCCGAAGGATCGCTCAGGAGATGCGGATGATCCAGATGCAGGGATCAGCGCAGCGAGATTCGTCAGCGAGGAGAGCTTGCAAGCATGGAAGCTTCAAGCAAGATTAGTATCCAGGTACTGGTGTTTGAACGAACACATGTGAGTGAGAACCGGCGCCCTAAATAGTCATCTAGTCCGCCGCTGGGTGATGACAGCTTCAGCCTTAAAGGGAAACACACCTATATGTGTTTCTTCTGTCTAGGTAGATGGAAATCACCCGGAATAAATGTGATAGGAGGCACTGAGAGTGCCAGAACCTTACAGTGGGTAGGGATAACCTGTGTATCTAGCCAGTGGTTCTGGTTGTCGCTAGTAGGTGACTCCAGGTAGGGTCCTCTCGGCCTTCAGTACCGCATCACTGGCATCCCCAGCCCACTGCCTACTCCTCGTTTTGATAACAGCCACCTCTCTGATACACAAACCCCTAATAAATGCCTTTAGAGTATCCCACACCAGGAGGAGCCGAGTGTCTGTTATCGGCTATGAAACTTTCAATTTGGGCCCGTATAACTTCAGAGTTTGTAAATAGCGAGAGCCAGAAGGGGTTCAGTTTCCTATGTATGGGCAGCCGAGCGCCCGGTAGAGTCAATGTAACCCGCATCGGGGAGTGATCTGATAGACCTCTAGCCAAATATGTGACAACAGGGGAAAGGGAAAAGAGCAGGTCAGAGCCCAGTGCCAGGTCAATGCGGGACAAGGCAGAATGTGACAACGAGTGACAGGAATAACAAGCCCCCAGCGGGTGCTTAACCCGCCAAAGATCCCTGAGGCCCAATTCCCCCACAAACCTGTCAAAGGGAGTGAGTGAATAAAAATGAAAAAAGGTGCGCGAACCAATACAAACGTGTAAAAGCAGCACTGTGAAAAATAAATGGATAATGTGAAAATATGTAACTGAAAATTACAATAGTGCGCTAATTACTAAATATTCAAACAAACAAAATTGTCCGTGAATAACTAAATTGATTGAAGAGGAGTCTATTCCATGTGGAAAAAGCGTGTTCCCAAACAAATACGTGCTGAACGAACTCTTGTGAAGTGATAGGTGAATTAACCTCTTACCAAACAAAAGTCCAATGGGGCATGATATAGTGCAATAACTGTGTATGAAAGTGACACCCAGTGATATGAATGGACCCTTACCACATAGGAGAGAAAACGAAGCATATGCTGTGGAACTAGGAAATCCAAACAAACGGCCACACTAGATGAAAAATCCAGAGGGATGGACGGATGCAGCTTCCCGAGATCTTTATGGGCTTCCACAGGTAGAGGTGCCAGCAGGAGGACCACAATGGAAAAAAGGAAGGGACTGATGGTGCATTACCCACGATATTTATTAATAAAATGACAAGAAAACACTTACAAGCATCCTGTATGTTTAAGCGATATGCCCAAAAAGAGTCGCGGTCGCCTGCAGTGCGATCCGGGACCAATAGCAGCGCGGCTTGCTCCCTCCGACGCGTTTCCACTGAATAGTCAGCTTCTGGGACTGGAGCACAATTCCCCCACAAACCTGGCAAAGGGAGTGAGTGCTCAGGTCCCTGTGGGCAAAACTTCCTGTGAACATCCAGAGACATATCCAATACTGTTCTGTCCTCACATGAAGGCGAATGAAGGAATAACTGATAATAGCATAACTGATAATAGCTGTGTGACTTCCTACCTTCGTATCCAAGCAGTGGGGCAGACCGGACCGGCAGATGCTCAGGTTAGATGAATCCAGACTTAGGCATGAAGATGAAATCAAACGTGGGTTTATTCAATCCAGATACAGCAATAGACGGTGATACAATACTGTTCTGTAGTAGTGGTATCAATACTATCCTGTTGGTGTCTATCCTGAGGCTAACTGCTGGTCAAAAACTGATGCCTTCACGAGCCCAAAATGTGAAGTTTTCAGTCACACAGCCATGAGGAACTGAACATGGCTGCTGGATGTGACAAGACACACAGTCTGAAAAACACGCCCATAATATCAAAAAACTTTACTGAACAAGAACAAAGGCGTGCGGCGTGCAAATTCTGGCCAGCAGATGGCAGCAGTACAACAATTCATAGGAACAACATGGTGAAAGAAAGATTGATAATGCAATGTACAAAATAACTATGAGGAGAACAGTACAAATGGAAACATAGAATGTGTCGGCAGATAAGAACCATTTGGCACATCTAGTCTGCCCAATATATCTGAATCCTATGAATAGTCCCTGGCCCTATCTTATATGAAGGATAGCCTTATGCCTATCCCATGCATGCTTAAACTCCTTCACTGTATTTGCAGCTACCACTTCTGCAGGAAGATTATTCCATGCATCCACTACTCTCTCAGTAAAGTAATACTTCCTCATATTACTTTTAAACCTTTGCCCCTCTAATTTAAAACTGTGTCCTCTTGTGGTAGTTTTTCTTCTTTTAAATATGCTCTCCTCCTTTACCGAGTTGATTCCCTTTATGTATTTAAAAGTTTCTATCATATCCCCTCTGTCTCTTCTTTCTTCCAAGCTATACATGTTAAGGTCCTTTAACCTTTCCTGGTAAGTTTTTTCCTGCAATCCATGTACTAGTTTAGTAGCTCTTCTCTGAACTCTCTCTAGAGTATCTATATCCTTCTGGAGATATGGCCTCCAGTACTGCGCACAATACTCCAAGTGAGGTCTCACCAGTGTTCTGTACAGCGGCATAAGCACTTCTCTCTTTCTACTGCTTATACCTCTCCCTATACATCCAAGCATTCTGCTGGCATTTCGTGCTGCTCTATTACATTGTCTTCCCACCTTTAAGTCTTCTGAAATAATTACTCCTAAATCCCTTTCCTCAGATACTGAGGTCAGGACTGTGTCAAATATTCTATATTCTGCCCTTGGGTTTTTACGCCCCAGGTGCATTATCTTGCACTTATCCACATTAAATTTCAGTTGCCAGAGTTCTGACCATTCTTCTAGTTTTCCTAAATCCTTTTCCATTTGGCGTTTCCCTCCAGGAACATCAACCCTGTTACATATCTTTGTGTCATCAGCAAAAAGACAAACCTTACCATCGAGGCCCTTTGCAATATCACTTATGAAGATATTAAACAAAATTGGTCCCAGTACAGATCCCTGAGGTACCCCACTGGTAACATGACCTTGTTCTGAATGTTCTCCATTGACTACAACCCTTTGTTGTCTGTCACTCAGCCACTGCCTAATCCACTCAACAATATGGGAGTCCATGCTCAATGACTGCAGTTTATTGATAAGTCTTCTATGTGGGACAGTGTCAAAAGCCTTACTAAAATCTAGATATGCAATGTCTACTGCACCTCCACCGTCTATTATTTTAGTCACCCAGTCAAAAAAAATCTATAAGATTTGTTTGACATGATCTCCCTGAAGTAAACCCATGTTGTTTTTCATCTTGCAATCCATGGGATTTAAGATGTTCCACAATCCTATCCTTTAATAGGGTTTCCATTAATTTGCCTAATATTGATGTCAGACTCACTGGTCTATAGTTGCTCGATTCCTCCCTACTACCTTTCTTGGCACGACATTTGCCAATTTCCAATCTTCCGGGACGACTCCTGTTACTAATGATTGGTTAAATAAATCTGTTAATGGTTTTGCCAGCTCACCACTAAGCTCTTTTAATAATTTTGGGTGTATCTCATCAGGACCCTGTGGCTTATTTGTCTTCACTTTAGACAGCAATCTTAAAACGTCTTCCTTTGTAAAGACACATGCATCAAACGATTCATTAGTCATCCTTTCAAGTGGAGGTCCTTCTCCTTCTTTTTCTTCTGTAAAAACTGAACAGAAGTATTCATTAAGGCAGTCGGCTAGCCCTTTATTCTTTTCTACATACCTTCCGTCCTTTGTTTTTAATTTAGTTATTCCTTGTTTTAATTTCCTTTTTTCATTTATATATCTGAAGAATGTCTTATCCCCCTTTTTCATAGACTGAGCTAGTTTTTCTTCTGCCTGCGCTTTAGAAGTTCTTATAACTTGCTTGGCCTCTTTCTGCCTAATCTTGTAGATTTCCTTATATATATTAAATACTGCATTAAAGTCCCCCAGGGCCAAAACTGGCACCTGGGAATGCTTAAGGAGAAACCGAGACAGACACTCCAGCACCTCAAAGGCAAATGGCGGTGGGATATAAACATTCACAAGTATACATTTTATAGGTGTCCCACAAACCTATCAAGAAAATAAACCTCCCATGGTGATTAATTTGAGAGTCTAAAGTATCAAACTTGGCAGTGCCAGAAATCAAGATGGAGACCCCCCTCGAGTATTGAGTATGGAGAGAGTGGAATTGAGTCGGAGTGAAGTAAGTTCACTGTGTCCTTTAAGTGTGTTTCTTGCAAGCAAGTGAAAGTCGGGGCGTGATGGGATAGGAAAATCAACACAGCCGTACGTTTCCGAGCATCCTGGAGACCTCGGACATTTCAGGAGATAAGGGTTTTATCCAGAGTCGCCATTGGGTAGCAAATGTAAGATGTGAGGTCCCCTCAATTCAGGAGTGGCCAGACAACTTCCTGAGGGTAGCCTGGTGTGGAAATCAAGGGGATAGAGCAAATCTATAAGTGGGTAGCACAGCAGCAGGATATTGATATACGGGAAATCTGGAGCAGTCCAGGACAGTGAACGTAACCACGGACAGTGAGGGCTAAGAAGAAACAAACCCCTAAAACCCAGGGGGGAAAAAAACAGACGAAAACAAAAGATAGCAGTACAAAGGACACAGTTGGGACGGCAGATGGGTACATCCCAAAACCGCCCCGCAGGGAATAGTGTACATAGTCTGTATGGGGGGTAAGGAAGAGGGCCAGACCCCGTGACGCCCCTGCCATAACAAGGACTAGGCAGGGTACCAAAAGATCCAGTACAAAAATAAATGGAAAAAGGAAGGGCCAAACAAGTACGTGTATAGTGTTCCCACTAAGGCTCCCAATAGGAGTAATAAAGACTCAAACGAAGCTGGATCACTCAACAGCAGCACGCAGATGTCGTTCGTGTCGGTCCAGCCAGTTAGCTGCCATAGCTGGGTTTTTCAAAGAAGCGAACAGTGTCGTTCGCCACTAACCGGAGTTTTGCCGGGTATAGCATGGAGTATGCCAGGGGTATAGTTTGTAAGCGTTTCTTGACATCCGTAAATCATGCTCTTTGTTTCTGGAGGGCAGCTGAAAAATCAGGGTATATAGAGATATTTTGGCTCCCTGAATCTCCATTCTGGGTTGTTGTCTCGCCAGACGTAGGATTAAATCTCTATCCTTATAGTGCAGAATCTTGAGCAGAAACGGGCGAGCAGTGCCCCCCGGTGGCGGAGCCCGGAATGGCACTCAGTGTGCCTTTTCGACTGAGAAAAATGGAGACAGGTTATCTTTCTCAAAGGTAGTTAAGACCCACTGTTCTTTGAAATCGACTAGATTTTTCCCCTCCGCCTTCTCCGGGATGCCCACCAGGTGGAATCTATTCTCCATATCTTCTAATCTATTCTTTGCTTCTGACACCCCAGCAGAATTCATGTGGACATCCTGGGCGAGAGGCTGCAACTCTTCCTCCACCGTGCTCACCCTGCCCTCTAAAGCTGAAGTTCTCTCTCTAATCTTCTGCATATCCTGTCTTATGTGTAGTATTCCTTCCCTCATGCTCTTTACCTCCGTGGAGAGTTCAGCAAGCGAAGAGTCATAGGTGTGTACCGCATTCAGGACATCTTGTAGGGTTGGTGCCGCCGGAGCGATAGCAGATGCCTCCCCCTCCTCCACACATGGCCCACCCGGGGTACTCACTGCGGCCTCCAAGGGTGGATTTCCTCCGCCTGCTCTCCCCGACATGCCGGGTTCAGGTGCAGGGGATCTCCCAGGCGTCCGATTAGGTGACATGCACGATATTGGCTGCAGCGCTTTATGCTTGGAGGGATCGTGAGCATATTTCTCCTGCCTGGAGATTACAGAGGGCTGCTGGTCCTTTCCCGCACGCTGAGGCAACGGCCCGCCGCCATTTCGGGTCTTCTTCCCAGCGGGAACGGCTTCCTCTTTCTTCCGTGTCATCGTTTGGAGTGGGCTCCGGGGACCTGGGACCGGCATTAAGGTAAGAGCCGAGCGCAGGCGTAAGGATCTGGTGAAAGCTGCCAGGTTTTAGAGTCGATTTTCAGGATTCTAGAAGTCAGGATGCCGGAGCCGATGTGAAACACGCCCTTCTACATAGACGGTCAAGCCACAACCCCGATTCACAATCTTTACACAGGACTCTCATAACACTGTGTTGTGTAAAATTTTTAAAGTGGTTTTCACTGCTTTTATTTTTCTTGAATATAATTATTCATGAATTATATTTACGTGTTGCACTGTACGTTCACTGTATTTGTATATGTGTATTGATATGGTGAGTGTATTTTTGGGGAAGATACATTTGTTTTTTTTGATTGTGCTAATTATGGCATGTTTTTCACATTGGTATTATATTATCACATAGGGATTTAGCACTGTTCCACTTCACTGAATTATATAGCGATTATACAGTGCCTTGCGAAAGTATTCGGCCCCCTTGAACTTTGCGACCTTTTGCCACATTTCAGGCTTCAAACATAAAGATATAAAACTGTAATTTTTGTGAAGAATCAACAAGTGGGACACAATCATGAAGTGGAACTAAATGTATTGGATATTTCAAACTTTAACAAATAAAAAACTGAAAAATTGGGCGTGCAAAATTATTCAGCCCCTTTACTTTCAGTGCAGCAAACTCTCTGAATGATCCAATGTTGACCTAAATGACTAATGATGATAAATAGAATCCACCTGTGTGTAATCAAGTCTCCGTATAAATGCACCTGCACTGTGATAGTCTCAGAGGTCCGTTTAAAGTGCAGAGAGCATCATGAAGAACAAGGAACACACCAGGCAGGTCCGAGATACTGTTGTGGAGAAGTTTAAATCCGGATTTGGATACAAAAAGATTTCCCAAGCTTTAAACATCCCAAGGAGCACTGTGCAAGCGATAATATTGAAATGGAAGGAGTATCAGACCACTGAAAATCTACGAAGACCTGGCCGTCCCTCTAAACCTTCTGCTCATACAAGAAGACTAATCAGAGATGCAGCCAAGAGGCCCATGATCACTCTGGATGAACTGCAGAGATCTACAGCTGAGGTGGGAGACTCTGTCCATAGGACAACAATTTGTCGTATACTGCACAAATCTGGCCTTTATGGAAGAGTGGCAAGAAGAAAGCAATTTCTTAAAGATATCCATAAAAAGTGTCGTTTAAAGTTTGCCACAAGCCACCTGGGAGACACACCAAACATGTGGAAGAAGGTGCTCTGGTCAGATGAAACCAAAATTGAACTTTTTGGCAACAATGCAAAACGTTATGTTTGGCGTAAAAGCAACACAGCTCATCACCCTGAACACACCATCCCCACTGTCAAACATAGTGGTGGCAGCATCATGGTTTGGGCCTGCTTTTCTTCAACAGGGAAGATGGTTAAAATTGATGGGAAGATGGATGGAGCCAAATGCAGGACCATTCTGGAAGAAAACCTGATGGAGTCTGCAAAAGACCTGAGACTGGGATGGAGATTTGTCTTCCAACAAGACAATGATCCAAAACGTAAAGCAAAAGTCAAAGTCCAGACCTGAATCCAATCGAGAATCTGTGGAAAGAACTGAAAACTGCTGTTCACAAACGCTCTCCATCCAACCTCACCGAGGCTGTTTTGCAAGGAGGAATGGGCAAAAATTTCAGTCTCTCGATGTGCAAAACTGATAGAGACATACCCCAAGCGACTTACAGCTGTAATCGCAGCAAAAGGTGGCGCTACAAAGTATTAACTTAAGGGGGCTGAATAATTTTGCACGCCCAATTTTTCAGTTTTTTGTTAACAAAGTTTGAAATATCCAATAAGTTTCGTACCACTTCATGATTGTGTCCCACTTGTCGTTGATTCTAAACAAAAAATTACAGTTTTATATCTTTATGTTTGAAGCCTGAAATGTGGCAAAAGGTCGCAAAGTTCAAGGGGGCCGAATACTGTATGTGGTGACACTACAGGGATTGGCAGCTTTATCCACTGTTCATTTATTTTATATTTCTTTACTATTTTTTATGTATATCGATTTTTGTCTCTTTTTTATCATCAGACACACCTGGTAGCACATTCCTTTTTTAGATCATTCCTCATATAGTTATTATTTACATTCCCTTCAGCATGACATTTTGTTAAACATGCACACTATATTCATGAGCATGCTGCCTATTGCACCCTTTGGTTGCATCTTTATGAAAATTTTCCTCGGGCTCTGCTGGCTGACTCCTTCACGAAATCCACTGCCTGGCTTCTCCACTCATGGTCACTGGAACTCTACTATGTGCAGAGCTTAGTTCAATAATACAAATCCCCTTTTCTTTACCGCTCCCCCTGGTTACAACCCTCAGACTCTGCTCTGAGTTTTGATATGCCCTCTCTTCCTGTGTCAGGGTCAAGGATTACAAGGTTGCCTGTTTTAAGGTTGCCTGTAAGTCCTTCTCCTTTTACCTCTTCAAAAGAACTAGCTTTGGCACCAATCAAGTTTTTTCACCAACCTAGTATTGGAAAGGTCCCATTGCCCCTGTTCTTAGTTCTACAGACTGCATGTGGTGGGGAAACAAGCACACCATATGCAGCCTGTAGATACCCTAGCATTTTCTTGCCCATCTTGCCAAACATTTTAAATCGTGTGACTCCTTCACTGTCTTTCACGCAGAGATCTCCCAGCATCTTTAATTCCCTGATATTCATTCGTTTGGCACGTTCCAACCTTAAGGTTGGGTCCCCTTCTTTATTAGATCGCTTCTGCATACTTTGTAATCTGTTTTATGAGGTAGTTTTCACCTAGTGTGATAGAGAACCCCATCCTAAAAATTGTTTTCAGTTCTTATGATACAAGTTATCTGTTTGTAATCGCAAAACACCTAGCCTTGGTATCCAGCAGTTCTTGGTTACGCCTTGTATATCCTCTTCTTAACACCTTAGTTTTCTACTCCTTGTACACCCCCTTTTGCAAGAAATGGTTGTGCTTTGTTGCCATTGTGATTATCTGTGCCCTGGGTGGCCTTGATCAGGTGCTCTTTCCCATGCAGAGCCTTCCCTTTGTGCGCAAAGAAATGACACCCTTATAATTGTCTCTTTAAGAATGGAACCACCTTCTCCACATTAACCTTAACAGTCGTAGTTCTGCCTTGGCTCCCCTGTATTCTTTCTGGCAGACCCCTCCTTTTCCTATGTTACATGGGTACAAAGTATCCTGAAAGCCAGCCCTCCCTTGCTTTCCAGGACAATTTTGATCTCCTTCTCTGGGAATGTCATTCTCCCTCCCTATCTCCTACCTCGAAGGCATGTGAAACACTTCTGATTTGCCTTATGGGTGGGGTCAGGACTGTCATCCATGGCTGCCTGTCCCATATTCCCTTGCCAACTGACCCCTCTCTTATTCCTCACAGGATGAGGTTGGTCTTTCTATGTGATTCCTCACTCCTCTGCACCTGGCTAGGTGGTTATTTTGTTTTACTTCCATGGCTTCTGGTCTCAGGGAATGGGTCCCTCTTTTCCTACCAGTGTGGCTCCGAAATGTTACACTATGTCTTCTCACATGCCTGACTGAGGGGTCCTGCGCGGCTCTGAAATGTTGCACTATGTCCCCTGTGATGTGATCATTCTTCAATAAAGATTTGGACGTGGTGTGCTGGCAAATATGTACATTTTATCTGTGATGATTCCAATTTCAGCACGTTGTTGCTACAGCACAAGCTACTCCTAAAGTGTGCGATGGGAATATTGGTACTTCTTTCCCTAACTAAACCGATTCCCCCAAGAGGTTGTCTTTTGTGTGTTCTAGACAGCATCTAGCATCGGTCACAGGGGACTATTGTCTGTTTTTCAGTTCACGTTTTCAAATAAATTTTTTGGCAGTTTTACTGTTTAGGCCTCTACTGATCCCTGCTTCGGCTACACAGTGCCTCTGTTGTTGTCTGCCTGTTTGGGTCTGTTGACCCTTTTTGTTCCTCTGTGGCTTGTTGCTACTGTTTTGTTGCCCGCCCCTCGATTTATTGCTGCTTGAGGATGTCCTACAGTCTAAGAATCAACTCCTGTGTCTGTGTTCTGTACTGTACAATTATGATAGGAAATTTGGCATGCATGTAAATTAAAAATCTAGGAGTACAGGACACTCCTCTGTGATCTCCTTACTGCTTGCTTAAAAAAAAACTGGAGCCTCATGGAGTGGGTGGGGTTATATGGGGGGCCGTTCTCAGCTAAGCTTTTGCCAGTGTCCAATCACCTGAAGGTAGCAGTATATAACCCACAGTCTCTTCTCTCCAAACTTTTTTTTTTTTCAACTGGTAGAGGATGGGCTACACTCTTTCTCCATGGTCCCACAGTATGTAGGAACACAACCACCCTTTCTCCTGAGATGGACTAGGGATTATGGGATTTGTAGTGTGTGTAGAGTGTTGCACTTGAACACAACTAAAATTAACTGCTTGTTCCTGGAGAAGAGAAGGAAAAGGAGCGGTTTGGGAGCCTACAGAGGACATAACAAGGAGGCAGAAAAACATAGTAGGAAACAATTTCATGAAAAATAGAAAACCGGACCATTAAGTAGTGGGTGTGTGGATTATTTTTTGAAAAAAAGGATATTGTTTAGTGTCACATTAAGAGGGTAAGGCATAAGAAAAAGTAGTAAAAATGTATACAGCATCTGGAAGTAGTAAATTCTAGTGACAAAACGGAGAAAATGACCTATAGTCAAGATTATCTGTTTCCCTTCTACATGTTTGCACAAATATACATACAGTTGAGCCTGATTGGCTTAGATTAATGACGCCCTTTCTACTAATCTGACTTGTACTGTAAAGGGGAATAACAAGAGGTATTTAAAATAGTTTTCTATTTCGTTCATTGACGGACACAGCGACATATCTTCGTCGAATGGTTTATGCTCCTCTTCCTAGGAGTAGGACACTAGGCGGAAAATGGTTAACCAATTTAACAGAGCTTTTAGCTACACCCACGGGGCAGTCCCAGGTAGTATACTCCCTCTCCAAACAAAACAAGGTGGATAAACCACCTATCTCCTGCGCTCAGAAAAGGCAACTCCTTGACTGCTCTGCCCATGGGACTTTCAAAATGGCGTCTTGGATGGCTAGGATCCTGCTGCCTAAAAGGACTGGGGCAGTCCAACAATACTGCAAACAAGAAACCCAAAGAAAGGCGCATCGACCTAGCACATTATCCTCAATATAAGCTTTATTGTTAAAACATAGAAATGGCTACTCACAAGCAAAGGTATAAATCAATCTATACTCCCACTTCCTGCTCTAGGATTCAGGTTTTTTTCTGCCTAGTTACAAGTAAGGACCTAGTTCCTTGCTGGGATCTCTGGTTCTGGCATTTTTTCCTTTTAAACTGAATTTGTTTTCTTATTTTATTATTTTCTGTTCCTGTGAGAACTACAATCAATTTGGACTGGGCGACGGACTGGATATTCTAGATCCTTAGGGTCTCCCCAGTCTAGCCAACGAGCGCGTGCAGGCCTCAGCTCTGTACTAGATCGGCCAAGACCTAGTTCCACTGGGTGAAACACCTCGCGAGGACGCACACGATGGTTGCGGCCTGAGTCACCACATACCTCTAGCACGCAACACCCCCTATTCCAAGATGGGGAGGTGGTTTGTCCAGAGTCGTGCCCACCCGGTTCCATGGTGTGGTAAATAGTGTCCCCCCCCCTTGTGGTACTTCGTGGGCCTGGGCCCCTCCTTGGGATGGTTGGACCCCCAGGTTCCTTTCCATTCCCCCCAGCTCCTCTAACAGTCAGGTTTGGTCCTATCCTACCCCCATGTCCCCCTTCCTGGGTGAGGTAGGAGCTGGCTTTGCCACTTGCTCCAGTAAGGGTGGGTGGATGTAGTGGTTGCTGACCGGGCTGTGCGGATCGCACACAAGGGCCTTTGAGCAAGCTCCCGGTCCCCTGGGGGTTAGTGACTGGGCAGAGATGTCCTTTGGGCTCCCTGCGGTGGTTATAGGCTGGGGGGGAGCAGATGTCTCGTCTCATCATCTGCGGGTCTGCGCCTCATATGGCTGGATCGGGCCGAAAATTTAGTCCGTGGCTTTGTGGCCTGCTCGCGGCTGTCCGGGTACGCTGAGGCCGCGGCTTCTCAGCGTACTCGCGGCTGACGGAGCTGTCCGAGTGACTGACCAGGCTGTCCAAGCTCCTAACCGAGCTGTTTGAGCTGTGGATCAATCCAACAGAGCTGATGGAATACTCGCGTCTGGTTCGGGCCCTAAATTTAGGCCGCGGCTTTGCGGCCTACTCGCCGCTGGCTGTCCGAACTGCTGGCCAAGCTGACCGAGCTGTTGACAGGCTGTTCAAGCTGCTAACCGGGGTGATAGAGCAGCGGACGGGCGTCCGCCTTCCACCCGCTCAGGAGGGTGGACGTATGGACTGCCTGGTGCCCCCCTTGATCCGTGGGGGCGTCGTGGGGGGCTGCATGTTTTTTTGGAGAAAAGTGAAGCAGCCATTATTGTGTTGGGGTACTCTGCCTGCGCGTCTGCGTCATGGCGGGCCTTCCCCCTTTCTAGGGGGCTATGTCCTTTATTGTGGGCGACCCTTAGGTCTAATAGGTGGTCCTTTTGCGGACCTTTAGCCGACATCTCTGCGGGACTGTGGTCGGCGACCTCCCCTGCTTGTTAGGTTCTCAGGGTGAGCTTAGCATACAGCAACTCTACTGGGTTTGCGTCCACACACTTCGGGTGCACTGTGGTGAGGATGATTCTTCTTTTTACTTCAGCTGCCTTCTGCAGATGCATGGGGGTGCCATTAACTCCTAATAGTTCCCCGACGCAGATGGCAAACACGCATGTGTTCGAAGCCGGAAAAATGCAGGGTACCGCAGTACCGTGTGGTTTGGTGCAGCGAGATTTTAGAAATTGTGTCTGCACTATTTTTGCATGCCCATGCAAGGGCGCTGGTGGATGCACTGATTGTATCCGTGCAGGTAACTTTACACATGGGGGATGCAGCTATTGCTGCGTCAGAGGCGCTGGTCCCCCCGGAGCCCACAGATCCCCTAGAGCAGCAAAGGTATTCCCTTTTCCCGCCTACTGTGACAAAATTGTTGCGAGTCAGTGGAGTTCTAAACACAATATGGTGGTGTCTGAGCGTTTCGATAGACATTATCCCTTGAAGAGTCTCTGTTGAGTACTTGGGCAGTCCCACCTGTGGTGGACTCTCAGGTTTCCAGGCTGAATAATTCTGTCCTATTTCCAAGCTGAATAATTCTGTCCTATTTCCGGTGAAGGAGTCTGAGTATTAAAAGATCCTTTTGATGGGAGAGCCGAGACTTTGGTCCGTCATATGTCTTCTGTGGCCGCTTCGGTCCTTCGGCCGGTGTTCACCAGTGCATGGTGTCCCTGACATCCTGAGTGGGCAAGCTTTTGGGCCAGGATCTGGAGGGGGAACAGATTTCTCCTGCTTTTGCGTTGCTGGTTGACTAGTTGGTCCAGGGGTTGCAGTTAGTCTGTGATGCCTCTCTGGATGCAGCTCCCTAAATCTATGGGCTGTCTGACAGCAATGATCCTTCTGCGCAGGATATGGCTAAAATGCTGGTCTGCAGACCAGACTTTCCAGGTGGCCTTATATGATCTTCCCTTGGTGGAATCGTCTGTTCGGAGCCTCCCTGGAAGGCTCTCCTCCGGAGGTTCCATGAGGGCCTGGTCTGGTATGCTGATGGGGCCTTCCAGACCTACAGACAAACATCCCTTCCGCCTGAAGGGGCGCTCTCATCCATATCTGGGGTGGGGAGGACATCTTCCCCCTTTTCTGGACCCATGGTTCTCCCTGATTCAAGACAAGTGGGTCCACGAGCTGTTTCGGTCCGGCTACAAGATCGAGTATTTGATCGTCTCTTTCCCAGACCGCCTGCGAGGTCTTTTCGTGGCGGTGCAAGCCTTGCTACTACGAAGGGTGATTGTTCCAGTCTCGATTTCAGATCGTTTGTTTCATGTTTGCAGGTCCCAGGAGCCTACGGCCACACTACCCTGAATGCGCACAATCTCATCTGATCTCCGAAGCTAAGCAGGATCGAGACTGGTTGGTTTGTACTTGGATGGGAGACCGCCTGGGAATACCAGGTGCTGTAGACTTCAAGAAAAATGAGGTACGTCCAATTTAGGACCTCAAACTTTGAACCGCCTTGTGCGGGTACAGATGTTTCAAATGGAGTCTTTGTACAATAGTGGAATCCCTACATCAGGTAGATCTTCTGGCCTCTATCGCTATTAAGGACGCTTACCTTCATATTCTGAGATATGCCGGTCTTCCGCGTTTCCTCCACTTGCCGTGGGCGAGGAGCATTATCAAGAGATCTCACCTCAACCCCGCGGGATTTTTGCTAGTGCTGGCCCTGGTGTTGGCATTGTTGTGCCAGCAGGGGATTGCGATACTGGAGTATCTGGATGATCTTCTGCGAGCAGAGTCTCTGACTGCTCTGGAGGACAACAGGGTGATTACTCTGGGGACTCTGCAGGAGTTTGGTTGGAAATCAAATTTCCAGGTAATGGCACTGGTTCCGTCCATAGTTGGACTATCTGAGTCTGCTCTGGACTCTGCCTCAGCCAGGGTGTTCCTCCCATGGGAGGAGTTCCAAACTCTGTCCACATGAGACATCTGCCAGGGAGATTCTTGTCATATGGGGCAAGAATCCACAGTGTCTAGACACTGATCCTGTTGAGCCGGGGTACAAGAGGGTCCCTGACATGGTGGCTTCATTCTCCTGCGCTTTGACAGGTAAATCTTCCTTCCCTTGTATGGGATGGTGGTCACCACGGATGCCAGCCTGCCCGATGTGGGGTGGCGTATTTTGACAGAATTTGTGCTCAGGTGGTCTGGACTCTGGAAGAATCCAGACTACCAATCAATATACTGGTCACTTCTGGAGGTGTTTTCATCAGTTGTGTCTATGGTGGGGTACTCCCGAGGTGGTCCTGTTGGGCTCTCGTTTTCAACAGGAAGGTGCTTGGGTTTGTGGCACGGTCTTGGGATCCTCTGGCCGATGCCACAGACGCACTGGTGGCTCTTTTGGGACCAGTATCGTCTGATATATACGCCTTTCCTCTTTTAGAACTTCTGCCAAGACTCCTGCGTAGACTCGAGGCAGAAGGGATTACGGCCATCCTGGTGGCTCCAGACTGGCCTAGCCGGTTTTGGTACGCAGATCTGATACGGTTGGTCACCAATGCTCCCTGGAGATTTCCTTTTAGAAGAGATCTGTTGGCTCAAGGGCCAATCTTCCATCTTGCCTTACGGTTGCTGGCTTTTACGGCTTGGCTGTCCGAAGCCAGGTGTTGAAGGCTAGAGGATGATCTGAATCGGTGATTCACATGCTGCTGTATGCTAGTACATCTACTTCTAGGTAGTTTTATGATCGCGTTTGAAGAGCGTACTTTGCGGATGTGAATCTCTTGGGGTTCACCCCAGGTTCTTTTCGATGACTCGGATTTTGGCCTTCCCTCAACGTGGTGTGGAGCAGCTTTTGGCCTCGGGTACCATCGAGGGCCAGGTTCGACCTTGGCGGTTTCTTTCGTCGTCCTCTGGCTACGTTTTTTTTTCTGTGGTTTGCGCCTTTGTTCGAGGAGGTTCGCCACTTGGCTTCCCAAGTGCGTTTCTATTGCCCTTGTGGGATCTCATCTTGGTGCTGTTGGTTCTTCAGTAACCGCCGTTGGAAAATATTCACAAGATTCCTCTGCTTGTATGTCCCAGAAGGTGGTCTTCTGGGTGGCTTTTTCTTCTGCATGTAGGGTGTTGGGGCTGGCAGCTTGTTTGGTTATTCACCTTACTTGGTGGTTCACAGAGATAAAGTGGTGCCCCAGCACAGCCAGTCGTTCCTTTCAAAAGTCGTCTCTGGTTTTCATTTAAATAAGGCATGTGTTATCTTCCTTGTGTCCTAGCCTAAGTACCCTAAAGAGCTTGCCTTACACCAGTCATGTCCAAAGTCCGGCCCGCGGGCCATTTGTGGCCCATCCTTTCGTTTCATACGGCCCCCAGGGACACCGCTGATTTTTCTCAATGTCTCTCTCTGAGACTCATCACATCCCTGCCCCGATGCGATGGCTCGGGGGCGGGGTCTCGCCGTCTCTGGCCTCCCGTGGAAGCTTGGCTCGGCTGCTCCCGAGTCCCACTCCGCCCCCTGCTCGGCTCTATCTGCCTGGTGCCGCCCACGACTGCGCGGGAGTGTGGAATGAAATCTGCGTTCCTTCTCTCCATCGCACACAGCCACCTGTAGGAGCCAACCAAGGTTTTTGTGGTGCTGACCAAGGATCGCATTCATTTCTACAATTCTACTGCCTGTTTGTGGAAGTGTGATTTTATTCGTAGAGCACTGATGCTTTTTATTTCCTATATATACCTATATATATTTATTCCTATCTATACACCTTCATGTGCTGGCTGGGTGACATTATTAAACAGGAGACACGACTGGTCCTTACATGCAGGGGATTGCCATTCACAAAGCTGTGAGCAGGTGGAAAGCGAGGATAATTTTCCACTCTTCCCTTCAACCTTTCTTTTTGGTGGTATGAAGTGGTTTATGACCTGCTGGTAATACAGGGGTCTTACAGTTTGTCACCTGAAGTGGATCCGGTTTTCTGGCACCCTCCCTCTTTCATTGGACCCTACCTGTTTCTAGGGACTTTTGGGCCTTACTTCTATATTTATTTGATGTGTGCTAGACGCGTTTTTTTATTGCCCTGCACTTTTTTTTAATTTTTGTATCTTTTCTAGTAATCAATGAAGAAAAAGAAACGGCTGCACTCCAGATGAGGTCAAAATCCAGATTTATTGACTGGACATCCCAATGTGACAATAGTAACCAGGTAGACGCGTTTCACACACTACAATGTGTACTTAATCATTTATTGTCCAGTCAATAAATCGGGAATTTTGACATCATCTGGCGTACAGCCGTTTCTTTTTCTTCATTGATTATCCACGGAGGCGAGCCGGGGCGTGCACCGGTGTGTGTTATCAGGCTTACATACCACCTTGAGCAGTGAGTTCCTTTTCTTTGATTCTTTTCTAGTAATGTTTTTTTTTTTTTTTCATCTGGCGTTCAGATATGAAAGGCAGAGTGATTTTACTACTGTTTAGATTTGTCATTCATTGCAATAAAGTTTTCATAAAATAGTTAATTTGTATTTAATTTTAATGGTTCAAATGTCAGGCAAAATGGTCGGCCCTCACGCATGTTCACTTCATCAAGTCTGGCCCTCTTTGAAAAAAGTTTAGACACCTCTGCCTTACACTATTTAGATGTGGCTCGGGCAATCAGGGTGTACCTGGTGATGACTGAGTCATTCCCAAAATCAGATTCCCTATTTGTCCTTATGGATGGATTCAGTTAGGAGCTGGCCGCGTCTGCTGTGACCATTTCCAGATGGATAGGCAGACGGTGGTGCAGGCCTATTGCATTAAGGTGCAGGATCCTCCTTCCCTGTTATGGTGCATTTTATATGGGCGCTTATTGCCTCTTGGGACTTTCGTCATCAGGCATCAGTGGTGCAGGTTTGCAAGGCAGCCACCTGGTTGTCCGTGCACATTTTCACAAAATTTTTATAAGGTGTATGTGTTGACATCTGCGGATGCCTTCTTTTGGCTGCAAGGGTTTGCAGGCCGCTGTTGAAGAGGAATAGTCTTCTTTGAGGGTGTATTTTTTTGTGTCAGGTGAGCTCCGGTTGTTCCTGGTTGAGCTCCTGGATTACCTGGTTGACTATGTTTTAGCCTGTTGGGAATTGTTCTTGCTGTGTTCGTTTCCCACCCCTCATGCTATTACTGCTTTGGGACATCCCGTTTGACTAATGAAAATATGTCGCTGTGTCCGTCAATGAACGAAAGGGAAAACTGGATTTTTGTCTTACCGTAAAATCCTTTTCTCTGATGTTCATTGACGGACACAGCACCCACCCCTCTGTGGAGTTGAGTTATGTATTCTTCTGACACTGCTTGTTACAAAACTGAATCCTAGAGCAGGAAGTGAGAGTGTACCCCCTGGGACTTCCCCATGGGCATAGCTAAAAGTTCTTTGTTAACCCTTTTCCGCCTAGTGTCCTACTCCTAGGAAGCACAGCATAACCCATTCGACTAATGAAGATATGTCGCTGTCTCCATCAATGAACATAAAAGAAAAGGATTTTACGGAAAGACAAAAATCCAGTTATTAGTGATTTGCTTAGAATGTAAGTGCATTGAATAAGTGAATTAAATTGTGACTCTTTATATCTGCTTGGAGTTACGATTTAAGTTATAAAAATTTGGACCTTTAAAATGTGGTTGATCTTGCAACCCCCTCTTTTCTTCATTTTAAAGCCTGGCTATTCTCTTTCCTCCTTACTTTCTTCTTGAACTGATAATATTCCCTGTCACCTCATTATCCCCTTAACGGAAGCTAGTTTTGCATACGCAACTACCCCTTTTCTATTAATGGTCACACCTAACAATAGAATAGTATTCGTTTTCACTGGTGGGCAGTGTTTAACCAATTTGGCTGGGCTGTCTACCTCCTAGCTACTCCCCAGGTGACCTGTGATGGCATTACTTCAACTCTATAACCTTCTGTTTTGTATCACCAGTAGCTAAGTGCCAAAGCAATATTTTTTTTATATATGTATGTTCTACCACTTGTGGATGATTTGTAATGTACCACCTCAGTATTTTCCGTATTCCCTGTATATGTAACATCTGTTCTAAAACTTTAATAAAGCAAGATTGACCTAAAATGTGGTTGATCTTGTAAATTGCATTGCTTTCTTTTTTGTGGACAGCTAACTAGGCACCTGTAATTCAGTTTTGTTCAAACATTGGCTCATCCAGGTCATGCTGTCATGCTCTAATTGATAGTTTACACACACAATTGCTGGGAATTGCTTTAACTTTAGCACATTTTGCAGTTCACAGATGAAAAACAAATACAAAGTGCACATGGAATATGCAAGTTTACCAGCAACTTTACCTAACTGTATTTCTTTTTCTTAACCATTTTCTGTATAGCTAGCATTTTGTTTGGCATCTGTAAAAAATGGTTTGTCTTTGTATGTATCTATAAATTTCTTGTTTCTCCAATCTGTTTTCCTGCAGCAAGGAAGACGACAGTGCTAAAGGTAAAGACAACTACCATGCAGCATCGGAAAGATTATTGGAAGCCAGCAGGCTTTCAAGTCCCAGACTTTTCATAAAGCACTTGACTGTGAATAACCGCAATGAGCAGGTGTACACTCTAGACCACAAATGTTGTGTTAAGTGGCTGAACAGCAACAGGAATTGGGCTGTGAAAGTCTGGAGTTATCATTAGATCCATCTGAACAAGCAAATATATTATGCGTATATTTTTTGTCAGAACTGTAAGTAATCATTGTTAAATATTTTGAATCTAAAAATAAAAGGACAAGGACATTCAGTTTAATGGTTATATGTTTCGTTTTATTTTTACTTGTTTTTAATAGGCTTTAATTGCAATGTTCATGACTAGTTTAAAGGTTTATAATGCAATAAAAAGTAAATAAATAACAGCTAAATACACTTTTTTTGGGTATATATTTTATTTTTTACTTAATTTTAGTAGGCTTTTATTTGCCATGGTTATGACTAGTTTAAAGATTTATGCAAAACAATAAAGTCATGTATAGCTGCACCTGTTGTGTATGTATATTTATTTATTTTTTTGCATTTATTCTGAATCATACGAACGTGTATTGTATAAAGTTTCTACACTTGGTGCCTGGAATATGAAGGCTCTGTATATAATGATTACTTATTTAATTTAGAAAGGTATCTTGGTAATCGCAGTTAAAAATAGTATAAAAAAAAATCAAGTGACCATAAAGCCATTAAGAGATTCTAGGTTTACTGCTTAAAGCTGCTGCCATGTGTGCCAACTAAGGCAGTTGTCAAAAAGAGCACAATGACTAAACCTTTTATGGTAAATTGGTTTCTTAGGCTTAGCAAAATATAATCTCCTGCACAAGCGAGAATATGCATACATAACATACCAGGGCTGCTGGGATTGCAGCTTTTTCAAGCTATATTTCTTTGCTGTAACATATTGTTCACATATTCATATAGCTGAAATTTGCCAATTTGGAATATCTGTGCCAGTTTTGAAACCTGCTTAATCTGCCAATCAGCAATTATTGATGGAAGAATCTGATGTCTGACTTTTAGTATAGCAG
Organism: Pelophylax lessonae; assembly: GCF_965119305.1. NCBI lineage: Eukaryota > Metazoa > Chordata > Amphibia > Anura > Ranidae > Pelophylax > Pelophylax lessonae. The sequence goes on along the minus strand of NC_138772.1, from coordinate 166,332,664 downwards.
TAGATAATTTTCCCCAGTAGCAAAAAGAGCACAACCTCTGCACCTGTCCACACATGACTTCACATACATCAGGGAACCTGGCAGGCGTATCCACACATCACTGAACATGATGCTGACCTGAAAACAAAGCTAGAAATGCTTTCTGAGAAGGATTTAATGTATTTTACTTTCTCTCTCTTGTCAAAAAGATTCATGCGTTTTGTATGTGTATCTCAGCAGAATTCAAAATGGGGAGTATTTTTAAAGAAAAGCTGTGCTGACGAAAAATAGAAAAAGGTGTCATCCATGGCAGCCTCTGAGCATGCTATTTGCCAGGCTGTCATGTTTATCCTCTGGCTGCAAAACTTTTGAACTACAGACCTGAGCAATGCATGCTTGTCCTAGTTCAGTGATTTTCCCAGTATTTAAACAGATGGGCAACCAGCGTTTTCAGAACTGGGTCATCGATAGCAGCATGAAGAAATAATCTCTTAAAATCGGACTTGCCTTCATTAATAAGTTAATCTATTAGGGATCGACTGAGTATCAGTGGGGCCGATATTCACTTTTTTTGAAGTATCGGCCACAAACTTGCCGATATGACTGATATCGCTTCAAGTGGTTGTACCGCAGGGATGCCTGCACCTACAGGCATCACCCCGGTACTGTTTCCTAGAGCCGATGGTCGGCTTTCTTGTAATAACAGATGCGGCTAAGCAGTCACTTGGCTGTTATTACAAGCACATCCCTCTGCTCCGCCCGGGTTGTGTACGCCGGCTGGCTAAAGACCTGAACAAAGCCGCAATCGGGTCTCCGATGTAGTAACCAGGAAGCGACGCCATGACATCACTTCCGGTTTCTGGATCCTTAAAGGTGCCAGATTTAAAAAAAAATGACAGTGTTCTAAACAGCCAAACTTGGCGTTTTGAATGCTTTTAAGTGCAGAGGAGGGGGTTTGGGGTCTTACAGACCCCATATCCGTCCATAAAGAGTACCTGTCACTGCCTATTACTGTCACAACGGATGTTTACATTTCTTGTTACAGAAATAAAAGTGATCAGAAAAAAAATTTTTAAAAGGACATTGTAAAAATAAAAACTTTAAATGTGCAGAGTATCGGCACCTAATATCCGGTATCAGCCTGAAAGGTTGCCGGAAAATCTGTATCAGTATCGGCCCTGAAAAAACTATATCGGTCGATCCCTAAAATCTATACGGAGGCAATCTGAAAATGTTAAGTTGCATGGCATCTGATCCAGTGGCTTGAATATTTGGATTTCCTGAACTGGAACAGGTATACAGATCTGCAGTTCTAGTTGAACTTGTTTCAGGCTTATTCTATGTAAAGAAACTCAAAAAATAATTAAGCTAGAGACTGCTAGGTAACACAAATGCCCAGCATCCTTTTTTATTTATCTTTAGGGCTTACATTCCTGGGACTTACACAGGCATTTTAAATGCCTGGCTTACCTTCCTACACCCGGGGGGAGCCGCACGTGACATGTGCAGCTTACAATACAAGTAAAAGGCTGTACATGGCCATGCTCTCATAAAAAGCCAATGCTGCTTTGCATCAGTGTCTACTGGTGCATGCTCGTCCAACAAATTTATTTTTTTTAACACAAAATACCTGCTTTCAGGAAAATAGGTGCTTCCACAGATAAACATTGATGCAAAGAAGCATTGGTGTTTACCAGTGCACGGCCACATACAGCAATTCACTTGCATGGCTGGATATATGTGGCATGTGCGGCTCAACATACTGGAAAGCAATAGGAAGTTACTCCAGGCATCTAAAATGCCTATGTAAGCCTCATGTGTGCATGAACCCTTAAAGTCTATTTCGACTTTTGCAGTCAAATTTTGATAATACCTACTTTATATTTTTTACATGTTCTCATTCACCTAGCATAACGTAAAAAAAATATATTTAAAGCCTGATTCCAGGTGTTTGTTGCTGGCCCAAACAAACTATTTCCAATACTAAGAAATGTGGCTGCTGCCAGCGCTGTATAAACTGTAGCTTCAGCTACTTACAGTGAGTAAGAAGTCCCAACAATCCTTGCCTAATGAGACTGTCCCTGAGGAGTGGCAGGCAGCAGACATAACTTAGCTCTTATTGAAGTGGTGCGTGCAAGCTTAAAGGGTAACTCCACTTTCGTGGGGAAAAAAACAGCAAATAAAGAAAAAACAATCTAGCATATACAATTGTGACACAGATCATATTGTAATTGAATGTTATTAAAAATGACCTTTCCTTTTCAATCTGCAGCTGTTGTTTCTGAAAATGCAATATGGCTACCTGGAGCTGTTCTGCACACAAAATGTGTACTGACCACACCCCAGAAACACCATTTCCTGCTTGTGTGATTGGCTCACAAATTTTCCCAGAAGTCTGCACTAAGATACAAATAAAAAAAACGAAGAGATTTCCAGTCACAACTTACCAACCAGCCAGCGACCAACCAAATTGACCTGTCTAACAGTATGCGTTAAAAACGGGTTTGGTTGCACACATTTGCAAATACGTGCGTAAGCTGCAGGCCCCGACAAGGCACCCTGTGATCTGCAGTCCCTAACTCTAATATTTTAAAGAGTCTCTACAATGAGAGCACATGCATTTAATGGGATAGATGGAGGACAGGTGACTAGAGGGAGCCCACCCCTCTTTAAAGGCACAGGGTCACACTGAACACCCAGCACATCGCACAATGGCAGCGAAGGTGTCAGTGCGTTGCCTGCCTCAATATAGATATCAATAATGCACTGGAAGGGCGGACGCAGATCAAAAAAACTCTCTTCGTTTTTTGATCTGCGTCTGCCCTTCCAGTGCTCCTTTACCACTAAGACCAGTTATAGGTGGAGGCGGTGACCACTTTTTGCCTTTTTGCATGCACTAAGATACAAGTCAGATTTCTGGCATCCCCTGCAACAAAAATGTCATTTATGGTGAGATACTCCCAATAGGAACAAGTCTAAAGGAATGCAGGCCCAGCAGCTTTCCTTATTAGAGCCCTGCAGCTGCACAGCTGACGGATAACTGTGAAACCACTCTCATTTGACCCACTCAGCACAGAGGAACAAAAAATGATTTCTTCTGAATAACAAAAGGTAGGAATCTGCAACAAAGTTTGTTAACCACTTGCCGACCGCCGCAAGCAACTGCGGCGGTCAGCCCCTCCTGGGCAAAGTGACGTATCGGTACGTCACTCGCCCACGAGCCAATAGGCGGCGAGACAATAGCTGTCCGCCGGTCACTAGCGATCTCCCGCTGGAGAGGGAGAAAGGCAGGCGGCTGATGGAAACAAAGCCGCCTGTCATTCTCCCTGGTGTAACTGCAGAGATCATACGATCCTGCTATGAAGGATCGTATGTCTCTGTGGTTACATCAAAAGCCACGCCCCTTGACAGTTAGAAGCACGCCCCTAGGGACACACTTAACCCCTGGATCTCTAATAAAGTTAACCCCTTCCCTGCCAGTGTCATTTTTAGAGTAACAAATAGCACTGATTACTGTAGTAATGTCACTGGTACCCCCAAAAGTGTCAAAAATGTTAGTCCGGGGTCCGATCTGTCCACCGCAATGTCACAGTCCCACAAAAAAAATCGCAGCTCGCTGCCATTACTAGTTAAAAAAATAAAAATGACATAAATCTTTCCCTTAGTAAACGCAATAACTTTTGCGCAAACCAATCAAAATACACTTATTGCGATTTTTTTACCAAAAATGTGTAGCAGAAAACAAATTGGCATAATATGTTAAAAAATGTTGATTTTTACATTTTTTGGGGGGAATTTCATATAAAAAAAATGTGAAAAATATAATTTTTTCAAAATTGACGGTCTTTTTTTGTAGTTTATAGCGCAAAAAATAAAAATCGCACAGGTGATCAAATACCACCAAATGAAAGCCCTGTTTGTGGGATAAAAAGTATGTCAATTTAATTTGGGTACAGTGTCGCACGACCCCGCAATTGTCTGTTAAAATCACGCAGTGCCGAATCGCAAAATAGGCCCTGGTCTTTGAGCAGCCAAATCCTCCGGGGCTTAAGTGGTTAAAATCCTTGCAATGTACAGAGATCACCCAGAGGGGAATGTTTTTTTCTCAACAAAAGTGGAGTTACGCTTTAGCGTTCCTTTCACACTTGTCCTGCGACTCGGTACTGCAAAGTCGCATGACAAGTTGTACTCAATGATTTCCAATGAGTACCATTCATATCTGTGCGACTTCCAAGTCGCGACAACTTCAAAGTAGTTCCTGGACTACTTTGGTCCAACTTTGATGCATTTTGAGGTCCATAGGCCTCAAGATTACACAGGTATTGCTCCAAGTCCAGTCAAAACTGCACGACTTTTAGGTCCCACAAGTGTGAAAGGGGCCTAAAGTGAATGTAACTCTTTGTTTTTGATTTTATAGATATACTGCGGCAAGGTGGCTCGGCTGTGCGAATCGCTGTACCCATACATTGTTCGCGTAAGGGGATGGGGGGGGGGGGCGCGAGCATCCCGCAATGTTTTGATTCAGTTCAGAACCGATCAATGATCAGGTCCAGGCCAATGACTTTTGCCCTGGACCTGTTAATCGGTTATGCAATCTTCTCTCCTGGAGCACTTTTCGGTTCCAGTGTGAGAAGAGAGAGCATCTACTGTGGGTACGCAAGCACTACACTGACAACAGTACACATTGGCACACGGGTAACCCTCTGATCACCCCCAGTTAACCCCTTCACTCCCTGTCACAGTGCACATTATATACAGTATACAGATAAATTTACTGATCACTGTATTAGTGTCACTTGTGATTTCAGTTAGTGTGAGACAGTGGGAGTCCCAGATAGATTTAGGATACCCACCATATATCCCCTAACGAAGATTTAACCCCCTTATCACCCCCCCCCCCCCCCCCCGTTAACCCTTTCCCTGTCACATTGTACACCATATACAGATACATTTACTGATCACTGTATTAGTGTCACTTGTGACTTCAGTTAGTATGAGAGACAGTGGTAGTTAAAGGGAGTCCCAGATAGGTTTAGGGTACCCATCATACATCCCCTAGTAAAGATTTAACCCCCTGATCACCCCTAGTTAACCACTTTCATTACCCTGTCACAGTGTCACTATTATAGTGTACAGATCTTTTTTCTGATCACTGTATTAGTGTCACAGGTGACATCCGTTAGCATTAACGTTAGTGTCAGTTCAGGACAGCAGAAGATTGCCCGCCACATATTTAGTAATACATTTTAACCCTTTGATTGCCAGTGGCACACACACACTAAATACCCTTTATTACTAGTATAGTGTCTGAAGGGATCAATATCTTTGATCTGATCAGAACTATACTAGTGTCCTCAATAGTTTAGTATAGTGTTCCCAAAACAGCGTTAGCAGGATCAGGCCCGACACCTGCCTGCACCTGCGTTTAGCTTCTCTCTGCCCCCTTCCAAGAAGTGCAGAATCGGCAGATTACTGTCGGTTCCAATACACAGCACACTAAACCGCAGACTCAGGCCTGATTTCCGCTAGCAGTTAAATTTTTTTGGTAGCAAATAATTGCTGGTTCAAATAGTCCTTGACAACCAGGTGCTTTTTTACCGGCGAGTCACACTAGGTACCTATAAATTTATTGGCCAAATTGTCCAGAGGTACACTAGTGAAGAGGCCTACACGATGCTGAGCATGACAGATGAGAGTGATGGGGAAGCCTCACTGTCAGAATCAGGTTCGGTATTCGAACCTGCAGACAGCAGCAGACAGATAGCTCTGACGACGGAGTAGTGGTCCCCGTTAAGGTCAGGTGTACCCAACTCCATTCTTCTGTTGCTGAGGTGCAACAACCACAGGGTTCTCGTATACAGCAGAGTGTCGGTACTAGTGCTGCTCAACCTTCTGGGGAACTGGCAAGCACCAGCGGCCTAGTTCATCCTGGTCATAGTCAGACCAGCACTGCAGTAACACTTGGGGATGTGGCGAGTCCCTTAAGTTCAGTTCAAGCTGGTGTGGTGGCTAGCACAAGTAGTGTCCCCCAGCCACCAAGAATTCGAAGACAGCTCCGTAGAGCCCATAGTGTCCTTCCTGATGCGCTTGCAAATCCAGATTGGGAGCCCACCACTTCTGCAGTGCCCGTACTTCCCCCATTCACTGGCCAACCCAGGAATTCAGGTGGAAATAGCCAGTTTTACTGCCCTTGGTTTTTATGAGCTGTTTTTTACAGAAGATCTGTACAGATCTATTGTGGACCAAAGCAGTTTATATGCAGATCAATTCATCACCGCAAAACCAAAATTTACCCTTGCCATAGAATTTGCATGGAAACTTATCACTGTTTCCGAAATTAAAACCTTTCTGGGCCTATCCCTCCTCATGGGCATTAGTAAAACGAGTGAGTTGTGGTCATATTGGTCCACTGAACCAATTCACCATATGCCCGTGTTCTCTGCTGCCATGGCCAAGACTAGATACAAGCAAATCCTGCACTTCATGCACTATAGTGATAATGAACTCTGTCATCCTCAGGGTGACCCTGGATATGACCAGCTCCACAAAATTCGGCCCCTCGTAAACCACTTCAACCAGAAGTTTTCAGCCTTGCATACGCCCCAACAAGCTGTCTGCGTTGATGAGTCCCTGATTAAATTTTCTGGCCATCTTGCTTTCCAACAGTTTCTCCACAGCAAGCGTGCCAGGTATGGGGGTCAAGATGTAAAAGCTCTGTGAGAGGGCAGCAGGCGATACATGTAGTTTCCGGGTTTACGAGGGAAAAGACAGCACTGAGGATGCCCCCCAACTGCCCAGACTACATAGGAAGCAGTGGCAAGATTGTTTGGGACTTGGTGTCACCCTTATACGGAAAGGGGTACCATTTGGACAATTATTACACAAGCGTGCCGCTTTTTAGTCACCTTTTTGGATTTGGCACCGCGCGACTTAATCGCCAGGGCTTCCCCCAACGGCTTGTAGATTCCCGACTTAGACGGGGGGAGAAATCCTGCTTGAAATGTAATAAATTGCTTACAGTGAAGTAGAGGGACACACAGAATGTTTTCGTTCTGTCCTCCGTTCATGCAGATACCACAGTCCAAATTGCAACAGCGACTGGTGTTGTTGAGAAGCCCCTCTTTGTCCACGACTTAAACCTTAACATGGGAGGGGTGGACTTTAACAACCAGATAATGGTGCTGTACTTAATTGCCCGTAAGGCCAGACGCTGGTACAAAAAAGTGTCTGTATGCTTATTCCAATAGGCTCTGCTGAATGCTTATGTGCTATACAAAGCATCAGGAAGAAGTGGATCCTTCCTAAAATTCCAGGAAGAGATCATCACATCCCTTCTGTATCCAGAAGGTGCTGTGGCCCAAATTCACAATCCAGATGCAGTGGATTAACGCGGATATATGTGTGACACCCGCTTTTTTTTTTTTTTTGTCCCTCCTGTCCTGGCCAACCTGATCTCTGTATCGGGGACTGTTTCCGTCGCTACCACACACTAGTAGAATGCTAGTATAGGGTAGAGCACAGTCTAGGGCACACTTTTTCACACTCGAAAGATGTTGGCTATTGCATTTTGAGATACCCTAGCCTGGAACAGTTCTTATATAGTTACAAAAAAAGTGTAAAAAAAAAAAATTACAATAAATTTTTTTTTTTTAAAAACAAAAAAGCTAAAAACAGTGGTCGAGTTAATTTTCAGTTTTTACTCTACTTTTCTACTCTTTCTTCTTTTACTGTACTTTATAATATACTGTTAAACTGTAATGTTTATTGTTACTGTGTTTTATGATTAACCATTGTTTGCTTTGCATGTACGCCCATCAGTTGCAGCACTGATTTGTTTTTTCTGACAGCAACAATGTTTGCTCTCACCGTATATGTAATCAATGATTGCAGCACTGTAGGAAATGATTTCACCACCGCAGTTAAAAAAAAAAAAAAAGAGCATATATGGTGAAGCATAGGGGATGGGGTGGACACACAGGGTGGATTTCCCCTATTCTTCACTCTATTTTAACACTTTTCTTGGCAGAGATTTCTTAATCCACATGAGATCGATGTGAATGGAGGAATCTGCTAAAAAAATTAAAAAATAACATTGCATGTTTGCCCATCACTAGAAGTGGGTGGATGCTGGGAGGTCGACCCCCACCAATAGGGGTCGGCCCCTATTGGTGGGTGGAATGGGAAAAGATGAGGGGAGAGTTATGGCAGAGGATAAGAAGGTTCCCATGTTACAAACAACCATTGGAAATGGTACTATTTGTACCAAAATTTAAAATTTGCAAAATAAGTGTGCAAAATGTGGCAATGAATTAAAGTGTTTGTTCACCAATGCCAGAAGTCTGCCAAGCACAATAGGTGAGTTGGAAGCTCTGGTGCACGAGGAGAGCTATGATTTAATCGGTATTGCTGAATCTTGGCTTCATTCTTCACATGACTGGGCTATTAAAATTCCTGGCTATGCTCTCTTTCGGAAAGACAGGATAAAACAGAGGGGTGGTGGTGTCTGTCTCTGTGAAAAGTGATCTCAAAGTGAGTGTGAAAGAGGACCTAGTTGATGGGGAGTCTGAAGCAGTATGGGTTGAAATGTACATGGGTGTGCGTAATACAAAGATTATCATTGGACTTTGTTATAGACCTCCCAGTATTAATGAGGAGGTGGAGACTCCGCTCCTGGCACAGATCGAAAGGGCTGGGACAGTGTTTAATAATGGGGGATTTTAACTACCCAGACACTGACTGGAGTAATGAAACTGCTGGAACAGTTAAAGGGCAAAAATGTATAAACCTATTACAAGACAATTTTATGGTGCAGTTTATTAAGGCCCCTACTAGAAATGATGTTCTGTTGGATCTGGTAATCTCAAACTATGCAGAGTTTATTAATAATGTTCATATAAAAGAACATCTGGGTAGCAGTGACCATAATATGATTTCATTTAATGTTAGCTGTAAGCAAAAAATGCATACAGGAAATACAAAAACACTTAACTTTAAGAGAGCACATTTTCCAAGGATGAGGGCTGCTCTCCAGGATTTAGACCGGGAGGGAATATTGGCATAGATGAGCACAGAACAGAAATGGGAAATTTTCAAAAAGACTTGCAAACTCACTGCAAAGTATATTCCAATGGGTAATACGTTTAAAAGTCTAAAAATAAAATAAGTTAAAAAAAGCTATAAATAAAAAGAAAAGAGATTTTAAAAAAATATAAAAATGAAGGAACACTATCATTGTTTAACTGTTACAAAGAATATAACAGAATATGTAAAAACGAAATCAAGGACGCAAAAGTTCAAAATGAATGACAGATTAAAAAAGATGGTAGGACAAACCCCAAAAAATTCTTCAAATATATTAATAGTAAAAAGGTTAGGTTTGAGCATGTAGACTCTTTACAAAATAATCAGGAGTGGATGACTGGGGACAAAAAGAAGGCAAATTAAAATATCAGCTCTGTATATACAAAGGTGCATGGGGGAGCTCATGACCATAATGAGGATGGTATTGACACAGCCCCAAATGATCCACAGTGGCTCAAAAATGATATGGTCCAGAAATATTTAGACAGAATAAGGGTGGATAAAGCGCCTGGACGAGATGGCATTCACCCACGCATCCTAAAAGAATTGAGCGTTGTAATTTCAAAGCCTTTGTTTCTAATTTTTAGGAACTCGTTAAGGACTGGAATAGTACCACTGGATTGGCGTAGGGCCAATGTGGTGCCTATATTTAAAAAGGCATCAAAGTCGTTGCCAAGTAATTATAGACATGTTTGTTTAAATTCTATAGTCGGGAAGATACTGGAGAGTTTAATAAAAGACCACATAGATGAGTTCTTGCCGGAAAAAAATATTTTAAGCAACAGACAGCATGGATTCATGAAAGACAGAAGTTGTCAAACAAACCTGATTTCTTTTTATGAGGAGGTAAGTAAAACCTTGGACAGAGGGGTGGCTGTGGACGTAGTATACTTGGATTTTGCATAAAGCGTTTGACACAGTTCCCCACACACGGCTAATGTGTAAGATGAAGTCTACAGGCTTGGAAAGATCAGTTTGTAAATGGATAGAAAACTGGCTAAAAGATAGAATTCAGAGAGTAGTGGTTATTGATTCTTAAACAATGTAGGCTATGTGGGACTTTAGGTGAGACACCAGCAGGTAATGCCCAGCGTCCCCATCCCTGTATCAGAAAAAACAAAAGTTGAAAAGGATTAAAAGAGGTGCATGCAACCCAGCCAGCCCCCAGTCTGATGTACACTGCACCCTGTGTTACCTACAGTCCTAACACTTTCTAATTTGAGTATCTCCACAAAGGGAGCACATGGCTGCTAATGGATGGATGGGAGACAGGTGGGATTGAGCAGCCCAAACCTCCCCCAACCCACCCCCATCCATGACTGATCTAGTATATCACAACTCTAATAGCGATGTTGTAGCGATGGTACAAACTGAAAAGGACCAGCTGAGAAGCATACACCTCCATCCCCTTGGTGGATGCAATGTAAAACACAGATTGGGACTTTATATGAGGCATTGGCCTGTAAACCACAGTGCCTCCATCCCTAATTCCATAAAATATTTGGGACTTTACATGAGACCAGCAGGTCATGCTATTGGTCTCCATCCCTGTATTTGAAAAAACTGGGGTCAAATCAGACTGTATCCACCAAAAACGCATGAAAATCGCACTGTGGGACTTTAAATGAAGCACCAGACTGTAGGCAAGGCGCCTCCATCCCTGGTTACATAAACAATGTAGGCTATGTGGGACTTTAGGTGAGACACCAGCAAGTAATGCCCAGCGTCTCCATCCCTTACACATGCAGCTTACACATGCTTTTGTAAATGCGTGTCAACCCCTGTTCTTTATTTATATCATGAGACAGGTCTACTTGGTTGGTGGCAGACTGGAGGGTTAGTACATCAGACTGGGGGCTGGCTGGGTTGCATGCACCTCTTTTAATCCTTTTCAACTTTTGTTTTTTCTGATACAGGGATGGAGACGCTGTGCATTACCTGCTGGTGTCTCACCTAAAGTCCCACATAGCCTACATTGTTTATGTAACCAGGGATGAAGGCGCCTTGCCTACAGGCTGGTGCTTCATTTAAAGTCCCACCATGCGATTTTCGTGCGTTTTTGGTGGATGCAGTCTGATTTGACCCCAGTTTTTTCATATACAGGGATGGAGACCAATAGCATGACCTGCTTGTCTATTTGTAAAGTCCCAAATATTTTATGGAATTAGGGATGGAGGCACTGTTCTTTACAGGCCAATGCCTCATATATAGTCTCCATCTGTGTTTTACACTGCATCCGCCAAGGGGATGGAGGTGTATGCTTCTCAGCTGGTCCTTTTCAGGTGGTACCATCGCTACAACATTGCTATTAGAGTTTTGATATACTAGACCAGTCATGGATGGGAGTGGGTTGGGGGAGGTTTGGGCTGCTCCCTCCCACCTGTCTCCCATCCATCCATTAGCAGCCATGTGCTCCCTTTGTGGAGACACTCAAATTAGAAAATGTTAGGACTGCAGGTAACACAGGGGGCCATGTAGTGGCCCTGCAGCTTACACATGCGTTTGCAAATGCGTGTCAACTAAACCCCTGTTCTTTATTTATATCATGAGACAGGTCTACTTGGCTGGTGGCACACTGGAGGGTGAGTACATCAGACTGGGGGCTGGC